>NC_067399.1:174940443-175660443 GCF_016432865.1 Antechinus flavipes | reverse complement strand
GTTGATGTGGTTGTCTTTGAGAAGGGAAATCAGATGACTCAGATATAAAACACCTCTTAAAATTATCTCTGCAGAACTGAGTAATATCATGTCTCTGTAGGTTTAGGAAAATGAAAAAGTACCTTATTGCATTTGATCCAATCAATAAATATATTGATTATAAAATATGAATTTATGTAGTTATAATCTATATAATTTATAATACATTAATATATATCGTATGTTATACTTATTTGAATAATATATAGCATACATATATCTGGAAATGATATATACATTAATAAAACTTTAAAGTTTTAAATTAAAAAGTCAAGCAAATATACAACTCTTTATTGGATCTATGATCCCATGGATATGGGTTCTCTCTACATTGGTGATGATTGCTACTTATCCATATCTTCTCATCCAGTATGATTCACATTTATATTCTCTATGGATCTTATGCAAAGGAACTGCCAGACTTACTAGATATCTTCCTTCAGGTATATTTACATTTTATGGCTAGCACTAGAGAACTCTGGTTCTCCATCTGTTATTCTTTGGTCTTATTGTGTGACCAGCCCATCTATTTTCTAATCAAATACTTCCTCAGTGATATACTTTAGTCCAGTTTCTGATCATAGGTTATTGGTAAAAAGAGACTGTTCTCTTTTTGTACCCTCCAGATATTTCTCCATTATCCATTGGATCATCTACAATTTTAATATTTTGAAGATTATGGTGTTCTGATATTTTTAGCGATATAATATTGCTGTGTCAGTGTATCACATCAAATTGAATTGACCTTAAAGTCTGAAACACCTGATTTCAAGTCTTACCCGTGACATATATTGGCTGTGTAACCCTGGATAATTCATTTAACTTGTTCTAGGCAGTTATCTAATAGTATATAAATTAGAAAAATTGCCAACATCTATTGGTAGATGGAATATCTCATGTAGGATTTTCCTATATTAATGAAATCATGGATCATATTCCTATCTTTATCTCTATGAACTATTGGATGTCCTACTGAGAAAATGTGTCAAAAATGCACCAAGGAAAAGTTTGACATTACTAAAAGCATTTTAAAGTTTTCCAAATGCAATCTAACCTATTTTCTTCTTCCTATACAAGCCTGGGCCAAACTCCTTGTCCATCTGGAGTACCTAATCAAAATATGTGTCCTAAAATACACTTCAATGGACTCCTTCATAATCACAATCTGTGAAATAGTCATTTACATTCTGCAATTATTAAGTGGGTTTGCTATAAATTTAATGTTCTGAATTTATGGAGTAATTTTTAAAGCATGTGTTGTGAACTAGGAATATATGAAATGGGATTTTCTAAGGATTGATCTAAGATCAACACCTTTTATCTTGATGATGGCTAGAACTTTTTTTTTTTAAACTAAGTTCATAGATAAAATTTATTTATCCTAAATGGAATGAGATAACTTGGCAAGTAATTGAATTCCTTCTTGGGGAAATCTACAAGCAGTATCTAGATGATCAATTTTTAAAGGATTACTTCTTTAGGTATAGATTTGATTAGATTACTTCCCCACACAGCTGTGCTCCTTTGGGCTTCCCCACTATGCCACCAAGAATATCATCACCCTGCAAAAACACATCAAACTTGGTATTTATACTTCATCAGTACCCTCTGTTTAGAAGAGATAACGGAGAGCATTTAAGGCAGGTACTTAAATGATTTCATGTCTTCATTTCTCACTCAGGCGTACTCCTTTGCTATTGTCTTTTTCCATTATGATCTTGTTTGGTATTGACTATTTATTTACTAACTCTCCAAATCTTGACTCAATTACAAAACTTGTTTGATATCTTGAATGTTAGCATTAAAATGACATAAAGATAGAGTGCCTGGTCTGGAGTTTGAAGGACTCATCTTTGTGATCTGGCCTCTGACACTTACTAGCTATATGACCCTGAACAAGTCACTGAACCCTATTTGCCTCAGCTTATTTAATCAGCTGAACTAGGAAATAGCAAACCACTCCAATATCTTTGGCAAGCAAACCACTAATGGGATTATGAAGAGTTGGACACACCTGAAATGACTGAACAAAGTTAGGGAAGTGGTTACGGTCAATAGAATGAGTCCCATTAAGTAATAGTGTGATAAGTAAGAATTGTCAATTCAGAGTCACAAGTTTTTATATTTATTGATTAGAGGTGGAATTCTTGTTTATACAAGTCTTAAAACCTCTTTAATCCTTTCCTCATTTGTAAAATCTTGATACTAATAGCTTTCCTGTAGTTTTCTAACTACATCTGAGGATTTTGGGGAAGATCAAATGAGGTAATATATAAATAAACACTTTGTAAAATATGACTATTCAAATAAAATATGTAATTATTTTCTCATTCCTCATTATGAGGAAGATCAAGCTGTTCAAATATAATGATATGTAGTGTTTATCTTAGATCAGGAGGAAGAACTCTGGATCTAAATGGACAATAGTACAATATAAATTAGCAAGCATAATTTGGGGATTAGTACAAGGGAGGAACATAGAAGAACCATGGGATAATTGTTCCATTGTATTTAGAACTGTTTTCAGTTCTGACCTCCATAAATTGACAGGAAGATGAAGAGCTTGGAGAAGCTTCTGAGGAGAGCCATGAAAATGGTTAAAAAGCTTAGGGGGGCGGAAATCAACATCATTTAATGGGGAATATATTCCCTGAGGAAATCAATGGAATTCATAAAACATTTAAAAGTTTAAAAAACACACTCAAGGTAGATTTTTTTTTTTTTTTTTACTACAATCATTTGACTTAGTGGCTGTTTGGGGGCAAAGGCAGAGAAGAAACTTTCTAAAGTATCAGTGGCTTGAACCATTTAAAAACTTTTTCCTTTTTTTCTTCAGCAATAGTTATTATGGAAACTAGCAACATGAGATTAAATATATGAAGAACAAAAGATTGCTACATGAATTTACTTCTAGCATTTTATGAGCAGGTAGGAAGGAAAACTCTTAGGACTATGCCTTCATGATCCTGATCAAAGGTATAATGTCACTTTCTAGGATTTAAATATATTGATCACTTAAAGTTTATTTTATGGAGTATTTTTACTAAGGGCCTGTTCTAGTCTCTCCTCAAGGCATGGAGGTGACCTTGGCTGTTCAGAGAAGGCTATGCGAGGGAAGCATAGCTCCCTTTTAAGTTCTACCACATGTAGGCTTTGAGTACCATCCTGGCCTCCTGGTTTGGAGAGGCTCCTAACCATGTTGCCCTTAAGGTGGCAAATTTCTTTTGGTTACAGTAACAACCCATGAAGACAATCTGCCAACTTGTAGAACAAGGATATTTTTGTGTAGAGAACCTGTTTGATAATTGTGTGAAGCCTACATATCTCTTTTTTACAACAATGTTTTCAAATGAATAAAATAAAATACTTAGACTTATAAAGGAGACCAATTATATTAAAATAGTTATTAAAATATTTTTAAAATTCAACATTCTGGAGAACAATTTGGAACTATGCTCAAAAAGTTATCAAACTGTTCATACCCTTTGATCCAGCAGTATTTCTATTGGGCTTATATCCCAAACAGATTTTAAAGAAGGGAAAGGAACCCACATGTGCAAAAAAAAAGTTTGTGGCAGCTCTTTTTGTAGTGGCTAGAAACTGAATGGATGCCCATCAATTGGAGAATGGCTGAATAAATTGTGGTTTATGAATGTTATAGAATATTATTGTTCTATAAGAAATGACCAGCAGTATGATTTCAGAGAGGCCTGGAGACACTTACATGAACTGATGCTGAATGAAATGAGCAGAACCAGGAGATCATTGTACAAGTTAACAAGAAGACTATACAATGATCAATTCTGATGGACATGGCTCTCTTCAACAATGAGATGATTCAAATCAGTTCCAATTGTTCAGTAATGAAGACAGTCATCTATACACAGAGAGAGAACTATGGAAAGTGGATATGGACCACAACATAGTATTTCCACTCTTTCTGTTGTTTCATTGCATTTCTGTTTTCCTTCTCAGGTTTTTTTCTTTCTTTCTAGATTCAATTTTTCTTGCACAGCAAGATAACTGTATAGATATGTATACATATATTGGATTTAGACATATACTTCAACATATCTGACATGTATTAGATTACCTGCCTTCTAGGGGAAGGGATTGGGGGAAGGAGGGGAAAATTTGGAACAGAAGGTTGTGCAAGGGTCAATATTGAAAAATTACCCATGCATATTTTTTGTAAATAAAAAGCTATGATAATAATAAAAATATTTTTAAAATTCTAGATTTAAAAACCCAGTATGATGTGTTTCAGTGGTGAGAATACCCACATTAGTTAACAACTCAAGTTCTTCAAATTTTAAGTCATATTTTTAGATCTGGAAGGGACTTCAGAGGTTATGTAGTTTAACACTTCCTTTTTAAAGATGGAGAATTCAAGGCCCAGAGTTGGTAAGTGATTTGCCCAAAATCATATGGTAGGAAGAAGCTGAGCTACAATTTGAACTGATTTCTTTTGACCATAGATCTAATGCTCATTCCATCCACTGAATTATTGTATAATAATGCCTTTTGATCTTTTAAGAAGATAAAAATAAAGCTATGGTCAATACTTTATGACTTAAAAGATTTCTAATCCTTGACTGAAGGCCTTGAAAAAATCACAAGTATTTTTTACAAGTATTTTGCCCAACTTTTCAAGAAAGGAAGACTATTGAGTAAATTCTAACAATCTTGTTGTAAATTATAGTTATGCCATTAGTAACAGATATACTCACTTTGCTCCCAAAACTATTTTGAAGCAAAATATAAAAGTTATTTCCTTTAAATAGAAGCTACAAATCTAAGTACAACAAAACAACAATAATAAACATTCATATAGTACTTAATACGTGACACATACTGTGCTAAGTGTTTTACAATTATCTCATTTGATTCTTATAATAATCTTGGGTGGTATTATTGGACTTATTTTACATTTGAAGAACTGAGGCAGACATCCATTAACTGTTTCCTGTGTGCCGAAGGTCACATAGCTAGTAAGTGTCGGAGGCTAGATTTGAACACCAGTCGTCCTGATTCTAGACTTTGCACTCTAGCCATTGTGCTATCTAGCTACAAACAGTCAGTATGGGTGCTCCAGACACTAATGTACAAATAAAAGCACACTGAATTTCAGGATAGTGAATCTGATTTCAAAAATTGGTTCTACCTCTTATTTTGAAACTTTAAGCAAGTCAACGTACTTCTCTAGAACTCATTTTATTCAACATTTATTCATCTTAAGGATTTGGATGATATGAGCTCTATATTCCCTTCTCATTTTAATTCTACAATCCTATAAACAGTAGGTGGTACTTAAGAACAACTGTGGCTAAACATTTCATCATGCTTTGGATAACCTGGTGATGAATTTCACAAAATTCAACTAGGTTGGTCATTGGACAGTCAAGATGGTGTGTCTGCCACCTGACCTGTCCTCAAAGCTTTTCTATATTGGTAAGGTCTGGAATAGCTTTCAAGTACCTATATCTACAGTTATAGAAAATTCACATCTGTTGTGATAGTATAACTAACAATTATATATAGTACATTAAGGTATGTAGAGATTTACATAAATTATCTCAAATCTAGTTATAATATGATTGATCTGAAAAATTTTATCTCTTGCATACTGTTCTTGAGAATAATAATAATGGTAAAATTAATAATAGCTAACATTTATTTAGTAAGTGCTATCTAAATGTTGGAGGCAGCTAGGTAACTCAAAGGATAGAGTGCTAGATCAGGTGTCAGGAAGTCCTGAATTCGAATTTAGTCTTAGATTCTCACTAGCTGTGTGATTCTGGGCAACTTCCCTAGCCCCTGTCTGCTTTAATCATCTGGAGAAGAAAATGGCAAATTACTCCAGTATCTTTGCCAAGAAAATCCTATGGATAATATTGGTGTGTTATGGTCCAAGGGAGTCACAAAGAGATAGACATGATTGAAAGACTGAACAACAATAACAAATCTAAATGATGATTATAATCATTATTTAATAAAATCATTGAGAATGATTTTTCCCCAATGGCCATGAAGGTGACCAAAGTAAGTGCTATGGAGCATTTAGAGGTGGACTTAAGATCAGAGATGTCAATGTCAACTACTTCATTCCAGAGTTGTCCTGACTTTTTGTCTTGCCACTGAACTGTAAGTGACTCTGGAAGAGAGATCAAGGCTTATGACTGTGTAACTCTATCTCACGTAAGTCCAATTCATGCAGAAGTCAAAATACCATTCTGTGATGTCGTTGGTCCATTTGACAATTCAAGATAAACAACATCATTATTGCTATTATCATTATTTTTTTGCAAATCAGATTTTGGAGAAAAGCATGATCTCTATTCGAATAAGAATCACAGAATTTGAGAATTGGAAGATACCTCAGTAGCCCTCTAGATCAATTTACATGCAAAAGGTAATTCTCATTACAACACATTTGACAAGAAGCCTTCCAGCCTCTGTTTAAGGGGAGCCAACCACCCCTCCAGGAGCCCCATTCCACTTTTGGAAAGCTTAAATTGTTAGGGAATTTTCCCTGATACTAAGCCAATTTTTTCCTTTTTGCAAATTCTACCTATCTGGGCCAAACAGAAATAGTTCAATTCTTTCTCCATTTATTAGCCCATCATGCTTCAATTATAACAAAAACAATTATAGTATTTCCCTTTAATTTTTTCCTTCCCAGGCTAAATATTCATGATTTTTAAAAATATCCTTAAATGTCAAGGAATTAAAGTCCTTCATAACACTACTACTTTGCTCTGTACCTTTATAGTTTTAAAATGTACTACCTAAATGATGGTGCCCAGAACTGAACACAGTTTTCTGGATGAAGTCTGATGAAGGAAGAGTCCAATGAGAATATAAATTCTCACTTCCTGGAGGCAATGTCTCTCTCATTGTAGCCAATCCTAATCTTTCTGGTATTTTCCACAAAGCATAGTTTTTCAGGTGAGCCAAAAACCTTTAACAAACCCGGTAGTGATACCTTATGTGCCAGTCTATATGGTTACCCTAACTATTCAGAATGCTTAGAAACACATCACAGCTAAAGACCAGACTTCGTAATTTAGCCAATCCTATCTAAATCAAGAATAAGGAAAGGGCAACTGACTAATCCAAACACTGATGTAGCTGGCATAATGACAGTCTTTCCAAGATTGAATTCTGGTGCAGTTAGCTCTGAGCTCTGAGGTATCCAAAATCAAGGAAGAAGGAGAAGTAAATGATAATAGACTTAATTATAATAGCTTTTCAAATAATCAATTGTTTTTCATTTATCTTAGTAGCTAACACAGCTGTTAATGTTGAAACCTTAGCTAATGAAATGTTTCTTTGAAGTATATTTATTGTAATACATTAATGATTATAAATTATTAAAAAATATATATCCATTAAACTCTCATAGAACATTCTTATTTTCCTTTTTTTTTGAGACAAAGACTTTGCTCAATCATTTAAAGTATGAGTAAAAAAGATTGTTGCTGAACCAGTATTTGACTTTAGAAATCTTTTGTCCTGAGAATAGAGTTTAAGGTCACCTTTCTCCTTGGCATCTCTTTTGCTTTAGTAATAAAAACAAAACAAAACAAAACAAAACCATAAGACTCTGTTTACAAAATTTGGGGAAAATAGGAAACATTCTCAAATAATTGATTTAATTAGAATATCTTTGCCAGCCTCTCCAATGTACAAAATGGTGTTTTTTGTTTGTTTATAATGAGCTTTGAGATCCTTGGAAGAGCTATATTACATTTGTACAGTTTATTATAGAGACTTTTTATAACAACAGGAATAATGCTACTTTGTGTTGTTCAACTATAGATTTTTTCTTCTAAAGATTTAAAGTATCTTATAGACTTATTTGGATTGTTGTTTGATTGCAACAATATTTTTCTTTTTCTCCCCATCCCCCCAATTTTTCTTTATTAAAGAAGGCACAAATACTTTCTCATGTTATAACCTCTTTAATAAACAGCTCAGAATGTTATAGAAACAAACCTGCAGATGTCTCAAACAATTAGCAACAGAAGGCTTACTGATGCCAGGGGTGTTAATGCTGCCAGAAAGCTCAGATATTTGTGGGTTATTCAGTTTTTGTACAGATGTGTATGAGGTTGAATTTCAGCTGTATGCCTGTAATAGCATCAGGAAGCATTTTGTCATGCTACTTCCTTGGGTGATCTTTTATGACCAAAAGAAGAAAAAAAAAGCACATTTCTGTCTTCTGAAATTGAGCTAGAATTCTGGGTAGTTTAACCGTAATCAGCGTATGGCTGAATCACAGCTGCATGTGATGGTTTGTATTATATACCAATGGCAACCAGTGCTATAAATATGGAAATCAAATACTTTAGGTTCAGGCTGATTCAAATCTGTGGCTAGGAAACGTCTGATCTTTCCCAAGATATGTTAAAAAGTGTGTGGAGGTTTCTCTTGGGCTACACTCCTACTCACATTCATATGTATTTCTTTTGTGATGGTCCCTTGGGGTCTCTTGGCAGCCACCTTTTAATAAGGATACAGATTGGGAGGGATAGGCATGTACACACATATACACACACACATACAATCAAACAAACCTCAGAAGATTATCCCAGTGTAGTTGATCTAGAGACCAGTCCTGACAATTCCAAACCTCAAAAGATGAGCACAGAACAAAAGTTGCTTCCACTCCCTTTGAGGGTGAGACACTGGAGTTCACTTAGAATCAGGTTGCCATTTGAAAACTGTTTATGTTGGAATTATCTCAGATCCTGAATCAAGCTTTTTAGTCAAACCTTTTAATTACATATTATTGTTGATAATATTATCATATCCCTAGTGTTAATGTTACTATTACTAGTTGATTTATTTCAGCCCTAAAATTTCATTATGCAAATATCTCTCTGATTTTTTGCAATATAATAACAATAACTACATATTTATATAGTGCTTTACTATTTATGAAGTACATCACAAATATGATTTCATTTCATCCTCACAACAACCCTAGAAAATAGGTGTTATTATTCTTCCTATTATACAGATGAAGAAACTGAGTCAGAGAGCAGATAAGTAACTTACCTAGAATCACACAGCTAATAAGTGTCTGAAGCTGAATTGGAACTCAGGTCTTCCTGACTCCAGGTCTTGCACTTTATCCACTGAAAACTATTCATACAACTTTTTGTTGATTTATGATTTCTTTATTGTATTTGGATCTTCTCTTCATCACTGTAGATCACTTCTCCATACCTTCTTATTTTATGTGATTCTTGTCTGCATTTTCCCATAAGACAACTTGTATCCACAAATCTATTACTTTTTAGAAATTGTATTCCTTATTAAGGTATATAGTATGTCCAAATAGTGGTTTCCTTTGGGGAAATTGCAAATTGGGAAATTTCAGTGTTCTCAAAGCATTTGGCTATACAAAATCCTGTCTTCTTAATATCAGTGTTCTTCTAATGATACTTAATACTTCGAATCTTGGAACATCAGGATCTCAAAGGAATCAGAATTATAAATAATCCAAAAAATAATGGAAGATATATGGTAGATGTAAGTCAGATATAGTATATTCCCAACATGACATGTACAGGAAAAATGTGTAAAAATTTTGAAGACACATATGATTAAGAAAAGAGATGGATTGGCATGAGAAAGAAGAAAGATTTCAGAAACCAAAATGGTTGTTACCCTAGAGAAAGCAGAAATATTAAAAGAAAATCTTTTCTTTTAATAGAGTAAATAGAGTGCATCCTTTATGGAAGATGAGTAAGAAGGTCTTAATATGAATATCAGTGGTATTGTTGTCATTTCTACTGGTAAAGATATTGGCAACACTGAGTAAAACATTTTTTTTCACATATATGTATATAGACTGATGTATTATTTATTGGGGAGCTAAGACATGGTAGGATATTACTATTATCTCTGGCTGACTGAATTTATTCCAATCATTTGGTTGCTGTCATCTCATGTTCCTTGTTGGTGTTTCATTTATTTTTAGTTGCTTTCTTTATAAGATATGAGTATGGAGTAGAGGAGGAAAAAAGGCCAAGCCTTTGGAAAATTGTAAGGCATGTAAAATCTGCTTTAAGTTTTCAGTCTCCTCTTTTTCAACCTGTTCCTTTACCACTAAGGGTCTGTCTACTTTCTCTGAGGGGTCTGGTCCATGATTTCTCCCTATTAGGGATGAGCATGACACCTACAATTCAGGTTTGATGTTGAGCTGAGCTAAAGTGGACATTCATTTAAAATTGGACAAAGACTACTTAGGGTTTTATAAGAACAATATTTAACAAGAATATAGAAACAATTGGCTTTTATAGATATGACCCCTATGGTCTCCTTGTAGCAATGAGTCTGGTCAATAGGGTAGGTTATGGTGACTCAAGTGGCTTTAGGACAACTACCAAACTTGAAGAGTGCATGCAATTGAAACTTTTTTATGTCTTTACGTTTTAGATGGCCTGGAACCACTTCTAGATAGCCAGAAGCTACCAGGAAGCTACATTAAAGGAGGTACAGTTAGAACCTTGTCCCATCCCTGGGCAAATCAGGTCCTAGATTTGTATCATTTTAGGTCCTAACCCATGTGTGTTAGGAAAAAAGGAGGATCCCTCATATTAATTGGTTTTAAGATACTCTCTTAAATCAAAATTTATTCTCTGAAAAGTATGTTATTAGTTATTTACAATATAGTGTGAATTTGCTACCATATTGCTCTGTTGTTACTGATCTAGTCCAAAACTCCTAATCTTTCTTTAGATGTCATTGACTTATGTAATACTGGGAAGAGTAAAAGTGAATTTACAGGAAATTCTAAATCTCACTAGAGATTTTTTGTATTGTTTGTTTTGTATTTAATCAATTGTCCCTGTCCACAGATTTTTGAATCTTGCAGGTTAGAATATGAAAGCAGAGAGAAGCATATTTGTTTCAGGTAAAAAAGATGGTGATCCATACCTATTAAATTCTGCCTCCAAAACCAAACCAACCTAAAATATCTAATAACAAGAAGTGTTCAGCTATCCATATCAGTTAAAAAGAAAACTGATCTAGTCCAAAACTCCTAATCTTTCTTTAGATGTCATTGACTTATGTAATACTGGGAAGAGTAAAAGTGAATTTACAGGAAATTCTAAATCTCACTAGAGATTTTTTGTATTGTTTGTTTTATATTTAATCAATTGTCCCTGTCCACAGATTTTTGAATCTTGCAGGTTAGAATATGAAAGCAGAGAGAAGCATATTTGTTTCAGGTAAAAAAGATGGTGATCCATACCTATTAAATTCTGCCTCCAAAACCAAACCAACCTAAAATATCTAATAACAAGAAGTGTTCAGCTATCCATATCAGTTAAAAAGAAAATCAGTCGAGCAGCAAGACAGAAAATTATTCATCTCTATGCTCAAGTTGCAATCCTAGTTCTGCCCCACAGCTGAGGTAAAGTCAGCTTATTTCCCTACCACTTTGCTCCATTTCCCATTTTTTAATATCTCTGCTCTCTGAAGCAGGATCATGATTTCAAGAGATTACTAGATAGTTAAACATCCCTCAGTATAGGTAATCTGTGCAGGGGTAACATAGTAAGAGGAATTCTCATATGGTTTAGAGCTGAAACAGACTTTTAAGATCATCTAGTATAGAATAAGATCTACATGGAGAAGACCATTAAATTTCATCTAGTCTAACATTCTCCTTTTTATAAGTAATAAAAGAAAGCCCCAAACAAGTTAAGTGACTTGGTGGATTTTGAATTCATAACCCCTAATGCCAGGTCCTTTTTCACTTCTCCTTTTCTTCTATAAGAAGAATATACCAGGAGAAAAAAAAATTATAGGTGTTTTACTCCATGTGGGTGAGGCTGAAAAGGAGACTGACTTGAATTAATCTGGAACAGAAAAGGTGTGCATAGTAATAGTATGGGGACCAGAGCGGGTATATAATTGTGCAAGCATTCCCGCTACCCCCACTCCAAACTCTTTTCAGACCATCCACTTAAGGCTGTTTTCAGGACTCTCAACAGGAACAGAATGGGAAGCCAGGTGTGCTTGGCTGCACAAGAGGGCAGAAACCTGTTTTTAATTGGATAAAAATGCCCAGAGGCTTATACGATGGGGACATACATATACACTGTAATACAAAGGAGGGCACAGGTGTGGGACTAACCTGGAGAGAAGAGAAAGAAGGTACTGCTTACACAGCTCTGACCCAGCAGTCACCGTTCCCACGTATAACAGGTGGCCTTGTTCTTTGTTTGTTCCTTCCATGTACCAGACAACTCCAGAGGTACAGCCAAGAGCATCCCTGACTGACCTGGGAAGGGATTTCTTTTTCTGGTATTGGTATCCTCACTTTTTCCATGGACAGAGTACTATGTTGCATCCTTCACTGTCTTCACACATTTCTGCCCAAGCTTGGCTTCCCTTACTGAAAGAGGTGATTGGAGGGTCACAGGTTCATATATTTAGAATTGAGAGTTTCTGTTAGCAAGAACCTTACCCCAAGTCCTCTTCTCTGGTTTCCCTATGCAGTCACCTAATCACTTAATATAATGCCAATACAGCTCTGGATGGTCTTACTTTTCCTATTCTCATGTGGAATGAAAAATTCAAGAGAAAAGTCATGTTTTAGAGGAGAATTCATTGATTTATCATTCTTTTCACCATTTTATCTCCTGACATTGTGAACTGCTGAGATTAAGGACCAGGTCCTTTCACATATTTTTATTAGCATCTACTGTATGTTGGTTGTTTACTAAATGTTAATACTTAATCATTAATAGAAACAGAAAAAGACATGTAACAGGATATTCTATAGCACTGGACATATTTACATACTCTGAAGCAGAGTGTCTTAACATTTTTCTACTACCAACTCCTTTTTGCCCAAGAAATTTTTATGTGACCCTGGGTATATAGGCATATAACTGTTTTTATAAAAATAGGTATATAAAACAAATGAAACTTTTACTGATAATAAATCATAATTTTGGTGATCTCCACGTTCAGATACAACAGCTCATGTGAGATTGTGGGTTATAAGAAGCAGGACTCTAGAGGAATTAATATTAGAAGATATGGAAGAAAGGTTTTTTAATAGCACAGTGAAGAAATAGATGAAAATTATTCTTTTCATTCCTTATTATGATAGATAATGGTGGAAGGGAAGAGGCTGTGGACCTATTCTCAAACTGAGTCCATCATGGAGATTGAGAAAATGGGCTTTAGTCCTTTGTCTCTGCAATTGTTCCTTTCTGTTTTAGGTGAAGGGATTGGAAACTTTGACTTTGTAAGTTTTGGAAGGTCAAGAGAGAGAGATTGTCTAGGAATCTGGGCATTCTAGTGTCCCACTTTTTAGGTTTTGTAGCCAACTCAATATCAATTCTCTGAGGAACAAAGAGTCACCTTTGGGAGTGACTGAAATGAGAACTCATTTAACAAAAATACACAGGAATTTGGTTGGATCACTATCGCTAATCTAAATTCTATCCCCAGAAACCAAGATGGGATAGGAGAAAATATGCTCTTGAAGTGTTGGAGAGAAATGTTTGTAATTTTCTTATTGATCTATCCTTAAAGTAAATATACATTTGTAAAAGCTAATTGATGATAAATAGTTCAGTGGAACTAGGGTTTTTGTTAGACATTGGTGCCTAATAGTGGTGAAAACAATAGATGGATGTTCATGCTAATGGCATTAGACAAGGGACATACTAAACCCGGAATCCTGAGGAGAATACAGCTGCCCGGCTCTAATACAGTGTGCTATAGCAGAATAGCTAGCATCTGGGGCTTTGTCTATGATAAAATTGGATCCTTCACATTTGTGGGGACTAAAGAGATTATTTTCTACTTATTTTAGATTTTGGACTCTAGTTTGTAGGATCCTACAGAAATTGCCTCAAATTTGATTTACTTTGTTTCAGGATGTGGCTATAAGTGACTTTTTATTCTTCATCTGTAAAATGAAGGAGTTTGACAGATGGCCTCTGACATTCCATTCAGCTCTAAATCTGTGATCATTCTGAAGCCCATTTACTGGGGCTGTACTGTAACATAGTACTGTACTGTACTGCATTGTAACATAGTAGTCTCTAAACTTTTTTGCTCATATGCTCCTGTTAGCAAAAAAAAAAAAAATTGGGTATACTCTTTGAATTATACATATTTAAGAAAATTATATACATGCATCATGTCAACAATTATGTGCATTAAAATTGACACAAAAATCAGAAATTGAAAATGATGAATTAATATTTGATCTTAGAATTTATAGGGAGTTATTAGAATTGCTTATGTTTTAGGAAAATCATTTTGACAGTTTTATGGGGAGACTTGAGGCAGAGGGACAGTTTTGAGGATATTGAAATGGTCTTGAAGAGAAGCAGAGTCTTAATTATGTCTCTGTGAGTAAAGAAAAAAGAGTCAGATGAGAAAGAAACAGAAATAATACAATTTGGTAATTGATTGGATTATATGGGCTGAGGGATATGAAAAGGTGAAAATGATATTGAAAGTGTAAAGCTGGGTGACTGGAGGGATGAGGATGCCCTGAAATTAATAGTAAAGTTTAGAAACCTGAATGAGTTGGAGAAAAAATATGATGTAATGAAATTGATATTTATTCATACCTGCTTACCATGTTTTGTCTCACTCCAAATGAGGGGTATGAAAGGGCTTTTACTTAGCAGTTACTAACTTCAGACAGCAAAATCCACCCTTCAAGGACTTAGATAACAGCCACACTTTGTTCTGAGGGGTAGAAGGTTGTTATAAATTTGAAGTGGTGGTAGTGTTGTTGTTGGGGTTCAGGATTTTCCCAGTTATACCTGCATAGCTGCTGCTATTGATGACTGAGTAGCATTAGATTTAGAGGTCAATGTATGAATACCTGAAGTAAAGAAAAGGAATTAAAGCTGGTAGTTTATATAGTGGAAGGGGGTAGAAATAAGAGTTTTGGGAGAAAAAGATAGATATAGTTCTATTGGAAATAAGACCCATAACTGATTGAGGATGAAATCATGTATGCCTTGGAATGAGATTATTATACCCTCAACTCCTGTTTTGGAGACCACTGCTATAATAAAGCAATGACCATATGTTGAGCTATTTATCCTTTGATAAATGACCTCAGATTACTGTTCTTGAGTTTTTTCAACAATTTTCTAGCTTTTCTGTTTCTTACCTAAGTAAGGTTAGGTCAGTAACTATGTCTTACTCTTTTTTATATACTTTATATGCCTTTCATATGATAAACATCATAGAATCCTATAAAAATTTCTGAGTGAATGGGCATATCATCTCTCTTGAGGACCATGCCCATTTAGATGGTCCCAGTTCTAATCCCATGCCAATGATTCTCAATCTCTTCAGAGCAACTTTTTGGCATCCTGTTCTCACACTTGTATATGCTCAATCTTGGGTCATATGGGCCTGTAAAATGCTCTTTAAGTTTTGCCCATAATTTTTTAGGCACAATTCTTCTTTCCATAACTTATTCATAAGAGTAAGTAGTCAACATGTTGCTGTCTACTTTCTCAGGCTAATAGGACACATACTGTGAGGGTTCCCTGACATCAGTGATAGTTACCCGCTTGAAACAAGGGCAGGCAGTTTATAGTTTTAACAATTCATATTAAACGAAACTCATTTCCTCCAAGATGTGAGAGCACTTTGCTGATTCCTTCTTAATCAAAACAGATGTTTTTGAAGCTGCTTAGAACAGGATATGGAAAATTTGGCTAACTATTAAATATGGGTTCAAAGACAGATCCTTTATAGTCACCACTGAAACCATGGGTACTGTCTAAATATAGCAAATTGATACTGTACTTTTGAAAGTCTGCCTGCTTGCTGTAAATTGCTGCTATGTTCCTTAAAGCTCTGTTCAAGTAGCTTGATTCTCTATTAAGAAACTGTAACAATGAGCAATAAGAATAAACATTTTGTGTGGGTTCTTTCTAATAAAATGTCTTACATGAATAATTTTCTTTTTTGACACAATGCAACCTTTTCTTGCTAGGATCTTTTAAACTCCTAATATCCACATGAGTTAGATGACGGTTTAAAATCTGATGCAGAAATATAGAGAGGGGAATATCTTACATGAAACCATGTCTTCACTGGCTGAATAAAATGCTGCAAATATTTATAGAATTTTAGAACTAGAAGGGAATTTTGAAATCACTATTCCAAACTCTTCATTTGTAGTTGAAGATATCAGCTCAGAGATGAGGAGTACCTTGTACACAATTATACAACTGGCCAGACAAGACTAGAACCTAGGGTTCTTAATTAAGTTAATAATAGCTGGCATTTATTGCTATTATCTCATTTATCCTCACAGCCATCCTGGGAGTTGGGTGCTATTGTTATTTCTTATCTTAATCTGAAACTGTGAAACTGTTGCAAACAGGATCATACAGCTGTTAAGTATCAGAGGTCAGATTTGAACCTGGTCTCCTTTATTCCAGATTCAGTACTTTACCCACTTCTGTGCTCTGTCCCTAACATAATAGTTACTTTTTCCTCTAGGATATACTTTAAAAAAGGCAGATTCATTGTTATTCACTTTGAACTCAACATATATGTGATATTATTATATTGATTTTGCAGATGAAGAAACAGATTTAGAGAGATTAAGTTATATGCCTGGAGTTACACAGTAACTATGTATCTAAAGCAGGATTCATACTTAGTTCTTCCTGAATTCTAGCCACTGTAGAGTTCCCTCACTTAGCAATGTTAAAGGTTATCTGTTCCAGATTCCTCATTTTACAGATGAGAAAATGGAAGTCAAAATCAGTTAAATATCTTACCTAGGGACATAAAGTTTATAAGAGGTGATGATAGAATCTAGGTCTTCTGACTCCAGGAACCTTACTCTTCTCATTATACTTAGCTGCCTCCTGTCTTTGTCAAGAATTAAGCCCATTCCATAAGGGTTTATCAGCTTGTATGTGTTGTGTTGTCAGTATAAATCTTCAGAATCATAATTCCAAAAGGACTCTATGAGGATTCAAATCTATTTCCTTTATAAATTTTTAAGGACTGGGGAGAAATTTCTTCCCTCCTTTCCTTCCTTCCTTCCCTCCTTTCTTTCCTTCCTTCCTTCCTTTCTTCCTTCCTTCCTTCCTTCCTTCCTTCCTTCCTTCCTTCCTTCCTTCCTTCCTTCCTTCCTTCCTTCCTTCCTTCCTTCCTTCCTTCCTCCCTCCCTCCTTCCTTCTTTCCCTTCCCTCCTTACTTCTTTTTCTTCCCTCCTTCCTCCTTCCTTCCTTCCTTCCTTTTTCCCTCCCTCCTTCCTTCCTTCCTTCCCTCCTTCCCTCCTTCCTTCCTTCCTTCCTTCCCTTTTTTCTTCCTTTTGTCCTCCCTTCCTCCCGTCCCTTATTCCCTCTCTTCCCTTCCTTCCTTCCTTCCTTCCTTCCTTCCTTCCTTCCTTCCTTCCTTCCTTCCTTTTCTCCTTACTTCCTGCCTTCTGGCCTTCCTGTCTGCTTTTTCCCCTGCCTTCTTGCCTTCTTTCCCCCCTACTTCCCTTCCTTCTTTTTGTTCCTTCATTTGTTTGTTCATTTATTCCTTCCTTCCTTCTTGCCTGCCTTTATGTTTTCTTCCTTTCCTACTTTCCATTGTGTCCTCAAGCAATTCAAGCATACTTCCTTTGCAGTGTTGCCCTCTTTACTTCAACAAATCTCTATGTTTTTAATGTCTTTTTGTAATGTAATGTAAATGCAATATAGCCAAAATAGAACTTACTATCTTTCACCCCCAAAATCATCTCATCTTAAAATTTTCACTATGACTGTAGAAGACACCACCATCCTCATACAGAAATGTCTGTCCCCCATCCTTGTCAAGTTTTTCTCTTTATCCCTACCCCTTCATTTTCCCGGTTTTCTTCAAGATTCAAGATTCACCTATTTTCAATAGGTGATGTTTCCAATTCTCTATGCTTCCAGTGCCTTTCTCTCAGAGATTATTTTTCATTTACTCTGGATGTATCTTGTATATGTGTAGTTATTTACACATTATGAACTCAGTAGAATATGAGCTTTTTATGGACAGAGACTATTTTTACCTCCTATTTATGTCCCAACTCTTAGCACAATCCATCAAAAAATATTTGTTAAGTCAATCAATTATGTGTCATTGTGCAATTAGTGCTTTTTGACTGATATTGCATCTATAGGTAAATGTGAAGGAAAGGAATGGGTTAAACGCTTTTAAGTTTCAGGTAAAGGGTGAAATGGGGCTACTAATCATTTAATATCACTAGAAATCTAGCATTTGAAAGCATATTATTCCTCCCAGGCTATCTCTTAGATGAGTAAAAAGTGAAAAGTTATTTCACAAAAGGTATTTAAATAGAGGTCTAAGTTTCCTTAGTTTGAGCTTACTAACTTGCCTTATAACTTATTTGAGTTTTACTAATTGTCATCATTAATCAAATAGGAATAATAATACTTGCCCTGCCACCTCACATAGTTGTAAAAATTAAATGAGATGTTAAATGTGAAGGCACTTTGAAAATTGTAAAGTATTATAGAAATTCAAGACATTCCCAGTATTCCATATTGTACATAAACTAATGGATTAGAATTTTACCTCGTGTAACCTTGTATGTGTAGTCCTATGGAGTACTACAGGATGAGTATATTAATCAAAATACTTAATAGCTTGGAGGGTTGGCAGATCTAGAAGAAGGAATGTGTATAACTCACCAGGCATTTCTGTAGTTTCTTATAAATATAGCTGAGAAGAGAATGATCCAGATGGTTGAGAGGGAATAAATTGGAGTTTATGAGGAAAGGTTAGATATGAGCAGACCTTGTCCATATTAGAGACTTTGCTGTTGTAATTAAAAATGTCAGACTCCCACAACTAGATTCTTTCTCTTCAAGTTATTTATTAGGTAGTGAATTCTTAGTATATACCATAACAATTTTTGGAACTACATTTGTATAGAATTCTTACAAATGTCTGTAACTGGAACTGGGCTGATTAACTTGTTGAAGGGAAGGAGAAGAATTTAATAATAACTTTAAAGACATGAATTATTCTTATGCAAACAAACTTTTTGACTTATTATTATCCAGACAAATGAAAGGCATTATGATATAGGGGAAAGATCATTGGACTTGGAGTAAGGATTTAACTTTGATTCTCTGTTCTACTTTTTACTACTCATAAAACTTTGGCAAATCATTTACTTTCTCTAGGCTACAGTTTTCTTATTTATAAAATGATGGCATTAATAAACAATTTATTAATTAAAGAATTAATGAACAATATCTTGAGAACTGAATCCAGACTACTGCCTGGCTCACAATCTGAGAATGGTTTTAACACATTAAAATACAATAAAACTTTACTTAAAATATAACAATAATTCTCAGCTTCCTGGCCATACAAAGACAGGTGGTAGCCAGATTTGGCTAATAAGCCCTAGTTTTCTGATTCTTGCACCATTAAGGTTTCTTCCAGATCTAAATCTATTATATTTCTATCCATCCTAAAAATAGTCATGGGAAAATGTTATGAAAATTTTGAGTAGATATAAGTTTCCTAGATAGGATTTATATCTTGTTCAAACTTGAGATGTGTTATTGAAGTAGGCTGTAGCATACATATTTTTCCAAAGGACTTAAAAATAAGATTGTTTTTCATCTGAATTTGTTGGTTTAAATAGATGGGATAGAAAGGAAAGGAAAAGTGAGGAGAAATAAGGGAGAAAGAAAATCAAACAAGCATTTATTAAGAACCTATTCTATCAATATTATCTCATTTAGTGCTATATTATCACACCCACCCCCCTTTTACACTTGAGGAGACTGAGGTAAACTTGTTAAATAACTTACCTATCATTATACATTTAGTAAGTGTCTGAGGCCAAGTTTGAAATTTGGTTTTCTAATCCAATAAACATTTGTTAAATGCTTACCATGTGCCAGGCATTGTGCTATAGGAATACCCAGGAATACAATTAATAAAAAGAAAAGACAGCCTCTGCCTTCAAGGAACTTACAATCTAATTTCGGGGAGGGAAAACACAAAATGGGTATCCAACATGGGGGCATCTTGTTCTGTGGCATTGAAAATAGGCAGAGCAGCAGATGCAGAGTGGAATGAGCTCCAAAAATGAAGTATCTGCCCTCTATAAAGGAAGGCATTGGTAGGAATTTAGCATTTATCCTTCAGCCTTCCAATCAAAGCAGAAAGGAGACTAAGGGAGTTAGTGTCAGGTTTGAGTTAGCACTGCCTAGAGACTAGAGATTCTAATTTATGAATAAAGTCCCCACTGAACCTCACCCTAAGATTAAATCCCTTATTTTATCAGACCATTGATTAAAAAGACAGCATGTTCTTCTCTCCCTCTTTATTCTTTCGCTGACATTTTAAAGAAAATTGGTTTTTTAGACTAGTAAACTTAGGAATTTAAAAATTATATAATATATTAAATTGACATTTTATGATAGTTGCATTATCAAGTCAATTGTATTTGTAAGTGGGACTTTAAAAAAAAAAAGATTTTGATGGTTTCTATTTTTTTTAAAGTTCTATTTTGTTTTCCTAAGTTTGTCCTCCTGGGGGCCTGCATTTCCACCTTTGTTGTCAGGTTTTGAGGAACCCTACACTTCCCAGGAACACATATTGAAATCAACCACCAGATGGAGACTTTGCTAAAATTTTTCTCCATTTCAATTACCCCCGGCAGCTGGTTCTGAAATGAGATAATCCTATGAATGCAAAAGTGCTTTGGAAGTAAATTCTTGCTATATGAATTCAAGATATTGTCATGACCTTACCATTGAAGCTGCATATACAGTATGCTTTGGTCATGTAACTCTTTCCTAGGGATACAGAAATATGCTGTGCCTCAAATTATTAAATTAAGAACATATACGTGGGACTAAAAGGCAAGCAAAAGGATACTGGATTGTTAGATCTGGTCTAACTCAGAAAATTAGATATATTATAGTCTCCCTCAGTTTTCCCATTAAAAACTACAATCTTTAGCATTTTTCTACTCTCCTATATCATAGAATGATGAATTAAATAATATCTAAGAACTGGCACTACTAAAAAGAAAGATCTATGAGACAGAATTAATCTCTTTTCTTGCCATTCTCATTCATTCACTGGAAGGTAAAGAGTGTGAATTCTTCTGGTTGATGTTATTGGAACTCAAAACAATAAATGAGCTGTCTCTTGTTTCCCATTTCAACTCTTTCCTGAAAGACATGGTGTTTGAAGATTATGCCCAAAGTTGTATATAGATCTATTGGAATGTATGGTGACTAGAATCATAGCGTGAGGTGAAATAGGAAGTAAGTGCAGTTAATAATTCAAGTGCCAAATGAAAAGAGTCTGGTCTCCTTTGGCAGCAGAAGAAACAGAAAGTTTTATAAGAGAAAAGAATTTATGAAAGAAAAGAGAACTCAACAGTATAAGTTATTCTGAAGCAAATGATAACTGATATTTATGTATTATTTTAAAATTTTCAAAGTGCTTTGCAGATCTATCTGTTTTGAAATTCATGATAACTCTGCAATTTCAACACTAAATGTAATCTTTTGGTAGTTCCATTTTACTAGGTACTAAGAATAATGCTATTTAAAAAATGAAATGTTGAACAATTTATTGATTCTTAGATAATAGTTCTAGAGCTAAAAGATATTTTAGAAATCATTTCATTTGGCCACATTATTTTTATTCTCAAAAAATTTTATTCATTATCAAGGGGATAGAGATGAAAAGGGAAGAGTTCCGGATCAGTGAAAATTCGCAGAGGTGGGATATGAAAGGCAAAAAAAAGCAAGGAGTCTTGGAATGATAACTGACTTAATTTTGGTTGATCACTATAAGTGAAGGTGGAATCGCTTTATTGAAGGAACATATTCTGAACTAGGAAAGATTATTTATTAGGAGAGGGTAAAGAGAATAGACCTCCATCTCTTCCTGGTGAGGGGACAAATCTGAGAGTTCAGGCTCCAAGTTTATGATAAAAGAGAATTTCTTACAATCTTAGTATAAGGTTGTACTTGGTGAAAGTACACAGTAGCACTAGATATAATTAAAATTGTACACTTTATATTCTGCAATCTTTATCCTTTGTATGGTCAAGAATTTTATAAAATTATGTATATCTTGTAGATTGGGAACTGGGAAACATTAGTCTTCTCATTTTATAGATGAGAAATCTGATTCCAGGTGAGGTTAAATGACTCATGTAGTAAATAACTGTCTAAAATTTGAACTCAGATCTTCCTTACTGCAAACCTAGAATTCTATAAACTATAACATTTAATTTTCCCTCTTCATACTTGTTAAAGTTATCTCCTTAGCACTTCTAATTGGTTTATGATGTTATATTTTATATCTATATCTTGTATCTATTTCTTTCTTTCATTTCCTTCTTCTTTTTCCTCCCTCCCTCCTTTCCTTCCTTCCTTCCTTTTATTTTTCACTTTTCAAAATGTATAAATTCTGTATTTATTTTCTGACAGTAGAAATATACTAAATGAATTTTACTTAAAGCAGTTAGATAAGTGATTCTCACATTATTTCCTGAACTTGATCTTAAAAAAACAGCCCCTTCCTCTCCTATCTTTTATTTCAGCAGCTCTCACTTTTTATTTTTTACTGTGCTAATCCTGTTGTCTTCCTTTGGGAAGCAGTAGGTGGAGCTACAGACTTTTTATCATGAAGAAACTACAGTTGTCACCCATTGCCAGTTTAACCTGAGCAAGTACACATTTCCAAAAATAACAGAGGCATTTCCAAGTATTCCAGAAATATATGCAAGACTGTTTAGTCATTCATAATCACCCCTTTGCAAGTACTACAGATATTCCATACAAAATCAGAAGGGGAAAAAGTTTTCAGGATGCCCTATATTTGGGTCTGGGGGTGAAATAGGGGGAAAGCAAAGGTGGTGGATTCTGGGGCGGGGGGGGAGGGGAAGGAGGAAGACAGACAGACACACATACACACACAGAGGTAGTTCTTTCACAATTTTTTTTTCCAGGTGGCTAAGGGGCCCAGAGAGAAGGCGGTGGCGGGGGTGGTAAAAGGTCTTTTCCATCTGCGTCAGAACTCTGAGGACCTCCTCATTTCCCCACTCTAGATACCTTTTTGAGGCCCCAAACTGTGGTTATTACCTTTTTAGAATCACAGAAAGGTGAACTAGGTTAAGTGACTTGAGACAACGAATACCATACTCTTATAGTAGATGATTCTTTTCAGAGATCTGCACAGTGAGGTTATTTCTTTCCAGCTATGACTCCTTGAAAGGGTTAGAGAGGTTCTTCATTTTCATTTGTTTTTCTTTTATATGCTGGTTGGATTCTTTACGTTCCTATTACAATTTCCTTTATAATGGAGTGCTTCCTGACATTAGATAGAACTTGAAATAAAAGAAGAACTTCTTTGTGGGAAATAGTGGATGTATGCTGTAATTTTCAATGTATTTTCTTTTGGGGGATGCAGTCTTTGATTTTATGAATGTGGATGAAGATATTTCCTCTGCCAATCTAAATTGGCAAGTATTCTATACTTTATAGTCATAGAGGGTTGTTCCAGGGCCTGAGTGCCTAAATGCCTTTCTCAGACTTATGAAATCAATATGTGCTAGAATCAGGACCAGAACCCATATCTTCCTGATTTTGGCTTTCCATCCACTTTTGCCATGCTGCCACTCAGTTCATGGCAGTTGAATACGATTTATAAATTTTACTCAGCAGCTAAATTCTGAGCTGAAATTGCATATTTCAGTATTAACATGAAAATATGAAGATAAGCAAGAGAGAAATTAATACCTGTAGAGACAGACAAGGCTTGCAGTAGGAAATGGCATCCAATTGCTGGCTTCCTTTAAGGAAGCCTTGGATTCTAGGAAATGAAAATGAGGATGGAGAACCTTCATGCTTGAGTAAACAGTCTGCCCAAAGAAAGACAGAAAGAATAAAATGGACCTCTAGGAAATCCATTTCTTTGATTTCAGTGTTGATAAGTTTTTTTAATGCAGTACTGTTCAAAAAGGAGAAAAATGATATTCAATAGTTAATAGTCACATAATTATTGATGTTAGTAGTATAATTCCTATCTTCTGAAGCTAATCTTTCCACTAGAAAACACCTCTTTGTGGGAAATATGGCCAATATAGACCTGAATTAAAATCTAGACTCAGGCATTACTAGATGTGTGATGCTGGGCAGGTCACCTAATCTCTGTCTCAATTACCTTAATTATAAAATAGGAATAATAATTGTATTTATCTCCCAGGATTGTTGGGAGGATCAAATGATATCCACATGTGATGAGTTTGAATGATTAGCTGAGGATGACACCTAAGTTATGAGAGTGGGTATATGGAAAGATGATGATGACCTTGTCAGTAACAGAAGTTTTGAAGAAGAAAAGAGGGAATGATAATGAGTTCTGATTTGGACAGGTTGAACTTGAGATGTGGCTGAGACATCCAAGTCAGGATATTTAGTAGGAAATTGTTGATACAAAATTGGCAGAACAAAGTTTAAGACTAGATAAATAGATCTTAGAATCATCTTCAAAGAGAGTCTCAAGGATAGAAGCATAGGAGGAGATAGAGGATGCAAGACAGTGGGCAGAAAGAGCTTCTAGGTCTCATCTGTACTTATGCTACTAGTCTCTGAGTGATATTAATTCATGAATTATACATCAGTTAGGGATTACTTTATTTCTTTCCAGTAGGAAAGTAATATATTAAAGGTAATATTTAACAATGTTTCTTGAACAGATTATTTTGAAGTCATAGCATGTATTGGAGAGAGAATAATCCTGGATTAGGAGAAAGAGAATTTGTGCTCAATTCTCATTCTATCACTCACTGCCCTTGTTTCTTAGGCAGTTCAATTTACATCTCTGGCCCTCAGATTCCTCATTTGGAGTGTTGGACTAGAATACTTGTAAATTCACTTCCAGCATAGATTTATGATACTATGATTTTTATTATTTTTAAAAGGTCACAGAGCAAGCAACTCCTAAAACAATAAGTAGGGCCAAAATCTGCCTAATTCTCCAAAGTGATGAAAATATTGAAGTATAGAACAGTAAATCATAGGGAGAAGGGTCTCCTAAGAATACTATTCTAATTTTGTTATTCTGCTTGCCATTTCACAGATTTTAAGATTAAAAGAATCTATAAAATCCATAGAATTTTCATTCTAAAGCTTGAGAAAATCCCCAAAGATCAACTATTCCAATTCAAACATATCATATATGATGAACCTCTTGCCCTGGAAGAGCTCAAATTTTACAATTTGGATTTAGCTAAGGTATCACAGGGATCAAAAGCTTTAGAAGAGAATTTGAACTCGATCTCTGAGTTTCATTTATCTGGTATATACTCAAGACTCTAGACAAAAGACAATCTAAGAGCATCTTCATATTATGTGTACATCTCATCTTCTTTCTTCATCAGTATTGTTCTGTGAAAATGATAGGATAGAAAGGGAGACAAATTATATGATGGAATTACTCTAACAGGGCTAAAAGCTGACAAATTTGATAGCTGGAAACATAATCTTTTTACTTTCAGGTTTAATAACTCTCAGCACCATCAGCCTTTTTAAAGAAAAAGTCCTCTTTAGAAAGAAGTATTGAGCAGAGGTAATTCGAATTTCAAAAGTCATACTCAACCATAGTCTAATCAGACTATATTTTCCTGTTGCTTATAGACAAGATTTCTATCACCATAAACTATTATGACTGAAATGAATGGACTATTTCACCTTTGAGAAGTTGCTCAGATTTGTATTTTAGTGATGATTTTTAAAAATTCTATTTTTATTATCAAAGAATAGAGAAAAAAATCTTGGTTTTTTAAGATAGAAATAAGAGCAAAAAACCCCTCTTCTTGTACCTTTATCTCAATGATTAAATTTAATAACCATTCATTCATCTAATACATACCCATCATGGCCTACTAGGCTTTAGATTCACAGAAAGACAAAACGTATTTTGGTATAGAACACTTACAATAGATGGCACTGAAAACATTTAATAAATAATCAATTGATAAGAATTTATTAAGGCTTACTATATTCTAGGCACTGTACTAAGCTCTGGGAATATAAAGAACAAGTGAAAATAGTCACTGACCTCAAGGAGCTTACATTCTAATGAAGAGACAACATGTATGTAAATAGATATATGTGAGATGAATATCAAAGTAGATACCAGAGAGGGATTCCAAGAGGCAGAGAAAGAGAAGATGATTGATTCAGGCATAGGAAGAGTTATTTAAAGTTACAGAGGCAGGATATGAAGTGGTTATATACTATGAGAAATGGGAAGCAGGCCTGTTTCTCTGGAGTATAGCATGCTGGAGGAGGAATAATATACTACCAATCTGGAAAGGTAAGATGAATTCTTGTTATAAAAGGCTTTAAATGCCAAAGTGAGGATTTTTTATTTTATCCTAAAATATTCTATCCTAAAGAATATTCTATCCTAAAGAAAATGGGGAAACCACAGAGGATTGTTTGGTGGGAGGATTGACATGATTAGATCTGAGACTGAGAGATATTAATTTGGTGGCTCTATATGGGATTGATTGTAGAGAAGTGGTATTAATGGAAGATAATCAATTGGACTCTTTTAATGACCCAAGAAAGAGATTAAGGAGACTTAGATTAACATAGTTGTACTGTGAGAACAGAGTAAGGGATGGGTATAAGAGGAGATAGTTAAATATGAAGATGAAGTGAAAATGAATTGTTACAGATGATATCCAGGTTGCAAACTTGGAAGAACTTTTTTAGAAATAGGGATATTAGGAGGAAGATATAAGGTCTTCTGTTTTGTACTTATTGAGTCTGAATGCCTATGGGACAATAGGAACTATAAAGGACTAGTACAGAACTAGTGTTCAGGAGAGAGATGGGAGCTAGATATGTACATCTGAGAGTCACCTGTACAGACCTGATAATTAAATCTATGGGATAAACTCTCCAAGAGATCACAGAAAGAGAAAAAGGCTCAGACAAGTGTTTTGGACTACATTCTTGAGTGAGAGAATTTTCTCAAGGGGCCATTTTCTTTATGCCTTTCTAATCAACCATTTCTAGATATTCCATGTCTTTTCTTAGTTGCCTTTAATATATTTAAGATAACATGTGTCCTTTTTTTCCCTTCCCTTATCCTTTTGACATTCATAGACATAGGGAGCTGTATCTTATATGTGACAAACAAGTACTGCTTCAGCTATTTTCCATCTTACTTTTTAAATTATTGATTTATTTAATTATTTATTAATTAAAATTATTTCTATTATTAATTATCTCTGAAAAGGTTAGGAAGTAATGTTTCAGATTACGAAAAATCCAGTATTCCTTCCTACTTCTCCAAATAATATTACATATTTTCTACTTAAAGATACAAAGAAAAAGATGTAATTTAAAATTATACCTGGGATTATGAGCAAATTTAGATAGGTAAAATTCATTTAGGACACTCTTTCACTTTCTTTTTCTGTGCTTTATCTCTCCTGCACTATGGGGAAAACAGTGGCAAATAAATAAAACATTAATTGTAGTTAAAAATCTTAAAGTCTAATACCCAGTGCTTTCCTAATATTTTTCCCTTGACTATATACATGATGCCCCGTATCTGTATCTAATGATACCCCATATCTTCTCTGGTTTTCTTGTGAACACTGGACTTTTTCCTTCTTTCCCTAAATTAAATGTCTTCTTGCCTCAAATCTTTGATCTATATGGGGTTCAAATAAGCAAAATTGGTTAATTAGTTTGAGTTCACTATGGTGTACACACCACATCATCAAATATATGTTTACATAGAGAGCTTTTGCATAGTTAATTTCTCAATTTCAAAATAATTAAGTCAGTATTTTTATTTTTTACTTTATTTTATTTTTTTTTGCAAGGCAATAGGAGTTAAGAGACTTGCCCAGGGTCATATATCTAGTTAAGTATTAAGTGTTAAATGTCTGAGACTGTTTTTGAACTCAAGTGCTTTTAGGTGCTCTATCTACTATATCATCTAGTTGCACCCTCCCCCTCTTTTTTTAAGGTCAGTCTTTTTAAAGGAGTTCTGTGAGCAGAGGAGCCATCCCATACCTTTGATTCTACTTAAACCTTTCTAATTCCTTTTTCAAAAAATTATGTGTGCCTCTAAAAGTAGAATATATTCTTATTCTTCATTCATTAATACATTCGATCTAAAATTTAAGAGCCTAGTTCCATAAATTCAACTCTTGTTTTTTATTTATTTGAGAAGTTATTCATTCATTTGATGTTCATTCATTGATTTATTCAACAAATATTTTTATGTGGTTACCATGTACAGGAAACTCTTGATGCTACACTGGTAAATAAGACAGTTATTGCCTTCAAATAGCTTAAAATGATAGAAGAGATAAGATAGATATACAAGTAAATATGGTAGAAAGGAGAAAGTAAATGAGCAAGAACCAGAAATATAAGATTTCAAAGGAAATAGTCAGTTAATAGTAGTTTATTTATTAACAGTCAGACGTTATACTAAGTTCTGGGGATACAAGGAAAGATAAAAATTGGCACTACTTATTCTCATGGCATTCATAATTTAATGGAGGAGTAACTACATGCAAATAACTATGTATATTCAAA
The DNA here is from genome assembly GCF_016432865.1 of Antechinus flavipes. NCBI lineage: Eukaryota > Metazoa > Chordata > Mammalia > Dasyuromorphia > Dasyuridae > Antechinus > Antechinus flavipes. Next base: position 175,631,770 of record NC_067399.1, on the reverse strand, counting down.
CTATGTATACAGAATAAATTGGAAACAATAAATAAAGGGAAGGCAGCAGAATTAAGGAAGATTGGAAAAGGTTTCCTGAAGAATATAAGATTTTACCTGGTACTTGAGGTAGTCAGGGAAGATTTCCTAGACACACAACAACCTAGACACAATAGTGAAAAGAAATTTTGATAATGACATATTGAGGCATAATGTTAAATGAAAAAAAATTAAAATGGGCATTTCTTCTTCATAAAATGAACACAATGTTTTGCTTTGTTGATATCCTAAACTAAATACATATCATAAAAATATATCTATGGAATTTGTAAGACAAAACTTGGAACTGGAGCTATCCCACCTACCTATGCTTTCAAGTATAACCTGGGGGAAATTAGACAAACTTAGCAAGGTAATAATTCGTGACATCTGATGCTTTTTGTGTTTTTAGAGTCACCTGGAGTCATTTTAATCAATATTAAGATCTATGATAAACTGACTGAACAAATACTTGACATTTTCAAATCAATCTAAACCCAACTAGAAGATTATTTCAGTGATTTAATATACTCTAAATTAATATAAATTTAAATTCTGGTTCTCCAACAAAAAAAATTGCACAGAAAATCCTATCTAACCTATTATCTTAAAAACATCCTCAACATGTAGGTGAGGGGTGGAGTGAAGAAGGAATAAGCAGCAGTGATGTTTGAGCAAGAAGGGAGTTGCAAAGCTGTAGACACAGCTGCTTAGGCGGTATCCATGCTTACGTTTCTATGAGTCTCAGTCCCATACAAATGCTTTCTTTCATGGGCCTGGGGAGTGGTCAAGCAGGTTTTGGAGATTTATTATAACAAAAAGATTACAAGTGTCCTCTGTGTTCAGCCCTTAAGCATGCTCCATATGACCCTTTGTAGAGCTAAGCCTTATGCTTTTAGGCAGTGCAATTCTGAGGTCTTGAGGAGACTCCTTTGCACTCCCCAAATCCATACATTTTCTTTCTGGTAATGACTCTTGCTGGAGGGTCAATTGTTAAACATTTATCAGCATACTATTGATTTCATAGTTAACCAAGTGCTTCTGAACTCATCACCCCCATTCGATGCTCACTGTTAACAGTCATTTGGCTTCTCCTTGCACACAGGCAGGTTTATGACCTTACAGGACTTTCAGAACATAACTTTTCTTTGTCAATATTTTGTGGGGGAAATATCCTACCAATCCATAAATACTCAGTTTCAGTGTCCCTGCCTCCATGTCCTCTCTGATTACTTCAAGTATGTCTCCCTGTGGATAATAAGTTACTTTTAGGACAGAGATGTGTTTTATATTCTTTTACATTCTCTATAGGTCCTAGTTCAGGTCTGGGTATATAGGAGAAATTTGATAGATGCTTCTTGGTTAATTTGCCTTTGAATTTGAATACCTTGTCTCTTTTGAAAGGAGGATGATGTGTTAGGAACTGTACTATCTATTGCACTGTTAATTTCTAGAACTGAAAATGGATCAATGGCTACTTCCATACCTTGGTATTGATACTTGTTTTCTCTTTTGGATCTTTGAATTCAGGGATAGTTGGCTCCCAAGACAAGGAGAGTTTTATAACCACTGCTTCATGAAATACTTTTTCAGCAGTTATAATTAACATCATTATATATATATTTATATTTATATTTATATTATATATATATATATATATATATATATATATATATCTTAGTGGTTACAGAGTTCTACAAAGACAAGATTCTGTTCTTGCTCCTAAGGATCTTATAAATGCTAAAGAACTTTTAGATAATGTGATGATGAAGAAAAAGGCTGTGCATGTGGAAAGTATCATAACAATCTTTTTCATATTGTTGTGAGAATTAGTTCTTCCTCTGGAGGAACAAGGAGTGGACAATATTTCTTTTTGGCTTTTCAGCTGAGTAGCTAATAAAAACTCTGACCTTCACAGCCTAGATTTGGTGCTGAATATTTGGGATTTATTTTCCACTTGTGGGTACTTAAAACATAGTTGTTGATTGATTAAAATGACCATATTAGTGATAGATATGGAACTTGATTAAAGCCACAAAAAAGGGCCATATAGTAATGCAAACATGCAACTCATCATTGTATTTCCTTACACCTGAAAATTCTAGTAAAGTGTCTTTGATTTTATAATTGAGCTCAATTCTGTCTGTAGAGTTGTCACTGTGAGATTCCTATCTTAAAAAGCAGATCTATCACTAAACTAAAACATGTTCTTTACTGCCTATTGTGTGCAAAGCACTAAGTTAATTGTGGGAAGCTACAAAGCAAATGGAAGACATCTTTCTGTGATCTAATTTCCCATCTTTAAAATGATCATGATCAGACAAGATAATGTTTAAGATTCTTTAAAATGTTAAAAGACCATGAGTCTATGAGTAATTAATTAGCAGTTATTGAAAATAGTTAACAGTCCTCAAGTAATTTGTTGTATTATGTGGAAAAGAAGCTCAAGTATAGTAATTATATATAAACATGGCAGAAATAAAATTATGTATATATACATATATATGTATATATACATAATAGAAATATGTATAAATAGAAATACACACACACATATTGAACCATAACAGCGTAAAGATGTGCATTGTTGGAATGCATGTAACCTTGGGAACTTTTCTCTCTATAATTTATTTGGCATATAGTTACATAGTTATTAAGTGTCAGAGGCAGAATTTGAACTCAAATCTTCCTGGTTCCAAACTCCTTATTTTATTCATTGTCATGCTGAATTTTCTGTATTTGTAGAAGATACATAATCATTAATGTAAAAAAGGCAAAGGATGAATGAATTATCATTTTATCTGTTGTCAAGCTATCTGGAAAAGGAGAATGTTGAGCTGGGGGAAAGATTGAGATTAAAAGAAAACTATTTTAAGAAGAAGGTAAAGGTTATGTAGAATACTAGATAACACATAAAAATTCTTTGAGTGACAATCCAATTGAGATGATTGGTTAATTTCTGTTTTTCCAAGCAAAATGAAACATAAAAACTAGGAAGTATCATAAGGGAAATAGTAAATGCAGTAGTCTATAACTTTTTTTTAAAGGAGCGTGCATTTTTTTTGGTGAAGGAACCCACATAGTTAGTTTTCAGGAAATCAAGAAAACTATCAGGTTGAGTGGTAGAAACATGGCACAGAAAGGGCTTGCCATACTGATATTTTATTTGAGAAAATGTCTTGAGAATTTTATATGCTTTTTAGTGTGTTCATGTGGATATATGGAACTTTTAATATTTTTCAAATAGTTATATTTCAAAATCTAGCCTATTTGCATTAAATTCCCACCTTGAGTCCATGAAGGATATGTTGGTAGCAGTATGATTATTTTTCTCTGAGTACTAATAGACACTAATGGTAGACTTTTCTCAAAGAATAAAAAGTTTACTCAGATGGTGAGATAATTTTACAGTTGAGCTAAATGACCAGAGAGCATTTTTACAGCTACTTAAGTAAGTTAATATTGATTTTATTACACTTTTTCTATTATTTTATAAGGAAAAGTAGTGAGAATATGAGGTGTCTGAGTCTGTTGGCTCCTTTTATGAACCTGCCTGCCTGCTTTTTTATTAACTATTTCCTGCTTTTCAAGGTAGTTGTGCAGACTACACATGGGCCCATGCCGCTAGGTCAGCAAAACAGAATCAAGGGGGAAAAGTCAGAAATGTGTAATCTGATAGAATTCAGCCCTTAGCATATGCACATTCACATACATTTTATGTCTTGAGCTTGGGTTACCTGTTTTCTAGGGAACAGAGTAAAACCCTCTTGTTGAAACACTAATGGTGGGTGGGGGTGGGAGGTCTCTGATTAGAGTAACCAGAAAACATCTCCACAGACTCCCATTTTCCAGAATGGCAGCTTATAGAACTCTTGGGGCTGGATCACTTTGCCCTTTTGTTGTTGTTCAATCATTTCTTAGTTGCATTCTACTTTTGGTGACCCCCATTTAGAGGTTTTTTGACAAAAATATTGGAGTAGCTTGCCATTTCCTTCTCCAGATCATTTTACAATTGAGGAAATTGAGGCAAATAGCATTAAATGATTTGCCCAGGGTTACATAGCTAATAAGTGCTTGAGGCTGGACAACATCTCTGCCCTAATTGATATTTAATGTACTGTCAGTTATCTTCAAATGCTGCTTTAAGATATTCACAGAATCATGGCTTTGTAGTTGGAAAGGACCTTAGATATCCCAATCCCTTCATTTTATAGACAAGGAACTGAGGCTTTTTGGAGGTAAAATAACTTAACCAAGGATAAAGGTTGTTAGTGACAGAAGCAGAATTCAAACTAAGCTCCTCTAATATTAATTTTAGCATTCTTTCTTCAGTACCTTGTTGTAACTCATATAGACAAATAGTGTGGTTAAACAATTATTGAAATTTTAAATGTTTCTTTATGTTTAAAGAATTAAAATTCTTTAATGAGTGACCAAATAATGCTTGTTACTGGTTTGATGGATTTGCTTCATCATTCAGACTTATTTGTACTATCACTCTCAAGACATTTCTGAGTTTCTTGTGTTTGGAGTCATTCTGCCTTTGTTGCTTTTTATTAAAATCAGATCTACAGGTCCCAGAAAAAATATAAAAGAAGTCACCCAGTTATCCAGCAGCATCATTGCTTGCTTCCTCTGTTTGGAAAGGATGCGTGAGATTTGTATGTTCTAGATGTTTCCTTCTAGTTTTCCAAATCTCAGGCCACTGTATCATTTAATGTATGTTTATACTTTGCCCTCTAACATGATTTTTCACTTAGACTGAAATGTAAATACAGCTGTTGTCACAAATTGTCTCGACCTGTCAGATCTTTGTTCCTGTAAAATTAGAATTGGGCGAGATGAGGGCAGGTCTCTGAAATGGAGTTTGGGTGGTCCTAAGCTTTTATTCGAAGGGGCTGGAAGTCAAAGAAGTTAGGTGGCCCCATGAAGCTTTGTAGTCTACAGCTGTGCCTTCTTCGCAAGGGTGTGTTTTATTTTATTTTTTCTTTAGACCTTACCAGTCCTTAATATACCATGCTTTAATATGGTTAAGTATTGAAAGATTTTTTTCTTCTGCAAACATGCTATTTCTAGAGTTTGGCCTTAATAAATTAAAATTAAAATCTTTCTGGACTAAAATAAAACCAGACCCTTTTACTTACATGAGAGACTGTTGAATTTTCAAATCCATAGATAACAAAATGTCGATTTATTATTTTTCAAGCTTCTATTAATTACTTCTTGGTAAGGTTTTAGTACTATTACCTTTAATTGATTATTTTTTAAATGAGAGGTGCCATCATTATTAAGAAGCAGTATGTCATGGTAGATAGAACAATAAGCTATGGAGTCAATAAGATCTGAATTCTGATCCTAATTTTAATATGGAATCCACTTCTCTCAGTATCTTAAACAATACTTTAAGTGACAGAAAAATTCCCAATGTATAAAATTTCCACATTACATATATGAAATTGGACCTGTAAGCCAATCTTTCCCACCCTTTCTCCAAAATTTTGTTGTTTTATAGTCATGTCCTACTCTTTGTGACCTTGTTTGACATTTTCTTGACAAAGATATTAGAGTAGTTTGCCATTTCCTATTGTTCATTTAACGATTGAGGAAACTGAAAGCAAACAGAGGTAAATGACTTGCTCAGGTCACAAAACTAATAAGTTTCTAAGGCCAGATTTGAATTCATGAAGATGAATAATCCTAGCACATCATCTATTATGCTATCTACCATTTAGAGGCTCTCTGATATTGGACTGGCTTAAGAGTTTTCGAAATTACTCCTGGGTACAAGCTGTCATCCTTTTTTACTGTTGTAGATGAAATGACTGGACTCAATTGAATCAGCTTGAATTTTTTCATTTTAATTGACTGCTCCTTTCTGACTAATGCTACCTTTAAGGTTCAGAAAGTTCTTAACATACATCATTTCTTTTAATTTTTACAAAAAACAAACAAATAAACAAAATGAGGTAAATATCACAGGTATTATCATTACCATTTTATGGTGAGGAAACTGGGGAAGTTGAAGAAGATAGGCTAAATGACTTGTTCCTGGTCATATAGTTAGTCATACCAGAGGTGAAACATGAACCCAATCCTCTAGTAACGGAAGTTCAATACTCTTTCTACTACAATGTGTCCTTTTGTCCTGGATCTATAAGTTCATTACTTACCAAAAAATCACCTTCAAATTAAATTTATTTTACTGAATGGCTTTACAATATTAAAACACTGATAATTAGAACAATGCTGGGCACATAAGAAGTAGTCAATAAATACTTGTTGATTAAATAGCTGAATTATAAATCCAGTTCATAAATAGAATGAAAAAATCAAGGTACAGACTACAAAGGTACTTATAGTTCTTGTATAATTTTACAGAATGATGGATTGGGGCCATTTTGGGTTGTCCAAGTCATTTTGATAAAAGTGATATTCTATATATTAATTAGAGAAGTCTCTTTGTCCTCAAATATGTATTCTAACACCTGCCTGAAACTGGTAGTCATTTATATTAAGGCATTTTCCCATAGAATAAGAACTAAAGGAATATTATTGGCCATATCTGTAAAAGATGCCAGATGGTACAGTGGTTAAAGTGCAGGGCCTGATGTCAGGAAAGCTCATCTTTGCGAGTTCAAATTTGATTTCAGATATTCAATATTTGTGAGACCCTGAGCAAGTCACTTCTCCCTGTTTGTCTCATTGGCAAAATAAGCTGGAGAAGGAAATATCAAACCATTCCAATATCTTTAACCAAGAAAACCCTAAATGGGATCATAGAGTGAAATACATTTGAAATGAATGAACAACAACAAAAGATTCTTTATTACAATGTACCTGACAAGTCATTGCTTGAAGACCTTTAGTGAGGGGAACCCACTACTTTTTTAGGCAGCCCATTTTACTTTCAAATGTCCTAATTATTTAACTTTTTCCTACTATCTAGTCTAAAGCTTCCTTTTTGTAATTCCTAGCTATGGTTTTTAGTTCTGCTCTGTGGGGACAAAACTGAATATCGCTATTTCCCCCCCCCCTAAGTTTTCATTTCTCTGTTTTTTTCAATTAGTCCTCATATAACATGAACTTTAAGGACATGACATCCTGTTTGCTTTGGATGCCTTTCAGTTTATCAATAACATTCCTAAAAAATGGCACCCCCAACTGATTTATAGTTAAAATTTATCTACAAGTAAAATGGACTATTTTGGAAGGTAATGGATTTCTCTTTACTGTAGGTTTAAAATAAAAGCTAGAGAAACAATCATAGAGAATTCTTTTTTCAAGTATGGATTGGATTAAACAGCCAGCTGGAAACCCTTTCTAGCTCTGAAATTTTTGTCACTGTGTGACTCAGATGATGTCTTATCAGGGCAGAATACAGTATGCTATAATTTCTTCATTCTTCAGAATGCTCCTATTAAAACATAAATTTGCCAAGTGTTCACTTAGTGTAGTAATAGTAGTGAAAAGAATGCTTTATTTTGTAGTCAGACAATACTGTGATTTAAACTTTGCCTCTGTTACTTACTGGGGCAGCTAGATAGTTTAATGGATAGCATGCCAGGCCTGAAGTTAGGAGGACTCATGTTCCTGAGTTCAAATCTAGCCTCATTTAATAACTGACTACAGGCAAGTCACCTAAATTTGTTTCCCTCAACTTTCTCATTTGTAAAATGAGCTGGAAAAGAAAATGGCAGACTGCTCTAGAAGTTTTGTCAAGAAAAACCCAAATTGTCTTACAAAGAAGCAGACATATCTGAAGCAACTGCATATGACTACCTGGGCAAGTCACTAAATGTCTTTGAGCTTTTGTTTCCTTTCTAAAAAATTAGGGAAATAATACCTGTAGTATTATCTTAGAGGACTGTTGCTAGAATCAAATAAGTTCAAAAATACAAACACTTTGAAAATATTAAAGTTTTTTTATAAATATCAAGTGTTATTCAGGATTTTAAAATTGGGTCAATGTGAATATTTTTTCCTTTGATGAAGATTGCACTCCTTTCACATTTTAATAGATAGTCCTTAAGAATTGCTATGAGCTTTCCCAAATAGAGACTGGCTCTTGGACAATGAAAATTACATACAATATTTATAGGGTTGCATTTAATTAATTCATTGAATTAATTTATAAGATTAAACTCGTTAGAGAATGAGATACAAGGCAGGTAAATATTCCTGAGTGGAGAGAGAAGGGAAAGATCTATATAATGGGATTCTGCTAAGGACAGTAGAGACAGGTGGGACATCACAGAAGTGGGTCTTAGGCAGATAAAGTATACTCCAGTAAAAATGAAGGATGGGGAATCTAAAGGCAGAAATTAAATGTTTTAGGACTTTGAGGAAAAGTAGATAAATTTCACTTGTGGAATACATTTTCTGAGATTGAAGTTGGTACTACATGCGTTTGAGTAAGGGCCCCATTAAAACATAAAGATATCAACTTCTTCCCTCCTACCACAACTCAGGCAAAAGTCATTTTCTTTGAGATCAGGGATATAGAATGCTACACTTTAAACAAATAAATAAACAAATAAATATATAAATGACTTAGCAGTTGGCATAATATCTTTCCTCCAAAAAAGTCCAGGCCATACAGAAGCTATTTGATCCCATGTTTTCTAGGGCTTTCAAACTTCTATTATCCCCCCTTAGGTAGTGCATCAGCTTTGATTCTGGACAGTATATTTCCAGTTTTGAGGGTGGCCAGGCTTTCAGTGTTCTTTATGTGGGTTATTCTCAGCCCACATGTTAAAAATAATCCATGGCGGGAAGGAGGGGTGCTCAACTTTATGACTAAAAACAATCTCTTGGGAGCCAAAGAAACACACAGATAATGTTTATTCCCTATTCTAAAAATAGGCAACTTGGTATTTTTAGTCAGTTCACCAAAATATGGTGTCTGGACTCAAATTCAACTGTGGGTGCCAGCTTTATGAGCTAGCATTAGGGTTGCAGGCAGGGAAGCAATGGTTGAGGGCAAAAATTTAAGAATAGAGAAGTTTCTATTGCAACCAATTTAAGGTTCCCAACTAATGAATTTGTAATCTAATTTCTATCATTTTCAGAATTGGAGACCCCCCCAACAATATATATATATATATATAAAATCTGAGAGAATTACTGCATTTTTAAAATCTATGGTTGTTACATCCTAGATTGTAAAATATAGTTGCCATTTCCCTTATAATTAGTAAGAAGTCTTCTGGGATCACAACAAAATTAATTTGTTTGCTCACATATAAATTTAAAATGACTCAACTAATTTTTTTAAAAAATTGACAAAGTTAATTCAACCCTTAGGGATTTTTTTAAACCACCTTCCCATAAAACCTCTTTTTGTGATATGGTTTAATGCAGTTTTCTCCTTCACTGCCTGAGCTAAATCAGTACTTTAAGAAATTATGAGGGCCGTGGTCAAGGGTTTCATTCATGCTGCTACCTGTACAAAGTTCTTCAAACTCTTTAAGAGCTTGATTATGAGAGAAAGGTCTAGGGCTGCATAGACTTAAATGATTAAGAATAATCCCAAAACAATAGAGTAGATTTTTCCTTCTCTTAAAGCCAAGTAGTAGGGGACATTTCTCTCCTCATTCTTTCTTTTCCTTTTAAACAAAAAAGGGCACCAGACCTGACCCCATAGTTTTCTGATCTTGGATCCACTTAAATCCTGCTGGATTAAGCTCAATTCTGAGGTTAAAGGAGGAGGGCAGGGGCAGGAAGAATCATAAACACACCCAGAGAAAAGTAATGCTGAGGGTAGGCAAGTGACTTACTAATAAAGATAGCATTTTAGTAGCTTCCATATTGGGTGACTAAACCATCCACCTAATGTCCTCAGCTGAATTCAGGACAAGGATAAAAATAGGGAAGAATCCACAGATGGTCAGGGGGGCCCCTTCACATGTACAAGGGCCTCTGTTAACCTCAAAGCAAACAAGTTCTATAGCAGAAACATTTTAAGGAATGTTTGATGAAGTGTAGTCAGAGGCTGGAAAATCTTACTCAGACTTTTGACCTGCTGAGGCTAGATTAGAGTGACTTGGTCCTTCTCAGATATTTAAAGCCCTTGTTTAGTTATATTGTGGCTACAGATGGGTATGTTATCAGGCTACATGCTCATTATATAAGTCATGGAAAGTCAGCTTTAAAAACCACTACTTCTATTGCATAACCATTCTAGGACATGGCAGGTGTTGCAGTTGGCTAGATATAACAAAGAGGAGGGCCCATCAAACCAAAGAACCCAAGCTCTGGAAAAATCATGGAAAATCCCTTCTACCATTCTATTGTTTTAATTCATCCAATATAAACCTGTATTTTGATGAATCTATGATTTAATTATTTAGTTACTCTTGCCAATGGTGCCATTTGCAACCAATCCACACCTGCCATTCTTGTGCATGATAGAGGTGGGAAGGTGTTTCTCTCATTGAACCTGCTAGCAGTCTTCCTTAAATTCTCTAGACATTGCCTAGATGCCATTGAAACATACAGGTTTTCTATTGGTTTTGCCACATCATCAGTCTTACCTCTTTTCTGGTTATATAGCTTTTTTTTTTTTTAAAGCATCCTTTATGTTGCTTCTCCTTCATCAGAACTCATTGGTAATGTGTCATAAGCATGTTCATACCTTACTATGTGCACCTCCATTGCATTAGGTGATGGCTACCTTGAACTCTTTAGAAACTATGATATTTAGTAACTTGCAGCTATACAACCATCTCTAAGTACATCCACAGTAAAATGATCTTGAGCAGATCAAAATATGTAAATACTTCTAAAGAAAGAAGTTCTATGTTTTGATTACATTTGTGAAGTTAGATGGAAAAATTCTTCTCCTACAAGAGATCTATGTTTTAGTTTCTTTCTGAAGGAAATAACAATCATTTTGAGTGTCAACTTTTTCAGATAAGTTTTTTTTAAAGTTCCATTTTTAAACTTTTTATCACTGAGAAGTAGAAGAGATTTGATTCATTCACTTTCCTTAGATTTCTATGAACTTCTTGCCTATATATATATATAATTTATATTATTGATTAAATGGACCCAATCAACCCTATGGCTTCCATTAAGAAGATGGAGTGAAGTATATAAAGCTCTTAAAAAGAATCAAACATTTGAGTATCTGCCATATTGTGCTGAAGGGGAAACCCAGACTGAGAGAGGGACTTACTTTGCCAGGCCACACAGAAAGTTAGTGGCAAAGGTGGGAGCCCACAGATGCTGACCAGCTCCCAAGTGGTGACCGCTACACCACGGTCCCTTCTGTTTAATGATTTGCTTTCACTTGAAATTTAAAAATAAAAAGAGTTGAAATTTCTCTCCTCCCTTATGTTGTTCCTCTCCTCCCCCCCCCCTTCAACTCACACACAACACAAATACACTTTTTTGGCTTGAGGTTTTTCAGGACTTGTTGGGGCTTGTTTGGTTACATCTCTGACAGACCCAGACACAGTGCCATGTGTGTATGAGGTGCTTGAAAGTGAGCAAATGGTACAACCAAACAGCGATTTTACAGTCTAGTCTTTCTTCTCCATGCACCCGGGGAAGAGATTTTTTCATTTCATTACTACATCATTCACAACTTGCTGTCACTAAGCCAAGAATCACATAACCTTATCCTGCACTCACATTAGCACGAATAATTTAAATCAACATTTCTGTTAGTTATATTGGGGGGAAAATTGTTGTTTGGGAAATTGGGTGCATCCACTGGGTGTGTTGATGGTGGTATGTTTTTCTTGCTCTCTGCAGGCTCAAGTGCTTGTCTAAATATGGCACCCTAACACTGCTTGTGTTGTCTTGGTGGAGCTGGTATGATTTCTGTTCACTACCTCATATGCTACAGTATCAACAAAATCTGTCTTTGTGATTTTCATGGTTTCAATGTGAGAAGAGTGTGTGTGTGTGTGTGTGTATGTGTGTGTGTGCTGTGTATGTATATAAGAGAGTAAAAAGGAGGAAAGAATGAGTTCTCCACAAAATGCCAAAACTCAATGTTTGTTGAAACAAATTAATTTCTCTGTTCTTCTACTTGATTATCCAATCATTCTTTTGACCCTCCACTATGTGTTAGGACTGGAATCAGAGACTCTAGATGGCCATCTGGAAGATCTGTTCCAACATTACTTAGACTTGAATTTTTCTCCAAGCTTTTTCAAAAATAAATGAATTATAAATGGATGAAAAATATTGATTAAGTACTTCTGTGTATTAGGCATTATGTTTAGCACTGGGGATACAAATATGAGAAAGAGTGATAGGCCTTCCATCAAAGAGCTTATATTATAATTAGAGTGGACAACACATTAAAGGGGATGAAGAAATGAAAAACTTGATGGAGCAGAAAAAAGAAAAAAACTCCAGAGGAACAATCATTACATAAAACAGTTATTTTTTAAAAATTATCTATATCTAGGGAAATCTTTATTAACCAGTAATCTATTAACTACTTATCAATTCCCCTGAACTCTTGCCTGTTTACAATATTTTGATATTTTAAATATTGATCCTAAGGAGCTCTGGATACCATTATCTTTTGAGTCATTAAAATAATACATTCTCTTTAGTTCGAAGCGGATGTATTTGGATTCTAATTCTTGGGGAAGAAAAAGGCAATCATCTATGGAATACAAGCAAATACATTCTTGTAATCAGAACATTTGATTAACTTGAATATCTTTCTTCTCAACTTTTCCAGGTAACAGTTGACTACAGATTGTTACTTATGTTTTTTTCATTTATTTAATAATTTTACAAAGTATCTTGTAAATATATACCAAATATGTATGGGTCTACTACCCATGAATTAAGAACACTAACTGAGAGCATTAATATTTTTGAAAGTGATATTCTGAAATGGACACATCTTTATTATTTTATAATTGACTGAAGATTGCATAGACTATAGAATACCACTGTGCTTATTGTTTGTTGACTGTGATAAAACATTTGGTTGATTAGAGTCAACTATTACCTTAAAGGATCTTTCCAACAAGGTTTTTGCATATATAAATTAAAATCACCCATTGTTCCTTGTAGTATATAACATTAAAAAAAAACAACCTTATTCAACAACTCTCTGTTCAAAATCATCATGTGATGCATAAAAAAGAGAGATGCATACTAATCAAAGGTCCTCAGTATTTTGATAGAATATTTCAAATTAAAAAAAACATTCCTTGTTCATGGTTAGGTCTTAAAGATGATCATGTTTGCAGATAATATTATACTGATTGTCTTAAGATCCGCATATTAAATCTGTTGTTATCTCTGGGCAATTTAGCATTTTTGTTAATAATTTGGATGAAAGTATAGATAAGAATATGAAATTCATAGATGACACAAATCTGGATGAGATAAATAACACATCGAGTGAGATGACAACTATCAGAATATATTATCAGAATGTTTGGTTATACTTCATAATGAAAAATTAAATAGGGATGAATTTAACATCCTACATTTTTATCTGGGAAAAATAAGTTTCATAAATAAAGGATAGTAGAGGTATAGCTGAATAATAGTTTGAAAAATATTTGGATATTTTAGTAGACTTCAAAGTCAATGTGAGTCAGTAATATATTTTGGTAGAAAAAAATAAACAAATCCTATTAAGATCTTAATTGCATTAAAAGAGCATTATCTTCAGAACGAGGGTAAATGATACCATAATTGGTATTTCCAGGTGAGGGAGAAAGAGTATGAATTGAAATAGATTTACAAACAATTTATAATCACATAAAAGTGCTCAAATAATTATTGGTTAGAGAAATTCAAATTAAAATAACCTTGAAATATTATTTTATATCTATCAGACTGAAAGAGAAAGCAACAAATTATGGAAGGGATATGGAAAAGTTGAGGCACTAATTGATTGTTGGTAGACTTGTGAACTGATCCAAACATTTTGGAAAGCAAACTGGACTTATGCCCAAAGAATTTTTAAACTACTTATACACTGTGATCCAAAAAAATCCACCATTAGGTCTATTTACAAAGATGATTAGGGAAAAAGAAAAAAAATCTATGTGTTCTAAAGTATTTACAGCAGTTTTCTTTTTGGTGACAAAGAACTGGAAATTATGGTGATGCTGTTAAATGGGGAACAAGTTGTGGTATATAATTGTAATGGAATAGTACTGTGCTATAAGGAATGATGATTTTAATGATCTTATAAAAACTTGGATAAACTTGCTTGAAATAACGAAGAACAAAATGAACAGGACCAAAAGAACATTGTATATATATTAACAGCTGTATTGTTTTAAGAACAACTTTGAAGGAATAAGTAATTTTGACTATTATAAACACTCAAATTAACTCTAAAGGACATATGAAGGAATATTCTATCTGCATTTAGAAAAAGAATTGAGAAGAGAAATTTGTATAGAATAATTTTACACATATATATGTGTATATATATTTGTGTCTAATAGTAACTATCTTTGAGAAGGGAAAAGGAAAGAAAATGAAATTTATATAACTTCATTATATATTTAAAAGAAATAGCAAGTTGTACATAATAGATTTGCAGTTTCACATACAATCTTTTTTTATTATACTGTGTCTTGGAAATGCTAAATTATCCCCTAAGATAAACATTAAATAAATAAAATACATAAAAGATGGTCTTTGTGTTTTTTCCCTAATGCTGACATTTTATAAAGATCATGTTAAAGTTTCAATTATGAGACAATGGTGAATGACAAAGACCAATGAAAGAATAGTGAATTTAGAAGAAGAATTAGGGTTAGAAGAAAAGATGGTAAGGTCTATTTTTTAAACATTGATTTTGAGATGCCAATTGAAAAGATGCTGAGATGAATATTGGTATTTGGAGGTTAAAAGAAAGGTCAGAACTATAAATATTGATTTGGGAATCTGTTACAAAAATGTGACACTTTAATTTGTGGGAGTAAGTAAGACTGCCAAGAGAAAGAGAATAGGTAAAAAAGAGAATGGAAAAAGAATATGATTTTGGAATATCCACTATAAGAAATTGTGAAGATAAAAAAGCCTATGCAGAAAGCAGAGAATGTTGTTAGAGAGGGAGAAGAAACTACAGAATGTAATGTTTCCAAGCTGGAGAAGAAAAGAAAATTCAGTAGGAGAAAGTGATTAACAGAGGCAAATGCTACAGAAACATTATAGAGAATAAGGACTGGAAAAAGGCTATTGGATTTGGAAATTAGGAAGTTATTAGTGTCTACTGAAAGAAAATTATCAATATAGTGATGAAGGAAAAGCCAGATTGTAAAAGTTTAAGCAAAGAATTGGTAGTGAGGAAATTGAAACATATGGTATAGGAAAGTTTTTCAAATTTAGCATAGGATTAGTAGGCAAGTTATAAGAATGATTATTGTGATTATTTAGGTTTAGGGTAATTAAGTTTATATATATGTGAGAAGTTTATATTATATGTAGATATATTAGAAGGAAAGAATAGGGAGGAAAAGATCAAAAATACATCAAAGCTATATCAAGTAAGCAGAGAGAGAAAAACATATGCAATATCTAAAACAATGTAAATGGGAAAGAACAACTATTATAGAGCAACTGAATATTGTAAAATTACAAAGAACAAACTTAAACCCCACAGAAGAAATAAGAAAATATTTCCCCCTTCTTTGCTGAGATCAGTACTGATAAATATGGAACATTGTATTAATATCAGATTTTTAAAAATTCGTTGATCAGTTTTGTTAGTTTTTTTCCCAATACCACTTTTTAGTTCCTTTGGAAAAATTCTTCACTAGAGAGGATGTTTCTTGGGAGTGCAGGAATTAATGTAAAGATAAAATATAGAAGGAAGGGGAAATGATAAGGTTCTAGAAGAATTGAGGCGATGATTTAGGGCATATGGAAAGAAAGAAATGGAAAAAGCATATGGCTTAGTATATAGAAATATTTTGATGGACTCAATATTTTAAATGAACCAGAATGCTAAGTAAGTCTTCTGTAAGCTTGAAGTTTAAAGGCTTTTTTTTTAACTTTATAAGTTTCTTTCTTCCTTTCTTTTCTTTTCTTTTTTTATAACTTTTTATTGACAGAGCCCATGCCTGGGTAATTTTTTTACAACATTATCCCTTGCACTCACTTCTGTTCTGACTTTTCCCCTCCCTCCCTTCAGCCTCTCCCCCAGATGGCAAGCAGTCCTATACAAGTTAAATCCTAGATACAATATATGTGTGCAGAACCGAACCATTCTCTTGTTGCACAGGAAGAATTGGATTCAGAAAGTAAAAATAACCTGGGAAGAAAGACAAAAATGCAAGCAGTTTACATTCATTTACCAGTGTTCTTTCTTTGGGTGTAGCTGCTTCTGTCCATCCTTGATCAATTGAAACTGAGTTAGATTTTCTCTTTGTCAATGAAATCCACTTCCATCAGAATACATCCTCATATAGTATTATTGTTGAGGTATATAATGATCTCCTGGTTCTGCTCATTTCACTTAGCATCAGTTCATGTAAGTCTCACCAATCCTCTCTGTATTCATCTTGCTGGTCATTTCTTACAGAACAATAATATTCCATAACATTCATATACCACAATTTATTCAACCATTCTCCAACTGATGGGCATCCATTCATTTTCCAGCTTCTAGCCACTACAAACAGGGCTGCCATAAACATTTTGGCACATACAGGTCCCTTTCCCTTCTTTAGTATCTCTTTGAGGAATAAGTCCAGTAGAAACACTGCTGAATCAAAGGGTATGCACAGTTTGATAACTTTTTGAGCATAATTCCAAATTGCTCTCCAGAATGACTGGATGTATTCACAATTCCACCAATAATGTATTAGTGTCCCTGTTTTCCCACATCTCCTCCAACATTCATCATTATTTTTTCCTGTTATCTTAGCCAATCTGACAGGTGTGTAATGGTATCTCAGAGTTGTCTTAATTTGCATTTCTCTGATTAATAATGACTTGGAGCATATTTTCATATGGCTATAAATAGTTTCAATTTTTTTGTCTGAGAATTGTCTGTTCATATCTTTTGACCATTTATCAATTGGAGAGTGGCTTGATTTCTTATAAATTAGAGTCAATTCTCTATATATTTTGGAAATGAGGCCTTTATCAGAACCTTTAACTGTAAAAATGTTTTCCCAGTTTATTGTTTCCCTTCTAATCTTGTCTGTATTAGTTTTGTTTGTACAAAAAACTTTTCAATTTTATATAATCAAAATTTTCTATTTTGTAGTGAATAGTGATCTCTAGTTCTTTGGTCATAAATTCCTTCCCCTTCCATAGGTCTGAGAGATAAACTATCCTATGCTCTTCCAATTTATTTATAATCTCATTCTTTATGCCTAGATCATGAACCCATTTTGACCTTATCTTGGTATACAGTGTTAAGTGTGGGTCAATGCCTAGTTTCTGCTATACTAATTTCCAATTTTCCCAGCAATTTTTGTCAATTAATGCGTTCTTATCCCAAAAACTGGAGTCTTTAGGTTGTCAAACACTAGATTATTAAAGTTATTGGCTGTTTTATCCTTTGAACTTAACCTATTCCATTGATCAACTAGTCTATTTCTTAGCCAATACCAGATGATTTTAGTAACAGCTGCTTTATAATATAATTTTAGATCTGGTACAGCTAGGCCACCTTCATTTGATTTTTTTTTCATTAATTCCCTTGAAATTCTTGATCTTTTATTTTTCCATATGAACTTTGTTGTTATTTTTTCTAGGTCATTAAAAAAGTTTTTTGGGAGTCTGATTGGTATAGCTCTAAATAAATAGGTTAGTTTAGGTAGTATTGTCATCTATATTATATTTGCTCACCCAATCCAAGAGCATCTAATATTTTTCCAGTTGGTTAGGCCAGACTTAATTTGTGTGGAAAGTATTTTGTAGTTTTGCTCATAAAGTTTCTGATATTCCCTTGGCAGATAGAGTCCTAAATACTTTATACAATCAGTAGTTACTTTAAATGGAATTTCTCTTTGTAACTCTGACTGTTGGGTTTTGTTAGTGATATATAAGAATGCTGATGACTTTAATGGGTTTATTTTGTATCCTGCAACTTTGCTAAAGGTGTGGATTATTTCTAATAACTTTTTAGTAGAATCTCTGGGGTTCTCTAAGTATACCGTCATATCATCAGCAAGGAGTGATAATTTGGTTTCCTCCTTGCCTATTCTTATTCCTTTAATCTCTTTCTCAACTCTTATTGCCAAAGCTAGCATTTCTAATACAATATTAAATAGTAACTGTGATAATGGGCAATCTTGTTTCACTCCTGATCTTATTGGGAATGGTTGCAATTTGTCCCCATTACATATGATGCTTACTGATGGTTTTAAATAGATGCTACTGATTATTTTAGGGAAAAGTCCATTTATTCCTATACTCTTAAGTGTTTTTAATAGGAATGGATGTTGGTTTTTATTAAATGCTTTTTCTGCATCTATTGAGATGATCATATGGTTTTTGTTAATTTGGTTATTAATATGGCCAATTATACTGATAAGTTTTCCTAATATTGAACCAGCCCTACATTCCTGGTATAAATCCAATTTGATCGTGGTGTATTATCCTGAGGATGATTTTCTGTAGTCTTTTTGCTAATATCTTATTTAAGATTTTAGCATCAATATTCATTAGGGAGATTGGTCTATAATTTTCTTTCTCTGTTTTCAACTTACTTGGTTTAGGTATCAGTACCATGTCTGTGTCATAAAAGGAATTTGATAGGACTCCTTCATTCTCTATTTTTTCAAATAGTTTGTATAGCATTGGGGCTAATTGTTCTTTGAATGTTTGGTAGAATTCACATGTAAATCCATGTGGTCCTGGAGATTTTTTTTTTAGGGAGTTGATTAATAGCTTGTTCTATTTCTTTTTCTGAAGTGGGACTGTTTAAGCAATTTACTTCCTCCTTTGATAATCTGGGAAGCCTATATTTTTGGAGATAGTCATCCATTTTGCTTAGGTTATCATATTTATTGGCATAAAGTTGGGCAAAGTAACCCCTTATTATTTCTTTAATTTCCTCTTCATTGGTGGAAAGTTCTCCCTTTTCATTTTTAAGAATAATAATTCATTTCAAATTTTAAGTTAATTTAACTAATTTGATTTTTCTCTCTCCTTTTTCTAATCAGATTGACCAAAGGTTTATCAATTTTATTGTTTTTTTCATAAAAACAACTCTTAGTTTTATTTATTAGTTCAATAGTTTTTTTATTAATTAAATTAATTTTATTAATTTCTCCTTTTAATTTTAGAATTTCAAGTTTAGTAATTGATTGGGGGTTTTTAATTTGGTCTTTTTCTAGCTTTTTAAGTTGCAAGCCTAATTCATTGATCTTCTCTTTCTCTATTTTATTCAAGTAATCCTCTAAGGATATAAAATTTCCCCTTATTACTGCTTTGGCTGCATCCCACAAATTTTGGTATGATATCTCATCATTGTCATTATCTTGAGTGAAATTATTAATTGTGTCTATAATTTGCTGTTTTACCCAATCATTCTTTAAGATGAGATTATTTAGTTTCCAATTACTTTTTGGTCTATTAATACCTAACTTTTTGTTGAATGTAGTTTATATTGCATTGTGATCTGAAAAGAAAGCATTTACTATTTCTGCCTTCCTGCATTTAATTTTGAGGTCTTTATGTCCTAATATATGGTCAATTTCTGTGCAGGTTCCATGAACTGCTGAGAAGAAAGTATACTCCTTTCTGTTACCATTCATTACCAGAGATCTATCATACCTAATTTTTCTAATATTCTATTTACCTCTTTAATTTCTTTCTTATTTGTTTTGTGATTTGATTTATCTAAATCTGAGAGTGCAAGATTGAGATCTCCCACTATTATAGTTTTGCTGTCTATTTCTTCTCACAACTCTCTTAACTTCTCCTTTAGGAAGTTAGATGCTATATCACTTGGTGCATATATGTTTAATATTGATATTGCTTCATTGTCTATAGTACTCTTTAGCAAGATATAGTTTCCTTCCTTATCTCTTTTAATTAGATCAATTTTTGCTTTTGCTTGATCTGAGATAAGGATAGCTATCCCTACTTTTTTGACTTTACCTGAAGCATAATAGATTCTGCTCCAGCCTTTTACCCTTACTCTGTATGTATCTCCCCTTTTAAAATGTTTTTCTTGTAAACAACATATTGTAGGATTCTGATTTTTTATCCAGTCTGTTATCTGCCTCCTCTTTATGGGAGAGCTCATCTCATTCCCATTTATGGTTAAAATTACTAATTTTGTATTTACTACTATCCTAATATCCCCAGATTATGCTTTTCTTTTTCTTACCTCCCTTCCCCACTTCCCTAGTATTAAACTTATTGGTCCCACTTGTGTCACGCAGCTCTCCCTCTTTAGGATTCCCTCTCTCCTCCCTTTAAGTCCCTTCCCCTTTCTTGTACCCTTCCCTTATTACACTTTTTCCTTTTCCCTTTTCCTCTCCCACTTTTTAATGAGGTGAGAGAAGATTCTCTGTAAAACAAATATGTCAATTATTTCCTCTTTGAGCCAACTCTGATGAGAGTAGGATTCACACAATGTTCCTCCCCCTCTCTAAGCCCTCAGATATGATAGGTTTCCTTTGCCTCATTGTCACATGTAGTTTCCCTCTTTTTATCTCCCCTTTTCCCTTTTTCTGACACTCCCTTTTCCATTTCTACTTCCCCTTTTTATGGTATATCAGTAAAATCAAATTATACATGGGGTTTTTATGTATATCCACAACAGAAATACAGTTCTCAAAAGTTCCTTTTTCTACTTCTCTTGAGTCCTGTTGCTGGAGATCAAATTTTTTGTTTAAGTCTGATTTTTTCCTTAGAAACAAATGGAATTCTTCTGTTTCATTAAATGTCCATCTTCTTCCATGGAAAAAAAAATGCTCAGCTTAGCTGGATAGTTTATTCTTGGCTCATTCCAAGGTCTTTTGCCTTTTGGAATATCAGATTCCAGGCCCTTCGATCCTTTAATATCAAGGCAGCCAGATCTTGCGGGACCCTTATTGTGGCACCTTCGTATTTGAATTGTTTTTTCCTGGCTGCTTGTAATATTTTTTCTTTAGTCTGAAAATTCTGAAATTTGTCCACAGTATTCCTCAGAGTCTTTATTTTAGGGTCTTTTTCAGAAGGTGTTCGATGAATTCTTTCAACGCCTATTTTACCTTCTGGTTCTATTACTTCTGGGCAGTTCTCTTTGATTATTTCCTGTAAAATAGTATTTAGGCTCTTTTTTTCATCATAATTTTCGGGTAGTCCAATGATCCTCAGCTTATCTCTCCTAGATCTATTTTCCAGGTCTGTTGTTTTTCCAAGTAAATATTTGACATTTTTTCCAATCCTTCATTTTTTTTGGTTTTGATTGATTGATTCTTGATGTCTCAATGAATCAGTCATTTCTATTTGTTCAGTTCTGATTTTTAGTGAGTTCTTTTTTCATTAACTTTTTTTTACTTCTTTTTTGTATATGTCCAATTGAGTTTTTAAATGAGTTGTTTTGCTCTATGGAATTTTTTTCCATTTCACTAATTTTTTTTTTTTTTAGTGAGTTATTTTCTTTTTCCAATTCACAAATCCTACTTTCTTGGGAATTCTTAACCTTTTCCAATTTATAAATTCTGTTTCCATGCACTTCTTGGGAGTTTTTTACCTTTTCCAATTCATATTTCAGGAAGTCATTGCTCTCTTGCATAGCTTCTTTTTCCTTTCCCCATTTTTCTTCTAGCTCTCTTTTAAGGTTTTTAATAGTCTCTTCTAGGAGAGCCTTTTGTATTGGGGACCAACAATTGTCTGGAGACTGTCTGCTATTAGTCTCTTCAGGGTTAAAAGGCTGCTCTCTTTCTGTATAGAAACTATCAATTGTCCTTTTGATTTTTTTACTCAATTTGTTAAAGCCTGTAGGGTCTGCCTTCAGGGCCAGGAGGTTACCAGCTTTCTCTGCAGAGCAGTGATTGGTGTATGGACTGGTAGCTGTCCTGCCAGCCAGCTACAAAAAGCAGGGACGTACTGGAGTGCTCTGGGAAAGAGTTCCCCACCAAGAGTAACTCAGGCCTGCAGGGCCCAGCTGGGAAAGTGCCCTGCAAAGAACCCCCGCTATGTGGGATAACGACTGCCCTCGGGCTAAATGCTGAGCAGTGAGAGTTTCATTATCCCAAGCCAAAGCTCCCCCTGGGTCTGTGGGTATTAGTAGCTGAGCAGTGAATGGCCTTGCAGGGACAAGAAGTGTCTGCCCCAGAAGCACAGTCAGCTGGGGAGGTTTTATTCCCCCAGCCCGAGCCCCTCACTGTGCAGATCAGAGGCTTCCCAGGCTGTGCCCCTCTGCCATGCAGATTTATAAAGCCACGCCCCCGCAAAAGCCTCGAACTACAGGATGTGGCTGCAGGGATGTGTTAAGGATCTGCCTGCTTCACTTCCGGGTTTGAGTGGTTACAGAAAGATCTCGTTAGGTTCTGGCGTTTTTTAGGGAACCCTCTGCTTTAGGCTTTAATTTCTCTGCTAGTTTACTGCTTTGTAGTCAAGGCAGAGCAGTTAGCCTATAGCTGAGTAGTCTCTATAACTTCTCTAGCCACAGAGATCACCCCCGCCCCTGGTCTGCTCAGGACATAGCTTCTCGCTGCCTGTGCTAGTCTGTTCCTGGCCCCTCAGGACAAACCTTTCCTGGCTAGCTTCCAGATTATCTTCTATTGGTAAATTGTAGTGCTTCTAATCTTCATGAATTGAAGCAGTGAAGAGCTATTTTTGAGGCTGAATTTAATAGTTGGTTATGAGGGGAATGAGAGGAGCTTAGAAAATCACATGTGCCTTCTCTGCCATCTTGGCTCCGCCCCCTCGAAGTTTAAAGTTTTGAAGAGAGAGAAAATCTTTTGACTATTATCATTTAGTCCAACCTATATTGGAAGAAAAGTTTCTTCAATGTTCTTCATTATCATCTAGACTTAGCTTGAAGGGGATCTAATATGGAGAAACTTGTTCTCAACAATATAATAATCCATCCTACTTTTGTAGACTTAATCATTGGAGAGGTTTTCCTTATATTGAGCTGAATTTTTTTTTCTTTATAATTTCTAATCATAGTTTAGTATCCTGTCCTCTGGAGTAAATTAAGACAGTATCATTCTCCTGATTATTCTCTTCATCAGGCTAATGGTACCCAGTTTCTTCAACTGGTCTCTGTATGACATGTTTTAAAATACATTTTATTAATATATTTTATTATTTTTCTAGAAAGTTATCACTTTTCCCCCCTAGAAAGCTATCACTTATAATACACATCATTTATTTATTTATTTTTCTTTTTTGCTGAGGCAATTGGGGCCAAGTAACTTTCTCAGGGTCACACAGCTAGGAAGTGTTAAGTGTCTGAGGCCAGATTTGAACTCAGATCCTCCTGATTTCAGAGCTGGTGCTCTATCTACTGCGCCACCTAGGTGCCCCCAATATTTATTTTTTAAAGAAAAAAATGAAGGGAAAAATAAGCAAAATCAATCAATATAATGAAAAATTCCATCATACCCAATGTGCTATACTTTTAGGCCCTCCATCTTTTTCTTCTTTGATGTTAACCTTGCTTTTTGTAATTTTGCAACATCCATTTTTGATTATTTGGTAGTTGTTCTTTCTACTTACATAGTTGTAGAATTTTGCATAATTTTTTCTGACTCTGCTTACTTCACTTTGTATCAATTCATGTGAAATGATCATTGTTTATTGTTCTAAATATTCATCATATTATGGCATTCCTTCATTTATTAGAATGCTTAGTTATTCCCCAATTGAAGGGCATCTAATTTATTTCCAGATATCTGCTACCACAAAAAAAATGTTGCTATAAATATTTTTTGTGTGCAGGGAGGCTTTCTTTTTGGCAATATTGTGCTTGAGATTTATCTCTTCCAATGAAATATTTGGATCAAAGGCATGGGCATTTTTATCTATTTTATTTACATAGTTACAAATTGCTTTCCAGATTCATCACACCTTCTCATTGCTTCACTAACAATGCATTAGTATGCCTAACTTTCTACAGCCTCTCTAACATTAATTATTTTATGGCATGTTTTTCTTTCCTTTCATAATGGTGATTGTCTTCTTCTAAATATGCTAAAATTTATTGTAGTATTGTAGGATTTAAAGCTGAAAGAGACATCTGAGATAAAAGTCCAACTTCCACATTATTCAAATAAAGAAACTGAGAACCAGAGAGTTCAAGATTATAAAAAACTAGTAAGCAAAAAAAAAGTAAGTATAAAAAAACAGCTTTTTGACTCTAAAATCAGTGTCTTTTCTTTGTACCACTTTATCTCCTACAATGATTGACATCTTTAAAAAAAAAAGTGAACCAGTCTGGAGCCAATCATATTTCTTCAAATGCTTCTTACCAGGGCAGTCTATGATGGAACTGAATTTCCTTCATTCCCAGAATGTTTTTCTTCTTCAACAATTTTTCTCTTGGAATGTTTGTCCTACTTCAAAACTTAGCTCAAGCCCCATCTTTTGTAAAGGATGTTCCTGGTTCTCCCAGAGGCACTGATTAAATACTCTTTAAGATTACTTCCCATCTACCTTGTATGTACTTTGCACACATTTTTATACATATTGTTTCCCATCTTAGAATGTAAGCTGCTTGAGGGTAGAAACTGTCTTTGACTTTTCTTTAACTCTTTAGTGTATAGCACCAGGTCCAATTATGTATTGGGCTTAATTCAGCACTTAATAAATGCTTGCTATCATATTGGCAGCCAAATACAGTTAATTTGATTTTTGATTGCATCAATAGAGACAGAATTCTAGGTCTTAGTCTTCTAGACTTCATTATTTTAGAACAATAGCACACTTTGATATTTTTCTTTAATAACTTGTCCTTGCTTCCATCTTGCATATGTATCCTTTAAAAAATTTGAGTTGGTGATTGAGTTTTCCATGTAACTATAATCGTTTCTTTGGATTTTTTCTAATTTCTTCCTTTGGGAGTGATTTGCATTTATGTCTCAACAATTTCATTCTTAAAATTTTTGTTTCCCTCCTGCTCTAGTTTCTCTAATAAATTTTTAGGCTATGATATATTACCTGTCTGCTTTGAACTCTGAAATCTGTTTTTCCAAAATCTAGGATGTAAGTCCAATTATGTATGATTTCATCCTTATATCTATTGTAAATTCTGGCTTGACATGAAGAATTAACAGGGTAGGCGTTAGAAAGTTTAATATCTAACCCTGGCCCACAGACAAGTTGTTGAATCTTCATCTCTGTAAAAATTCGTTTCTTCATTTGCAAAATGGAATTATAATATCTGTTACACATAACACTCAGGATTGCTTTTGAGGATCAACTGAGAAAAGAATATTGGTTCTAAAGTTAGAGAGTCTGAGTTTGAATCCCTTCTCTTCTACTTTACTATCCACACAATACAGATCAAATCACTTCAATTTTATGAGCTTTCATTTCTTCATCTATAAAATGAGAATATTGAACTAGATGAAATCAAAGATCTTTTCCAGTTCTATTTATATGAGCCAAAGAAAATGTATCACAATAATTTGTTTTTGTTGTTCTTCAATTGTTTCAAGTGGTCTTCATGACCTCTTTTGGGATTTTCTTGGTAAAGATACTGGAGTAGTTTTCCATTTCCTTCTCCAGCTCATTTTTACAGATGGGGAATTGAGGCCAATAGAGATAAGTCACTTGTTCAGGAACACATAGTTAGTAAATGCCTGAGGCCATATTTGAAGTCAGGTCTTTCTAACTCTAGGCTGGCACTATCCACTGCCTGTCACAATATCAACTAGTATTTATATAGCTCTTTAAGATCTGCAAAGTGTCTCATAAAGGTTATTTCATTTCATCTTCTCACTTTCATTTTATAGATGAGTAAACAGAGTAAGAGCTTTACCTATGGTCACACATCTTGTATATGCCTAAGTTTAGTAGTGTGTTCACCTAGCTGCCTAATATATAAACTTTAAGGATAATACATATCATTGTTTTATTATTATTGATAATAATTTTAAAATATTTTATCAATTTAGGTGAGATTCCTAAATGCTCAGTTGAAATAATAATGGAGTTTAGATCTCCTCTCTCAAAACCACCAGGAAAATTAAGATAATTATCTCAGTAATTTAGGACTCTAGCTTATTGAGTTGCTAGTAATTATACTTTCTTTTTTGATGAATATTACGTGTACATATATATGCATGCACACATACATATATACATACACATACATGTGTGCATGTATTTGTGGGTATGTCTGTATGTATATTTATTTATTTGGTATTCTGTACCTGGAGTCAGGAAGACTCATTTTCCTGAATTCAAGTCTACTTTCAGACACTTATTAGCTGTGTGATCCTGGACAAATCATTTAATACTGTCATAGTTTCCTCATCTTTAAAATGAGCTGGAGAAGGAAATTACATACCACTCTAGTACCTTTGCCAAGAAAACTCAAATTGAGTCTCAATAGTTAGAAACAACTAAAACAATTATATTATACATTATTCTAACAACAGAAAGAATAATTATTGGTAGGTTTTTGTCAACTTACATGTTTAGATGGCATAATGGATAAAGAACTTTACTAAGAAGTTAGGAAGATCTGAACTTAAATACTGTCTTAGACATTTATTGTATGAAATTGGACTAGTCACTTTATTTCTTTGGGACCTGGGTTTCTTCTTTAAATGAGAAGGTTGGAGCTGATAATATCTAATCATCAACTTAAATTTTAGTATCAAATCTATGATCAAATGAGCTACTTGTGTTGAGATTTGAACTTATAAAGATGAGTCTTTCTGCCTTGAGGATTAATGCAGTATCCACTGCACCATTTTGCTTTCCAACAATGACAATAGGCAACAATAACTTCTTTAAGTTTTAGGAGTTTTGTGAGAGTGGCAAATATGGTAAATAGACAGTTAAGTCCTAAGGATTCTATCTCTGCTGGGGTTTTTTCAGCTACTTTTTGTTTCTCTCAACCACATCTCAATATTAAGTGGATTTTTATGCTTAATGAGTTCTCAGTTAATTTTTAATGATTATTATATAAGGCTTTGAACAATGAATATATTTCTTGAAGATTTTTTGGGCGGTGAGGAGAAATGAACAGGAATTTAAAGACACACTTAATTTTGACTAGTACAATTTTTTTTTCTAATTTAAACACATTCTTTTTATACCTTGTCAAATCAAAACATAGCTTCCATTAGGTTACATTCTGAGCGTCTTCTCAGACTTCTATTGTCAAAACAGATTGAGAAATTGAAGAAATTATTTAAATAAAGTAGGACCTAAACTTGTTGTGTAATGGAGGCAAACATTATCTCTCATTTCTCCTCTTCCCCACCCCCATTAATAACCTCATTTATTTACTTTGTTTTGGTACTATAAGTCCAGCCAGAAACTTGCATAAGAAAGTATACATCTACTAAATGCTGAAGACTTAGTCATGTCCCAAGAATAAGTGTTTTTCATGGGAAAAAAAAACAGTAATATCCTTGATTTTGCCCAGGGGGGTAAAGTTAGTTACGTTTGCCAGTTACTAATACTATAGTTTTTGTATTTTTTTTTAGCTGTTCCATGTGGACTTGGGTGTTTTTTCAGCTCACAGCTGCATTGGTGAGACCAACAATTAGCCTAGTATTTTGAGTCATATAACAAGTGTATTTGGTCCAAGGAAATTACATTACCTATGACAGATGGACATGCTTGAGTCACGTATTAACCAAGATAGGTCCTATATTCTCTTCTGCTAACTTTAAATAATAGCAAACACTTCGATACCTCTTTTAGGTTTTCAAAGTGCAGTAAATGTTATTTCATTTAATTCTCACAACCTGTGATATAAGTATTATTATTATCACCCCCATCTTACAGGTGAGGAAATTGAAACTAAGAGATTGTAGTGTCCTGTCCAGGTTGATGCATTTGGTTATTTTCTTTTTTTTTTTTTTTTCTTTTTTTTTAAATAACTTTTTATTAACAGAACCCATGCCAGGGTAATTTTTTACAGCATTATCCCTTGCACTCACTTCTGTTCTGATTTTTCCCCTCCCTTCTTCCACCCCCTCCCCCAGATGGCAAGCAGTCCTTTACATGTTGAATAGGTTACAGTATATCCTAGATACAATATATGTGTGCAGAACCGAACAGTTTTCTTGTTGCACAGGGAGAATTGGATTCAGAAGGTAAAAATAACCTGGGAAGAAAAACAAAAATGCAAGCAGTTTATATTCATTTCCCAGTGTTCTTTCTTTGGGTGTAGCTGCTTCTGTCCATCCCTGATCAATTGAAACTGAATTAGCTCTCTTTATCGAAGAGATCCACTTCCATCAGAATACATCCTCATGCAGTATCGTTGTTGAGGTATGTAATGATCTCCTGGTTCTGCTCATTTCACTTAGCATCAGTTCATTTAAGTCTCGCCAGTCCTCTCTGTATTCATCCTGCTGATCATTCCTTACAAAATAATAATATTCCATAACATTCATATACCATAATTTACTCAACCACTCTCCAATTGATGGGCATCCATTCATTTTCCAGTTTCTAGCCACTACAAACAGGGCTGCCACAAACATTTTGGCACATACAGGTCCCTTTCCCTTCTTTTGTATCTCTTTGGGGTCTAAGCCCAGTAGAAACACTGCTGGATCAAAGGGTACATTTGGTTATTTTCTAAGGTAAGATTTGAACTAAAGTTTGCCTGCTTCTTAAGTCCAGGATTCTTACCCATTGTACTACCTGGAATTCCTATAATAATAGTGAATGCTTGGACCTCTGGTTTCAATGGCATAGAGAATTCTCAGATGAGGAAAATCTCTCTATCAAAATAGTTCCACACTTTTAAATATATAATAACCTTAGATATTTGCTTAGATTACCAAGAATTTTTAAGTGACTTAGTCATAAAATGTGCCTGAGGTAGGATAAGTTCTCTGACTCCTAAGTCACCTGTTTATCTACTACATCATGTTTCCTGGAATAATCTATGACTGTCTAGCATGTAGTGTGATCAAAGGCTAAAGCTTCAAGTGTCAAAGCTAACATTTGAACCATAAAGGAATTTAAGGATTCTAAAAGACAAAATTAAAAAGGGAGGACATTTCATGTAAGATAGCATACTATGTGAATGGACAGTCGGGGATGTCTTGCCTAGGTTAGGGAACATCTAATAGTCCAATTTGATTGTTTCATAGAGTGTATAGAAAGGGAAAAAATGTGATACAAGGCTGTAAATGTTGGGTATAATCATTTTAGAGAGCCTTAAGTGATAGGCTTAAGGGTTTATATTTTATAGTGGAACTACTACAAACTACTGAATTACTGAAGGAACTACTGAAACTTTTTCATTAGAAGAATAACATAAGTAGACACAGAAAAATTATTTTGGCTGAGATTGTAAAATATAGATAGGAAAATGAAAAAATTGTAGGCATTAAGACCAAGTAGAACTTCATTTCAGTAGTTTGGGAGAGTGATGATGATAAGGCACAAGCAAAGGTAGTGGATGTGAATGAAGGTATTTTAGATTAGTAATGTATAGAACTAGGAAATTAGATATAATAGCCAAGAGTAAAAAAACATCAGAGGTAACTTCAAAATTTTTAACCTAGGTAAGATAGATGGTAAAATCAAGAGAATTAGGGAATATTGGGGGAAATGAGTTTTGGGGAGGAATATACTAGTTTCAATTTAGACATATTGAGGTTTGGCTACCAAGATGACATCCCAGCATAATCAATAGCCAGTTTGGAGATACAGGATTGATGTTTAATGGAGAGATTAGGGCTGGATAGAAGTCATTTTTCTAAAGCAAAAATTAATTCATGAGAGCAGACGAGATCCCCAAGGGTGAAAGCATAGAAAAAATAGCAGAGAAAGCCAAGATCAGAGCCTATAGAAACATTATTTTATCATAATAACCTCTATTTCCAGTCTCCTTATCCTAATCTATCTTTCTTACAACTGCCAAAGTAATCTTGTTTATGTGTAAGAGCGATCGTGGCAAATTTTATACCAACAAAACTTCAACAACTTCTCTCTATTACCTACCAAATAAATTATCAACTTCTTAGTCTAGCATTCAAGACCCATCAAAATCTGGCTCTGAAATCTCACTTAATTTTTAAATTTTGTACTTTTTTTATTCTGACTTTAATATCAAATAAACTTAACATTTTCAAAACAAAATAAAACACAATAAATAGATTAGGTGCGAAACTGTAAATATTAATGTAAAGTTCACTTTCTTTTTAATATATATATATATATATATATATATATATATATATACTGAATAAACATATAATTTTCAAAACTATCCTGCCTGTTTTTCCTCTTTTTTTTCTTTTGGTTTGTTCCTTTCTTTGCATTTAAACATGTTTCCATAGCTCTATTTTCTTTTTTTCTTTCTTTTTTCTCTTTTCCTGTTTTTAAAGAGCAATTATATTGCTATTTTCCCTTGCCTTTCCCACTCTGTCATTAAAAAGGAGAAAAGAAAAACAAAGACTGTCATAAATATGTATAATTAAGGAAAACTAATTGCCACATTTGCCTTGTCACAAATATATTTTGTTAATCACTTCTCTGTCAGTAGCTTAAAAGCACAGTTCATGATGGGCACTTTGGAATCATAGTTGGCTATTTTGTCAATAAGAATTCTTAACTTTTTCAAAGTTGTTTTTCTTTTTGACCTTGCTATTCCTGTATGAAATGTTTCCTGATTCTGTTTATTTTTCTTCTGCTTCTGTTCATTCCAGTCTTTCCAAGTTTCTCTGAAACCATCTCTTTCATCACTTTTTACAGATTCTAATATATTCATGTACTATCATTTATTCAGTCATTCTACAATTGATAATCAGTTAAATAAATAACATGAATTTGTGCCAGATACTCTGCTAGGCAACATATGAAGAAAGGCAAAGAATAGTCTTTGCTTTCAAGTAGTTTGTCATCTAATAGACAACATACAACTCCCCTTCCCCATATAAATAAAATACATACATACACATCTCTCTCTCTCTCTCTCTCTCTCTCTCTCTCTCTTTCTTCTCTCTCTCTCTGCTTGTAGATGTATAATTATATTTGCATACACAGAGAGAATAAATGGGGGGAGGAGTAATCTTACAGAAAATTAGACTTTTGGAAGCCACAAAAGGTTAGAGGCAGATAAAAGGAAAGAACATTTTCATAATGGAAAAAGAGTGAATGAAAATGCCATATCAGAAGATGTAGTATTATTGTGTTCCTGGAGGAGCAGAGAGGTTAGTGCTATTGGAACACAGAGTATGTAGAGGGAGTAAGGTGTAAGAACACTGGAAAGGTACAAAGAGGACAATTTATAAGTGACTTTGAGAAGCCAAACAGGATTTTATTTTTTAGTTTGGATGTAATGAAGAACTATTGATTTGTTAAACAGGAAAGTGAAATGGTAAATACTATTTACAAGCTTGGAAGAAAGTTAAGTGGCATAATAGATTGAGTGCTGAGCCTGTTTGGGAAGACTCATCTTAATGACTGTGAATTCTAGCTATGTGACCCTAAGTAAGTCATTTAGCTCAGTTTGCCTCTGTAAAATGGGCTAGAGAAGGAAATGGTAAACCACTCCAAATGACATCCAATGATGTCATGAAGAGTTGGACATGAGTGAAAGGACCGAACAATTTATAAGGAAGATCCCTTTGTTTGCTGATTGGAGGATGGATTGGAATTGATAGATGATGTACAGAGACTAATCAGCAGACTACTGAGATATGAAGTAATGAAGATTTGGATCTGGGTGATCATAGTGTGAGAAGAGAGAAGTGGCGATGTAGATGTTAAGAAGGTAGAAATAATAGGATTTGAACAATGATTAAACAGGGAGTAGTAAGTAAGGGTGGTGAACAAGAATAGAGTTCTTAACTATAATAAAAAGAGCAGCAATAAATAGTTTTGTACATATGAGTTCTTTTTCCTGTGTCTTTTATTTTTTTGGTGGTGGAAGACTGGTAGTGGTGTCTCTTGATCAAAACAGGGCATAGTTGCAAATTGCTTTCTAGAATGACCAATTGACCAATTAATTCAGAACTCTACCAATGCAGATTAGTGTACCTATCCTTCCATATACCCTCCAACAGTTATAAATTTATTTTTTTGTCATCTTTGAGAATCTAATGGATATGAGGTAGAACTTCAGAGTTTTAAAATATTTTCATTTCTGTAATCTGAAACATTTTTATACAATTGTTGATAGCTTGGATTTCTTCTCTTGACAACTGCCTGTTCATCTCTTTTGACCCTTTATACATTAAATGTTTCTTGTTCTCACATATTTGAATCAATTTTTATATATCTTGAATGTAAGACCTTTATCAGAGAAACTTGCTTTAAATATTTTTAGTCAACTGTTTACCTTGTAGTTTTAACTAATTTTTTTTTCAAGGAAAAATACTTCTATTTTATATAGTGAAAATTATCCATTTTTTATTTTTTATAATCCTTTTTCTCTTTTGTTTTGTCATGTAATCTTCC
This sequence comes from Antechinus flavipes, assembly GCF_016432865.1. Classification (NCBI taxonomy): domain Eukaryota; kingdom Metazoa; phylum Chordata; class Mammalia; order Dasyuromorphia; family Dasyuridae; genus Antechinus; species Antechinus flavipes. The sequence goes on along the minus strand of NC_067399.1, from coordinate 175,599,244 downwards.
CCTCACTATCATTGTTTCTTTTTGCCCGCAAACTTATAATTTTATTTTTAATTATTTATTTATTTATGAATTGATCTGGTATTTATCTTGATATATAATACAAATCATTTCTTTGCAATTTTCATAGAAAAAATTAAAATAGTGACTTTTTATCCTAGCATTTGAGGTCTTCATATTTCTTTGACATAAAAAGTTTTGAGGAGTTATGTAACTCATTGCTTCTCTGGTGGGATAGTGTCAAATAACTATGCTATTTTGTATATTTGCTTTTGTATGTTTTGTAGCTAATTTGTTATGCTGATCAATCTCTATTTTTTAATCAGTACCAAATAGTTTTTAATAATTATTAATTTGTAATAGTTTTTGAGATGTTATACTGTTAAGACCCTTCCTTTGCCATTTCAAATGTTTTTTTCTTGAGATTCCCGAGTTCTTATTTTTGTCATTTTTAATAGATATGTCTTTATTTCTTTAAAAAGTGCTTTGTGGTTAGATTAATGTGATTTTTGTATATTTGGTAGGAAGACTACCACATATTTTATATGTTTTGTGATTATTTGGAATGAAATTTATCTTTCTCTTTCTTGCTTGGATATAGGTAACATATAGAAATGCTTGTGTTTTATGTGGATTTATTTTATATTCTACAACTTTCTTGAAATTATTTCCATGAATTTTTTGTTGATTCTTTAGAGTTCTTTAGATAGGCCATTGTTCATCTGCAAGAACCATTCATTTTATTTCCTTTTGATTTTTGATTATTCCCTATTTTTTTAGTTCAATTGCTATAACTGATATTTCTACAACAATGTAAAATGATGATAATAATGTATATCCTTACTTTACTCTTTATCTTATGAAAGGATCTTCTTCCATAAGATATCATGTTAGCTCTTGATTTTTCAATAGGCACTATTCACTGTATTAAGGAAAGGTCAATTAAAAAAGAAACAGAAATGGGTGTTAAATGTTGTGAGAAGCTTTTTTTTAAACCTACATTGATATAATTATGATTTTATGATTTTTATTATTATTATGATTTTGTTTATATTTTTCCAAATATGAACTGACATTGCATCCTTAAAATTAGTCATAATGTGTAATTTGTCATACATTTTTATATCTTTCCCTTCCTCCTTATTATTTCCTTCCTAGCTCTCATTTCATATAACATTAGTTGGTTTTTTTTTTTTTTTAAATCTCTTGATTAATTTCTTATAGACCTTGGGGTAGTTAATTTTTTTTCTCTGAATCTCTATTTAGACTTCTGGAGTTATTCTTCTTCTGAGCTTTTCTCAATCCATTGTTTTCTTCATTATAGTTGGTGTTTTCTTCTATTTATTCATGTGTTCACCTTCAGTTTTTGGATTGGGGCATTGTGTTTGGATCAAATTTTGTAATGTATTCTATTCAAGGATGATGACCCTGATTGGTTCTGTATGTGACAGTTAACATTTGGCCTGAAGCTCTGTAAGAATTCTTGGGGTTTGGCTTAGTCTCTTGCTGGATCAACTCAGGTTATGATCCTAGCTCCTGTTCTTCATACAATTACAAATCTCTAGTTTACTTCATCCCTTACCGGATCTTGCCAAACCCCATTCTCTAACAGTAGGCTGCTTATAAGACCACAAGTGCTTTGCTTTGTAGTTGCTGTCTTGGGCCTTTCTCATGCTATGGTTCTTGTGTGATTTGGGCATTGTCAGGGCTTTAGACTAGTTCTATCTCTTTTTATAGTTTCAATGATATCTTCCTGGGTTTTGGGTAAATAAATGACTGCATAGGGGCTAGACTACTAGCCTATGTATTGCAGTTTTGCAGGAGCTCAGGTGTGGATTGTGTAACTATTATACTGATATTGCCAAAAGGTCTGGAGGGTGTTGGATTTCCCATGATTTTATTGTTGACTTAGTGGTATCTCTGGATAAGCTGACAGCAAAGCACACCAAGGTGGGGTGTTCCAAACCATTGACATTAGAGAATCACCCTTATCAGAATTATGGGAGGGAAATATATACATTCTCCAGATCCCAAGATTTATCTTTGGAAGTAGGAATGGGATAGTGGTTTTCAGAGTTCAAATAGTTTTCCTCTCATAAAATCTCTAAAGTGATCCATCTAACATTTTGGATGCCTTCTTCGAATTATCTTGAAATTGACCAATGGAGCATAAAGACTTTCCATTGCTTAACTTTTCCTCTCTGTAGGACCAGATGAGTTCCTTTTCTGCTTACACATCTCTTTTGCACATGTATGTCTACTTCCCTCTTTTCTTCTCTCATTTTTCTTCACCTTTCTTTTACTTCCTTTCTCTGCCTTTTCCCCTTCCCTCCTTTCCTTCATTCTTCCTTTCCTCCTCTCTCTCTCCCTTCCTTTCTCCTTTTTTCTCCCCCCCTCCCTTCTTTCCTCCTTTCCTCCCTCCCTTCCTCCTTTTTTCGCTCTTCCTTTCCTCTCTCCTTCCCTCCCTCCCTTCCTTCTCTTCTTTCCCTCCTCCCTTCTTCTCTTTCTTCCTTCCTCCCTTCCTTCCCTCCCTTTCATTCACATTGTTTGGAAAGACTCTTAAATGGATTAAGAAATATTTGTACCTCTTCAAAAAAGCAAAAACCTTTGATTAATTGAATCAATAAAGATGTTCTCATTTGACTATGGTATTAGATCACAATTGTTTTAAGTGGAGTCAAATGATTTATTGACCCAATTTCTCTCTTTCCTTATAAGAAGATCATAGATTTAGAGTAATAAGGATGCCTCTTTGTAGATGAAGAAGGTAGGGATCAGAGAGATCAAGTAAGTTGCCCAAGTAAGCAGGTAATTAGGGGTAACATCAGGATTTGAAACCAAATCCTGCTCAAATCTAGTCTTCTTTTCTACATTGACTCTAAGATTTACTCTACTTTGAACCATATATTTTTGTGGGGACATCATCCTTAGGAAGCTATTGACAACAAAGAAATATTCATTTAAATGAAAACTATTTCACATCATTATTTGTGATAAAAAATTAGAAAATAAAATATGCATTAAAAGTTGGAAAAACAAATTATAATATATATCTATAATGAAATATATATAGAGAACTATAAATTATGCCATTAAGTAATAATAAATGTGAAAAATTCAGAAAAGAATGAGGCAATATTTATGATATGGTACAATAAAGAAATCATAGCCAAAAGAATAATATATACAATAAAAATAAAATCAATATGAGGAGGCAACAAATTTATAGCCCAAATGCAAGTATCTATTTAAATATTCAGATGTCTATGATATGTAATGATATATAATATTTCCTTTATTATGATATTATTTTAAAAATCATTTTTGCAGGATGATATTTCTCCAAAGTTACAATAAGTCTATTTGGATATTAAAGCAAACAATCCTCATTCTGTCAATACTTCATAATTTATGATTTTGAGAAGAATATGCTTTTAAAAACTAAGGGAGTTTAAGTTTTTTGTGAAATGTGTGTTGTGTGGAAAAACATTAATACTTTTTTTTAAAAAACAGAAAACTGATGACATTCTTTAAAAAGACACTTTCCTCATACACTTACTAGACCAAAAGAACAATAGTTTTTGAGTCTCTTATCTGTAGTACACATCTTTCCTCTGGCCTTCTCAAGAATGTTTATTCAGGGAAATTGGCAGGATTTTTTTTTCAGCAACTCATACAGTTTAAGTTCATAATGGCATTTAATTCGAGTTTTCATTTTGTCCATAACTATTTCTTCCCTGCTTCATTTTTAAGTAAGGAAGAATTCTACCACCTTTTCAAAAAAAAAAAGTAGCCAGGAAGAAAGCAACTAAATAGTTATGACTAATGAAACTTGGGAAGAGAGCAAGAATGTAGGACTCTAATGGCTTGAGCACAAACACTTCCTCTTACTAGCATATAAACAAATCTGGGGAAACCCATTCCTTTCTGCAGCATGTGGGAAAAAAGAATGTTACTGGGGAAGGGTAAGGAGACTAGTCATGGAAGCGCAGAGTAACTTTCAACTCAGTGGGAGGCTTTACAGGAAACTGAGCAGAATGCTCAATGGGATAGCAAAGTCAGAGATGTAAAAAGAGGGAGATCAGGAAGTAATCTTATCAGATTCAGTGTCGGGGTGGCCCCAGCACTTCAAGTGTGTGTTCGGATGACTATAAAATGAACGACTCTTCCGGAGAGCAGCTATCTTCAGAGGGTCAAGAAAAGCAGGGTGTTTGACCTTTAGCTAAATTGGTCCCTGAAACTGCATCTGATAGAGAAACGTGTGGGTATTCTCCTGTCACCTAATCACCTTGTTGGCAAGTGGTGTTATCAGAAATGCAGGATTACCTGATAAGAAAGAATTCTGATTTTGGTATTTTCAAGGCACTTTAAGGTCTTTTCCACTCCCAAATCCTCACACAAACTAGGATGGGGATTGGGACTGGGGTAGAATTGTAGGGAAAAGAGAAGGAAAAGGGTTTTGAGGGTTATGTTTCTTGATTTTTTTCTTCTTCAGATCCACAGAAAGAAAAGCAGACCACTTGGAGGCTGGATGTGTCACTTACAGCTGCAAATGATAAAAGAACAGACTGGAAAGCTTTCATCATGCTGGGTGCTCTCAAGGTTGTTCAGAACAGCTGCTTTCCCCTTTGTTATCTTATGTCTCCCAGAAGCCAATCTCATCTTCTCTCATGAACATTCCTCTTTGTGCGATGCTAAGAACAGAGATTGCATCTGCTTTCCACCCTGGAGCCAGATCACCTTATCGCTCAGGCAATATATCCCCTGGTGGGGGGGGGGGGGTCTTTTGGTGCACATCTCCCCTTTTAAAGTTTATAACCAGTTGTTCTTATATATACAGAAAAATCAGGCCCCCAACAGGATCTGACTGTGCTGTTTGTAACTGTTTATGACTTTTGGTTTGGACTATCTGGTCAGGACCATAAATACACAATCTGCGTGTTAGCAATAACAGCCACCTTGGTCTCCAGAAAAGATTAACCACACGTGAAACCATAGATTCCTTTGCTCCACACCCGACTTTTTCTGAATCATCATTACTATGGAGCTTCCAGGATACCTAGATTTTGGTTCTGGTTCTTCTGCTAATGAGCTCTATGATTTTTAAATGACTCACTTAAACTTTATAAGCTTCGGGTTTTTTTTTTTTTCTTCTGTAAAATGGGGTGGGGGTAGGGAAGTAAGGATTAGATTAAATGATCACTAAAGTCCCTTTCAAGTCTATAAACCTATGATTGAATCTAATGTACTATGAAAACTGGTTCAAAATCAGGTCTGGTGGGACATAATGTGCTGAATTTTTATAGAAAGGACTAAGCCCATTCTTCTCTGGATACATTTAATATATAATTGGATGCAAAGATGTATACATATGCAAAGAATTCCTGGCTTTGGCACCAAGATCTGAATTTAAAAAATCCTGTCTCTGAAACTAAATGTGTAAGCCTAGGAAAGTAAAAGTCTTTTCAAGCCTCAGTTTATTTATTTGCATAACGATGAGGATTGAATTAGATGGATAACAGGGTGATATATTTAGAGCTGGAAGAGTCCTCAGATACCATGTAACCCCAATCCTTTATTTAACAGATAAGAAAACTGAGGACAAAGATTCCAGGATCACATAGATAGTAAATATCAGGAGTGAACCCAGAAGCTCAGATTCCAGAACCAACTTTCATTCCATTCCATGTACTACTCTGTCTCCAAGAAGTCTCTTAAAGTTTCTTCCAATTCTAAATTTATGATCATATCAAGCTATTGATAGTTACTTGCCCTCCTCTCAAATGATATTAGTAATATTTCATATTCATGTTGTAGTTTGTAATTTTCAGAGTGTGTATATGCGGTTTTTCAAATATGTTTGAGGATATTATAAAAGGATCATCTTTATTTAACAGACAAAAAAGGAGAAACTTAGATTCACTTGTAAATTGCATAGTGAGTTCATTGAATGACAGAAATGAGACTGGAATCCAGATCTTGTCTCTTTGCTTTTTCTACAATTTTTCTGTGAAATATGAATGATCAGCTTGGTCATGTTTTTCAAACTGGCTTTTGAGAATTGTTCGATGTAATGGGCTGAGGCTTGAGTTGATGCACTGAGGTCCCAAGCACATGAGGCTAAATAGTAATTGGACCATACTCTATTAATATGTAAGCTTGGAGAAAGAATGGCCCCCACCCACTCTTTGTGCAAGTCCTGATGTGTTGTATAGGAAATGACGATTTTGGTGGGTGGAGGCAGGGGAGTGGAAAGGGGAAGGGGAAGGAGAGACTTTTGGGATTGCCATTGCGACAACCTTTCTGTTTGTTTCTCTTCTTCTTTTTGCTTTTGCTGAGGCAGTTGGGGTTAAGTGACTTGACCATGGTCACACCACCAGGAATTGTTAAGTGTCTGAGGCTGGATTTGAACTCAGGTCCTCCTGACTTCAGGGCTGGTGCTCTACCCACTGAGCCATCTCCTCCGTGAGCTGAGCCAACTGTGGCAATGGCAATCCCAAAAGTCTCTCCTCCCCTTCCCTTTCCACTCCCCTGCCTCCACCCACCAAAATCGTCATTTCCTATACAACACATCAGGACTTGCACAAAGAGTGGGTGGGGGCCATTCTTTCTCCAAGCTTACATATTAATAGAGTATGGTCCAATTACTATTTAGCCTCATGTGCTTGGGACCTCAGTGCATCAACTCAAGCCTCAGCCCATTACAGTTCATCTTTTAAAAAGATACTCCTTATGGAGAAGGAATGTAAACAAAGCAAGCTGCTCTCTATTCTAAGAGATGTGTGCAAAAAAAAAATCTTATTTCTCTCAACCTATGTTTCTATTCTTACAGCACTAGATATTTTGTTATGAAGTCAGTTTATAGAAGACATGGATTCAAGGATGGATAGGTAGGTGGGAGAAACAGATTCTGGATCTTTGTGCTAGCTTGTGGGTCTTCTGGAACCCTTGAGACTTACCTTAAAGCATGGCTCTGTATTAGGTGAAGGTTTTGGGACTTGTTCTAATCAAAACCACTGGGACTTAGGCTTGATTGATAGATCAAGGCAGGGGAGGGTATGTTTTTGGGCAGTATCGGTTCTGAAGCTCTCTGAATTTTCAGTATTTCTAGGAAATGTCTAAATAAAAATGAGCTTTTTGGAATATTACTCAATAGTAACCAAAATATCTGGGGAGAAAAAACCCTTTAGAAAAAATGAGTGATTTGAAAAATTAATTTGTCATTGGTTCTCTTACAGAAGACTATGAATTATTATTAAAAGAGATGGATATAAACTATAATTATCTCATTCCCTTTCCCATCTCTGTTATAATATCTATTCTATTCCTCTTCTAATGACTTTGGTCCCTGAGGCCTTTATCTCTGTCTTGGAGGTGAGCCAGCATCAGGCCCACTTTGTGAGTCAAGTGTCAGGACATGGTGTACATTGAATTTGCCTGAAATTTCCTCTGTTCCAGAGATAGCTTACTGGGATGAGGAGCTCTCCAGGACCAAAGTTCAATTTCCATCACCTTCAGTCAGGTCTGGAATCTCAAAAGATATAAGTGGTCAGTTTTTTAGTGTTGACAGATCAGAGGAGGCAGTTGTTTAACAAAATAGCTGCTTCTGGAGGATGAAGGGTAGATGGGTGATTAGGTTAAGCATGCACATTGAATTGGATGGATAACATCTCCACTGAAATACTATGTGTTTCTATAATCCACTGTGTGATGGTGATGCCTATTAGGACTTTCTTAATAGTTAAATTTTTTTTCTTTGGTTCTGTATCATGAAAACATGGACTTGAATGAAGAAGGCAATATCAATAAAACATATAAGAACACCAACTTGCATTCTTAGTTAGATGTCTGGTCCTTCTCCCTGGGTTATTAACTGTTTGGCCATGTCATGAAAAGAGTAATGTCATTCTTTTCTCCATAAAAAGAATTCTCTCTTCTCTGTTGTCTGTTTGGTTCCTATACTGCACATCATACATTGATCTTTATTGCTTATGCTGTATATTTCTTATTTTTTCAATTAGACCCTTTGAACGGCTTGACTTTATAGCTCCACAGTGCCTGGCATATAGTAGGATATTCAATGAAATTTTTCTGAATGAGCAAAGATGAGATTGCTGACCCATTAGTAATTAGGACATGTGTTTTGAGTTGTTTGCCAGGAGTAGAGATGTATTCCCATTGAACTCTCGATGAGAAATAGTCTTGATAGTGGATAGAGAATCAGGAAGACCTGGGTTCAAGTCCCATTTCTGAAAAATGCTGGCTTTGTGATCTTGGACAAGTCAATTAACTTCTCGGTGTTCTTGGCAGCTCTCACAGACTTGATATTTAAGAGTATGTGCCAATCTATATTGGTAAAGGGAAGTTTTCTCATTGAAAATTCCTTATGTCAATGAAATTACCAATATAATGAAAACAAAATAAAACATAAGCAAAAATTTAGGAATTCTGTCTTGATCACCATCTTAATTATGGAAAAGATGGGTAGGGTAGGGAAAAATATTGGTAGCTATGAAACAGAACAAAACTGACATAGGCATTGAACTCTTGATCTTGGCCCCATTAATCCAGTGCTATCTAATGCAATCCAGTCATACTTATCAGTCATAGATAATATAGAATAATATGCTTTCTACCTCATTCCTCACTACCTTACTTCACTTCCACTCAGAAGTAATTTCCTATTCCACTAGTTGGGATTACTTCCAATGAATCCCACTGACCATTTTACCACCACAGAAACATAAACCTTAAAACTAAAGTGAATATTGAGTCCTTCCCTTCCTGCAACCATTTTTTTCAGACCAAACACTCCCAGTTTTTTCAAATGATTCTTATATGTTATCCCTCCCTCTTGCCATCATAAATTATAGTTTGTCAAAAATTTGGAATGCAAATTCTTATAAAAATTAATTTTGATGTGAACACTGTTTGATCTAGCAATGTCTCTACTGGGTCTACATCCCAAAGAGATAATAAAAAAGGGAAAAGGACCCATATGTGCAAAAATGTTTGTAGCAACCCTCTATGTGATGACAAGCAACTGGAAACTGAGTGGATGCCAATTAGTTGTGGAATGGCTGAATAAATTACAGTATATGAATGTAATGGAATGTTATTTTATAAAAAATGATCAATTTCTTAATGATTTCAGAGCAGATTCCAGATTCCAGATTGATTTCAGAAAGGCCTGGAAAGATTTAAATGAACTGTTCCTAAGTGAAGTGAGTAGAACAAAGAGAATAGCATGTACAGCAACAATAAGATTATGTGATGATCAACTGTGATGGACATAGCTCTTTTTAACAATGAGGTGATTCAGGCTAGTTCCAACAGATTTATGTTGAAGAGAGCCATCTGCATCCAGAAAGAACTATGGGGACTGAATGTGGATCACAACATAGTATTTTCACCCTTTTTTGTTGTTGTTTGCTTGTTTTTTTTTCCTCTTTTGTCCTCTCTTGATTTTTTTTTTTTTGTGCAGCATGATAAATGTGGAAATATGTTTAGAAGATTTGCACATATTTAATCTATATTGGATTACTTGTTGTCTGGGAGGGGAGATGGAGAAAAAGAAGGAAGAAAAATTTGGAATTCAAGGTTTTGCAAGGGTGAATGTTGAAAACTATTTTTGCATATATTTTGAAAATAAAAAGATATTATTAAAAATTTAAAAAAAGAAAAAAATCCACCCCTGAAAAATCCCATTTCACAAGTTTTCCCTCTGTGTAAGTACTCATGTTAAATATTACTTCAATCATAACTATTCCTTTAGCACTTACCATTTTATATAATAATATTTTATGAATATATTTTTCATCTTCTCAAGTAGCTTGTAAACTCTTTGAAGAAAGAGACTATGTCTCATAATTTTTATTTCCCAGAGTCCCTAAGGTATATTTAACAAATGTCTATTTAATATTCTTTTCAATTATAATGCCATCTTATATATCTAATGTTGTTATTCAAATAGTTCTGTGATCTCAATATTTAGTAAGTTACATTCAATGATGCAGATAATAACTCAACCATGATTGCCTATCTATTAAATTCTTGTCCATCTTATTTCATAAGGTAAAGATAGTGTGACCATCCAATATGTTAGAGGATTTTTTTTGCTTTCTCTTAAAATTGGGAGGATATCAATGGATCTTTTTAGCTCTCTAGACAAGGCAAAACTTCAAGAATTTAAGCACATATGTTTCAGGCACTGTGTTAAGCATACAAACAAATAATGCAAACAAAATACAAACAAAAGAAAGACAATCCCTGTCTTCAAAGATATTATTTTTGAATGGTGAAGACCACACAAAAAGGGGAGTGGGAAAGGATTTCTTGAGTAGGTATATAACAGAGAAGCCTGGAGAATCAGGAGAGCCAGGAGGGGAATGAAAGATTACTGGCCTAGGATCCTTGCCCCCAAATTGAAGTTCCAAATTTGGAACTATGCCCAAAAGGCTATCAAAGCGTACATACTCTTTGATCCATCAGTATCTCTACTGAGTCTGTATCCCAAAGAAATCATAAAAAATATTTTAAAAAGGACCCACCTATGCAAAAATATTTGTAGCAGCCCTTTTTGTAGTGGCAAGGAACTACAAACTTAAGTGGATGCCTATCAGTTAGGAAATGGTGAATAAGTTATGGTATATAAATGTAATGGAATATTTTTATTCTATAAGAAATTACTAGTATGATGATTTCAGAAAAACTTGGAGAGTTTTACACGAACTGCTGAATAAAATCAAGAGAACATATATCAAAAGAACAGTGACAACAAGATTATATGATAATCAACTGTGATGGGCTTGGTTCGTTTTAACAATGAAGTGATTGAGGGTAATTCCAGTGGTTGTGATGGAGAGAGACATCTGCATCTAGAAAGAGAATTATGGGGACTGAATGTGAATCATAACATAGTATTTTCACCTTTGCTTTTGTTGTTGTTTACTTGGGGTTTTTTTCCTTATTTTTTTCTCCTTTTGGTCTGATTTTTCTTGTGCAGCATGATAAATGTGGAAATGTGCTTAGAAGAATTGCACATGTTTAACCAATATTGGATTACTTGCTCTTTAGGGGAGGTGAGAAAAGTGGAGGGAAGGAGAAAAATTTGGAAAACAAGGTTTTGCAAGGGTGAATATTGAAACTACCTTTATATGTATTTTGAAAAATAAAAAGTACCAAAATTAAGGCTCTAGGAGAAACTCATCAGTGGGAGAAATAAACCTGAATTGTGGGTGGATGTTCCACAGCAAGAACACTAAGAGAAATTCCAGGATGATAAAACTCCATGCAGATAAGGCATAGAGAAGTCCAGAGAGTCAGAACCAGAACTTCTGTCCACCTGTCATGCTGTCTTGTCATATGACCAGTCCATTTTCTTTTCCTATTGGGTAGTTCTTTGATGACCTCTTTTATTCTTGATTTTTCTTAACGTTCATCTTTAGTTATTTGCTTTAATCTGTTTATACCCACTATTTCCTTCTGTGCTACTAATTTTTCTTTTTACAAAGGCAGTTTGTTCCTTGCCTCTCTACCATATAACACCAGCAGAATGTTAGCATTAAAAAGATGTGGAGAAGGAAATGGTAAACCACTTCAATATCTTTGCCAAGAAAATCCCATGACAATGTGGTCCATGGGTCATGAAGAGTCAGACATGACTGAATAACTGAAGAAAATTAAAAAGATGGGCCTCTGGTTTCATGAAAAGCTTGAGGTCAATAAAGGAATTTAAAAAAAATATTTCAAGGGCAATCTAACCTGTCCTCCTCCTTTTCAAATCTGGGCCCAATTCATTGTCCATCTGTACCATCTGTTCTAGATAAATCATACTTTCTGATGGACAAGCTCTATAGGATGCCCATCTAAATGCATGATGAAATAGCAATAGGCATTCTTTATCCACTTATTCTTTATTATAAGTGAATAAGTCAAACTCCCTTGAGGGATTACAGATCTCTTCCAGGAGGTTTCTGCTATGTTCCGAGGCTTGATGCAATCAACACCTGCCACATCTGCAAACAGAAGCATCTGGGGGCCCTCACTATCCAATCCTTCTAAGATGGATCTTCTCTATCATAGTGGTAAATACCTTTAATTGAATGTTTGCCTTTTTTATAATTTTAATATATGAATGGGAGATAACTTGTTATAGTTTTTTATTCTACCAATTCAAATGTTTTTATAATAGAAATAATAAATATGCATTTATTTCTACATCTTTTACTTAATTGTAAGATAGTAAAAACACGTTACATTGTTGGTTATTACTTGTAAAAGTTGTTTGTTCCCTATTAAGATTTTTATTAAGACTGCCTTCTATTTGTGCATAGTTGACTTTCACAAAGATTTTGTAAAGCTTATAAAGTAAAAATATAAGTCAATGGTTATTGATATTCTTTCTGATCTTTGGGGGATATTAATAAAGTCTCAGCCTTTTACTATCTTATCTGCTTTCAAATATCTTATATATTGGCCTCTCAATACATTCACAATTTCGCCTCTAGCATGAAACTTCTCTACATACAATTGGTCCCATCTGGCTACTTTTCTTGTTTTATTTTTTCTTTTTAGTGCTCATTTTTATTTCCTTGATAAATATGTCCTAGACTATAATGTTAGGGTACAAGTGTCATGGTTTCACTCTCTTTGATGAAGAAAACATTCATTAAAATGATTTTTGCAAATCTTTTCTGTTTTCTGGGTGGCTAAACTTTCTATTTTCATCCTTGAAAGTCCTTGAATGACTTTATTTAGCTGAATATCTTGTCAAACTTTCTTTAAACTGGTTTTATCCGGAACTACTTCTCTTTGCTTTATGAAATGCTGCTATTCATAATTGTCCATCATCTTTCTTTGTAAAATTTTACAATCAAATTTATATTCTAACCATCATTGCTTTTGGCATCTATCTCTCTACATTTGGCAAGTTAGGCAGCTATCTGATAACTAAAGTACTTTCTGGGTTCTTTTGGTCTCCTTGTTGTGGTAATTAATTTATGCCAGTTAAATTTGAGACAAAATTACTTTAGTCATTGTTGATGTTATTTATCTTGCTCATTTCCTACTTTTGATGTTCAATTCCTTGTTTTAAATAGTGTTCAGAGGTAAGTTGCCTAAATTGTATGTCATTTTTTCCTTGTGTTTTCTGTGTGTGTGTGTGTGTGTGTGTGTGTGTTTGCTAATTTTGATCTTAACTCTGACAAATTGTAGTCTGACTCTACACAGAGATCTGATTAAGGGAGAATACCCATATCAATAACAAGGAATACCTTTAAGCTATTCTTCCATTTAGCTGCAACTTCCTTCTTTCTTCTAATTTTGTTTATAGAAGGTTTTTAACCTGGGTCCATGAGCTTAACAAACAACAACTTATAATTGCATTTCAATTATAATTGGTTTCCTTTGCAATCTTATGTGTTTTATATAATGCATTTAAAAACCTTATTCTTGGAAGGAATCCATAGGCTTCATTAGACTGTCTGTGAAGTTCATGACAAACAAAAAGGTTAAAAACCCTTGGTTTATAGTAAGAATGTCATAATTGATATAATTCAACCTTTTCACCCAATAGTCATTGGTCATTAGGCAAGGAGCTCAAAGGTACTGTATCAATAGTCAACATGTATAAATATTCTAAAAATCAAGGTTTTTAGCCTCGTTTCCCACTAATCTATTGCCATCCCTCAAAGTGGGCATTTATTGGCATTTTTATTTGTTTTAATAGTTTACTATGCCTCCAAAATCAATCATCACCAGGTGGTCAGCCTAATGATAATGTGTCTTTCTGTAAGTTGTCTGATCCTCAGAAAAGTTTCATTCTTTTGCAGGGTCATATCTGAAGCCTCTCTAAGTCAGTGTTTGGGAGTCTTCGAGGGAAAGTATGGGAGAAGATAGGTATTAGACTGACTACCAAACTGAAGCTCTACAGAGCCATTGTGCTGATCTTATTGTTATATGACTGTGAAACCTGGACAGTGTACTAGCACCATTCTAGGAAATAAATGGCTTCCATTTGAATTATCTTGGGAAGATTTTGAAGATCACCTGTACCATACCAGACACTGAGGTCCTTTCTTGAACTAAACTGCCAAGCATTTCACCTCTGTTGCAGGGAGTACAACTTCATTGGACTGGCTAAGTTTGGTCAAAAGCCAAATCAAAGCTTGTCCAAAAAATTATTTATGGAGAATTAACATAGGACAAGTGTTCACAAGATGGTCAGAAAAAGTGACACAAGGATACTTTCAAGATATCTCTTAAGAACTTTTCAATTGTGTGACATGGGAGACACTGGCACAGGGCTGTCCAACATGGTGTGTCCTCATCAAAGAAGGTGCTATGCTCTATGAACAAAGCAGAATTGAATTGGTCCAAAGCAAATGTGAAATACACAAAATTAGGGAAGCTATCACAAATATTCTTGTGAATTATTTGTGTCCGACCTGTGGTAGAGCATTTAGAGCTTGTATTATTCTGGTCAGCCACAGTTAGACTCACTATAACTCAACTCTAACATAGTGATGTGATTTTGGTTCTCTGAAAATGAAGGACAGCAATCAACCAGGTTTGAGGAACCAGACAGAGCTTGTACTCTCTTGGTAGAACCTTTAGGAACCCAGGATCATCTCATTGATACAATGAGGCTATGGAGAAGGACTTTATGGAAGTCACCATTTTTACTATTTTTCAAAACAGTGCCATATTGAGTTGATTATTTTATTTTTACATGTAACAAATTATCAGAAAGGGAGCTTGATGTAGAGAAAAAAAATTGGAAATTTGAGTCAAGACCTGGATTCAAATCATTCTTCTTATATTTACTTGCTAGGTGATAATGACTAAGTCTTCTTGCCTCTCCTAGATTCAGTTTCTCATTTGTGAAATAATGTTAGCAATGCTAACACTTAACTCACTGGATTGTCAGGAAGAAAGCTTGTTGTAAACTTGAAACTGTCCTAAATGCATGAGATTTTATAATCATCATCTGTATCATATAGTTATGGAAACTGAGGTCCATTCAGATTATAAGTAATGCCTCCAAGGACATAGGGCATATTGGTAGTAGAGCAAGAACTGGATAAGAATCCAAATGTTCTAAATCCTAACCAGATGCTCTTTTTACTGAAGTCTGCTGCTTCTATAACTCAGGAGCCTTAGGGTCCAATATGTACATACTTGGCCACAGGCTGATGGGAGATGTTTAAACTGGTCTCAGGATTTGGATAAGAATTGCTTCAGTCTGAGTTATTGGATTATTTTGTACCCCTTGGGGAAAGCCCCAGATAACACCCCACACAATGGCATGGGCTCATAATGCAAAACGTTCAGAGAAAAGAGGGGAAATGGATGAAAATATTTTTGCAAAAATCTAACCACACAATGAATTGGTTTTGACCAAAATGAGCCCCAAGGGTCATGCATTAAAATAGTTTGAGATATGTTTAGTTAAAATTAAACAAAATCTCAATATTTTGGCTGAGGTAAGTGGAAGTGTCAGGCATAGACTACAAATCTGTGGCCAGAAACACTCACAAATATTCACAGAAGTATTCACATGGCTCAGAAAAAATGTATGCTAAGCCTGCACCCATGTTTAGAATTTCACATCAATAGCCCTAGGAAGATTTACAGAAACTGTGTCTGATTTCCTAATAACTTTTCTACAGGCTGCATCGTCACACAGCAAGTGTGTTTACTGCTTAAAAATAAACAATGGAGACAGGAAACTGATGCTGGATAAACATGATCCTTTTGCTTTACTCTGCATTTCATAAGAGGTCAGTGTCTTGATGTCATTTTTGGATCCAAACTGTCAGAAGTTTGGTCTAGCTAGCCTTTCTCCAGTTTCCCAGGATGTCAAATTTAGGTTAAAATTTCTATTCAGCTTGGCAATTAATTACTTGATATTTTAAATTACATTAGTGAACAAACGAGATGAATGTGTATGTGTGGGTACAAATCCAAATGAGATTACTTTCACATTGGGAAAGAATACTTGGGGTGGAGAGTCAGGGAAGAATGAGATTTTTGGTTCCTTTGTGGTTTGAGGCTGGACATTTTTACTGGCTGTCCTCCATGTCTGGAATTTTCTCCTTCATTTCTGACTTCTGGTTTCTTTCAAGTACGAGCTAAAATCCCACTTTCCACAGAAAGCCTTTCCTTATTACTCCTAATTTTATTGACTTTCTTCAGAGATTATTGCCAGTTTATCTTATATATATCTTGCTTATACATAGTTATTTGTATGTTGTTTCTTCCATTAGACCCTTCCTTGAGATCAGGGATCATCTCTTTTTATCCCCTAGGCTTAGCACAGTGACTAGTAGCTACTAGATGTTTAATCAGTGTTTATTAACTGACTGAGATATGTCATGATTTTGGGCCAACCAAGGTTGGTTGAGATTTCTTCCCATTTTTTAATGGGTAGATATCCAAGTCATAAGAAAAACCGTGGCAGACATAAATAGAAAGCCTGTGCATTACTGCTGTGTCAGTTTCATTCACCTTGCTTAGGAATGAAGTAATGATGATACCTTTCCTCATATAAATATATCTGTTGTCTTTTTTTTTAGCATAACATAATTTGCACACAACATGCACAAGTAGTACATATAGTTCATAGATGTAGAACTTGGTAGGACCTTAAGGGGCATCTAGGATCATTCCCCTCCCCCACCTCCAATTGACAGGTACGGAAACTGAAACTAATAATAGTGAAACAAAATAATTTATCCAAAGTCACACAAGAAGTTGTAGAGAAAGGATTAAACTTATTTTTTATTACTCCAAATCTGGGTTTCTTTCCATTGAAGCAGCTGGGAGTGCAGTGGCTAGAGTACTTGGTCTAACATCATGAGGACCTGAGTTTAAATCCATCCTCAAACATTTACTATCTATGCGACCCTTGGCAAGTCATTTAATTTCTGTTATCCTCAGTTTCCTCAAATGTAAAATCGGGATAATAATAGCATCCTTGATCCCTTTTAGCTATGTTTTTGATTACAAAAAAAAAAAAAAAACCCAACTCTGTGAGGTATCTTCATGATTTTCTGGCCTTTTATTTCCCCAGTTCTTTTTACTTACTGGGTTTTATGAGAACATACACTGCTCCAAAGGAAACCAAAAACAAAAGACTTGAGTTCAATTTAGGAATGCTCTCTATTAGTTCCAAGGAAGGAAGGGAAGGAAGGAAAGAAGAAGGGAAGGAGAGAATAAAAGTAGGCATTTATTAAGTACCTACTCTATTCTAAGTCTATGCTAAGTGCTTTACAAATATCTTATTTGATCCTCACACCCACTCTGAATTGTAGTTGATATTATTATCATACCCAATTTACAGTTGAGAAAACTGAGGAAAATGTAGATTAAGTGACTTGCCAAGAATCATAAAATTAGTATCTGAAATTATATTTGAACTTAGGTTTTTCTTGACTCCAGGCTCAATGCTCTATCTGCTGTGCCACATATGTCTATGTCTAGAGACCTAGAATATAATGTCTCTATTCCCTTTTCATGGTTTGGAATAGGGAGTCCTTGCTGTGTTTCATTTGTCTCATTAAAGAGGACTACAATTTAAAATCCCAGCTTCAGATTGGTGGCTATGAAACTGGCAATTGAGAACAAACCAACCAATTCAGAAACATCATAACCTTGAAAACCAAAAAAAAACTTTATTATAAAATTGTTGCTAGAACTTAAAGGTAGATTCCTCAATACTATTATCTTCTTCAGAATGGATTTTTTGTCTACAGTTTTCTTTATAGAAATTTTGAGATATTATTTCAGAAATGTTCTATTTGCCTTTATCTAATTCCTGTCTTAGAACATAAAGCAGATTTATTTTGAGAGTAGAACACAAACTTTATCACTTCAGATCTGATGTGCTTTGTCATTTCCTTCTGAACTCTATCTGCTCTACGGGTACTGTACTTTTGTCTTTTCACTGATAGAGAATGTTGACAGATGGCTGGAAAGGCAAACTAGAGGCTGAGGGACAGAAAGGAGATGACAGAAGTGTGAAATAAATTGACTTGAGAGCAGAAAGTAGATTTTCAGAATACCTTTTTTCTTCTAAATCCTGAGTTTATCTTACTTATATAATGTTTATTTGTCCCCTTCTCTCTTTTTTTCCTTTCTCTTTTCATTCCACTGTAAATATGACATTTATAGAAGACAGTTTCATCTAAAGATAATGCAGGCAAAAATCTTTGTCTTTCTCTTAATTCCATAGCATAGAAGTAGTGTTCTGTAACAGTGACTGCTCTGGCCCCTAATACAATAAATTCAGGTATGTTACATTTTACCTCTTTCCTGGGATTCTCCTTAATTACCCTTAATGGTATTTAGGATAATTGGTTGTAGCTCCCACTAAGGGTTTTCTCTCAATTGTAGGGTATTCCTTTACACAACTCACACTTAACCATTAACATTCAGACACATTTTTACAAAGGAATATTTCCTTCAAAAGTATTATAAAAAACAAGAAATATAAACATATCCAGGAACATATTGTGGCATACCTCCTCCATATCACTTCTGTCTCTAAAGTTGGGAGGAGTATTAAGGTCCCAATTTGTCTTATTGACTATGTAGCACGATCCCACCAACTTCCATGTCCAAAGTATTGCCTTCTCCCCCATCTCCTCCTTGGAATGAGGTCCCATACACTCTGGTTTCTCATGGCTTCCCTGCTGGACTGCCTAGAATCATAGCTCCAAGTTGTCAGGGCTTGAATCTGGCTTTCAGTGAGATTGCCATCACCTGTTCCAAGAAATAAAAAGCAAATGAACAAATCAAACCAAGGCTGTAAGTCCATTTCTCATACCAGCTTGTAAAAGAAAGCTAGGTAGGGTAGTCTTTCCCCATTCACCAGCTAGTTCATAAAACTAACACTGTGGATGATCTTGAATGTTCACTTTCTCTGGATGTAAGAAAGAGGGAAGGTCCCAATTTGGTAGTTTTAAGTGTAGCCTCTTTTGGTTTCACAAATAATGGAAAGAAGTTGTTGCCACACATGTGATAGGGAGATGAACAATGGCTTCTTCCAGAAGAAGAGTGCCTCTGAATAAGCTGTGATACATGAAGGTAATGGAATATTATTGTTCTATAAAAATGATGAACAAGCTGATTTTAGGAAGGCCTGGAAAGATTTACACAAACTGAGGCTGAATGAAACAAGCAGAACTAAGAATATATTATACACAATAACAGAGCAAGAATGTGTGATGACCAACTATGAAAGGCTTGGTTCTTCTCAGCAATCCAAAGCAATGCCAGTAGGCTTTGGAGAGAAAAATATCATCTGCATTCAGAAAAAAAAAATATGGAGGTTGAATGTAAATCAACACATTTCTTTTTTTTCTGTTTTTTTTTCTCTCCCATGGTTTTTCCCTTTTGTTCTGATTTTTCTCTCCCAACATGATTCATAAAGCAATGTGTATTAAATATAAATAAATTATTTTTTAAAAAAGGGTATCTCCATGTCAGGTGATTTGCACATGAGTAAAGACCTCATTTCATGTGTTGTAGTAGATAGAAACCTCAAGTTTGAGTCAGGAAGCCCTGAGTCCAGTCCTGATTCTGATTTATAATCTAACTTATTCTGACTCTGATCTGGAATGAGTCGTTTAACTCAGGGCCTCCAGACAACTGTCTAAGACTACTAGTTATAGTACAACACAGTAAAGGGAGTTTCTGTACCAGGAATTCTCCATAATGATGAAATCACTCCTCTAGACTTACCTTTCCACCCCTTACCTTTCCCCCTTGCTTTCTCTCCCCCACCCCCAACTTTTGCCTTAACAATTCGGATGGGCAGTGATTGTAAATTCTGAGCAATTTTGGGAGGAATAGGATTATTCTAAATACTAAAATTAATCGGATCTAATTTTTGTTTTCAGTAAATATCTTTGTATTCCCTCTTCTGATTTGACTTGAACTTTGGTATTAGATAACTACTTAGGAAATGAAATACCTCTCCTCCTAGGCACAGTGGGGTTAATTTTCTTTTTTCCCTTCTTTTTTTAATAATAGCTTTTTATTTTCAAAATACATACAAAAATATTTTTAACATTTTAACCTTGCAAAACCTTGTGCTCCAAGTTTTTCCCCCTCCCTTCCCCTCCTCTACCCCCCCAGACAGCAAGTAATCCAAAATATGTAAATACATTTCTTGGATACATATTTCCACAATTATTATGCTGCACAAAAAAATTAAATCAAAAAGGAAACAAATGAGAAAGAAAACAAAAAGCAAGGAAACAACCATAAAAAATGTGAAAATACTATGTTGTGATCCATACTCAGTCACAGTGGGGTTGATTTTCGATAAGGCTTGATGGGACTAGAAGTTTGACAATTTAGGTTTGAGTCCCTGACCTACTGCTTTGTCACTTGAAAAGTAAGTCAACTTCATTTGTAAGATGGACATCAAAATGTCAAAACAGAAAGATTATTATATGGCTTGAATGAGCTCCAAGAATCATAGAACCTAAGAACTAGAAAGAATCTCAGAAGCTACTTAGTGTCATTCAAATCTAAATAAGAATCCTCTCTATAACATGCATCATATATAATGAGATTATGAAGACTGATTGAAGGAAGTGTAGATATATAGCTTCAGGGAGGAGAGATAATAATTGTCTTCTAGTATTTAAAGGGTATTATGATATTATGATATATGATAATATGATATTAGGGCAGCTGGGTGACCCTGAAGTGTGGAATTGTTCTTATTAGTCATTTTCAGAAGTATCTAACTCTTTGTGACTCTTTTGGAATTTTCTTGACAAAGATACTGGAGTAGTTTGACATTTCCTTTTCCACTTCATTTTACAAAAGGTGAAACTCAGACAAACAGGGTTAAATGATTTGCTTAAAGTTATGTAGCTAATAAGCATCTGAGATCATATGAACTCTGGTTTTCCTGACTATAGGCATGGCCCTCAATTCACAGGAAAATCTGATTTTAAAGCTGACTTCAGACACTTGTTATGAAGCAGGAAAATTACCAATAGCTGTGTGTGTGTGTGTGTGTGTGTGTGTGTGTGTGTGTGTGTGTGTATGACTGAGAGGTAGAGACAAATTCATTAATGGAGTAAAGAGTGCTAAAAACTAAATATTTCATATTTGTTCTATCTAGAAGTGGGCTAATAAATAAGTTAAGAGTAACAAAAAAGCAGAGGGCTCTAGAGGTCAATGTTTTTATTGTCATGCTGACCCCACTTTGACTTGTCAAAACTAAATATCACTCTAGTTAACCATAGAAGATAAAAGATTGATCCATTTGGAATCTTCTATAACAAGAATGGAATGAATAACTAATTTTGTAAAGTGATTACTTGAACATGCTCAGCCTTATTTCAATTTCCATTCTCTGTAGCATCTGTGCAACGTGAATGCTCAGATGTTGTATAGAATCATAGAGAACAAAAACCTAGTGAAGCGTGCCTGTCGGAAAAAGCCCGGAATGAGCTCAATCTTCCCCCCTTTTTTTTTTCCTTCTGACTCCTTTTCTAAGAATTCTTTCCTTTTAATGTCCAGCTGTGAAAGTAGAACCCCCCACTGAGTAAACAGGGTACATCAAGATCTAAGGGGAGTCTCCAGGGTTGTGCAAAACTCCTGTGGCAAAATGTGAAATCATGCAATGTGCATCCATTTGGGACTTTGCAAACAGCTAGCCAGCCAGCTGGATTTCATTCCAGCTTCAGTTTTTTTGGCGTGGTAACTCTTATGTCATAACATCTAAATGAATGGATATTCTTTTCTTTTTCTTTCTAGAGATGTGCATATTTTCTTCTTTTTAAAACATCTTTCATTGATGCTTTTTGCTATTTACATCACAATTACTTTTCAATGCTTCTGCTTTCTCTTTCAAAGAACTATCACTTATAACAAAGAAAAACAGTTAAGCAAAATCAACCAATATAATATTAATTGCTTTTTAACAGGATATGGTCCATTCAGTAATTATAATTTACCTCTCTTCTACTGAGAGGAAGGATATGTTTTTTTCATGGGTTCTTTAGAATAAGATTTTTAACTCTTTTTTGAAAGTTGTCAAGCACCCCTTTGCCCGTTTGGTGAAGCCTATGAATGCTTTGTCAGAATGCTTTAAAATACATAACATAAATACATAGAATTATAAATTAAAGCGATTATATTGAAGTATAGTTATCAAATATTTTTTAAAACAAAAAGCAAATTCACAAATCCCTCCTTAAGAACTCTTGTTCTAAGATAAAGAGTATTCTTTGTATGAATCTGATTTTTATTGTTTTTATGTCATTGTAAATTGTTGTGTATTTTGTCCTTGTGTTTCTCTTTTTAATCAGTTGAATTATGAATGTTTCCAGGAGGGTTTTGGCTTTGTTGATTTATCAATCTCATTTTACAAGAGAGAATCAATGACAAAGGTTATTTTTCATTTTTCATAAGTGTTACATCTATTAGGCCTATATTATACTTACTCAATTACTCATTCTCTCTAAGAATAAAGTAATCAAAGAAATTTCAGTGATGTCAACATTTTTATTTGTCTTCGAACATTTTTACTTATTCATGTGCTCATTATTATATAAGGAAGTGCTAGTGTCTCTTGGTATCTGGTTCATTGTGTTGGTCTATATCATAATAAAGGATATTCACATACATGTTTGCAGCTAACTGATAAGTATGACAGAAATGTCCATGATTTTTGATGAGTGTTATATCAGTCTTCAGTGTAAAATGCAGCTAAAAGTAAGTATGAGGGGGAAAAATATCAGTGATGTAAAATAGAAAAAAGAATAAGAAAAAATATTATTCACAACAATACATTCAATAAACATTTATTAGGTTCAAGGAAATGTATTGAAATGTGGGGATACAAAGAATGACACATTGGCAATTCTTTTTCTCAAATGGTTCACAAGCTATTGGGGGGGCGGGAAACAGCAGTTAAAAATAGCTGAAAATAGGGCTTGAGGGAAGGAATGGAGGGTACCCTACATGGAGATGTGATGTTGTCCAGAGTACTGCAGGGAGAAAATTAATAGAAGGCTATTCTAGGCATCCTCTTTAAATGGAAGAATTTTTAGTTTGCCACGCTTCAATTTTCTCCAATAAAAGGGAGAGAAGGGTTTTAGGGACAGGTACTGATGAAGTGTGAATTTCAGGGTTAATGTTATACTACAGGGTGATGAGATTCCTGGAGCATATGATAAAATCTGGAGGAGTTCAACACTGTGGCAAATGAAGTTCAGATTTTATTCTCTTAGATTTTCATAAGGGCATAGTAAATAATTTTGAATAAATAAGTTAAGGAAATAATTGAGTAAGTGACAAATATTGGATGACTCTATTCAATATACTAAAGCAAAAAAAAAAAAGCTTTATTTCAAGTTTCTTCATCTAAGGAACATTAATATCCTCTTGCCCAAAACACATAATCTAATTATGCTTCATTATATCACATACTATAACACTAAAACTATTTTAGAACTGAGACCAAACCCCTAGCCTTTTCACTCCCAAACCAATGCTCTATCCAATAGACCATGCTTTTATCCCTAAAAGTCAAACCTTAGGACCATCTGAGATGTTTTTAAACCTGGTGCATATCCAAATGAAACCAACAGTCAACATATGTTCCAAGGGTATGGAATTTTGTGAAACCAGATGATACTTGCAATGAGGAAGTCAGTTTGAAATCAGAGCATCTAATCCACTTTTAATAGTCTCCTTGTGTGAACAAAATTATAAGACAGCAAAAGGTGGGGATCCCAGCTGAAGACCAGTACTGGGCTTATGGAATAAGTCTTGGTCTGTGAGTCATAGTACCCAGAAATATACTCCTCTGAGATCTTGTATGAGATTACAAAGGAGAAACTCACTTAGTTGCAACCAATTTATGAGGGTGAGGTAGCTCATGGAATAATTAACTAATCACTTAGGTGTTGATATCTTCCCTTTGGTGTCAACCTTATTCATTTATCATAATAATTATTTTTCCATTAAATATTGTTCTCTGTTCTTCAACTTGAATTTCAAGTCCTATAGCTTTAAGATAGAATAAACAAGTCTCTTCAGTTTGTTTAAAACAAAGAAGAAACCTATATCCTTTTAGTTTCATTGTTGTTAACTCATTTCTTTCATACATACATGAACACACACTCATGCTCATACACACATATTTAAGATTTATATTCTCCAATATTTCTGAAAGCATTTGAGCTAACAGTTTACAAATTAAACATTATGTGAGATAACACTGATAGTCTGACAGAACCACAATTTTACTGTTTTAGACTCTACCATTGCAAACACTGGAAGTCTTACTCTAATTCTTGCCTATTATCAGGCAAGGTTAGAAGTAATATCATATTATGTTCATCTCAGTCTTGAAGGATGATCAGTCTAACTCTTTTTTTCCCCTCATCATGGGTATGCTCAGTACTTGTTATGCCTTTCATTGCATGCATATGATTGCTAACATGCTATGGTCCAATTATGCATGCCATGCATTTGTACATTGCCTTTTTGCTTATTTCTGGTGATTTTTCTATGATCCCCAAGTAGATAGCATCACAGAGCTAACATTGTTGTTAAAGAGATAGGCTATCACAACAAACTATAGATTGGACTCATGGAAATTACTGAATTTTTTCCCCAGATGAAATCCATTTTGTTTCTTCCTTCTACTATACTTTGGTTCAGAACTAGTATCAGTTCTCTTACTTCAT
The DNA here is from genome assembly GCF_016432865.1 of Antechinus flavipes. Classification (NCBI taxonomy): domain Eukaryota; kingdom Metazoa; phylum Chordata; class Mammalia; order Dasyuromorphia; family Dasyuridae; genus Antechinus; species Antechinus flavipes. Next base: position 175,574,522 of record NC_067399.1, on the reverse strand, counting down.
TGTGTGACCTTAGAGCAAGTCACTTAAATTACCTGTCTTTGTTCATTAATTTGTAAAATGGTTATAATAGTTAAAATAGCATTACATACTTTTATGGTGTTTTATAATTTATACATATTTGTCTTCCTTATCCCATAAGATTCCTGGGAAGAGCAAATGAAATGAGTATTTAATATCTATGAGAGCACTTTTAAAATCCTAATTGCTTAAACTGAGAAAGCGTTTTTACAGTTAAAGGTTCTGATAAAGGCCTTATTTCCAAAATATACAGAGAATTGATTCTAATTTATAAGAAATCAAACCATTCTCCAATTGATAAATGGTCAAAGGATATGAACAGTCAATTTTCAGATGATGAAATTGAAACTATTTCTACTTATATGAAAGTGTTCCAAATCACTATTGATTAGAGAAATGCAAATTAAGACAACTCTGAGATACCACTACACACCTGTCAGATTGGCTAAGATGACAGGAAAAAAATAATGCAAAATGTTGGAATGGATGCAGGAAAACTGGGACACTGATGCATTGTTGGTGGAGTTGTGAACAGATCCAACCATTCTGGAGAGCAATTTGGAACTATACTCAAAAAGTTATCAAACTGTGCATACCCTTTAATCCAGCAGTGTTACTACTGAGCATACACACACACACACACACACACACACACACACACACATTAAACAAGGGAAAGGGACCTGTGTGTGCCAAAATGTTTGTGGCAGCCCTTTTTGTAGTGGCTAGAAACTGGAAATTGAATGGATGCCCATCAATTGGAGAATGGCTGGGCAAATTGTGTTATACGAATGTTATGGAATATCATTGTTTTGTAAGAAATGACCAGCAGGATGAATATAGAAAGGGTGGGAGAGACTTACATGAACTGATGCTAAGTGAAATGAGCAGAACCAGAAGATCATTATACACTTCAGCAATACTATATCAGGATCAATTCTGATGGAAGTGGCTATCTTCGGCAATGAGGGAATCCAATTCAGTTCCAATTGATCAGTGATGGACAGAACCAGTTACACCCAGAGAAAGAACACTGAAAATGAATGTGAACTACTTGCATTTTTTTTTCTTCTCAGGCTATTTTTGTCTTTTGAAATCCTATTTTTCTTGTTCAACAAGAGAACTGTATAAATATCTACACATATATTGTATTTAAGATATATTTTAACATGTTTAACATGTATGAGACTGCCTTCCATTTAGGGGAGAGGGTGAAGGGAAGGAAGGGAAAAGTTGGAAAAGAAGTGATTGCAAGGGACAATGTTAAAAAACTACCCTTGCATATGTTCTGTCAATAACAAGCTATAAAAATTCTAATTGCTGTGCTATAAGTTCCTTCTATTATTACTATCAATGGCTGATACTAAGGATATATTAATGATATCCTAGATAGTGAATGAATTTTAGTGAAACTGATGTTATTTGAGAGATAAGGAATACTATAGGATACTATAAGCAATTATCATGGTCTAGAGTAGGAAGTTGACTTCTAAGTTTTTATTTCTATGAAAATAATTTATAATTAAAGGATAATATATTTTTATCAGGAAGAGACTTTAGAAGTCATCTAATTGGACTATCTCATTGTATGGATGAGGAATCTGAGGCCCAGTGAAAATGAGTTATCAGAGATGAATTAATTGTGCATTTGGATAATAAACTTGGCCCTGTAAACCAACAGGGGAAATGGGTTGAGTTTCATGAGCTTTGTTTTGTACACTAAAATAAAAAATAATATAAAAATTTTCCTGAAGTTTAAATAAAGCAAGACTCACATATGTCTATCAATTGGGAACATCCAGGTGACTCAGTGATTAGAACACTAAAAACACTAAAAGAAGACTTTTTTTCCCTTGAGTTCAAATCTGGCTTCAGAAATTTACTCATTAGCTGTGTGATTTCAGCAACTCACTTAACCCCATTTGCCTTGGTTCCTCATTTATTCTTTGTCTGGGTTATAATTATTCAAATCAAAGTTAGTGAAGAATTTAAACAGAGAGGAGATAAATGAGAAGACACAATGATATGAGTTTGGGTAGGCCATTCTCTTGCTTGATATAGGTATCATTATACAGGTACCATTCTTATTGTTTTGGTTAAGAGAATCCTATGAAGCAATGTATTATAGCGATTAAAGTTTTAGATTTGGAATCAGGTAGACCTTGATTCAAAGCCTGGTTTTGATATCTACTAAATTCCTTATGGTTTATTTGCTAATAAATCCTTGTAAATTTGCTAATAGATCCTTAATTTCTTGCCTCTACTGTTAATACTACTTCTGATAATTCATTAGAATGGTGTTAGAATAGAGTTTTTTGCAATATCTTTGAATACAGAAAGTTACTGAAATTTTTCCTTTGAAAGGTAGTGTGAATCCTGTTGCAAATCTATTTGCCCATAATTATCCAAGGCAATACTGGAGGCTGTCAATAGATGGCATCATGGTTTTTAGAAATTCTGATGTAAAATTCTTTCTCCAACAGTAAATAATGGTAACAACAATTTAAAAATTCCAACTCTTGTTACTAAAAAAGAAAAGGAAAGGAAAGGAAAAAAGGAAAAATAAGAAAAATTTCAGGAAAAACATAATCCAAAGAAAACAATATTATCAAAAGAAAACTTGAAATAAATGAGCATCAACTAAACGATGCATGGTCCATCAACGTTTTGAGGTTTTTTTGTTGTAGGAGATAAGAGTTTACTGCCTTGCAAAGAAGTTAAAAAAATAATAACAAAACTTTAGTTCTACATTTAAGATTTAGAAAATAGTCACTGGCTTACTGTATACTTTGTTATAGTGATCATATCTTTATTATAATTAAATGCTTACTACTTCCCTGAAGCCAAATTTTTTTCCTTAAAGCTATTTTTGGGGGCTTATGTCATACCCAGGCCAATTTAAATTTTTTTTTCTCATTTCCCAACCCTTCCTGAACTGTCAGGTTGATGTTGAGGATGGGGTGGGAAAAGGTGTTCACTGAGAAGATCAGAACTTCCTTACTTACTTCAAATAAAATTATTGCCCTTATATTGGCCTGGGATTATCCTATTTGCCATTCCCAGAAATCAACTCTTTTAGTCTGTAATGTATTGATGGAGAGAAAATCTTGATCTGCCAAGAGCTAACTCTGACCCCTAGAATACCAAGTGAAGATTACTTCCTGAAATAGGACTTTTGTCATATTTCTAATATCTTTAATTTCATGTGACTGCTAGTTCAGTTCCCTATTTTCTCTTTTGGTTTTCTGACAGTCCTGCAAATTAGATTTTTACCTCCAAACTCACTTTCCCCTCTTTTTTTCCTATCACAGAAGTATGAATCCTAGTCCAAATCCCTTCAAAGACATGTAAAGACATGTGTTCTCACTTTTAATATGATGATACCAAAAGCTTGGTTCTTTCAGTTTCAATGGAGACCACTCCCTTGAAAAATAAATGAACTAATAAAACAATAACAGTAGTAAAAATTCAGAAGGTGGCTTTGTTGGTGCAAGGAAAAAATTAGTGTTACTTTTCCTTGCTTCTTTGTCCTTCCTGTAGGAGGCACTATCTTCTATGTATCAGAGAAGTTGATGTTTTGATTTCTTCTGAGTGTACCTCTCCTTTATTTTTTAATCCCTGGTAAATAATCATTAAGTGGGAAAGAATTTTGTATATAATAAATACAAATAATAATGTTTTTCTTTGATTACCAAATAATTAATCAGAGCTTGTGAAGAACTTTGAGTTTCAAAAAGTAAGGATCTAGAGATAATCTAGTTCAATCTCCTTATTTTATTAAGTGGTGTTCATATCTGAGACCTGGAGAAGTAACTTGATTTGTCCAAGGTCACAAAGACTAGAAATAGAATTCTGTTCTCCAAGTTATTAGTTTAGTGCTCTTTCCTCCAAACCACAGTGTCTACTATCTTGTTGAAGTATACACAATTTGATTATTTTAGGTAGATAGATTTGCAGTAAACTAACATCTTCTGGAAGATGTTACACAAATAAGATATTTGGGTAGAGTATTAACTTTTTTATGTCAATATGTATGTGTTTTAAAGTATTGAAAGGCCCATGAAGCTGAAGAATGCAGAAGTTTTGCAAATAATTTTAGGAAAAAAGTTCTTTACTAGAGTATCTGGAGCAATTGTGTTAATTATGATAAGGTCTTTAGCCAGTCAATCAGTATTTATTAAATTTCTATTATGTGTGAGGCACTATACTTAACTGAACATACAAAAAAAAATCTCTGCTCTAAAGGACATCAGGGCCTAATGGCATAGCCAACATATAAACAACCATATATAAATATGACATAAACAGGATAAACTAGATTTAAGAAATCTTAAAGGGAAGGTGCTTTGGATTGGAAAAAGCTTATTTTAGGAGATGGGACTCTAGTTCAGATGTCCAGGGATGTTAGAAGGCAGAAATGAAAAGAAAGAATTTCAGCAGTGAGGAACAATCAGTGAAAATGCTGATAGTTATGGGAGTGTCTTTTGAGGGGAACAGCAAGGAAGCAAGGTCTCTAGATTGAATACTATTCAAAGAAGACTAATTTGTAATAAGATTTTTATTCATATTTTTGAAAACGTAGGCCAAACTATTCAGGAATTTGTAATGTTAACTCATGGGTTCATAGAATCATAGATCTAGATCCCAAAGGGATCATAATGGTTTTCTAATTCAGTGTTCTAATTTACAGATAAGGAAACTGAGTTCCAGAGTACCCGAAACATTGTTGCTGTAATAGTAACTGGATGACTTTAAATTTGAATACAGGTCTTCTCACATAAATGCAGCTAGGTGATATAATGGATAGAGTGCCAGGCCTGAAGTCAGAAAGTTTCAAATTCCTGAATTGACCTCAGATACTTACTAGCTATATGAACCTGGGCAAGCAATTTAATTCCATTCGTTTTAGTTTCCTCTTTTCTAAAATAAGCTGGAAAAAGAAATGGCAAAATACTTCATATTTCTGTTAAGAAAACTCCAAATGGGGTTATGAAGAGTCAGGCATGACTGAAACAACGGACCAATAGCTTCTCTCAAATCTAGTATTTATTATTTTCACAATAGCATTATCTCTATGATTTCCTCAATATCTAAATTCCCATGATGGTTTTTGGCTTCTTACATATTTCTAGGCATATGTAAAATAATTTGCTTTAAGAGTATTAAGATGAAACATTCCTTCTACTATCACTGTGATTTTGGTTTCTTCATCTAAAATGAGTAGATTAAAAAAAATGATGTCTAAGTCTCCTCTTGCTAAAAATAAAAATCTGATGATTGAGGCCAATTCCAATGATTTTGTGATGAAGAGAGCCATATACACCCAAAGAGAGGACTGTGGGAACTGAGTATGGACCACCACATAGCATTCTCACTTTTTTTTTGTTTACTTGCATTTTGTTTTCTTTCTCAGTTTTTTCCTTTTTGATCTGATCTTTTTTTGTGCAGCATGATAATTGTATAAATATGTGTATATATTGGATTTAACATTTTTAATATGTTTAAAATATATTGGATTACTTGACATCTAGGGGAGGGGGTGGAGGAATGAAGGGAAAAATTTGGAATACCAGGTTTTGCAAGGGTCAATGTTGAAAAATTATCCATGCATATATATTGAAAATTAAAAGATATAATAAAAAATCTGAAAGCACAGTTATTTCATTATCAGCAATTATAGATGATTTGAGAAGGATCTGTGATTTTGTTAGTCTACATCAACAATGTCAAGTTCAAATAGAAAGGTATTTTTTTGCCTCATATTGACTTATTATGTGTATTGTATTTTTATTTATTTTGCTAAACATTTCCCAATTAGATTTTAATTTTATTTACTGAATTAGGCAGTTGAGTAGGCCTTTGGCTCTAGAGCTATGGAGCAGGAACGTCTTCCATAAAGTGGCAGGGAAGAATGATCAATTTGGAGTAAAAGTTTCTGGGTTCAGATTCCAGACCTTCTATTTATTATATGTATAACCTGAAGTAAATCCTTTAAAGATAACAGGCAATTTGACATAGTAGATATAGCACTGGAATGGTTTGAATCCTAGTTCAGATATTTACTATTTTTATGACTCCTGGGCAAATCATTTAACCTCACATAACCTCAGATTAAAATGTTGTGTCTGTCCTATCCATTTAGCCACTGGGAGAAGAAACAGATTTGTGCAGGAACTGATTATAATAAGTATACTCTCCCCTTCTTCAAGATCCCCACCTTTCTTTTCTTCACTTGGCAGATGCTGTAGCATATTTATCACCTCCTTTCTCACTATAGGCATAATTACTATGTAGTCTACCTCTTGTGAAGAAAAGTAAAACCTTCCCTCTCACCTCTTTCATGTAGTGTACCCCTAGGCCTTAGTTTTTGAAAATACTCAGCAGCTTTTACAAGGTCTGTAGTAGGGTGACCAGATAGCTACTAATGTAGTTTGATTTAAGGGACAGGAAGTCAATAGTCAATAAACATTTCTCAAGGACTAAGTTCTTGTGGCCACAGGTGAGAATTCTGTGAAAGGTAGCCTCAAAAGATGGGATGAGCAGCTCTGAAAAGTAGTCAGGGAGCTCTCCCACCAGAGTGTTAATTCCCTTTGAACACCCCATACACTCTAAATCACAGACCCTGGTAAAACTGGCTCAGCTGATGGGCTAAACCAGATTAAAGGTAACTGGCAGGTCACAACCAGTCAGTGAGTAGGAAAATGTCTGCCTTCAGCAGGCTGGAAGACTTCTCCAGTGGAATGGGCAGATATGAACAATTTGTTCCAATAACCATGAAGATGGCTGAAGTAGGAGCTGTGGAGCACTTAGATATTGAAAATACGAAAGTCATCCACTGGGGCCATCCCCAGACATCTCAGTTTTTGTCTTGTCTCTCTCTGGCCTTTGATGATCCTAGAAGAGTGAGTGAGGCTCTTGGCTTTATGCAGCTGTGCTTCATTAAATCCACTTTCTGTGCAAGTCAAGACATCACCCTGTGATGTCATTGGTCTGCTTTGAAAACAATGGATGAACACTATGTGCCAGGCACTGTGCTAAATTCTGGGGATTCTTCTTTCATGGAAACTACATCATGGAAATATAATTTATGTAAATGTAATATGATCAAATTGGGACTTCAAGTTAAAATACTTATCAATAATGTCTACCATTCTAAACTTACTGATTTGATTGAAATTAGTTTGTGACCTAATTTCCATGAATATTACTTTTACTCTATTTTTTCATGATTCTAAATGGATGAATTTGCTTCCATTTATCATTCCCAAATATTTCTATGATCCCAAAGAATAGAAAAAATTCCACCTTCTTTTACTTCAAATCTTCTTAATCTCTTAAATTTCTTCCTAATTTGAAGACAAAGAATGGAATTAGTCCTGAATTTGTTTGGAAAAATTTTGTATAAAAATGCATAAGACACACATCAGTAAGTTAATTTTTATTATCCTTACTTGAATAATACAATGTTGACTGAACTTGAGTTGCTTCTGTTGATGAAAGTAGAAATATAGTCATATTCTACAATGCTGTCTAGAATATGTGTATCATAGTATTTACTTTATAGTAGAGAATAAACAGAAGTTGTATTAACTGCAATGGAATGGAAAGAACCATCTACTTTATTTTTCTAGGTAATTGCATGACAAATAAAGAAGTCTGCAGAAGATATGAGAAAGCTGTTTATCATGTAAAGAAACACTGAGCAGATCACACAGTGAGAATTATAGGCAACACATAGACTTACTGATTACAGACTTTCCTGCAGTATGGAGGATGGGAGTTAGAAAACTCATTAAACTGAACCAATGGTCTGGTTGTTTGGACAGAAATGGTGAATCCAAGATTGTTAAATTGTCATCGGGGGAGCCTGTGCTTTCATCATTCAGACCACTGATGGATTGAAATGTAAATTAATGCATAAAATAAGAACTTGACAAGGTGATAAAAAACTGGGATGTTTATTGAGTATTCATACTTGCTTGTCCTTTGTGTAGTAGGGTCCTACTCTCTCCCTGACACTCTTTCTTGGTATATTCAAGATAAGAAACAATACCATATATTTAGTCTGACTTCCATACTCCAATGTCCTTACTCATCCCCAAGGATCTGGTTCTATTATTATGTGATCAATATTTCTTTGTCTTTGTCTTTGTCTTCGATACCCAGTCTGATAATGTAAAATATTTGGAATTTAAGAACTTTTAGGTAATCACTCAGAGTTCATGCTTTTAGATGTTAGGGCAAATATTTATAGCTTCCTTTGACAAATATGACTTTATCTTCATGTGTCTTTAATTGTAGAAAAAGGTGAAAACTCATAAAGTACTTATTTTGGAGTTGATTTTTACTACTAACTCATAAAAAAGATTGTTTAAAATTAAATTATATTAAAATTAAAGCTGTTCATCATATAAGAACATGCTATTGCAGCGTAATCTGAAGATCAATGTTGTTATTTATGAGTGTATTGAGACAGAAAATAATATCTTCACTAATATCTTATTTTGATGTCTCACTATAGCATGTAGTGACCAGGAATTTTCAGTAGTTATGTCAGAAGAACATAAACTCAGGAAAAGATTACTAAGCCAAAAGAGCTTTGAGTATTCATTAATGGTCTATTGCTATACAAGTACTAATATGATTTAAGTTAGGTTTGTCATTGTCAGAAGTCTCTTTACCACATGAAAAAAAATTTTTTTGACCCTGTAAGTTGTGAAATTACCAAAATCATGGAAGATTTATGTTATATTTTAATGGAATAGCTAAATGACTCAGTGGATAGAAAGTCAGACCTTGAGTCAGGAAAATCTAAGTTCAAATCTTGCTTTTACTAGTTGCGGCTCTGGACAAGTCACTTAACCACTATTTACCTCATGTTCCATATTAGTAAAATTGGTATAATAATAGCCCCTACTTCCCAGGAATGTTGTGAACATCAAGTGAGACATTTGAAGCATAAGCCTTGGCATATATATGATGTGTCTGAGGTACCAATTTCTAGTTCTAAATGATGTTTGGGGTTCAAAACCAAACTTTGAGATTGATGTAAGCACCAAATGTTGGGGTTTGGTCATGTGGAAAATTCACAATGGCCATTCTCTTTGGCAAAAGGTAGGTTTATTCAGGAGAAAAAATTATAGACAAAATGAAGAAATGCAATGGACACCAGCAGTGATAAATATGAAATACAGCTGGGAGAGCCTATAGTTAGCAAGAAAAAAGAGTTTTTACAATTAGCAATGGAATAGACAAGTTCCCTAGTGGAACTCATAATTAACCAGGAGAAAGGAAATATTCCATGAAATGGGACTAGATATTGACTGGCAAGCTAAATCCACAGAGGGATTTAGCACCTAAAGGAGTTAGTTAACTATGAAAAGAATAAAGATGTCATGGGGTATGGTGGGGGATGAAAGGAAAGACACTATGAGGCATGGAGGATGAAGAGAAAAACACCACAAAGTGGTAGTTGACTTAATCCAAAAGGGGTTCAGACAATATGGCATGAACTATGGACAGATTTATAAGGGAAATTCAACCTCGGCGATCTGACATAACTTGAATTTCTGACTGGAACAGCAAGATGGGGCTATCCATGACTTCCACAGAAGGTATGACTATAAGGTTGAATTTATTCCCATCAATCCCTGCTTGCTTTGGGGAGTAATTTTATCATTACTTTAGGTTTTCACTGCAAACTCCAACGACTGACCCAGAACCTCATCACATAGAAGTCATGTATAAATGTTATTATCATTATTATTACTATAGAACTATAAAAATAAAATGTTCCTTTTGAAGAATTAATGTTGGAAATTTTTATAAAATATTCTGCAGTCTGAGTTAACTATCACTTCTAATGTACTTATTCCACTCTCCTTACAACAAAAACAGAAACAAAAAAACCCAACAAATGTATTTTTGTGTAGAGTGTGATTTCCACTTTAAAAATTGTAGCCAGTAACTTCATTGTACATGTTTTAAATATAGGATTTTAAAAAATAGAGACCGATTTAATTTATCTTCTGTTCTTTCAGTTTATTAAGTTCATATGAAGTTCAGTACTTCAGAGTACTGAATCTGGAGTCAGGAAAATCTGAATTCAAAACTAGCTTCATCCACAACTTCACTGTATTTCTCCTGAGAAAGCTACTTAATTAACTTCTTTCTGCTTCAATTTCTTCAACTATTCATTCAACTACTTCAACTGTTATTTTGATAAGGATCACAAAAGTACCTTCCTCAGAAAGTTTTTCTCAGGTTTATTATATATGTACAGTTTCTGCAATATTTTGTTCCCTTTCCCTTTTTTCTCACTGTCTGAGAAGTAATACTAATATTTTTTGATAGCAAAGCACCTTTCTATCTCAGGGAACATATATGGGTATATATGGAAATATAAAATGATTTCCATATTTATCAGAGGTTTCTTTTTAGAAAAGGTTTAACATGGGGGGTGGGGGGAGGGGCGGAGAAGAGGAGGAGGGAAGGAGAACCAAACCAAACCAAAACCCTCTGGAACCTAGTCTCAAGACCTATAACTACTCCCCCAAATAGCCCCAAGCAAATGTTCTCTTGTAATTCCAAGGCTGAGAGAACTTCAGAGACTATACTATATGCATTGATCCAGCATGATCAATTGATCAAGTAATGTATCAAAATAGGATCCACTGCCTAGTTAAGTATCTCCATTTGTCTATAGTGATTGCCTAAGCTGTTTCTTATTCTCCTTAGAAAGGTAAAAGGTTTAACTTTGAATTTCTGGGAGAAATAATTTATTTAGGTTATTATGGGACTAAGAGCTTCATTGAATGCCGTTCTCCTGGAAGTAAACAGCTCTGGGTTTTATTTAGTTCTCTTCAAGTTCAATCCTTTAAACATTTTAGCAATTATTAAGGGAGAGTAATTAGTTTAAGTGAAATAAGAAATAACCTAAGGAAAAAGGAACCTAGCATTTTAAAATTTTCTTTTAAGGTTTAAAGGAGACTATTTTACTTCAAAGCATCTGCCTCTATTTTCAAATTTTGGTGGAATCCTAAAACAGACATAGATGATAATAGGGTAAATTACATTATTTTTGGCCTTGCTAAGGATAGAGAATTCTTGAGATATTATGGAAATTTTAAGCCAACTAGAAATCTGAGAGGAACATTTTTTAGAAAACTGTAGTTGATAAAAAGAAATGTGAAAAATTTAGTTGTCTGAATAATAACCATTTTATATATGATAATTTAATGTTCCATCAGAAGTTGGAATGGATTTTTACCCAGAAATTACTTTTTTGGTGATTCACATATCCATAATACTTTTAGTAAATTTTCACAAAATATTTTTCAAAAAATCATTCTTCTTAAAGTGGAAATAGTTGATTTCTCCCAAGGATTCATCATGATGCATTTGCTTAGATCAATTATAGCTATTTAAAAGTGACTGAAGAAAGATCAGACTTTAAAAAAAAATCATGCATTTTATTATCATCCTTGGATTTGCTGACTCATTTTGAATCTTTTCCAAGAAATTGTGTTTTGTATATTAACAGTTAGTATTTTAAAATTTCTTAACTCCACTTATTAGAATGTTTACTCAATGATGAGAAAGCAAAGACCTTTCCTTATCTTTTGACTTTCTTTCTAATAATGATTTTATGATTTCTCTAAATGTCTCTAACTTTGTATCTATAGTAACAAAAAGCATATGAAATACATCTGTACTCCATTGTGCAATTCAGAGGAAGATAGTAAATCATTTCAAGTAAGTGGCTAGTGTGGGAATGCCTGAACTATGTATAACCTATTTTAGAATACAAGAATTATACTATATGTAATATATGTAAACTATTATTCTTTGGGGGTATTGATTGGTAGAATCCTTAAATCATAGCATTTTAGAATTGAAAAGAATGTTGGAGAATGTCTAGCCTACCTACTTCCTTTTCCAGATGAGGCAACTGAATCTTCAAGAAACTAATAGATGTTTCCAGGACCAAACAACAAATTGATGAAAGATTTGGTGCCAAAATAAGGGTTTTCTGCCTACCGGGTTACAGCTCTTTTTACTATGCTAGGCATTCCTGTGTCAATGTCTGCCATATCCTACAGTGGATTCTAAAGTTCTTAAGAGACACCTTGAGAATGTCCTTGTATTGCTTTTTCTAACCCACTTGTGAGTGCTTAACCTATGTGAGTTCTGTGTAAAATAATTTTTTTTTGGCAAGCATCCATTTGACATTTGAACAATGTGGCTAGCTCTAAAGAATTGCACTTTCTGTAGCAAAGTTAGAATGCTTGGCAGTTTAGTTTGAGGAAGAACTTTAGTGTTTGGTATCTAATTCTGCCAATTGATCTTCAGAATCTTACTAAGACAATTCAATGGAAACAATTGAATTTCCTGGCATGGTGCTAGTATATTGTACAGGTTTCTCAGGCACACAACACTGAGGTATGCCCTCATCAATCAAAGTGCTCTATTCTTTGAGCAAAGCAGAATTGAATTATCCCAGAAGAACTGCAAGATGCACAAAATTAGAGAAGCCACCCCAAATATTCATGTGGATTATTTGTGTCTGACCTGTGGCAGAGCATTCTGAACTTATATTGGTCTGATCTGCCACAATCAGACACACAGTAATTTGACTCTAACATAGTGATGTCATTTTGGTTCTTTTTAAGAAAGAAGGATAACAACCAACCAACTCTTTTTACTATACCATGTACCTGACTGAGCAAGGTTGTATTTTGTAGTCTGTTTATTATTATTATTTCTTTTGTATTAAAAACAATCTTGGATAAATATGCAAAAAGTCTATTTATATGTTAATTATTTCCCTTAGTTCACTGCTCTTCCATCTACTAATAAGCAAGTAATATGTTATCAATACATGTTTAATCATGCAAAAAAAATTTCAGAATCTCAATATTGAAAAAAAAGTTAAAAGAAGGAAGTAAGAAAATCATATTTGCACTCAGGGTTCATCAGTTCTTTGTTTGGAAGTAAGTAGTAGGTCGTATTTTTTCGTAAAATCTTTGGAATTCTCTTGAATCATTGTTTTGATCAGAGTATCCAAGTCTTTCACAGTTGATTTTCCTTATAACATTACTGTTACTGTGCACAGTTATCTTCCCATGTCTCTCACTCACTTAGTATGACTACAAATAAGTTTTATCATGTTTTTCTGAAACTATCTCCCTTGTCATATCCTGTAGCACAATGCAATTCCCACAATCCTTCTATAATTTGTTTAGCCATTTGGCAGTTATTGAGCATCCCTCTTCTTTACCCTGCAATCTTCAATTCTTTGCCACCACAAAAGAGCTGCTATGAATATTTTAATACATATAAGTCCTTTTCCTTATTTTTGAGATATAGACCTAATAGTTATGTTGCTGAGTATCAAAGCCCTTTGAGCATAGTTCCAAATTGTTCTCCAGAATGATTGGACAAATTTATTACTCCACCAACAATTTATTTTCATTTGTAATTTCTGATAGGTAGTACCTCAGAATTGTTTTAATGTGTGTTTCTCTAATCCAAAGCTTCTTAAATTGTGGGTTGTGACCCTATACAGGGTTGCATGACTGAATGTAGGGGTTGTGAAAGAATGACTTATTATCAGTAAAACTTTTTGTGTACTTATTTTATATACGTCCATATCCTGGGTCACACAAAAATTTCTCAGGCAAAAAGGAGTCACAAGGAGAAAAAGTTTAAGAACCTTGCTGGAATCAATAATAATTTTGAATATTTTTATATAATAATTATAGATAGCTTTGATCTCTTCTGGAAATTGCCTTTCATGTCTTTTGACAATTTATCAATTGAAAAATGACTTTTTTCATTTATAAATTTGACTCAATGCTCTATATATTTAAGAAAAGAGTCCTTTTTCAGAGAAAATTTCTGTAATTTTTTTGAAGATTTATTTCGTTGTCTATGGACTCTTTTAGCAAAATGCAGTTTCCTTGTGGCAAGTAAGTAGAATAGTGGAATAGAATGTTAGGTCTGATGTCAAAAAGACCTAATTTCAAATCTGAATTCATATACTTACTAGCGGTGTGATCCTGGATAAATCACTTAACCTTGTTTGCCTCAGTTTCTACATCTGTTAAATGAGCTAGAAAAGAACACGATAAATTACTCCAGTGTCTTTGTCAAGAAAACCCCAAGTGGCATCATAAAAAATCAAACAAGACTGAACAATAATGTTTCTCTGATTTTTCTTTTTAAATTAGGGTATTATTATTATTATTTTTTTGCTTTTGCTTTGTCTGAGATCATAATTACTTTTTAAAAAAAATTTCTACTGAAATAATATTAGATTCTGTCTTAGCTCTTTATTTTAACTCTTTGTGTATCTTTCTGTTTCAAATGTATCTCTTGCGAACAACATATCACTGGATTCTGGTTCATAATCTGTTCTATTTGCTTCCATTTTTTAGGTGATGGTATACCATTCACATTCACAGTTTTGATTACTGTTTATTTTCTTACAACACATCTTTTGTGTTTCTTCTTTTCTTTAACTCTTTTTATCCTGTCTCTCCTCAAAAATTTATTTTGCTTTAAATTGCTACTTACCTTAATCTCTTATCTCTTTTATATTTCCCCTGGGTCTCCACACATGCACACATTCTCTTCTTCTCTTCCTTTCCTATTTCCCCATTAGTAAAGATAGATTTCTTAACACAATTAAACTGTTTATATGTATGTGTGTTTGTGTGTGTATTAAATCCATCCATCTATCTCTCTATATACCTACCTACCTATCTATCTATGTTATTTCCTCTTTGAACCAAATCTGATGAAAGTGAGGTTCAAACATTACTTGCCACCTTCCTCCATTTTCCCCTCAACCATTTGTCCCCTTCTTATGTGAGAAAATTTCTCTCATTCTCCCTCTCCCTTCTCTTCTTTCTAATGCATCCTTCTTTCTCATATCTTCGTATTTGTTAGAGATCATTTAGCAAAATTGGCTCATATCATCCTCCTGTCTATGTAAACTTCTTTTATCTGCTCTAATAAGATAAAGTTCTTAAGAATTACATGACTCATCTTCTCATATAAGAACGTAAATAGTTTAACCTTGAGTCTCTCATGATTTTGCTTTCATATTTACTTTTTTACACTTCTTTTAAGTTTTGTTTTTAAATATCAGATTTTCTAGTCAGCTCTGGTCTTTTCATCAGGAATGTTTGAAAACCCTCTATTTAATTAAATGGCCTTTCCTTTCCCCCAATGAAGGGTTATACTTCGTTTTGCTGGGTAAGTTATTCTTGGTTGTAATCCATGATCCTTTGTCTTCTAGAATATTATATCCCAAGCCTTTAATATTGAAGCTCCTAAATCTTGTGTAATCCTATGGCTCTATGATATATGAATTGTTTCTGGTCCCTTGAAGTATTTTCTTCTTTACCTGGAATTTGACTTTAATATTTTTGGGAGATTTCATTTTGGGATTTGTAGTGGTCCAGTTGGTTTTCTGGAGGTCTTGGGGGAACCAGTCTTCTTTTCAGTCAGAGTAATCATCTTGAGAATAGCCAGGGATGAAGTCCAAATTCTTTATTGTCTCCTTGCCTGGGACCTGGGATAGCTTGGCCCGAGTGGAGGAAATGCAGGAGGCCAGGCCAGTCATCATGGTGGTGTGAAATGGAGTGAATTTGTATGGCTGAGTTTGTCCCTGCTTATATGCTCTATTATAATTATATTATTATAGGTGTGAATCTTGTAGAATAGGTGTCAATCTTGTAGAACTATATTAAGTACTAAGTACATGTACTGAACTAAAGAACTATTAATCATCATTTCTAAACTAGATAACCATTGTCTTATCAATTCCACTGAGTTAGCACCTTGTAAGAATCCTTGTTTCAAGTACAGAGTTCTCGCCAATAACAGGATCTTTTTCAGGAGAAGATTGCTAGATTCTTTCAATTTTTATTTTATTCTTTGGATCTAAGATATTAGCACAATTTTCCTTTATAATCTTATGAAATGTAATATTTAAGCTCTTTTTGATCATGGATTTTTGGTAGTCCAATAATTCTTAAATTATCTCTCCTGGATCTCTTTTATAGGTTTGTTGTTTTTCAAATGACATATTTCCCATTTCTCCCTTCCCTCCCTCCATTATTTTGAATTCGCTTTATTGTTTCTTGAAGTGTTATGGAGTTATTAGCTTTAAGTTGCCCAATTCTAATGAGAAGTCATAGAATCAAGTTAAGGATTTATATCCTTAGTATTATACAAAGCATGCATTAAAATATTATTTATATGCAGAACTTTTAAAATAAATTCAGTGCTCTTGTAATTTTACCATTTCCAGTTATCTGCATAGTTCATTTTAAATTTCAGCCATTGCTGGATATAGAGCATACCAAATTAAGATTCTTAGTCATCAGAAGGGACCTGTCTGAAGTTTTCTCAGTATTTTAATGTAGAGAGACAAAATTTCAGAAATGGTTTTTTCCCTCCTCTTTCCACAGTTTGAAGGAGGGTTCAGAGTTTCCCAGGAGAAGATTTATATTATATACTGTTGTACCATCTTTATTGTCCAATTAGAGGAATACCAGCCTTAAGAACAGTACTAAAGTTGTAATTAAAAATATAGTAAGGACATCAGACTTGGAGATAGAAGTCTTGATTTCAAATTTTGATTCCACAGCTTAGTTTCAAGAGAAATTTGATTATCAAAATAAGAAGAATCAAAGGGAAAATAGGAGGAAAGAAGTAGGGTACATTATTGAGTTTATTTAATAATGGAATTGGTTGTTCTGTCATTTCAATACTGACCTACTCTTCATTTTCATTTGAGGTTTTCTTGGCAAAGATACTAGAGTGGTTTCCATCTCTAGCTCATTCTATAGATGAGGAAACTGAGGCAAAGCAGTATTAAATGACTAGGCCATGATTACATAAATAATAAGTGTCTAAGACTGAATTTGTACTTAGGTCTTTCTGATTCTAGACCAAATATTTTATCTATGGCACTATCTAAATGACTCTTCTTTTAGGAAATAACATAAGGTAAAATAACATGGATTTAACCTCTATTGTGTCTCCACCTTCCTCTATGCTCCAGTTTTTTGTTTTCCAACTCTTTCTGAAAATAAATGCTCAAAACCAAACTTTCTAGTGCAGTGAAATAGGTAAAATGTTGGGATCTTTTTGTTTGTTTGTTTGTTTATTTCCCCTACTTTCATAAGCTTGAAAATTTTCCAGAATATATTAAGGGACTATATGAATTGTCATCTCTCAACTCTTTTCTATTTCTTCTTCTTTATAATCCCATCATATTATGTGACTGATCCCATTGCCCCCAAAATAATTACCTCATAAACAGCTTTTCATGGGCAATAACTGAGGGCAGTTTTTGGTGCTAAAATCCAAAATACCCTGCTTAGCATGACTCTTATTACACAACCTTGATTAGATAGCAGTGTTCAAAAAGAAAGTCTCTAGAAGAAAGATATTTGTGGATATAATGTTTTATTATGCCATTGTCATACTAGAAGGTGAAAATATCACTTTGGAGCTTTAAATCAATTAATGATTAAATCAATCAACAGACATTTAGCAAGTGCAAGCTATATAATATACAGGCACTTTGCTAAGCAATGCAGACAGAAAGAGGCAAAAGACAGATCCTACCCTCGGAGAGTTTACATCTAAACCACTCCATTCTTTCTATTTCCACTCTTAAAAAACTCTACTGATGCAGAAAGAATATATTTCTTGGGTACATAGATAATACAAAACAGTGGATAATCCAAAATTCATTTTTGTTTGGCCTTGGGAAACATTAAAAACAATATATGTGTATAAATATGTATACATGTGCAATAGATTTGCATTTACAATTATGTTTTCCTTAAGTCAATAGTAAAGTTAAGTATGTATTCCTCAGAAAAGGGTATGAGCTGTGGTAGAAGATTGGACTTGTTCAAACGAGAGAGCAATGGAAAGAGCCCTCAATTTGGAACAGGAGGCTTCATCACTCCATCACAGTCTTTATTATCTTTGGTAAAAGACTTGACTTTTCTGGTCTTATTTCCCTCACATTTCAGAAGGGGAGATAGAAGTAACTCTCTCCAGCACTATATCTGTGATCCTAGGTTATCCAATACATTTTAATTGAATAAATGGTATGATCTACAATGTATATCTTTTGGTTATTATGAGATTACACAGAAGTGTCACTTGGAATAAGAAAAAGTTAGGTTCAAAACAAATTTCTAAAAGTTACAAGTTCAGAAAAAAAATCCTCTGGATAGGGCAGCTAGGTGGGTTCAGTGGATAAAGCACTAGATCTGGAGTTAGGAAGTTAGGAAGATCTGTGTTGTGTTCAAATCCAGCTTCAAACTGTACTAGCTTTGTGATTCTGAATAAGTCACTTAACCCTGTTTGCTTCAGTTTTCTTATCTGTACGATGAGCTGGAGAAGGAAATGACAGTTTACCCCAGTATCTTTGTCAAGGAAACCACAAAAGGAGTCATGAAGGGTAGGACTTAATTTAAATGACCGAACAACAACAAATATTTCAATCAACTCTCTAAGATTTTAAGATAAGCCCTAGAAAACTTGTGATCTTCATCTTGTGAGGGAGTTTTCTTACTGGGATTACTTGCTTACAAAAATTACAGATCTTTTATGAATTTGATTTGTTTACAGTTATAGCTCATCTTTACTTAGTCTTCATCTCCCTCCATTTTAGAATTAAGTATTTTATTTGGAAAAGAACATTTATAGTCTGTCTGAAAGAAATGGCATTAGTTGACATATTTTACTTTAGAGAGATTTATCAGTCCTCACAAATACCTAACAAGATAGACTGACTGACACTGGATTTGGTTCATCCAATAAAACCACAATCTAGAATATCTGAGTCAGCTTAACATTGTTATGAATAAAAGTACACATGAAATGGGCAGTTTATATATTTGGAGAAGTTCCAATGAAGGAGACATATGTACTCTAGGTACAAGTGATAATGAATCTACTTTAATTACCTAGATTCTTTCAAATGCAAAGTCTCTTTATTTTCTAAATCTCTAGATCCACATATTGAATTGATCTTTGGGGCTTTATTTAATATCCTGTTGGGTACTCTTTTTCTTCTTCTCATTTTGGACAAACTGTAATTTTGTTCTGCATTAGGCAACAGGGAAACACCTTCTAAACCACTTTTCATTTGAGCATCTATGTATATAACTCTCAATCTTATCAACAAAATTGAATAAAACCAAAGAGTTCAGAGGTTCAGTTTGGATTAGCCACCAATGATCCAGCTGCTTATCGGAACACTTATCTAAACGTACCTAGAACTGTTTGGTCTGGAAATCCAGATGGGAATTTTATAAGATCAAATTTTTCCACCAGACTTTTGCTTTACTCCATATCCCAGGTTAGAAATAACTATTAGGAATTTCTTGCTTCTAATATGTTTTGTTCTTTTGTTTCCTTAAAATATTATGTAAATATAAAAAATATTTAAGAATCATGGTTCTTTTGAGATAAGAAAAATAAAAGTTTTAAAAATCTAAAACTGATTATTCTTGTATGACATGGAAATTCTGTAAATTACATATATTCTGTATTTTATGATGCTAATTAATGACCATAGAACATTATTGTACTCATTATTGTGATAATTATTGCTACAACTAATAGTGAAACTTCAGGGTTTCCAAAGTGTTTTTCCCAGCATCATTATATTTGATCCTAATAATATCTGTATAAGATTGGTAGGTAATGTTTATTCACTTCACAAAAAATACCTTCTATGAGCCCTGCTTTTGAAGTGAGGGACCCTAACTTTATATCATGCCTCAACTCTCGGCTATTTATATGACTGTGGGTGATAAAAGACCTAATACTTTATGAAATTTGGTTTTCTCATGTAGAGAATGAGGTCATTTGTCTAAATGCTTTCTAAGGTTCTTTCCAGATTTAAATCCTATGAATGTACAACAGAGAGATTAAATTAATTGACCATTGGGTGATGGTCAAACAGTTATTAAATTGTACAATGAAAATTTAAATCCAGGTCTTCTAATTCCAAGCCCAGTTTTCTGGATGTTTTTTTAATTATAACCTATAGAGCTTGACATAGAATAGGTACTAAATAAATGGTTTGTGACTTACTTATTGAATTATGAAATCAATTTGTATGTTGTATATTATCATTATTGTCAAGTAATATGATTTGATTGTTCAACTAAGTTTTCTTGATAGAGGTGTTAAATAAAAGTACTTGAAAAACTTGAATTCTGGGTGAGAAATACCAGACTTGTAAAATTCAAATTTATCACAATATAAATGGGGATAATAATAGACCCTATTTCCAAAGGTTGTTGTAAGGATCAAATGAAATTTACATTTATTAAAAGCCAATGACCTAGCAGAACTTTGATTTGAAAAATAACATTAAGGAAAAAAATAGATTTTACTTGTGTTCATCATTTTTCCTTTCTACTTTGAACATTAGCCCTACTAACACATATACATGTGATATAATATTATGACACAACCAATAAAAAAAGGACTTGAATCAAGTTCATATTTGATGTACTTACCTCTGCTTTCATTGTGATTACTCTTGGGCCCTTGGAAAAGAAGAGAAATATGTTTTAGATTGGTATGTGTTATGGAGAGTTAAAAGGCAGCCTCATACTTTGTATTTCACTTTAAAAACCTCAAATAGGATTGATTTTTCCACTGGATCCTTTTTTTTTTTTTTTTTTTTTTTTTTGGTAAATAGTTAAAATGATGGGTTATGGAGAGATATACCTACTGTCTATATATACATATACACACATTGCTAATTGTTTAAAACTATTTTCTTGCAAATGGTGCCTTTGCATTTTTATGATTTAATGCAGATAGGTCTTTTGGAATGAAGACTGAATTGAGATTTTAGTCTTTCATCTTTGGAGACCTTGGTTCAAACCTGGCTCAGGTCATACCTGAAACAAGTTTGATCGTGCCAATATAACCTCTTCAAGCTTTCAGCATGAGCAATAATTATAATTAACCCAAATCACTCCAAAATATTTTGGCATTCCATTCATCTACATGAAATATTTGAACAAGTTAAGAACAGGAACAAAATACTTTATAGTGTAACAAGAGAGATTATAATTTTTATTGAAAATCATCACATTGTATTCTTAATCAGAAAACAGAATCACTATTATAAGCTAATGGGGGAAAAAAAGGGAAATTCTTGGTAACATCTTTCAGCTAAGTGGACAAAGTTGGTCTTTGTTGGACTTCCCTGAATCACTCTCTTTTTTCCCTAGGGAAGAGATGTTTCCCCTTGCTCTTCTCCAGGTTCTAGGAGCCACCATGCAATTTCTCCTTTGCCCCTGTTCTCAAGAATGTACATACTACTTTTTCAAATGAGAGTATGAATGTTTGACAACCTAAAGTGTTGTCTTAGATTTTTTTTTGCATTTCATGAGAGTTCAATGTAAGAAGGAAATTAAATCATTTACTAAGTATTTATCAATCACTTATAAGCCAAACACTATATATGTATTAGGACTACAACTAAGAAGAATGGGGAAAAAAATCTCTCATCTCATCTCAAGGAGCTTACATTCTGATTTTTAAAAAATCCAACAAATACACATAAAAGCATATATAGAATAAATATAAAGAAAAGAAATGTAAATAATGACAAAGTAGTTTAAAAAAAGGTAGTTTTGGGGAGAAAATACTAGCATTTGGGGACATCAGAAAAGATTTTGTGTGGAAGTGCTTAAGTTTTGTCATGAAGAGAGAGATTTTATGAGGCTAAAGTCCATATGATAAAATTCTATGCATGAGTTTGTTTTAAACATGTTGAATTTGAGATGTTTCTGGGAAATTTAGTTTCGACAATTGATGATGTAGCAATGAAACTTGAGAGAAACAGACTGGATGTGGAATTCTGTAAATCATCTGTATAGAAGTAATAACTTAGATTATAGGAATTGATGAAGGATGTATGTGTGTGTGTGTGTGTGTGTGTGTGAGAGAGAGAGAGAGAGAGAGAGAGAGAGAAAGAGAGAGAGAGAGAGAGAGAGAGAGAGAGAAAGAGAGAGAGAGAGAGAGAAGAGAGAGAGAGAGAGAGAGAGAGAGAGAGAGAGAGAGAGAGAGAGAGAGAGAGAGAGAAAGAGAGAGAGAAAGAGAGAGAGAGAGAGAGAATAATAGAAAGAACACAGTTTTGGGAATATCCACAGTTAAAAGGCATGATCTCTATTATAAGCCTGTAAAGAAGACTGAGAAATACTTAACCAGCCAGAAGGAAAACCACAAGAGAATAATGTTGCCAAAATGTAGAACTGAGAAGTGTCCTAGAGGAGAGAGAGGAAAGCAAGCACTGGATTCAGAAGATAGAGCAAGAAAATGAGGTCTGAGAAAAACCAACAGATTTAGTGATTGTTAACTTTGAAGAGAGCCATTTCAGTTAAGTGATAAGAGAAGGAGCAAGATTGCAAAGAGTTGAGAAAAGAAAGGAGATACAGTGAGTATAGATAACTTCCCCCTCCTCACTCTTGGAATTTAACTGAGAAATTGAGGAAAGGGAGGGCTGGCAGGGGCTATTAAAGGATTGTTTTTTTTTTAAATAAAACATTTGGAAGAGGTTTGCTTATATTTAAAGAACCACCAGTAAATAATGAGAAGTTGAATATTATGAAGAGAAAGTATGAAGAAAAGGTATTGTAAACTCTTGGAGAAGACAATAGGGGATGGAATCAAGGGTGTATCAAGAGCAGTTGACCTAGAAAAAGAGAAAAGGTTACTTCATAGTAAAAGAAAGTGGGGGATTATGCAAGAAGTTTTGAAATACAGAGTATGAAAGAAAATTTAAGTTATGTTTAGTGGTTTTAATTTTCTCAGTTAAGAAGATTCTTAACTGAATGAGGGATGAAGTTGATCAATTGGAGGCTTAAGAAATGTTCTGATAATGAAATTTCAGACATTGACCAGGTGAGTGAGAGAAGCAGTATTTGTTTCTTTTTGATGGGAAGAAAGGAACCACATGAAATCTTTGTGCTTTTAAAATCACACCATTTAGATAATTGCATAGTCAGCCTGTGAGTAATGCTATCTTTGGGGATATGTATAAGTTACTTGTGCTTTTTGTTATCATTTTTGAAGGCAAAAACTGTATTTTTTTGTACCTTTAATACATAGTATAATGCTTTACATGCTTAATATAGTACTAGGCAGCTGGATAACAGATACTTAATTGCTGTCTGCCTTAGTGCCCTTATCTTTAAAATGGGGATAATAATAGCCCCTATTTCCAAAGGTTGTTGTAAAGATCAAATGAAATATTTTAAAAGTTCTTTGCAAGCACTTTTAATAAATACCTAAACTTAATAAATGTTTATTGATGAATTGCATTCTTTTCCAATCTCTGCATCCCTTTTATAGTCATTTATTGGCTTCTCTGACATTAGAAAAGAACTAAACACTTAGGTTTGAAGCTAGATTATCTATGCTTATAATTTTCCAGTATACCTGCTTTATTTTTTGCCTTCTGCTTTCCTGACTGCTTTCTTGGCTCTGACCTACTGATCATTCTTAGTGTCCAGCTTCTATTTGCCTCTAAAAGACAGAGATAGATGCCATTGGTAAAACTATAAAGGGATAAAATTTGACTTGATCTCAGGGAAAACAAACAAACAGACACAGCAAAAACAAGCAACAAGAACAGTAAATACCAAACCCTTAATGAAAATTGGGAGATCATGACAGCAAGCAATCTAATATAGGTTAAATATGTGCAGTTTTTTAAAACATATTTCCATATTTGTCACATTGTGAAGGAATAAACAGACCAAAGGGGAAAAAGACATAAGGGAAAAAAGAAACAAACTAATAAAAAAGGTGAAAATAATATGCTTCAATCTATATTCAGTCTCCATAGTTCTCTCCCTGGAAGCGGATGGCATTTTCCCATCTTAAATCAATTGGAATTGTCTTGAATAATTACAGAATCGAGGAGAACCGATCAGAGGAGACCATCAGAGTTGATCATCACATAATCTTGTTACTGTGTACACTGTTCTCTTGGGTCCCTTAGCTTCCCTTAGCAATAATGGCTTATAACAATAATAGTATTTTTAAGGTTGCAAAGTACTTTGCTGATATCTTATTTGTATGAGAAAATACCTTGCCTTTACTCCTTTGCCAAAGTGAGAGGTCCATGAGTGTGCAACATTGTAAATGTCAGATATTTGAATTTATTTAATATATCTTACTGATTTTTCTCTTCTTCCTCTTTTTATTTCTTAAAAAAAAAAGCAAGCAAACAAACAAAAACCCTCTAATAAAGACAAAGAGCCATCTGGAAGAGACAAAGGGTGGGGTACAGAAGCAAATTAAGCAACTGTAAAAACAACATATGTAAAATGCATATCTATGTAAAACATATATATCATCCCATATTTCACCACAATTCATGTATACAAGATACTATTTTTGAAATAAGGAACTAGACTGAAAAAAATTAAGTGACTTGCACACTATCATACAGCTACTGTGGGTGTGAGATAAGATTCACATTCAGGTTTTCTGGATTCAAAATC
This sequence comes from Antechinus flavipes, assembly GCF_016432865.1. Lineage (NCBI taxonomy): Eukaryota > Metazoa > Chordata > Mammalia > Dasyuromorphia > Dasyuridae > Antechinus > Antechinus flavipes. Next base: position 175,549,926 of record NC_067399.1, on the reverse strand, counting down.
ACCTCCTCTATCAATTTTTCAGATCTAGTTTTGTTCCCTCAACTTTCTCCTAACTATAAATTATTTTTCTGATAACTATTTCTTTAGGATTTGATATGACATAAGGTTAATCATTGTATGCCACTAGAGGAAGTACAGAATGGGGGAAGTATGCACCCATTACTCCCATATTTATACATTGGGTATAAATTTCAAACTTTAAGATTCTTTGACTATAATGTGTCATAATTTCACATTTGGTTTTTGTGTTATTCTGTGACTCATTCAGCTTAGGGAAATACATTTAGCATAAATAACTTCTCAGGTATGAATTCTGTGTGACATTCCTTACAAACTCTGAGAGTGGGAAGAGGCCTCCTAAGCCAGCCAGTCTGATTGGTACCTGAAAAAAATACCTTCTGCCATATACTCAGCAAGTGGCCTTCCGGACTTTGCCTGAAGAACTTTAATGAGGTGGAACTCAGTACCTCCTGAGGAAATCTAAACCACTTTAGGATAGATCAAGTAGGTTAGCAAATTTTTCCTTACATTAAACATTTTCCTTACATAAAATTCACCTCTTTACCATTTCTAACCATTTTGGCTTGTTCTAATCTCTGGGGCAGGCAGAGTAAGTTTAATCTTTCTTCCACATGACTTTCAGATATTTGAAGGCAGCTATCATATCCTCTATAAATTTTAATTAGATCATTTTACAAATGGTCTCAAGCCCTTCTTCATCCTGTTGCCTTCCTATTTTAAATTTATCAATGTCTTAAACATGATGCTTAGAACTAAAACTTGTTGTTTAGTCTTGTCCAACTCTTGATGATGTCATTTGGGGTTTTCTTGGCAAAGAAAATAGAATGGTTTGCCATTTCCTTTTCTGGTTCATTTTATGATGAAATGAAGTAAGTAGGATACTCAGGGTCATACAGTTAGTGAGTGTCTGAAGTCAGATTTGAACGCAGAAAGATGACTTCATGACTTCAGCCTTAACATTCTATCCATTGTATCACCTAGCTGCCCAATAATCAATGTCTTTTCTTAAACATAATGCTCAGAACTGAAAATTATTCTAGGTGTGTTCTGACTTAGGGAGAATACAATGGAGCCATCACTTTATTATGTTAGACGTTCCCCATATCTGTGCGGGTTCAGATTGCAGTAGGATTATTGTTCTTATTGTTGTTTTGGCATTCCTATGATGACTTTGAGCTTGTAACCCACTTAAAATCTTTTCTTTCCAAGTGAGCTGCTATTTGGTTATACCTCACCCATTGAGTACTTATGAATTATTTTTTGACCTAAGTTTAAAATATCATGATTCCCAAAAATTCCCCAAATCTCTCTATGGTATTATTTTCCAATAAGGAGAATAAAACTCATGTGTCAGTAGACAAGTAGCTAGTTTCCTGAGGTCATCAGATGGTTATTTCCTCTATATTCTGCTTCATAGAAAACCTGACTTCTTTTAAAAGGTAGGGCAAGTGCCACCTTCTACATGAAACATGTCCTGATTCTCTCTCTCTCTCTAACTATTAATATCCTTCCCAACTATCCTATATTTATTTGGATATATTTATTATATATATGCCTATCTGTCTGTCTGTCTATCTATCTCTCTACCTATCTATCTATATCAAATGTCTCCAATGTAAAGAAAGCTTCTTGAGAGCAGAGATTTCTTTTATTTTTTGACTTTTTAACCTTAAAGAGTGTTCTCTTATAGTATATGCTTCAAAAATGCTGATTGATTAGATATGACTCAGATCTTTCTGATATCAACCACAAAACTAACCAGTACACTAAGCTTCTTCAACAAGAGTTTACATTAATCCTTCTTAATCTTGGGATTTCTTTTTAATCTTGCCTTTAAAACTCCATGCTTGCTCTCTGCAAATCTGATAAGCAAGCTATTTTAATTGTGCTTTACCTAAGTCATTGATAAAATGTTAAGAGGTCCAACATAGATCTCAGGGGACATTCCACAAGAGACTACTTGTTCCTGTATTATTAGATACATTCAGTTAGAATGTCTTTTGATGGCTTTTTGACATAAGATATCTCCATGGTCCAGAATCAATAATCAAAGAGTAAATTTAAGACCTAAAGAATGATATTCATGAAATTTGACAAATTCTTACAAACGAAACTTTGAATTATTTGCTTGCATATGTTTAATTCAGTTTATTGTGAAGTTCAAATGGGATGACAGAGAAATAACAGATTATTCTCTCAGATATATTTGTACTAAATTGACTAACTCATTGAGAGTTAAAAAGTACTTGACTTTCAGATGCTAATTATTATGCTTTCAACCTAGTTATTTCCTATGATAGTCAGTTTAGTTGTGTGGCTCATGACAAGTAACTGGAACATCAAAACAAATTTGTAACAGTATTTGTGGAACACATGATGGATTTGAATGGGGATGACTTTCACTTTGAAATTAAAATGCTGATTTTAATTTTTTTTTAATTTTTAGAAACATGGTAAGAATGGCCTAGTTATTACATGATAATATTGAATTAAATATGCATAAATAAATAAACAGTATTTATTAAATAAATATGCAGAGATAGGAATGAGATGAGAGTACATTAATATAAGTCAGTGGATCTTAAGCTTTTTGGTTTCAGAATGCCTTTACATTCTTAAAAATTATTGAGGCTCCCCAAAGAGCTTTAGTTTATATAAGCAATCTCTATAACTTAATTAAATTAATTGGAAATTAAAACATGTTAGTTTTACTATGAATATAGTTTTTACCTCACTGATCTCCTGAAAGGATCTTATGGACCCTTAGATATCCTTGAATTTATACTTTGAGAATTGCTGCTATAGGGAACTCCCATATATAGAATTCTGCCAGTATAGGTCAATGTCCTTCTCTGCAATTTATAATCTATTATAATTATACAGAATGCTAAAAGTTATTTTCTCAGTGTTACTTAGCCAATATGTTTCAGAGATAGAACTTGAATTCATGTTTTCTTGGCACAAAGACCAGATTATCACCCACAATACTAACTGCCTCAAATATACAAATACATATATGTATATATTTATAAAAATATACAACAAATATTTACATATTTATGTATCTATATACACATATATTTACATATATATTCCATCAATCGAGTTTCTACATATATAAGAATTTTTAAATCTGAAAGTGTCATGTAATGCAACCTATAATTATATACATAATTTTTGTGAAGATCTATGATTCTTTTAGGTTAGGAAACCACCTTCCTATAACTTATCATCTTATATAGTTGCTGGAGGCTCTAAGAAGATAATTTATTTCTCCATGTTCATATTACCAGTTATGTTGCAAAGGTAGGGCTAGAACTCATTTCTTTCTGATTCTCAAGTTGGATCACTATTTACTTCCTAAAGAATTTCTTGTTTAAGTGTATATGTACATAAACACGTATATATTATATCATGAGTCACACCAGGGGGCATTTGTTCTCCATCCTGAAATGGCAAGGTAGTCAACAGTTCCTTCATTTTAAGGCTGACCTCATTCTGTTTATTCTTTAGAACAATTCCTCTTCTTAACTTCTTATGGCCATCCATTTGAAAAACATCCAGTCTTAATCCATCTGTCTCCCACCATCTTTGAGCAGTCACTTGTAAGCTATTTGGTGGGCTTTTAGTGATTACAGAAAAATGTTTAAGACATTTATATCTCCTGTCCTATTTTATTTATCCATTTACATCATTGGCTAAAATTCCTTTTGGCAGGAAGTTTGAATCAAACTCTTCTTATGTGAAGGTCTCATTATAGTAGTTCATCAGTTTAAAAAAATAGTTGGGGGAACGTGGTTCACTTTTCAGATGAGAGCTGGCTTGCTAGATAAAGTTGTCATTACATTTAACTTGGTCTTTAATTATAACCAGATGGATGAATTATTTTAATCACTGCTATATATCTTAACAGTAGTTCATACATTGACACAAAGTAGTGAACATCAAACAGAAATTAAATGCTGGTGCAGGAAAGCTGCCAGCCTTTAAGGGAAGCAATTGATCACAACCTGTCATCTTAAAAGGCTCCAAGAATGCAAAACAAACACTTGGGATTAGTGTACTAAATATGGTTTATCAGCCCCAACTCTCTCTGCTGATAATTCATCTATCTCATTTATTTTAATACTCTATAAGGTATCTCTCCAGCTCTGTAATTAGAGACTCAGGTATTCTCTTCTTCCTGCCTTTGAAATTGTGTGTGGTGAAGTTCTGTAGGGAGAAGATATTATTACCATCTGATGAGCCTGAGTGCAAAAGGAAGAGCATTTGAAACAATTCAAACTCACATAGTGGACCTATCCTATGAAAACAATGATGTGTGTAATATTTATTCAATGAACTGGTCTTTATTTTTTATTTTTTGTCCATGGAGTATTTATTTTATTTATTAAGTTTTAAAACTGACCTTTGCTTGAAAAGTCTCTGGACAAAAACGCAAGTATACTATTAAATAAGTCAAGAGTCATAGCACATACAAATCAGGTCCTAATGAGCTGACCTACGAGGGGGAAATGTTCATCTAAATTTTATGGTTTTTAGGGCATGGATCATTCATGCCTTTGTGATTGTACCAACAGATTTGTTCCCTAACAATAGTGAAAAAAAGTGACAAAGACACTGGGGTTTTGTCTAAATGCCTGAACCACAGTGAGAAGAAATTCTTTTTCCTTTTTGTCTGACAAATGCTTCTAATTTTGATATTTTGAAAGATCCATGATTTCATTACTATGGTTATAGCTTCCAAAGAGCACAGGCTTTTAAAAAAAATTATTAAAGTCTTTTATTTTCAAAACATATGCATGGATAATTTTTCCACATTAACCCTTGTAAAACCTTGTGTTCCAACCCCCCCTCCCAATGGCAAATAATCCAATATATGTTAAACATGTTAAATATATGTTAAGTCCAATCCATGTATGCATATTTATACAATTATCTTGCTGCAAAAGAAAAATCAGACCAAAAAGGGAAAAAAAGATGAGAAAGAAAACAAAATTCAAGCAAACAACAACAAAAAGAATGAAAATGCTATGTTGTGATCCTCAGTTAGTTCCCACAGTCTTCTCTCTAGATGTAGATGGTTCTCTTCATCACAAGATCATTGGAACTGGCCTCAATCATCTCATTGTTTAAAAGAATCATGAATGGACTAATCTTTAAAAAATGATCTCGGGCTTTTAACTTTAGGAAAGAACCAGTTGTGATTATAGGTGGGAATTTTGATTTCATAAAAGGGACTGGCAATTGATGAACATCAAATGTATATTAATAATATTCATTTTTACTTAAAAATTATAAATACCAAAATTGGCTTTAGTTTTAAAAACATTTTTATTTTTTTCACTTACAATGATTTGTTGGTGCTCTTAAAAACTACAGTTAACTATCCCTCATTTTCAAACTTCCTTTCAACAATACAAATAATAGCCACTTCTGGCAACATATGTATTCCTCTGTATTCATAGTCTACCATGTCTTTACCAAAGAAGACAAGGATGTTTTATCATTTTTGAATTGTTTTTCATACTCCTGAAGAAGTCTGAGGGACATATTCACTTTTTCATTCAATTGAATATAAGGAATTTTAATTTCTATTGTTGTTGCCTATACATTACTATTATAGTTATATATATATATGTATTTATTATATTTATATAATTATATATGTATAATTATAGTATATGGTTGAAAATGAATTACATCATACATTATCCTGGGAACTTATGGTCTACCATTAGTTTTGATGCCAAATGATAGTAATGGACATTCTTCTGAAATCAGTGACAAAATACAGACATTACTTTCTCAGTTATAAATTTTAATCGAATAATTATAATGAATTTCTTGAGTTTAGTAAATAATAAAAGAAAAGTAAAACTGATTACATCCAGTAGTCATCCAGTTATGTCCTACATAACATTGCTCTAACCAGTGTTATTTTCAATGATCTCACAAGTATATTATAACCTAACCATGGAGTTTGTAATGTGATGAAACCCCACTACAATTTCTCAGCTATTTGCCTCAAATGAAATTTGGAATTTAGGTGAAGAGAAGATTAGTTGGTACTGGAGCTTGTGACTTTGTAACTACTAGAAGCAATAGTGTATCTCATATGCATAACTATAGTTTATTTGAATTTCACTCCCTTACCTTACTTTGCAACATTGTTCCATCTAATGTTGCATTTTTGTATAAACCAATTTGCAAACTCAGGAAGATTATAGATGCTTATTTTCAACAGTAGAGATTGTATTTAAAGATGTTAGCTTCAGTGTAGATCTAAGAAACTGAAAGTTTTGATTTCATCCTTATTTTTCTAATGATGTGCTGATGAAAAATAAAGTTAGTAATTTTTTGATTAACCACTTATGAATAATGTTCTTTGTAGGTTATTAGGAATTAATAGACATTATTAACTAATTCTTAGTTCCATGGTTTCCTCTTGCTATCTGTTGAGAGATTTTATATGTATGTGTGTGTATATATATATATATATATATATATATATATATATACACACACATATGTGTGTATATATATGCACACATATATGTATATGTATATGTATATATACAGAATACAGATATACAGATATATAATATATAAGTATAGTTTAAATGAATTTTAACATATTCCAAGGACAGAAATTATTAGGAAAATAAGATATCCAAATAAGTATTGTGTATGTCAGATAGAATGTGGTTTCTAAAAAAATGCTGTTAAAAATTATACTATGGTTATCTGTGAATACTGAAAAGTTACTATTTGATACTAAATATGACAAAATGTTTTCCATCTGAGTGTGTTTATTTTCTCCACCAATTCGGCAAAGGGTTAGGAACATAGGTACTGACAAATATTTTAGGCAACTTTTTCAATATTGGAAGCTTAGATGAGGAAGAATTTGTCTTCTTGAGATCTCTCTCAAAGCAAATTATTTACATCAGGCCAAAGCCAAGTAATTTTGAAGAGAATGAAGAAGAAATAAACTAGGATGTAAATCTGGGGATGCCATTAGCTAGTTGGATCTTGAAAAAGTTAGTACAGCTATCTTGGCTTCTGTTGCCTCGAGTGTAAAATTAGGAGATTTTTACATTATTTTCAAGGTACATTCTAACTCTAAAATTTTGTCATTAAAAAAAAGGTTAATTTAATAATGACAGAAGAATTCCTAGGAGAATTCAGTGAACTTCTTGTATATAGAAATCCCCTCCTTCTCTCTCTCCTCCCCGCCATCTCTCTTTCTCTCTCTCTTTCTCTTTTGCTCTCTCTCCCTGTCTTCCTTCTTCCCTCCCTTGTTCCCTCCTTCCCTCCCTCCTTCCTTCACTCTCTCCTTCCCTCCTTCCCTCCCTCATTCCTTCCTTCAGGACTAGTTTTAATACTACATTAAGATGATGAAGCTAATTTTTTGGCTGTTTCCTTTTAGATACTGAAGAATTCCTATGGTGGTATTGCCATTGTTAATTATCTTTTCATGTATATATGTTTTTTAGCTCCAACTGCAAGGAACCATGTCATATTTCTTTGTGCCTTTCTCCCCTACCTGCTATCTTGTTAATAAATATTTGTTGGCTGATTATCTCGTTTATTACATTTACCTTGGATGTTTTTTTGTATGACAACAAGAGCTAAATGTGGAAAAGGATGAAATGCATTTAGCAAGGCCTAATCCTCTGTGCCTGGTGGATTTTTTCGTATCTTTCCTTTTGTTTAATTAGTGGTTGTATTCTTCCTGTCCCACCTGGCCATGTGCAAATAGATAGTTGTAAGTCAACAAAGCAATGACCTCAACTGTCACTTTCTTTTCTTCAAAGTCTTAATCCCACATTTTATTATACACTGTTTTCTTTCTCAATATCCTGATGATCTGTCCCTCTTGAATCACCCTTACTTTTGACCTGTTGAATGCAATTGGAGGGAGTCAATCTCCCATTGAACCAAGTCCAGTACTAATTCATTCATAGTGCCTGTTGTGTTTCCTAACCAGTCAGGGATTAGTTCTCTGAAATTAGGCTTTTGCAGGGTCAAGGTATTCTGTAGATTCACATTCTCTAAAAAACAAACAAACAAAAATAACCTGACAACTCATGAGCCACTGACAATTTGTTTACCTTTAGAAATCCATTCAAAGGACACAATTAAAAAAGTATTTAATGAAATAACATAAAAAAATATAAAAAAGAAATAAGATTTTCCCCATTAACATGGAGATTCAATATTTCACAAGTGTATATACCTATGGGGGAGGGGCATATTGGAATATTGGAATTGAGGGCATAAAGGAAACACATATTGAAGGGCAAACATGCATTAAGGACTACATGCGTAGGCAGCATGAGTAGCTATGATACAGTCATAGGGAGGCACATATATAGGAAGCATGATCAGGGCATACGAATAGAGGGGAAACCCAACTTTCTATGCTTCAGATTTGCGATTGTTTTCTGGTGGTATAATTATGATACTTCTGCTGGTCTTGCATCTTGTTAGTCTCTTCCAGGTGCAACATTGTCTGGTGTGATATTGTCTGCTGCTGACACTGAACCTCTATGTAGGGGGTCTTTTTTAGATACTGTCAATCATAGCTCCACCAGGTACATTAGTGAGCGGCATTGTGTCTACTTTTATTTTAGCTTCAGCCTTCAGCAAGAGTGTTTGATTGAGGTACTATTTCTTCCTCATGAGGAAAGTGAGCTCTTCCATACTTGTTTAGTTTAAAGCCTTGAGATTTTTAAAAAAGATTTTTTCTTTTTAGTACTGAAATTCTTATTACGTAAGTTATTGAAACCTAGAAGGATAAACATCTTTTTTGCTTTTTTTCCCCTCAAGAAGTAACATGTCTTTTCCTTTTGGAGTGTTAGAGAGAAGAGGCTTTTCATCTCTAGCAAAAGATTCTTTGCCCCAGGTCCCAAGCTCTTTGTGATATAGAATAAGGTTATTCCTAGTTAAATAGCTACTACCTTCAAGCTTAAGTCTGTTCTTCTTGCTTCCAGTGTTTGAGTCTGTCTTTGGTAAAACTCACTTTTGACTAGAGTTGGTATTTTTTCAGCTTCCTGGTTTGTTTCCAAGGGTAGACTATCAGAGATACCATAGGGTGATCAATAGGAAACTGGTCTTGGAGGCAGGAAGATCTTGATCCAAATGTTGTTTTTCATATTCGCAGAAAATTTCTCAGGTAGATCTCATTGTAGAATTTCACCCATTAGTAAGTCTACTGACTGATAGCTAAATATGCTGATGAATCAGACTAAAGAGAAAAGAATTTATTAGCACTAGGAAAGGCTTTGTTAACATGTTGGAAACATTTTTAGCTTTCTCAGGATATGGCACTTGGTTACACAGTTATACATCATGGTAGGGTATAAGATATGCAACCTTGAAGCAGCATTTCATACTGCTTGTCATAAGCAGTCATAATATGGTACATATTATGTCATAACATGGTACATCATCTAAAGAGAAGCACAAAATGGAGTGCTGTACTTTGAAGGGATTGACAAAGGGCTAAAAGAATTTGTTGTTCAGAAAGTTTTTCCGGAAAGATAGCACTGCTGTTTTGGACATTGTAGCTTTAAGTATGTTTCTTAGTCTGTTAACCAGAACTTAACATTTCTTGCTTAACTAGGAAATTTTCACTGATTGAATTCAACTACTAGAGATAAGATATAAAATGAAATGTTTTCCTATGCATACCTTTGAATCAGCAATGTCACTACTGAATCTATAGCCAAAGAGAGCAAAAAAGAGAGAAAAAGAACCCACATGTACAAAAATGTTGGTAGCAGCTATTTTTGTAGTGGCAGGGAATTGGAAATTGAATGGTTGCCCATCTGTTAGGGAATGGCTAAGTAAGTTATGGTATGAATGTAACAGAATATTTATGGTTCTATAAGAAATGATGAGCAAGCAGATTTCCGAAAAGCCTGGAAAGACTTATATAAACTGATGCTGAATGCAGTGAGCAAAACCAAGAGAACAGTGCACAGTAACAAGAAAATTATGTGCTAATCAACTGTGATGGGCCTGGGTCTTTTCAGCAATGCATTGATTGATTCAAGGCAATTCTAATAGACTTGGACAGGGAAATACCATATGTATCCAGAGAGGGAACTATGGGGACTGAATGGGGATCAAAGCATAGTATTTTCACCTTTTGTTTGTTTGTTTTTTCTTTCTCATGCTCTTTTCCCTTTTAGTCTGATTTTTATTGCACAAAATGGCAAGTATGGAAATATATTTACAAGAGTTAAACATAGGGGGATGAATTCTGGAAAGGTGGCAGAGTAGGTTGGTGCATTTCAAGCTCTCCAGATTTTCCCCACAAATAGAACAAATTTGTCCCTTAGGACCAACATAGACTGGTAAAAAAAATCAAGAAGACTTGGGGCAGAACAGAGGTCCTTCTAATACAACCAAAAAAAAAATCGTTTGGAAGACTAGGAATCAGAGATTAATATGTATCCTAGCTATCTCCATAGAAACATCTAAAAAGGAGCCCTGGGGCAAGTTGAGTGTGTCTGGGGCCTCAGCAGGAACCACAGAAGCTTTCATTTCTTGGATTATTTGCAGAGTTGGGGTCTGAGTGCAGAAAGACTGAATGAACTTTAGCTGATTAAGAATGCCAGGCTCAGTACGTACTGCAGCGTGGTGGCCCTATGTGAAAAGGAACCAGCACACCCAGGTAAGTGCAGAGGCAATGAGGCAGGGACATTGCTGGCTGTTGGCTCTTGGTCTGGAGTTTCTGGTCAGAGAGGTGAGTTGAAGGGAAGGCAGAGGTATCTTCTCTGCCCCTCACCCCAGAATTAGCAATGTTTTAAAAAAATGAATCGACAAAGAAGAACCCCACCATAGAAATTTATTATGGGAACAGGGAAGACCGTGGTTCATCTTCAGAGAAGGACACTGAAGTAAAAAAAAAGCTTCTACCCAGAGTAATGTGAAATTGTTCCCTGCTCAGAGAAAATTTATAGAACTCATAGAAGAATTTAAAAATCAAATGAGAGATAGTGAGGAAAAACTAAAAAAAAATGCAAGAAAAGCAAGAAGATTATGGGGAAAAAAGCTACCTACAGAAGAGGAGATACAGAATCTCAAAGATGAAATAATTCTTTGAAAACTAGAATTGGACAAGGGAGAGCCAGTGAAGTATGAGAGACCAAGAAATAACAAAACAGATTATAGAGAATGAAACAACAGAACAGAATGTGAAATATAAGAAAAAATGACAGATCTGACAAACAAATCAAGAGAAAATATAAGAGTAACTGGACTACCCGAAAGTTGTGACCAAAAAAAGGACCTTGACACACTAATGCAAGAAATCATCCAAGAAAATTGTCCTGGAATGATAGGACATGAGGGGAAAGCAGAAATAGGAAAAAATCCATTGATCAATACCTCAACAAGATCCTTTTTGGAAAACAAAAAGGAACATTATTGCCAAATTTGGAAACCTCATATCGAAGACAAAATTTTATAAGAAACAAGAAAAAAATAATAATTCAAATAAGTTGGAGCTACAATTAGAATTGTACAGGACTTATCAGCAGCTATAATAAAAGACTGTATGTCCTGGAATCATATCTACCAACAATCAAAAGAACTATGCCTGTGGCCAAAAATATCATATGTGGCAAAATTATCTATAATACTTAACAAGAAAAATGGACATTCAACAAACTTTCAGATTTTCAGTACTTTTTATCTACCAAACTCAAACAATAAAAAATTTAACATAAGAACCAATATTAAAGATCAGTTCCTAAGAACTCAACATGGCCAAATTATTTATGATATTTTACATGGGAAATGAATACCATATGTTTAAGATTGACATCAACAATAGGGCAGCTCAAAAAAAAAAGAGTGGGATAGAGTTAAGGGAAAAATAGTAATTATGTCATACAAATGAGATGCAGAGGAAGAATAGACACAGAGACATTAGTGCGAGGAGGAGGGCTCATAGTTCTGAATACTAATTCATATCAGAAATAGGTTAAATAAGCAACATAACATATACCATGAAGCGCATAACGTTCTCCAAAATCTATAAAGAAATACCATGAGGGATGGGTGGACTGGGAAGCAAAGGGTGCGGGAATAAGACAAGGAAGGGAAACAGAGGAGGAGAAGAGGTTAAGTAATAGCAATGCAAGTTAAGGAGCAGAGCTAAAGCATAATTAGCAGGGATAGGAAAGATATGTGAGTGTGTATGTGTGGAGATGTGTGTGTGTGTGTGTGTGTGTGTGTGTGTGTGTGTGTGTACATATAAGTATTTATCTATCTATCTATATCCTTTCTTAACTATAATCTGCTTGAGGGTGGTGGTGGGGATGAAAGGAGGAAAAGGAATAAAGTAAAGAAGGTGAGCAACAGAGAACAAAAGAACAATTCACAAAGAAGTAAAGAAAAACCGGACACTCATGAATATAATTTGTTCTACTAATACATATACTTTCTTGATCTGGTAATTTGTTGTTATATATTTTGAATCCTCTCTGATGTTTTGCTGGGCACATGCCAATATTCTCTTTTGTTTTGTTTCATTTCATTTTGTATTTCTTTTCTTTTTTCTTATTCTGTTTTCTTTTTTTTTAATAAAAAAGAGGGCCAGCTGGATGGAGCAGTAGATAGTGCACCGGCCCTGAAGTCAGGAGGACTTGAGTTCAAATCTGACCTTAATTCAGATACCCTGGGCAAGTCACTTAACCCCAATTGCCTCAACAAACAAACAGAATTGTTCATATTTAACATATACCGGATTGTTTCCTGTTTTAGGGAACAGAGAGAGAAGGAGAAGGGAGAGAGAAGAATTTGGATCTTAAAGTCTGAAAAAAATGAATGTTGAAAAATTATCTTTACATGTAAAAAAATGAAATGTTTTTAATAGTCATTTTATTTGTCCTTCCCTTATAACATCTACCAGTTGTAATAACCTAGACTAGCCATTTAATCTGGTGTTTCACATAATTTTCTAAGACTAGAAGCTACAAAGAAGATGCCAAACTATTTTGCTAGAAAGAGAATTTCCTTTTTTGGAAATTTTCTTTACCCAATAAATTGCAGTCCCAATTGCTAACTACAAATCCTAGGCTGCCTAGTTAGCTTGTATTTTAAAGTTTGCTCTCTTAACAAATTTCCAAGGACTTTGAGGATTCTAAATTCCCCAGTTCTCAATTTCCAAATCATTCCACTCTCTTATGCAAAGTGAGCAAGGAAAAAATACAGAAAGCTAAGCTCAAAGATCATTATCTTCTCCCTTGCCTAGCCACATTCCTGCCTTCTTTATGTATGTGTCTTGCAGATACTAAAAAGATATTTTTGAGGGGTCTTCTTTTCATATGGCATCTAATGTCAATAAGTCCCTTTATAAATAAACTTTTATACTTCATTTGTTCTCTGATTTTCCTCAGCAGCTGTTCTCAACATCTCCTTACATTCTTTCCCCACTCAAAAGATACCCTTGTCTCCTGCTTTTTGTAAATGTAGAGAAGCTCCCTGTTTTTGTTAAAATTTTCCTTTATTTTCATCCTCCTTTAGTTTAGTTCCTGAGGATGAATTAGATGGTATTTCAACTTGTCAGGAACAATTTCTTTAGTTATGACCTTTCCCTTATATTTGCCATTTTTCCCCCCAATTTTTTCCCTCAGTCATTTTCTTCTTTCTCTCATCTTCAATCTTTCTCTCTAAATATTGTTTCTTTCCCTGCTGCCTGTACATGTGCACAGGTCTATCATACCTTTTAAAACCAAGCTCACTTGACCTTGGTCTTGTCTCAGACAATTGCAGTATATCTCTACTCCCTATCAGTAAAAAAAAAAAAAAAAAAAAAAAAACAAAACCTCCTAGAATTACCTGCCTTTATTTAGTATTTTCTACTATTACTTCTCAGACATTTGCAATTTGTTTCTTAATCCAACCACTGAAATGAAATTTCTCTCTCCAAGATTTCCAGTAATTTTTTTTCTGAAGCAATTGAGGTTAAGTGACTTGCCCAGGGTCACACAGCTAGGAAGTGTTAAGTGTCTGAGACCAGATTTGAACTCAGGTTCTTCAGACTTCAGAGCTGGTGCTCTATCCACTGTACCACATAGCTGCCCCCAATTACCTTTAAAAAGGAAATATTTTATTATAAATTTAACAAATATCAATGTAAATAAATAGATCTATTTACTTAAATTTTTCTTTTTAAATGTTTTGTTTCCCATTTTTTATTTTACAAAATCACAATTTTTTGTAATATCTCTTTTGATTCCCAGGAGCCACTATATATAACTGTTTTATTAAGAGAAAAAAATAACACAAACTGATGAATATTTAAAGAGGCCAATATACATAATACCTGTAGTACAATAGAACCTTATTGTACTATATATTTTGTAACACTACACAAAACACCATCACCAGCACATTGATTCACTAACAGGCAGGTTATCACAAGTTCTGTCCATAATGCTATAGGTTCTGTTGTGCCACAGTGTTATGGGCCAGAACTCTGAACTTGAAATAAAGGATCCTTACAAGGTACTAAGTCAGTGGAATTGATAGTGACAATAGTTATCTAATTTAGCGTGATTCAGTTTGATTGATTTAATCCTACAAGGAGATGTTATGGGCCAGAACTTGAAACAAGGTACTAAGTGGAATTGAGGAGACAGTGGTTAAATCTAGTTTAGCATTGATTTAATCCTACCACAAATAAGTTTCCTAGTGATATAATGATTGGTTTGTACTCAGTGTACAGAATATAAGCAAGAAGCTCTCAGGGCCAGAAAGGACAAGCGCAGTAGAAGCTCTTGGAGGCTGAGACAAATTCATTCCATCTTCCACCTTTGTTGTGGCTGGAGGCTGAAGCACAAACCCTTGGAAGTTAGGGGGAATCAGAAGCAAGAGAAGGTAGGGGGGAACTCAAACTCTTGGAACCAAGGAGAGAGATAAGTCTCTAAGAGAGCTAACCAGGCCCCAGGAAAGGAGACAAGACTTTGAAGGAGACAATAAAGGATTTGGACTTTAACCCCTGCCTACTCAGTGGTGATTATTGAATTGAAACAAAGGTTGCTCCCCAAAGGTACTCCCAGAAACCTGTTCCCAGAGAACATTACACCACAGTTCTTTTTTATTGTGCTGACTCAGTTTTCTTAAATTGCCCTGCCTCAGTTTCCCTGAATTGTTCTGCCTCAGTTCCTAATTGTTCTGCAACACTACCCCTCCCTCATAATCGTAATGATCCAGATAAGGAGAAAGACCTTCTATCTTGGGCATCATCAGAATGTTGGGTATCTCTCCTCATTATGTAATCACAAATTATCAGATGTCCCCCATACCTCCCCTCACCCTGTCAGAACTGGATTGTTAGTCCCATGTCCCCACTCTCAGTGCTCTGACTCTGCCCTTGCTGAGCCACATATACATATATATATATATATATATATATATATATATATATATATATATATATATATATATACATATACACACACACACACATATATATATACATATATATATACACACACACAAATATATATATATATATATATATATATAGATTTTTTAAAAAATCTAAATACCAAATACAAGAAATATTACACACACACACACACAAATATATATTTGTGTGTGTGTGTGTGTGTGTGTAATATTTCTTGTATTTGGTATTTAGATTTTTTAAAAAATCTGTTATTTTCTTCTGGAATATGTTTAATTCATAAATTTCACTGTGAATTCTATCTCTGAGATTAGTATGATTTGCTTGTGTGAAGAACATATTTTCTTTTGACATTGTCATTTTTTTTACTTCTACTTTTGTAGATAGTTCTTTATTTCTGTGTACTTGCATTCTTAATTATTTTCACTTTTGTTTCTTTGGTGGGACTTGCCACTTCAAATTTAAGTTTTTCTATTGTGCCAATTATTTTTGATATGCAGGCAATAGAATACTCTCATAATTCTCATTTCTCTTTTAAACAGCTCCGGAATAGTGTGTCTCACCTAACATAGGTCTTGTCTCTGAAATGTATTATATTTCTTTGTTGTTCAGTATTTACTCATGGACACCTGACTTTATTTATTAGATCCAGAGGTCATATTATCATTTACTATTAATATTTTCCTAGAAATCATATTTTCTTCTGCTGTTAATGTTGACCTTGCTGATTTATCTACCTCTGTTTAAGGTCTTTCAATTTTCTTCTTTCTGAACTCTCTGGTAATTTTAATTGTTCCTTATTTACTCCTATTGCTTCCTGTTTTACTCCATCCTCTCTTAGGGTTTCATGGAGGCTACAGTTCAAAACTTTTTAGCATTCTTCCATGCTGGGAAATTCATAGTTTACGCCTCATTCTCTGCCCCAAGTAACTTTTAAAGGGACTTAACTACCACTAATTAGATCCTGATTAGATTAGAACTTCAGAGGAATGCTACATACATCCCTTCCTCCCCCTACAATCTCATGTGCTATTTTATCTTCTTCAGTTCCCTGGCCTAACAGTCAGCGTTGCTGTATTAGTATTAGTATAATAGGGGTTGATTTCTTTGGTTTGGAACTTGAGTGTTTAAGGGTCTAAAGGATATGTAGTTGAACTTTATTTTAAGCCCATGTCCTGCTCCTTTTTCTTGCTTCCTCTGTTTTTATGCAGAAATATTTTTTTCATGCAGGATACTGCAACAGCACTGGTCACCAAAGTCCCAGTTAACTTCTGCACTGTTTTTAAACCATCTATAAAAAGTAATATAATTTTAGTTTTCTAAATATAAGAGACAGTATGGTATAGTGGTTAAGGTAATTTCCTCAAAGCCAGAAGATCAAGCTGTACCTTTAATACATACTTGTTTGATTATGGAGAAATATTTAAGCTCACTGAGCTCTAAACAACTTTCCAAGACTGTAATATTTAGAGAATATGTCAAACTACATTGATAAAATAAGTTTTCTCATTTAAGAATTCCTTCTAGCAATTAAATCATAGCGCTGGTCCCTGTTTCTATCCCTATTCTAAGAGTGAAATCTCTGATATCAATGAATTGATATTACCAAAGGAATCAATATTGGAAAATCAATCTGAATGGTAATAGATGAGACCAATTAGGAAGCTGTTATAATAATATAAGTGAGAAATATGAGCTTGAGCTAAGGTGGTAGCTATGTGAACAAAGAGAACCACTCAGATGTGAGAAATGTCAAGTAGATATGGCAAGATTTGGTGATTGATTGAATATGTTGGATAAGAAAAAATGAGGAAATGAGAATAATGTTGGGATTATGAATCTGGAAGACTATAAAAGTGTTGATTCTTCTGATAAAAATTGGGAAGTCTGAAAAGGGGAGAGGGTTTTTTTTGGAGGTGGGGTAAAACATAATTAATTTATTTTTGAATACGTTGAACTAGAGATTTCTTTGGGACATCCCATCTGAAATGCCCAAAGGAAATTTGGGATGCAGGACTAGTGTTCACGTGAAAGATGGGATATATATACACACTCAAGTACATAGACATATATACACATGAACATATGTACGTATTTGTGAGTCATTTGCATAAATAATATTTAGATCCATGGAAGGTGATGAAATTGGACAGATAGAGACAGAGACACAAAGAGAGACAGAGACAGAGATGCTCAGAGAGACAGAAACAGTAAAACAGAATGACAGAGACAGAAAGAAAATGTGTGGAGGGAGAAAAGAGTATCCACAAAGGGAACATGATACACACAAACACACACATATACATCATATATATTAAAGGCAAAAGAAAATACCATTTATATACAAAAGTATTTGTAGTGGCATTTTTTGGTAGAAAACCATCAGTTGTGGAATAATTGAACAAATTATTGTAAATGAATTGATGTCATACTATTAGATTATAAAAATCAAAACATAAAAGATGTTCAGAAGATTTATAGGATCAGATTTATAACTGGAAGAGATCTTTGAAGTCATCTAATCTAACTTCTCATTTTACAAATGTGGAACCTGAGGCATCAGAGGTTAAACATTTTGCTCAACATCACATAAATAAGTGACGTGACCAGGTAAGTAAATGCCAGGGCCAAAGTTTGAATTCAAGTTCTTTGACATTGAACCCCAGTGATCCTTCCATTATTGACTCTCTGTGACCTAGTTGGAATTTTCTTGGAAAAATATTTATAATGAGGAAACAAAAGCAAACAGGGTTAAATGACTTGCCCAGAGTCATACAGCTAGTATGTGTCTCAAAATACTTCATGAATTCGTGAAAATGAGTCTTCCTGCCTTCAAGCTTGGCACTTTGTCTACTATACCATGTAGTTGCCTTACCTGCCACTGCACCATGAAATAAATCATTTGTATGAAATAATATGTGATTGTTATGTAAGTAGACTGCACAGTATCTAGAATGTTAGATAAGAAGCCCCCCCCCCAAAAAAAAAAATCTCTAGTTTAATTCCTGCATAAGATATGTACTAGCTGTGGGACCCTGGGCAAGTCACTTTACTTGTTTGCCTATATATCGTCTATATAGAGTTTTAGTTGAAATGTAAAGCATTTCTATATTAGTCATTTTATAGAAAAAAAACTTGAAAAGAAAAAAAATAGAAAAATTAAAAAATAACATGCTTTGATGACAAATCTTAAAGTGCTAAGAGTTGGTGGCCATCACATCACCAACAATATTAGCTAATACTATTATTATTGTTGAACCAGGAAACCAATATTTTCAATGATTACGATTATTTAGATGAAATCTCTAAACAGCAAAAAGATATTATTGATTATAAGGGACAAATGATGAAGCAAATTTCCTTTCAGTAAATAGGCAGGGAACAGAAAGTAAGATTGCTTCCTCTGTTATCAGAAAATCATTTTTTAGAGTGTTTTGCGCTATCTTTTTTTTTTTGACAGAGTAAAAGAGTGGGTTTGATGGAATATTATTAATAAAATATTAAATATTTTGAGAAGTTACTGCAGTGTAAAAGCAAAATATATCAACTTTTAAAATACATAAGTTCAAAAAAGCTTTGTATTCTTTTTGATACTAAGGTACTATTTAAAAACAATTTATGACAAAGTGGATCTAATTAAATATTTAAATAATATTTAACTTAATGAAAATATAATGAAAATTCTATTTAATTAATATTATCCCAACCTAAGCAAATCTAGTTTTGGTTATGAGAGCTTTTCTTTGGACACCTACAGCAAGAAAAACTCTAGGTAATTTTTAGAATCACTTTTTTTGGCCTCAAATTTCCAAAGATCTTGGTAAGAAATATGAAGCCAGTGCCAGAAATAGACAATGGAAAAACCCACCAATTCAAACTGCCTACCCAAGGAGCAAAACAAATGAAAAACCTCAGGAGTTAGTGTGTATAAACTTGTTGTCCTTGAAAATGGACTATAATGACATATTCTCGGGCTGTTTTACCTATACACAGCCTTACCTACTCTGGTTTGAATAGCATAGGTTTTGTTGCAAAGATTTTTGTCTGTTTGTTTGTTTTTTGTTTTTTCAGGTGGGGTAGAATGGAGGGGAGTGTTTTCCATGTATAGCTTCCTTGCAAGTGTACAGGTTGTTGAGATAAGTTATTTTGAGAATAGATTATTCAAAGAAATGTTCAATCCAGTAAGAGTCTATTAAATCCAGATGAATTGCTTTCATTATAATGTAAATCCTAAGCCTGATTACTTTTTAAAATCCATGTTGCAAAATATGAAAAGTATATATAAGGATAAACAGTAGAGATTCCAAGAAATAGCACAGGTATTTCTAATATATATACACACACAATGCTATTAGAAAGATTATAGCTGGAATTAGTCTATATTAGCTGATGTTTAAATAAGAACCATGGCTGCACATTGATACTTGCCTTGGTCTATTCAAATATAGAAGGAATCAGATCATTTCTAGACTATATGCTAAGAAAGCCAAAAACTATTTGCAAGAAATTTAGCATCTCACCATAATAGGATTTCAAGAAGATATACTAAAGAATAAACAAATATGTAGTTTATATTTTCTAACTCAGAGTGTATGGTTCTAAGCAAATGGAAATAAGTTCTAGTCCATGTCAAAAATTCCAAGCAGGAAAACCAAATATAAAGTCTTCTATTATTATAACATTTTGGGATTTCTAGAAAGCATAGATAGTAAATGGGAGGCAACACCTTGTTAGGTGACCAATAACCTGGAAATGTGTAGTCTATAAAAATTGGTCATGAAATTCCAAATGAGACTTTATACTATAATTACTTTCAGGTATACTTGTAAATTTCTTAAGGCCAGGAATTGCTTCATTTTTATTTATTTCTAGTGCCTGGCACAGTGTCAGAAACATTACAGACACTTAAATGCTTAGAGAAATATTGGATTGAATTATAAAGAAAGGCTTTATGACAAAGAAGAGTTATGATCTAAATTCAATGAAAAAGCCTCTCTCTAATTTAACAAATTTGTAAAGGCAGTGGAAAGAAGGGAAAGAAGGCAGGAAAAGACTTCTTTCTGTGAAATGTCCAATTTGATCTGAGTATTGAAGGAAGACAAAGAAATCCAAAAAACAGAGGAGAGGAGAGAGAGCATTCCAGCATGGATGCCAAAGAGTAAAAAGGCAGAGTCTGGAGATAGGGTGTGTTTTCTTCTTCTTTTTTTAAATTAAAGCTTTTTATTTACAAAACCTATGCATGGGTAATTTTTCAACATTGACCCTTAAAAAGCCTTCTCTTCCAAACTATCCCCTCCTTTCCCCTACTCCCTCCCCTAGATGGAGTCATCTTAAATATGTTAAAATATATGTTATTTTTATATATTTATACATTTTTTTGTTGCTATAGAAAAATAGGTTTTAGAAAGGTAAAAATAACCTGGGAAGAAAAACAAAAATGCAAGCAGTCCATACTCATTTCCAGGTGTTCTTTCTCTGGGTGTAGCTCGTTCTGTCCATCACTGATCAATTGGAACTGAATTGGATTCCTTCGTTGCCGAAGAAAGCCACTTCCATCAGAATTGATCCTGATAGAGTAATTGTTGAAGTTGTATAATGATCTTCTGGTTCTGCTCATTTCACTTAGCATCAGTTCATGTAAGTCTCTCCCACCCTCTCTATATTCATCCTCCTGGTCATTTCTTACAGAACAATGATATTCCATAACATTCATATACCACAATTTGCCCAGCCATTCTCCAATTGATGGGCATCCATTCAATTTCCAGTTTCTAGCCACTACAAACAGGGCTGCCACAAACATTTTGGCACATACAGGTCCCTTTCCCTTCTTTAGTATCTCTTTGGGATATAAGCCCAGTAGTAACACTGCTGGATCAAAGGGTATGCACAGTTTGATAACTTTTTAAGCATAGTTCTAAATTGTTCTCCAGAATGGTTGGATCCGTTCACAACTCCATCAACAATGTGTCAGTGTCCCAGTTTTCCTGCTTCCCCTCCAACATTTATCATTATCTTTTCCTGTCATCTTAGCCAATCTGACAGGTGTGTAGTGGTATCTTAGAGCTGTCTTAATTTTCATTTCTCTGATCAATAGTGATTTGGAGCACCTTTTCATCTGACTATAAATAGTTTCAATTTCTTCATCTGAAAATTGTCTATTCATAGTAGTGTGTTTTCTTCAAGCAACTACAAGAAGAGTAGGGAGAGAAATGCATAGGAAAACAAGAGAAGTAGAAAGGGAACAGCATGTGAAAAGCTTTAAAAAGCCAAACAGAGAATGTTCTATTTTAATTGTTTATCTAATAGAAAGTCTCTGATATTTATTGAGTAAGGGTATGACATGATCAGGCCTGTAGGGAGATCACTTTGACATTGAGAGAAAAACATCAGGTTGTCAACTTTACACTTGAACCTACTTCAAATACATACTGCAGTTAGGGCAGCTAGGAGGTGCAGTGGATAGAGTACTGGCTCTGGAGTCAGAAGGATCTGAGTTCAAATCCAGCCTCAGATACCTACTAGTTGTGTGACCTGGGCAAGTCATTTTGCCTCCAAATACATACATATTGGATTTTTTTCATGGGAGTTATATGGACAGACTTGTGCCTTAGGAAATTTTTGGAGAAGAGAGAGATTACAAATAGGGAGAGCAATTAGTAAACTAATATAGCAGATTATAGGAAAAAGGGTGATGAGGACCTGACCTAGAAAGTGGTGAGAGAGAGAAAATAAGAGATATGTTATAGAGATAGAATTGACAAAACATGACAATAGAAGGATGAAAGAAGGCGTGCATAGAGACAAATAAGGGTGTGTCTGAGTATGCTGGCACACTGACCACTCTGTGCATGCCATGCAAGGATAGTGTTAAAATGGAAAGGGCTTGGAATCTTGAGCCAGAGGAATGAGATTCACATTCTTCCTCTGATATTTACTCGCTGTCCTTACTGTCCTGACTGAAGTCATCTATACTATTTGGACCTCATGTGTTCCAACATCTATAAAATGAGGAGTTGGGCAAGGTCCATATGAGGTCCCTTCCAGGTCTAGATCTACCAAACCTGTGGTCCTATTTCCTCTGAAGTCATTCAGGTAACCAAGAGGATATTGGTGCTCTTAAAAGAAATCGTGATATTTGTAGAAGAAGCAAAATTGGGGTAGAGGAGATGGGGAGAGATAATAAGTTTTTGATCAACAATCAGTGTTGATTTCCAAAGGACTATAGAACTGTCAGGAGGCTATAAATAGTAAAAAGTTGAAAATATTTAATTTTAGGAAAGAGATAAAGACTGAAAATGTAAATTTAGGTGTCATTTGCATACAGCTGATACTTGAAGCCATAAGAATTGATGAAACTTCCAAGAGATTATATAAAGGGGAAAAAAACAGAATATTGGACAGAGCTTTAGGAAATACTTAGTTGAAGAGGGTAAGTGATAGACCACACAACAAAGGAGACTAACAAAGATGAGAATATAGGAAAAAAAGACTGAAGAAAACACTGTCATTTTGGTATCAAGTTAAGGAAGAGTATCTTGGAAGAGGGGATGGTCAACAGTTGAAAGAAATGCAAAAGTCAAG
This sequence comes from Antechinus flavipes, assembly GCF_016432865.1. Taxonomy (NCBI): domain Eukaryota; kingdom Metazoa; phylum Chordata; class Mammalia; order Dasyuromorphia; family Dasyuridae; genus Antechinus; species Antechinus flavipes. The sequence goes on along the minus strand of NC_067399.1, from coordinate 175,526,888 downwards.
AATAATACCAAGGGAGAAAAGAAGACTGGATTTTGCAATTGGTTGTTGGAGCTGACAATAAAGCAATGATTAAATAAATTGTGCTTCAATAATGAAATAGAATTTCATAATGCAATTAAGATAGACTAGTAGGAAGAATATGGAAATTGTGGAAAGACCTTTAAGAAATAAAGCAAACCTCTCTCTACTCTTCAAAAGAAAAAAAAAGTGGAACTAATAGACTGGAGTACACATTAATGATAATCATATGAGGAAAAAGAAAAATGATAATTTAGGAACAAAGAATCTTAATGAAGACTTTCAAGGAAGGACTGAAAAAGTATTGTGATATATTATACATTGGAACTAATTAAAATATTAAGGAAATTTCCCTAGTGATCAGTAATGATAGATGGGCATAGCTTAATTGTGCTCACATCTATGTGAGCCCACATGGTTTAAGGGATAGAGTTGGCTTTGGAGCCAAGCAAAGATTTGATTGCAAGTCCTATGGTCAACTGGGTGGAATGCTAGATCTTTTTTTTTTTTCTGACGTCCATGACTTGTCAAACTTCTTGGAACAGAAATTATATCCCAAAGATATAACAACTTCAGCTATTTCTATAGTGATTGTAAACCAACAATCCAAAAGAGGATAAAAACCTAAGCAACCCTGCTCCCTTAAATCTAAACCCATGCACTGATATGGATGGTGAGATGCTGTAGCATCCCACTTCTGGCCCCTACCCCCAACCCCAATTGATCATCATACTACAAGCACTAGTACCATCTATATCAGCTGACTCATGGCATGTACCTATGGGCTGCAACAAAGCCCAATACACACCATATCCCCCTGCCCAATCACCCCCATTATTTCTTTTTTCATACAGAAAAAAGAGAAAGAAAATAAAATGCAAGCAAACAAACAACAAAAAGAGTGAAAATGCTTTATTGTGAACCACACTCAGTTCCCACAATTCACTTCATCACAAGACCATTGGAACTGGTCTGAATCATCTCATTGTTGAAGAGAGTCACATCCATCAGAAGTGATCATCATATAATCTTGTTGTTGCTGTGTACAATGATCTGGTTCTGCTTATTTCACTTAGCATCAATTCGTGTAAGTCTCCTCAGGCCTCTAAAATCATCCTGCTGGTCTTTTCTTACAGAAAAATAATATTCTATAGCATTTATATGCTATAACTTCTTTAGTCATTCTCCAACTGATGGGGAGCCACTCAGTTTCCAGTTTCTTTCCACTACAAAGAGGGCTGCCACAAACATTTTTGCACATGTGGATCCCTTTCCCTCCTTTAAGATCTCTTTGGGATATAAGCCCAGTGGAAACACTGCTAGATCAAAAGGTATGCACAGTTTGATAGCTTTTTGCCACCCCCATTATTTCAAGTATCTTGGAGTTCCAGGTCCCATGCGCAGAAGTGACTTACTATTTATGCAGAGAAATGGGTCAATTTCAATGATTTTGACCTCCTTAAAGTGATGTATTACTATAGTGACAAGAGATATTCTGAAACAAAAATTGGGACATATAGTCTGACAAGGGATCTTTCTTTTGCAGTCTCATTAAAAATCTACTTTCCCTTCTTGAAATCAGAACTGTCCTGGAAAATCCAGAACATATGGATGCCATATTTATGTCTTGAAGCAACTTTATTGAATATCTGACAGTCCTGTGAGATACTTCTCATCTATAACTTTAGACCCAAAGTAGACTCTGGCATAATAACATAATCTGAAGAGTTAAATTCCATTCCTTAGTGGCTCAGGGACACAGTCTGAGCCAACAAGATGTCTGTATTCCTGAGATGTGTTAGTACTGAAGACAACAAAATTGTATCTCACATCAGGCCAAGAAAGGGATAAAAGCACTATTCACAGTACAGGAGATGATGAAAAGCAGAGGGGAAAGATGTCACAAAGCTGACTATGGTGGCCCATGTCTTTTCTCTTAGCCAAAAAAGTTAATGAGCAGATTTCAGGAGACAGGCACTTACAGGTTACTCTGTCAGCTATCCCCAGTGCCTCATCTTTTATCTGCCACCTTCAGAGGGGAGTCAGAGAGAAAACCTTTGCCCATCTGATGCCTTGGCTCAGACTGGCACGTCATCAGATTCCACACCACACAACTACACTTCAGAGCATTACACATGCCTGACGGTTTGGGGCCCCATGTTTGAACTTAACTCACAGTTGTTCAACTGTACACTGAATCATCCTAAGCAGCTACATAGATCCTTTGATCATCTATATAAATCAAGATTTTCTATATATTCTGACTAACTGAAAGTGTTTCTAGGACACATTGGTTCCTTTGCTTTGTAAAAACACATTCCATATTGTTCCATGAGAATGTTAATGGCTCATTCTTTCTCTTCCCCACCCCCTTCCCCCTGTGTGTGTATTTGTATTTCCTTCCTTTCTCTCTCTCTTTGTATATCTGTGTTCTGATTATGGGTGTAAAAGACAGATCATGGAAGATTAATTCAGAATTTTCTCTCACCAAAGTTTCTGAGTGCAAAGTAGTAAGAAATTTAGAAAGTAAAGATTCTCAATAAATATTGAATAGGAACTTTTTCTGTGTATCTTCTCTACCAAAAATATGACCCTTCTATAGTTTGCTAGTATTACATAGTGAGACAATAAGGGAGGTAAAGGGATATTTTCAATTAAGAGAAAGGGAGAATGGATATAAATTTTCAGACAAACTTTGCAGGCAAGTTGAGCATTTTAAGCCAAGAATGTTGGCCATTCCAGTGGTAGGTGGCAGAGGAGAACTAGAAATCAAATAACTAGAATGGAGGAAAGAAAATAACTTGACCAAAAATGCCAGTTCTGATCAGAACCATGACTATAGAATTGGGAGTTGGGAGCAGTATGGTGCAGTGGCAAAAATGCTGGATTTGGAGGCAGAGGATGCTGTTTGAATCCTGACTCTGCAACTTACACTATGAAGGGTAATCACTGCATCTTACCAGATTTTAATGTCCTCATCTGTAAAATCACTAATTCAATAGCCTCTAAGTTCCCATCCAGCTTTCAAAGTGTGATGTTATGACTTTTTAATAGAAATATCTTTGCAGATGAGCCCTGAGGGAACTTATATCTAGCAATCTCTTTTAAACAATAGGTAAATAGAACAACAATAGCAAAAAGCAATAATAACTGGTATTTGTATCATTAAAGTTTGCAAAGCACTTTTGCATATGTTATTTCATTTGATCCTTATTATAACTCTGTGAAATGGACACTATTATTCTTTAGGCTAAAGGAGCCCGAGATAGTTTATATGACTTATCCATAGTCATAAAGCTATTAAGTATTTGAAGCAATGGACTTAAGTGAACTGATGCTGAGTGATGTTACCAGAATTAGGAGAACACTGTACATGGTAAACAGAACATTGTGTGATGATCTGTTATGAAAGACTTTGATCTTTTCAGCAATACAGTGATCCAAGGCAATTACAATAGACTTGGGATGGAAAATGCCATCCACATCCAGAGAAAGAATTATGGAGACTGAATGTGGATCAAAGCATACTATTTTCACCTTTTTCCCCCTTTTTCTTGTAGTTTTTCCCTTTTGTTCTGATTTTTTTTTTACAACATGACTAATAAAGAAATATGTTTTAAATGATTGTGTGTGTATAATCAGATCGCTTGCTATTTTAGGGAGGGAAAGAGATAAAATTTGGAATTCAAAATCTTACAAAGATGAATATTGAAACTATGCATGCAACTGGAAAAATAAAAGACTAAGTAAAAAAAAAAATGAAAGCATCTGAGGCAAGATTCAAACTCGTCTTCCTGTGTCCAAAACCAGCATTATGTCTATATACCACATGACTATATAATCATGCTTTTTCTCACATAAAATTGCTTCCTACTCTGAGTTGTTTTACTGGCTTTACCCCATTCTTGGAAATGTCCTCCCTCTCATCTCTTCTGCTTGGCTTCCTTCATCTACATAATTCCATCTTCTACAAGAAGTATTTTCCAAAAGAAAAGAAAAAAGAAGCCTTTTCCATTCCAATAATCTTCCCTCTGAAACCATTCCTAATTTATGCTATATGTATCCTTTTTCTACATAGTTGTTTACATATTTCCTTTCACAATAGATGTGAATTCTTCTTCCATCTTCCCTCCTTCCCTCCCTCTTTCCCCTTTCCTTTCTCCCTTCCTTCTTCCTTCTCTCTCAATCTCTCCCTCCCTCCCTCTTTCTCTTCCTTCCTTCCTTTCTTCCTTCTTTCCTACCTACGTTCCTTCGTTCCTTCGTTCCTTCGTTCCTTCCTTCCTTCCTTCCTTCTTTCCTTCCTTCTCTCCCTCCCACTATCTTTCTGTTTCTTTCTGTCTTTGTCTCTGTCTCTATCTGATTCTCTCTCTTTTACTTTCCTGTGTAGTATCTATAGTACTTAAAGTAGTGTCTAGCATATAGAAAATACTTAAAAATGTGAGTTAACTGCTGAAGTTTCTCTTTTGTTTATATACTGCAAGATCAACACTAAATGTTCTTAGAGGAAAACCAATCCATCCATCCTTACTACAGTTAAAACAAGTTCTAATAATTGATATTTTTAAACTTATTTTTTCAGGACCCAGGATTCACCAAATTCTTTCTCACCTTTACAATTCTTCTTTATGTACTATTCTATTTAGTCAGATAAAAAAATCTCCTGGGAGGGAAGATACTACCTTATTTTCTTGTATTTGTATGCCCCTCATTCAGCATAAACCTGGCATCTAATTATCTATCTATCTATCTAATCTATGTTCTTAGGATTAATCTTTCTCTGATATACAGTCCAGTAACTGACTATTCATTTGAGTTGGAGTAGAAAGCAATCTTCATTTCTTTCAGTAAACAAGCATTTAGTAAGAGGTTACTATGAACCAATCGCTGTGCTAAGTGATGACTTAGAAGGACTTCCTGAAATCAATCTCATAGTACTTATAGATATACAAGGAGTTGGTCTCTGGTTAACCTCATAGACACTTTATGAGTAATTATGATTCTTCCACTTGATTCATGGAACTTAGGCTTTCAGCTATAAAATATATTATTTGTTTTTAGTGATTGACCAGGGACTTAGAGTAATTACTCAACATTTGCTAAAAATGTATGTCCGTTTGTAATAAGGGCTGAAATAGAACTATGAGGTAAAAATCAATGTGAATACCATTTATATGACATTTAAGCTTTTCAAAACAGTTTACATCTATTATTTCAATTGATCTTAAAAACCCTGTGATGTGTGCCCTACAGATATTATTTTCCCCAAATGACAGATTAAATTTGTCCACAATCATGTAGTTTTAGAATTCAAGTCTAGGCTTCTTTAATTTTTTTTTTTTGCTGAGGCAACTGGGGTTAAGTGACTTGCCTAGGATCACACAGCTAGGAAGTTTTAAGTGTCTGAGGCTAGATTTGAATTCAGGTCCTCTGACTTCAGGGCTGGTACTCTATCCACTGTGCTATCTAGCTGCCCCTTTAATTTTCAATATCACATTTTTCACTATATCATATCGTCTTTCATTATGAACTACACATACAAACAACACATATACACACATATACATATGCATATATATATATATATACACATATTGATCAATAAACATATACAAATTTATTCACTTAAGTTAAAATTGAAATAAGATCTTTTGCTCCAAAATGCATAAATACATAGTAAGCCAATTCCAACTATAACTAAATTTACATAGTTCCTAAAATTGTAGAATGGAGATACCATTAGATGTTGAAAATATTCTTTAACTCAAATCTGAATAAAACTATTCTTTTATTTTATTTGAACTTTGATGGGGAAAAAGTTCAATAAATTCATTGTTACTTTTCAACTGCTCAGATATACAGATTTTCTCTGTATTTCCTTTTCTACAATGTACCAGTCCTTTTGATTGTTAGAGTTCTGGAACAGCTATATTTGGATGGGTAAGAGACAATGAAAAGAAAAAAATAAAGATATTTTATCTCATGTATAAGCTGAATACTTGATGAAAAGAAGATACTACTCTGAATTATATTCAGCTTGTGAAGGAATTGGGATTTTGTCAGTATAGTCAGTTCCCTTCACCAAGAAGGTCACACTCTGTCTAAGACTTAACAGGTAAGTCCTAAGGAGTTGAATGATATTCAAAAAGGTTAGATGACTTTTCCATGGTCATATAACTATTGCAGTATCAGTGGTAGACATTGAGGACTCATGTCTTTGTCTACTGTATCAAACTGCCTATTCCAAAAATTCAAATATTTTATCCATTCCAGCAGAAAGTGTAAATTTAGTTGATATTTATTGAGGTTTCACTGTGGGAATTCATTGATTAAGTGCTGTTTTAGGAGCTATGAAGGAATTTCCAATGTTTCTAACACCAAGAAGAATTTCTTTTCAAAGGTGGATAAAACATTGCATTATCTTATTCCTCTTAGAAAAAGTTTTTTTTTTCCTCCATGGAAAATACCAGTTGGTATGTTCATGAGATTTTAAGCCCCCAAAGAGATAAGGGATTGTTAGTGAGGTCCATTTGCTTTTTTCTAAGATGTTGTTATGATCAATTGTCATTCCAAGCTCTTCTTAAGTTTGGTAAGAATTCTTTTCTTTTTTCTAAATCCCTCCATTTGCATGGCATGGATTTTAATATCCCATAACCAATAAGGGGACTTTAGATATGTTAGTATAGATAGGGTGGGATAGAGTTGGTAGATATGTAATGAAAAGCTATTTCAAATTCTTCCTCTGTCTTGCACACACCTCTAAACTGTGGCAAGGGAAAAAATGCAACCCTAAGAAAATGTTTCCATGAATTAGATTTGACAACTTCATGTTTGTTATTTCTCCCCAGTCACTGGAGCAATTTTGTATTTAAGAGCTTCTTTTTTTTCCCAGTGGAAACATCATTCCTTGCTTTTGCTTCATAGAAATTCCCATGTTTCTATGGTTATTCCTCTCTGCTAGGATAGTGAGAGTGGATAATTCCCTCTGGAATTTGGGAGAGAGAAAGTACATCAGATTGATTACTCTTTGAAAATCTGTAAGACACTATCTGGGAACAGGCAACTTACTTATAGTAAATAATTTTCATGCAAACTAGTTATGGTCAGGTCACTTTTAATTTGATAGAGACATAGTGATATTTCTTTAATTTCTACTTTACAATTCAGAATTTGTCATTTTTCCAATAGGGGCCAAGGTAAAGGTGATTTTGAATTTCAAATATATATATATATGGCAAAGAAACTACTCAAAGGTTGTGGGTGATGGTATTGGTGCTAATTTCTAACAACTTTCATTAAGCCAGACAGGCTTATCTCTAATTTTCAATAAGATTTTATTGTACTGGTTCAAATAACAGATAATCTAAACATTACTTACCCTTGAAACCCATTTGCATTGTTAGTTTTGCAGGAAAATTTTCTTCCATATTGAAAAACTTTAAAAACAGATTCTAACCTGGGTACTTTAGATTCCATTTTGTCAGAAGAATGGACTCTATGGCAGCTGGAAATTCTGACTAAGCCAATCTTGAAGTTCCTACATTTTAATAGTCAAATATAAGGGCTTTTTACAATCTTCATTCTCTTAAACTCTTCCTTTGGGATCCTCTTGGCCATACCTTCTTTTTTGGTACTCACTCCTTCCTTTTATTCTATGGCATTACATTTTCTTTCTCCTCCATTTTCCTAATCACTCCTATTGTCTCTTCTTTCCATTGCTTAAATATTAATGTCTTGTCCATTAGCTTTATCCTCAACCGTTTCTGTTCTTCCTTTACATCAGATTCTTTGACAGTTTGGTGAAGCTTATGAACTCCTTTTCAAAATAAAAAGATGATAAAGAAGACCAATTACATAGAGATACCATTCTCTCTCTCTCTCTCTCTCTCTCTCTCTCTCTCTCTGTATGTATATATATATATATATATATATATATATATATATATATATATATATATGCTGTCATCATTCTTATACCAACAAAATGTGAAGTAGTGACCTCCACTGTTTAAAGAAATGAGCAAGATAAAGCAGGATGAAAAGTACAAAAGCATTACCTTTAATGATTGAAGTATTTATTACAAAAGATGGGATTAATGAACAATTTTTGTGGAAAGACAACAGCATATGGTTTACATTATTGAACAATTGTTCTCAATATAGAGGACAGTATGAAATAAGGTAGGAAAAAAGGACAAGGAATGTGTTTAAAGAGGTTTGAAAATCTAGCAGTTTTCTTTTAGAAAGACAAAAGGGAAAAAAAAAGAAGGGAAAAATCAGGAAGCAGATCTTGACAGAATCAGGGAGAAAACAATAGAGGTGGCCATGATATTTGGAATTATGAAAAGCACATTTGTGGAAATTATTAGGTTGTGGAGCCAGGTTATGTGGTAAAAATGGAAAAGAACATTAGGTTTGGAGTCAGGAGACATGGGTTCTGGGTTTGATTTTACTTAGGTTTTGATGTGAACCTCTCCAAGTCTGTGTTGTTTCAATGTTAAATGAAAATGAATTGGAATGACCTTGGAGGTGACTTGCAACTTAAAATGGGAAAAGCCAGTATAGTAAGATCTTCCATTTTAGAGTACAAAGAATTGAGTTCAAATCTCACTTCTATTTATTAACTGCAGAAGCCTACAAAAGTTACTTTCTTTCTTGGGGCCTCAAGTTTTTTCATCTTCATGTGAAGCTTATGAACTCCTTTTCAAAATAAAAAATAAAAAGATGATGAAGACCAATTACACAGAGATACCATTATCTCTCTCTCTCTCTCTCTCTCTCTCCCTCTGTCTCTCTCTCTCTCTCTCTTATTAATAGGAAAAGCCATTCTTATTAACGTTGGCAGAAAATTTATCATTTATTTTAGAGAAATTTGTTTGCCTTTTATCAGTGTAAATATGAGTAGTTGTTATATGTTTTGTTCTTACTTTTAATGGACTATCTGCATTTTGAGCCATCAGAAGTTTCTTTCTTGGGGCCTCAAGTTTTTTCATCTTTAAATAATATATACACATATATTATTTAAAGATGAAATATATATATATTTGCTGAGGCATTTGGGGTTAGGAAGTGTTAAGTGTCTGAGATCAGATTTGAACTCAAGTCCTCCTGACTCCAGGGCTGATGCTCTATCCACTGCCACCTAGCTGCTCCAATACTAGTTTTCTTAATCTTATTTAAACCACAAACACTCTTTGATAGTCTGACAAAGTTTGTGTACCCCTTTCACAAAAATGCTTTAAATGCATACAGTAAATGACACAATTACAAAACAAACTACTGAAATTAGCTATAGCTAATACAACAGTTAAAACAATAGGTAAAGAACTCATAGTTTAGGTGATTATAAACTTCCTTCCAACTCTAAATTTTATAATTCCATAAAGCAAATTTTAAAGTTGTTGTATGCACTCTGTGGAGTTTTATGCAGGACAAATTAAATTTTCTTAGCCTCTGTCCCCTAAGTCTGTGTGCTGAGAGTATCTTAGTGTTATCTACTACTCCTTGGCTCTTACACCTTGAAAACAGATTTTATCATCTATTTCCTCAACTTCAGAAAGACCTCTTGATCTCTCTGTTATTTTAAGATGGGATAAGGGGAAGGTAGCTAGAGAACAGCTTCTCACTGTGCAATGGATTTCACATTTTTCATTTGGGCTACACTTATAGTTAGCACTCATATGCTTGCCTACCTGTTCTTGATGATCAACATCTTTCCAACCCCCATCCCACCCCCCTTTTCCTGTTAATACACTGACAACGATGTTTTAAAATATTCCATCTTTGGGAAAATATTATTTCTGGGTTTTTGCCAAGGTCAATGTGAGACCCACAAATTATCTGACTGGTGTCATTCACAAGAATTCAGCCCACTCCATATAAACACATTGGAAATTCTGGGAGGGGACTTATAGCAATCGATGTTTCTCTCAGTGCTTCCCTTTCTCTTCCTTGCCCAAGTACTGATTGTTTTGGAAATTGTTTTTTTCCCCCATTTCCATTTTATATACATCTTTAAGTTTTGTTTTTTGGTGTAGGTCATTTCATTAGAGAGAATGGGAACTGCCTCCGCAATAGAGTACTTCCTCCATAACCCTTGAGCTCACTTTCCTACAAATATAAACATCTTAATTGAGAAAAATCAACCTCCATAGGCATCCTATGTGGGGGGTAGACAGATGGAAGAATGTGTGGCTATGACACTTGACCAGAAGTACAGGCATAAATTGAACAAATATATATTGAAAGGTGCATATACTTGAAAAGGCAATACACACCTCTCAGGCAGATGTTTTATGGTGACATCATCACAATATGCTCATTTTGGATTTTCCTGGGTGTTGCTTTCCAGACCTACCCTGTATTATATTTCACCATCTTCAATTCAAATGATCTTTCAGTATCTAGCTATCTTCATGATTACTTAGGACCCTGCACTGCATCCACTGTTAGGTGATATGGTTAGTTAACCTTTTTCCTACAAAGAAGGGCTACAGTTCTGCCAGCCATTTCTTTTAGCTATCTAAACCATCTCTTTGGATAAGCCTAGAAAGAAAGATTTGAATTAGATGTGAAAAAATTAATATACCAAGCTGAGGAAGGGAAATAAGGAGACAGGCATTTTTATTAAGCACTTACTATGTACAATGTAATAGGAAAACTGGGTAGTTAGATGGTGCAGTGGATAGAACATTGGGCCTAGAGTCAGGAAGACTCATCTTCCTGAGTTTAAAATCTGACTTCAAGCATTTATAACCTTGTGACTTTGAGCAAATGACTTAGTCCTATTTGCCTCAGTTTCCTATCTGTAAAATGAACTGGAGAAGGAAACTGTGGAGTGGCAAACCACTCCAGTATCTTTGCCAAGAAAACCCTAAATGAGGGCATGAAAAGTTGGACATGACTGAAACAAATGAATACCAACATGTATCAAGAACTGTATTAAATGATTTACAAATATTATCTCATTTGGTCTTCACAATTCTGTAGATAGATACTATTATAATCCCCATTTTTACAGCTGAGGAAACTAAGGCAGGCAGAAGTTAAATGACTTACTGCAGAACATATAGGGAATGTTTGAGTCAGGTCTTCTGGACTCCAGACCCAGTTCTCTATGAATTTAGATTCCTCAAGGAGTTGATATTTTATCTTAAAGGCAAATGAGAACTACCCTAAATTCTTATACAAAGGAACGACATTGTCAGAATTACACTTTAGACAAACAATTGTGGAAGTTGTATGGAAGATGAATCAGAGAGTAGAGGGGCTAAAAATGCAGCATCCAACTTGGAGAATAGTGTAAATTATCTGTTTCACACTGGGGAGATAAGGGATGCAGCACCTACTAGATCTAGAAAACCACAATTCTTTTACTAGAAAATTCCCATTTAATTTCTTATGTTGACCTGCGATATATCAAAATTGAGATGGGGAAAGTCACTATGTGGCAGGGATAAGTGTAATTTATTTCTATTTTCTCGATTGTTAAGTACCCCGAAATTTCTGTTTAGCATAAGAAATAAAAACATTTAATTTATTAATTATTTTTCTTATTTAAAATAAGAGGGGATACATTGGATGAAATTATTTGACATTTCAATTATTAAAATAAAATTTAAATCTTAAGGTAACAATCTTTGCCATAACTTTTGTTTTATAAAAGTACAGAATTAAATTTGGGGTCCCCAACACTTTCCTAAAATGAAAAATCCTATTTCCAAGCCAATTTATAAATAATTCAGCAGCCTTTAATTTTAATTTCAGTACATAGAAAAAGCTTCAGGACTTGGTAAAAGAGAGGCAATAATATAGACTATTAAAAATCTTCATTTTTAAAAAATGCAAAAGGATCTTACTGTATTTAGGGAGATAATGTATCATTTTCCAATTTACTTCTTTCTTCCTCAAAGAACAGTAGATGTAGGTATATAAAGAGGGTGCAAGTTTTGTTAGAAATATGTTAGGCTTTCAAAAAATTATCAAACTATGCATACCCTTTGATCCAGCAGTGTTATTACTGGGCTTATATCCCAAAGAAATCTTAAAGGAGGGAAAGGGACCTGTATGTGCCAGAGTGTTTGTGGCAGGTCTCTTTGTAGTGGCCAGAAACTGGAAACTGAATAGATGCCCATCAATTGGAGAATGGCTGAATAAATTGTGGTATATGAATATTATGGAATATTATTGTTTGGTAAAAAATGACCAGCAGGATGAGTTCAGAAAGGCCTGGAGAGACTTACATGAACTGATGCTGAGTGAAATGAGCAGGACCAGGAGATCATTATATACTTCAACAACAATACTATATGATGACCAATTATGATGGACGTGGCCCTCTTCAGCAATGAGATGAACCAAATCAGCTCCAATAGAGCAGTAATGAATTGAACCAGCTACACCCAGTGAAAGAACCCTGGGAGATGAATATGAACCATTACATAGAATTCCCAATCCCTATATTTTTGTCCACCTGCATTTTTGATTTTCTTCACAGGCTAATAGTACATATTTCAAAGCCTGATTCTTTTTGTACAGCAAGATAACTGTTTGGACATGTATACTTATATTGTATTTAATTTATACTTTAACATATTTAACATGTATTGGTTAACCTGCCATCTGGAGGAGGGGATTAGGGGAAGGGGGGGAAAATTGGAACAAAAGGTTTGGCAATTGTCAATGCTATAAAACTGCTCATGCATATAACTTGTAAATAAAAGGCTATAATTAAAAAAAAGAAAGAAAAAGAAATATGTTAGGCTTGCAGTACTGTATACCAGAGATAGCAAACCCAAATGCATTCTGAATGCAACACTCCTGAGAATGGCCTGAATTCGATTAAAATTAAATTAGGAAATGCTTAACAAAATAAATAAAAATATAATAAGATAAAGACAGTCATATATTTAAACTAAGACAACATGTGACCCACAGGGATCTTTATGTACAGATCAATAACTTTCGTTTCTAGTTGAGTGTGACATCATTGTTGTACATGAAATATTCCTTATCTTGTTATAAAATTGTCCTGGTAGTTACCTCAAAGTACACATAGATATAGGAACCTAGAGCTAAAAGTGACTTTACAAAAATAGTCTAATACCTATTTTACAGATAGGGAGCTAAGAAATACAGTGTGATTTGCCCAAGGTCATACCCAATAGTAGTTCTATACTTCTAATATAGACATTTTAGCTATATCAGGTGGACTTGATTGCTAAAATGGCAGTAACATTCTTTCAGTTGCCAAACTGTATGGGTTTTGGTGATGGAACATTCTACTTTGGAGCATGACAAAAGTATACCTATTTCTTCACTGTTATTTTATAAAATTGGCTTCTAGACTTCTTGTATTGCCATGATAGACATCTTTTGTCATTTTGGTAGTTATCCAATGGGACACAACAACTATCATTCTAAACATACTCATTGGCTACAAAAGGATCAAAAATGTCTGTGGAGCATCAAGTCAAAGAAAATCAACACTAGTGAGATAAGGGAAGAGTGTACCAAAAAAAATGACCCAATAATAACCAGCTGTTACAACATAGATTGTTACAACATCAAAAGATTGAGGTCACTAAATCTCTAATTAAGCAAATAAGCAATGATATTAGTTAGACAACTGACTTTCAGACTTGATCAGAAGTCTAGGCAAGGGCAAGGAGGACTAAAAAAATCACAATTACAGAGATTAATGATGTAATTATTATTAATAATAATGCCAAACATGTATGTGACATTTTAAGTTTTAACCATGTGCTTTGCAAATACCATCTCTTTTTATCCTCAAAACAACCCAGGAAATTAGTTGCAATTATTATCTCAGTTAGTAGAGGAGGACATTGAGATATACTGATTAAGTGACTTTCTAAGGACCATACAACTAGTACATGTCTGAAGGTTGGTTTGACCTTGTGTCTTCCTGATTCTAGGACCAGTGCTCTGTTTCAGCCAGTGAGTCATTTGGAAGAAGTCAGGAAAAGCAATAAGAGCCATTCATATTTGTAGAGTATGAGGTAATAAAGTTTTCTTTACCAGGAGGCATAGGTTTCTTTTTGAAAAATTCAATAGCATTTTATTTTCCTGATTACATGCAAAGATAGTTTTCAATATTCATTTTTTTAAGATTTTGAGTTCTAAGGTTTTTCTCCTTCCCTTCTTTTCTACTTCCCAAGGTTTTTTCTCCTCATGGAGGTGGGAGTCTGATATAGGTTATACATGTGTAATCATTTTAAACATATTTCCATATTAGTCATGTAGTGAAAGAAAAATCAAAACAAAAAGGAAAAATCATGAGAAAAAAAAAAGCAAATGAGAAAGAAAGGTGAAAATAGTATGCTTCAATCCACATTCAATCTCTATAGTCTCTCTCTGGATGCAGATGGCATTTCCCATTCCAAGTCTATTGGAATTGTCTTGGATCACTGTATTGTGGAGAACAGCTAAAGGCTATCATAGTTGATCATCACATAATCTTGCTGTTACCCTGTAAAATGATCTGGCTCTGCTCAATTCACTTCACATCAGATCATGTAAGTCTTTCCAGGTTTTTCTTAAGTCAGCCTGCTCATTATTTTTAATAGAATAATAATGTTCCATTACACTCACTATAACTTATTCAGCCATTCCCCAATTGATGGATATTCATTCAACTTCCAGTTCCTGACATATATGTTTCTTATTGGAGCAAGAATCAATTATTACATTTGTGGGAAATTTAGGACCCAATGTTTTCGATGGAGTGGTGGTTGCATTTACCTGGAAAGGTTTGAGGTAAAGAAGTGGTTCTAACAGGCAGCTGACATCACTTTTCTATGGAAGAATATTTAACTGACCTTGGATTTTTGATATGAAAAATAGATATAACCTTTTATTCAACTCTGTTTAGGAGCAAGTAGTCACTAACAAACATGGCTGTACTAATAATCATTTGCTTGGATAAGATTTAATTTGGCTATAATTTCTCTTTACTTGGCATTTTAATGATACATATCTGTACAATTATGCCTTCCTATTAACACTTTTGCTCCTAGAAAGTATGAGTAATAAAAAGTCACATGATCAGAAAAGGGTATTATGAAGATTACAAAAACAGGGCTGTCAAGAATAATTTGGAGAAGGATAGACTAGAGAAAAAGTAGTGAGGTGTCACAGTGGATAGAGCTCCAGACTTCTAATCAGGAAGACCTGAGTTCAAATGTGGCCTCAGATACTTCCTAGTTGTGTGACCCTGGACAATTCAGTTTCCCATCTGTAAAATGAGCTGGAGAAGAAAATGGCAAACTATTCCATATCTTTGTCAAAAAAACCTCAAATGGGACTATGAAGAGTTGGACATGACTGAAATAACTGAACAACAGGTCTAGAAAAGTGGAGGAACCTAATATCATAGCTGAGTTATGGAGAAATGTAGGACCTGACTGGGGTGGTTGTGATGATCTCTCTCTATGGTCTCTACTAGCTCTCAAACTTATGCTACCTTGCAACTATCCAAATTCCAAAATCCAAATTAAAATTACAAAATGCAAATCCAAAATGCTTAAGGACCTTTTAAATAATAATCTAATGTACTAAGTAGGGAGTTAAAAATGAAAAAAAAAAAAACAACTGAGGGCCAGAGGTTACATGATCTGCTTTGTTACATGAAGTAGCAGAAACAGCACTGGAATGCAAATAGTTTATCTACTAAGGATTGAGAAATGCAGCTACCTAGAAATACCTATGACACTTACAGAGGAGAAAGTTAAAAGACAGCTGGCTCCTAGTGACAAATAGCTTCATTCCTACCACCTGCCTTCTCAGCCCACACATCCCCACCCTCAGGACTTTGCTAATAACAGGAACCACTTAGAATCCTTAGGTGTGTGTCAGATGTTCCGATGCAGTCAACTGAAGCTTGTCAAAAGGCTTCTTCAAATACCTACATCACCCCATATCAGTACAAAGTCCAGCAAATCCAGCAGATGAGCTTTAATCATCTCCCTTTCAGTGGATTTTGGGTAGC
Source organism: Antechinus flavipes (assembly GCF_016432865.1). NCBI lineage: Eukaryota > Metazoa > Chordata > Mammalia > Dasyuromorphia > Dasyuridae > Antechinus > Antechinus flavipes. The sequence goes on along the minus strand of NC_067399.1, from coordinate 175,510,864 downwards.
CTCAAGGGATCAAGCTACTGATACACTGCCAAGTACAGTCGCTAGTGTGTGTTAATTGTATTCTTGGGAATACTTTCTTGCAATTGTCAAGTAGACACTAACCATTTTCTAATCAAGTGGTTAACAAGAATTTATTGTGCCTTACTTAGAGCAGAAGACTCAGTGCTTTCTCTCAAAGAGCTTATTATCATTTGTTTATAGATAAGATATATACATTCATGAAAAGATAGCTGGTGATATAATGCAGTTTTCTCTAAGTCCCAAATGAGGAAACAGACCAGTGCTACAGACATGGGAGAATATATGCAGCTGGGGTGGTGAGAAAGGAGGTGAATGTTGATTTGTTGTTTGTCCTTCATTCTAGAAGAGGACCATGACATCAGGGAAAGTGATGTGATGACATGCAAGTGAATTGGATCGAAGGGAAGGAGGATGAGAAATCTTAGTCCGGAGGCATGCTAGGCTTCAGGAGATGGAGGTGAAAAAAGTGGAATTTTCTGGATGGAAAGAGCATGGTGTAATCAATAGTATAATAAAGCACAGTCTCCATAAGGGCAATAATGAATAGAATGGGTTTTGTAATTAAATACTTGTTTAGGAAAAGAGATAAGGACTGAGATAAAGTTGGAAAACTAAGTTGGACCCAGATTCTAGAGGGCTTTGAATTTTAGATTAAAGCATTCAAGTTTTATCTGAAAGGAAATGGTGAATCTCTGAAGATGTTTGAGCAAGAGTGATATGATATACTTCCCATGTGATTCAGTTAGGCTTCCCCATGAATATCTTTAGTCTTCTGGTTTCAGATTCCAGAAATGAAAAATCAGCCATATGCACTTGAGTTACTATTTTCCCTATGAGTCCATGAAGTTCAACAGCCTCAGTGACCTGTCTTGGTATTAATGTTATTATATTTCATATGTCTTACATATTGATTAGAAAGGATTGATAAGGCCCGATGAAGTTAGTTGTGCTGTCCATGAGCAGCTTAATTCAAAGGATCATTAAATAAAATTATAAATAAATAGTAAATAGAAGTATGCATAGAATAATTTTATATACCTATGTACATATATCTACATATCTATACATGTACATATCTACATACTCATATACATACACACACATATATATACATACATCTATTTGTATCTAATGGGTGACTATCTCGGGGGAAGGGAAAGGAAGAAAAAGAAAAAAAAGAACTTCAAATGATAACTTTGTTTTACATTTGGAGGGAATAGCAAGGTAAACATAGTAGATTTGCACTTTCATGTGCAATCATCTTTTTTATTATACTGTGTCATGTAAATTTTTTGTTTTGTTCCATGAATTGAAAATAAAACATTAAAAAAAAAAGATTGTGAACTGTTTTAGGGCAGATACTCTTATGCCTTTCTTTGTATTCCTAGCACTAACACGGTGTCTGGCACATAGTGAGTCCTTAATTCATGTTTATTGACTCTGAAAGAAAAAAGAAAATACAGGACACATTTGTTAAACTGTATCACTATTACAAAAAAATTTATCCATCACTTTAAAAATTATTTAGACAATCAATAAAAACAATAAATTGGGTAGAAAAAGGGGCCATTGCTGATTACCTTCTTTCTTTAGCCAACATTTGATGACTATTCCATCTAAAACTTTGGAGATTTATGTCTCTGGAAATCCTGGTCCAGTTTATGGTGTTTTATACATCTTACCTAGATGGTGCAGTAGGTAAAGTTCAGGTCTAGAATCAAGAAAATCTGAGTTCAAACCCAACCCCAGGTATCCTCTAGCTATGTGACCCTGGGCAAATCACCTAACCTTTGCCTCAATTTCCTGAAATGTAAAATATGGAAATCACAGGAGTTGTTGTGAGAATCAAATGAAATAAAATTTGTAAAGTGCTAAGCGCAGTGCAAAAGTGCAAAACACAATACAAAGCAGGTACTTAATAAATGATTGGTACCATTCTTACCTAACTTTTCTCATCTACCTACTTCCTACCTAGGCTGGGACTTTCCATTGTATGATTTACAATACCTATAAATAATTTGTTTCTTACTGAATTAATCTCTATTCTATATTCTTTCTTTTTGTGTGTGAAACTACCTCTTAATCCTATGTTTAAGTTCATTTATCTACTATTAAGGATTGGGGAAGGTGATGATAATGAAAACTGAAAGGATAGATGGATGGGGAATATTTTAAAGAAAATATTGCCAGAAATTGATGGGTCAATAGAGAATAAAGTATGATGATATTAAAAATTTATTCTTATGGTCAAAACCCAAGTGGATTGGAGACTGGACTATTCATAGAATCAAAATCAGAAGGAGGAATTAGAATGGGATGAAGACAGTAGCAGAGAAGGGAGAAAGATGGTGAATTTGAGGTGGGGATGGCTCATTAAAGAGGAAAAACTAAGAATAGTCTTAATCATGATATCAAAAAAAAAAATAGAATAAGACCTGGGAGAGGGCCTGGAGATCGTTCAGTCCCATCTTTTCATCAGAACAGTCAAGATACTTTTCTAATGTCATCCAAGTAGTCATTAACAGAGAACTCAGACCCTCTTACTCAAAATACATTCCTTGTTCTTCTGTACCATCTTGCTTCAAGACATATTTGGTGAATTAACCTTTTGTCATCTGGTGTTTGCCAAACAGAGTATTTATTCCCCTCATTCTCTTTGCCAAAATCCAAGAAGAATACAAATTATTTTAAATACACAAGGGAGTTTTGTGTAACAAAATGTCACATAAAATGTAAGAGGGATCTTATGTATAAGATTTTATGTATATTTAAGAGTAAATCCTGTATACAACCCATGTATGAAGGGATTTAGACTTTTCTGGTTGAGTTTCTATGATTATAGCACCCTAGTCAGGGTATAAGCCAAGGTCAAAGACAACAAAATCAAACCAGTAGTTAACAGTACAATCAAGAATTTAGATCACACAATCATATTAGAATCAGAATATGAAAAGAAAAATTGAACAAACCATGGAGTAGGAATCAGAAGACTGTTACTAGTCCTTTCTCCATAAATAGATACTGCATGATTGTAGGCAAATTTTTAAACCTCTCTAGGTTTCAATTTCCTCATGAATAAAAATGGTATTCAAATAGATGATCTCTAAGCTTTCTTTTAGTACTCATTTTTTATGCTTCCTTCTGACATCAAATTCTTAAGAATGGCTCTACTAGAGCTTTGTATTTAATATCCTATTATATATTTCTTTATTTGACTTTGCAATCATTCCCTGCAAACATTATCATAGCACTTCTTCCCTTCATCTTGACTTGGGATATGTTCAGCAGACAAGAGCATGGAAGCTTGGCTTGAGCTTGTTTCTGAGCATGTGTGATGGAGGAGGCCTTTCCTCCAGTTGAGAGAATGTACCGATAATTTCAATGCAACACATAGAGGCTTAGTGAATTTGACAAATTCTGACAAATACCATTCCCCTACCCAGTCCCCACATGCCTTTGAATAGATGGCTTCTGTTGTTTTTTGTTTTTTTTTTTGGGGGGGAGGGTGGTTATCTTTCCTGACCTTAGATGAATGAGTATCCTGAGATAGGAAAAATCAGGCAATCAAGAAGACAGGAGATCCATAAAACTATTTACAGGAACCCTCTAACCAGCAGCCATAGGTTGGTATTTGTAGCATCTGAATCCATGAAGGAGTGGAGAAGAACAGACAACTGACATATTTGACCCTGCCCAGCAATGGATTACCTTGTCACACCTTGTCATACCAACACTGAAAGGGGTCAGTCCAACTGTGTGTCCCAAAATGTATTTAGTGCACTTTCCTAAGGAAGAAAAAGACTATAGGACCAACAGTCATGAGATCCATATATTCTTTACCTGTATTTTCTTTTTTTTGTGCATGTTTTACATTTGAGTTCATTCTCCATAGGAGCATTGTATGAATGAAAATAAATGCTCTTAATCTTACTTTCCTAGTTTGGGGAAAATACTCTACTTGTTATGCCAACTTAGTAAATCCTCATTTATAAAAATCAATTAATGTTAACTGGCTTGTCAAAATTGGGAAATAGCAAATTAGAGAGGGGAGCTCATAAATGAGATCTTTAAGATCAAACAATGATGGAATCCAGAGAAAAGAAGTGGTTATTCACTGAGCATTCCATTTGCCAGTTTGAATGAGAAAGTGAGTGTTTGTGTTATATTATATTTGATGGGATTGGGGTTTGCTAGTCATCCTAGGTCTGTCTAACTGGTAGCTACAGTTCTTAAACCTTATATCTATTTATGAATCACTAAACTATTTGTATTGGAAGTGTTGCAATAGAATATTCTTTAAAATAAAGCCTAAATCTAATATTTATTGTTGCCGATTTTTTTTGTTTCAATTCAAGGAGGAAGAATATTACTTTTAAAGTCAAAATAGTTTAGGAGATAAGGTGTTCATTTGTAATCATAAAGGACAAGATTTAAAACTTGCTTTTGGTATTCAATAGCTGTTTGATCATGAACCATGAAGAAGCTATTAAATCACTATTAAATCTTGCCTCAGGCAACTAAAGTTTTTATTCAAATTATAGGTAGAGAAGATCCAGGCTGATTAAACTGCAGATCCAGGATATATTGAAGTACCTCAAAGGGGAAGGAGGGGAGCAGGAACAAGAAGGCATTCTAGTCAGAAGGGTTGAAAAAGGAAGTACCAGCAATTTGAGCTCCTCCCCTCCTCCCTCCAAGTCCTCCTTTACTGCTTAGGTCATCTCTGATTAAAGGGTAAGGACAGCAGTAGATGGGAGCCTAGTCAAGAGACTAATTTCTAGTGTTGCAATTAATTCAAAACCCAAAGAGATAAGTATTAATGTTCTAAACAGCTATTTTACAGCTCTGCCCTTCACTGTAGAACTGATCAGCATTGCCAAACCAGTGCCCAACTCTATGGAAACAATGGCATTGATTTTCCCCCCAGGCTCCTTCTTCTGTTCCTCAATGCTTCCATTAATAACGCTCCTACTTTGGAGTGGGGAAGGTGAAGAGGGGGGTGCTTATGAAAGACATTCTTTAATCAAGGGAGTGATATTTGTTCTGCTTGGAACTTCACATCCAGATGTGGCCTTACTTAACCCTCAAAAAATAGTACCAACCCAGCAAGACAAAGAAACCCTTGGTGACCACCTCAGGTGAACCCTGAGCAAAGAGAAGTGGAGGAGGAAAGATGGTGTGACTCATTTCACACAGGTGGACAGTTAAGGCAATGTTGATTTTGACTACGGGCTAAACAAGAGAAGTAATTTTACAAAAAAAAAAAAAAAGAATCCAAATAGGATCAACTGAAGATCTTATAGATTGAGGTTTAATATGTAGCAAAGTAGGTACTTGGAAGCTCTGGGTATGTGAAATAAAGTAGAGCAGTTGCTATCTGATGGGATTTTTGGAGTACAACTCACTTTGGAAACCTGTACTGTAACTGATTTCTGTTTGTCTCTTATTGTCTGTCCTCATGTAACCCAATTCATGTTACAGCAGTTAGGTAGTTTTGTAGAAGGCATCTCCACCATACTAAACCTTTTTGTTTGTTTGTTTTGTTCCCAAGGAACATTAAATGCATTTTGCTGCTATTGCTTAAACCTTGAATTCAGGTTGGTTTCAAACATAAATCTTTGTCTTCAAATAACTGAAAATGCATCATCTATTATTTTCTCCATGAATAAATACTTCAAAGTTCTGTAATTTCATAAGTGTGTGTACCCTCTCCACCAATACAATTCACAACCTCCAACATCCTATCAAACACTTTAATTAGTTGTTTTAATAAAAAAAAATTCTGATAAAAATCAAGATAACTCTGAGGTACCACTACACACTTATCAGATTAACTAAGATGATAGGGGAAAAAAAATGATGAATGTTGGAGGGGATATGGAAAAATTGGGGCATTAATAGATGGTTGGTGGAACTGATTCAATCACTCTGGAGAGCAATAATCGTACCCAAATGATACCCAAATGGCTATCAAACTGTGCACACCCTTTGATCCAGTATTGTTTCTATTGGACTTGTATCCCAAAGAGATCATAAAGGAGGGAAAGGAACCTACATGTGCAAAACTGTTTGTGGCAGCCCTTTTTGTGGTAGCAGGAAACTGGAAACTGAGAGGATGTCCATCAGTTGGAGAATGGCTGAATGAGTTGTAATATATGAATGTTATGAAATGTTATTGTTCTGTAGGAGACAATCAACAGGATGATTTCATAGAGGCCTGGAGAGATTTACATGAACTGATGTTGGGTGAAATGAACAGAATCAGGAGATCAGTGTACATATCAACAAACAAGATTTTATGATGATCAATTCTGATGGACATGGCTCTTTTCAACAATGAGATGATTGAGGCTAATTCCAATGGTCTTGTGATGAAGAGAGCCATCTATATGCAGGGAAGAGAATGGGGAAACTGAGTTTGGATCTCAATATAGCATTTTCACTCTTTTTGTGGCAAAAGGCATCACCTCTGTTCTACTCTTGAAAGACTGTTCTTTCCATGAATGAGGATATGCAATAAGCACTCTGAGGACCTGATTGTTAACAAGATGAGAAGACTTCATTTTATATTTTAATGTGTTGTATCACAAAATAAGGCTCTTTGTAGTTGAGTAGATAGTTCACAGAATCAACAAAACTGGAAGGTACCTCAGACATCTTCTAGTTCAACCTATTTTGAGACAAATCCTTCTAACTTACTGGACAAGTGGTTGTCCAGAATCTGCTTAAATATCTCCAAAGAGAGCAAAAAATTGATGGCATTTGCAATTCCCTTCTTTTCTTCTTCTCTTCATCTTATATTCCATTGACTTATTTCAATTGTTCAATTCTCCTTTCACTTCGGTTTTTGATAAAAGTATGACATTTTCCCACTTCAATACACACATGTGATCCTATGTTCTTTAGTAGATTGCTTCCATTATTCCCCCACACCCAGTCTTTAATCAGTCTCTAATAGTTTCATTTGTATCATCTACAGACACACCCAAATCTCCACCATTCTTTAAAAATGTCCTAACATTTCTATTGAATACCAACATTTATCATTTTTCCCCTTTAACTTTGAAATTAAGTTTGAAAAAAATCTGCAATTGATATCTTTATTTCCTTTCCTTTTGCTCTTTGAAATCATCTGCAATCATAACTATTTTCAAAGTTATCTTACTTGCCACATCTAATGACTTTTTCTCTAATTTCATTCTTTCTGACTTTTGTTATAGCATGATATAACTTATATCTTTCTCAACCTTGATTCTTTCTCCTCTCTGAATTTTTATGGCATTACTCTATTTTTGGTTCTGCTTTTTCTGAGTACTCCTCAGTTTCCTTTCTAAAATATCAGCCATTCTATGACTACTCCTTGTAGTTGTATCCTAGGACCATTCTTAACCCTCCCCTCTTTTTTCTTGATCCTTTTTTCCCTACTTGGTGAACTAATTAATTTCATGTGTTCAATAATGATTCTCTGCTTATAATTCCTAGATCAATAAATCTAGCCCTAGTCTTTCATGCTGGTTATATTGACCATTCTGTTCTGTCATCTTCTATAATTTGTTTGGTATAAAGTAAAATCTCATAGTTATTTTGATTTTGATTTTTCCTATTATTAGTAATTTCAAGTATTCTTTTATGTGATTGTTAATAATTTGCAATTTCTCTGAGAATTATTTGTGCCAATCCTTTGACTATCTACTTATTGAAGGATGGCCTTTGGTCTTATGCTTATAATAATGTAAGTATATATACTTATATTATTATTAATTATGTATATATTATTTATATATTTATCTTAGATACCAAAATTTCATCTAAGCAATTTGACAAAAATTTTTTTCTCCTTTGATTGTTTACCTTCTTATCCTAAATAAATTTTTATTTGTTTAGAACCTTGTCAGTTTTACGAAATAAAAAATGTCCATTATCTTTTGTAATTGCCTCTGTCCTTTGGTTAAGAATTTATCACCTACTCATAGTTGTGAAAGATAAATAATCTGTTTTTCTTTTGATTTTTATAGCATGTTGATTACTATTTGGTCCTATATTCATTTTGAATGTATCATGGAATAAAGTGTAAGTTATTGATCTAAACCTAACTTTTTCCAGAATTGTTTAACAAGTTGCCTGATAGTTCTTATCAAATAAGGAGTTTTTTTCCTAATTTATGTTTAAGTTTATCAAACATGTGTTAATGAATTTCATCATCTTTTATTTTCTCTTTTTCTCTGCTTCACTGATTTACTTTTCCATTTTGTAATCATTAATAAATGGTTTTGATGATTGATGCTTTTTAATATGGTTTGCAGTCTGAGAGGACTATTGCTTATTCTGTCCTATTTTTTTTTCATTACTTCCTTTGAGATTTGAGGTTTTTTTGTCCTCCAAAAAATTTTGTCATTTATCTTCAAGCTCTACAAAACAGCCCATTGATAGCCTGAACAAGAGTAGTATTATGATTTTTATTATATTGGCATCACCTATCCATGAACTCTAAATATTCCTTCAATTAGTGTTATTCTTTATTTCTTATGGATGAAAATGGAAGAATGAAGCCTCTCATTATTAAAATTTTGCTGTCTAATTTTCCCTGTAACTTATTTTCATTTTCTCTTACTTAGAAAATATATTATTTGGAATATATGTTCTATATTGATATCAATTCATTCCTTAAGAAAACTATCACCAAAATGTATTTTTACTGTTTAGTTTTTAATTTAGTCTATTTTTCTGTTGACTTGTTTGAGATAATAATTATTACTTTTGCATTTTTTTTTTTGCTTCAGATGAAGCAGATTAGGTTTTGCTACTGCTTTTATTTTAAATCTGTATGCATCTTTATGTTTGAACTGGATTTCTTTTAAATAATATACCAATATACTTTGAAACTTGCTTTCTAATTCATACTGCTTTCCTCTTGTATTTTATAGGAAAGTTTGTCACATTCATAGGTACAATAATTATTATAATTATGCATTTATTTTTATGCAATTTTCTTATAATTTTACTTCTCTCTGTTTTCTTACTTTTTATATAAAAAAGAAGTGGGGGGTGAATTAGAAGGTTTGATGTAATATCCTTCTACTTCTCATTCCTTTTTTTTTTTTTTTTGCCTCTTTCCCAGAACTCAACTACAAATTGTCATTTTTTTTCCTTTCTTTTCTTTTAAACTTCTCTTCTTGATCTATCTTCCCTGGTTAGAGTATGTTTTACTTGGGACTAATCTCTTTTTAATTTTTGCTCCCTTTCATTATATTTCCCTTCTTTTTTTTTCACTTGTGTTTATTCAATTTATTTTTGCACATAGCTTTTTTGGATGAGTTATTTTTAGTTGCAAGATTTTATCTTTTGCCTTCTAAAATATCATAATCCAAGATCTCCGCTTTTTTCAAATGGTGGTAGCTAAATCTTTTCTGATCCTTACTATAGTTACTCAGTACTATTTGAGGCTATTAGAGTCATATTTGATCATTTCTTTGTATCCTTTTGGGTCTTGCTCCTGCTCTCTCAGGAGAGTATTGTGTTATTTCAGAATTTCAGATATATCTCAGGCTGGCAACCATACAGCTTTGTGCCATGTCTGGGACCTCTTCTTCTCTAGTATGCAATTGCATACAGGCCTTTAGTCTAGTCTATACACTGGGAAGCTTGCTATTTCAAGGTCTGCAGACTTCTCTCTTTCCCTTGTTAAATTTCCCTGTTGAATTAGGCTGGAAAAATAAATCATTTTGATTATTTTTTCCTTATGTAAATGATTCTGTTCCTTTGTTATTTCTCTTCTCAGCCATGTTTCTGGATAAAGAATTTCTAACTCATTGTTTTTTTTCCTACACCTCCCTCAGAACCTGGTGTTTCCTTGCCCTGGAAAATCCACCTTCCCCCATGGCTTTCTCAGTCTAAAACATCTCTCTACAATCTCTCCTTTAATTAGTGTTTTCTTCTTGGAAACTCCATTTTATGGAAGTTCCCAGTTTATGCTTCTTTTCCCTCCTAGTTCTCTTCATAATAACTCCAATTTAGTCACAATGAATGATCTCTTGGATGAATTACACTTGTCAGGTAGGATTTCATTTAAAAGTTTTTGAATCTATATTTATTAATGATATTGGAACATAGTTTTTCTGATCAAGGGACATGCCTTGATTTATATATTAGAATTATATTTGTTCCATAAAAGAAGACTAAGTACTTTCTTAATTTTTTAAAAGAATAATTTAATTTAATTTCAGAAGTATTTTTGGTTTCCAATGTACCCTTTCTTGGATTTTCAGTCTCTCATGTCTTATTTTGGTTTATATCATTAATATTCTCCTTTTTAATGTTGTTAATGTATGTTTTTAAGAGTATTTTTTCCTTTCAGGAATATTTTACTTTTATCCCAGAAATCTGGTGATGTACTTTCATTCCTATCATTTTAAAGAACATAATTGTTAATTATTTCTGTGATTCATTCATTGACTCATTTGGTATTTAGGATTTTATTTCTAAATCTCCTGCTTACTATGTGTCTGGCATTGTGCTAGGTGTTTCACATTTATCTTATTTTATCTTTACAACAACCTTGGGAAATAGGAGCTATTATTATCTCATTTTACAGTTGAAGAAACTAGACAAATAGAGATTAAATGACTTGCTCAGGGTCACACAACTGGGAAATACTTGAGAGTACATTTATTCTGTGCCTATCACTTTATCCACCACCACCTATTTCAGGCTGGACCATGAGAGATTTGAAACAAACTGACTATTTAAGAGTCTGTTGTTATAATCTAGGAATGATGTGATGAGTACTTGAAATAAGATATAGCTGTACAGAAAAGGGTTTGAATGTGTAAGATATTATAGAGGTGGAAATAACAAAATTTGATAACTGATTAGATATGTGTAGAGAGAGAATATAAGGAATCAGTGATAATGCTGAGGTTATGAATTTGCAAAAATAGAAGGAAGGTGGTGCCTACAATAGAAATCAGGAAGTTTACAAGTATTAGTTTGGGTTAGAGGTAGGGGAAGATATTTGTTTCTAGTCATGTTGAATTTAAAATGTATCTGAAACATCCACATGTCCAACAAAAATTTTTTATAATATACTTATAATCATTTAGATAGAACTGAAATTTTAATTAAGTTGACTTTAAAGGAGGAAGGTTGCTGAGTAATGGAGGAAGGAAGCTGAATATAGAAGGAAAGTTCTGATTTACCTCCAGGTTAATTTGTTTTTATGGAAAGAAACTCCATCCATTGTTGAATAAGATGATTTTCTGTCATGGAAAAGCTTTGGAGAACCATATCTCAATGATCAGGGATGGTTAGTAAATGTAAAGATTGTAAAATAACAGGTCCAGAATGGAGGACAATTTGATTAATCTGAAAAGGGGATTCTAGTATGTTAGTGAAAGGGTTTGGTAGGCCTAAAATAAGATACTGGTGGAATTAATATTAGAAGTATAGAGATGAAATATTTGGAGGTGGGAGTTGGGGATAGGTTGCTTCTATTTGATAATTGAATAATGCAAGGACAAAACAGGAAACATGAAGTGGTAGGAGGTGGAAAGTGAATGGTAAAGCTCACTATTTCCAAGGGGCATTGCAGAAGGCCCTGGAGACATTGGTCTCAGTTTAGGGATTGCTTGTATTTGGTCCTCCTGCTCCTTTTCTTCCTCTTCCTTCAGGATGGCTAGGGATGCAGGAGGATAGTATATAGTACTTCTATCTTTTCTCTACCTCCACACTTAGCCTTGTTGAGAGAATAAACTAGTCCCCAGACTTGGTTGTGAGCTGGATCTTGTCCTGTGGTTATAACTGATCTAACTCTTCCCTGGGAACTATCACTATGATTTAGTTTTAAAGAATCTGAAATCATATACTTGACCCATTCCTTCTCTGTCCTTCCTAGTTTGATTTCAAGTAGCTTTGGAGTCAGATTTCCTCTCTCTCCTCATCTCTTTTCTTCTTCTTCTTCTTCTTCTTCTTCTTCTTCTTCTTCTTCTTCTTCTTCTTCTTCTTCTTCTTCTTCTTCTTCTTCTTCTTCTTCTTCTTCTTCTTCTTCTTCTTCTTCTTCTTCTTTTTCTTCTTCTTCTTCTTCTTTCCTTTCTTCCTTTTTCCTTTCTTCTCTCTCCTCTCTCTTCCTCTTTCCCTCTTTCTCCCCCTCTCCCTCCTTCTTTCCCTTTCCCTCCCTTTCTCTCTTTTTCTCTCCCTCTCCCTCCCTTTTTCTCTCTCCTTCTCCCCTTTTGCCTTTCTCTCTTCCTTTCTCTCCCCCTTCCTTCTTCTTCTTTCTCTTTCCCTTTCCTCTTCCTTTTTCTCTCCTCCTTGTCCCTCTCACCCGCTCTCTGTCTGTGTCTCTGTATTTCTTTCATATCTAAGAATTCAAGGTAGGATATAGTGTTAAATTTTTAATTTTATTCATATAAAAAGTACAATAGTTCAGAGAAGGTGATTACTGAGCTGGGATTGGTTAGACTATGCTTTTCACAGGAGGTGATACTTAGGAAGTATCCTGAAGGATATGTTGTAAAACCCCAAGAGGAAACAATGGAGGGGTGGGGCAGGGTAAAGCAGAGGGTGTTCCAGGTATATAGGTTCATAAGAAAGGATCTGCAATGCCTGAAGGTCAACATGATCAGAATAGAAGTTCATATAGAGGAGTAATGGAAGAAGAGTTTGGCTTTTCAAATCCTTGTGAGTTAAAAAGAATATAGAGAAGAAAAGAGCAGGTGGCTCACTGGTGAGTGCTCTGGGAAGTACCATGAATGAGCCAGGAAACATTGGCACTTGTCCTGTCTTTTGTCTTTATGTCAGTCAACAATTCACCTCAGGGAGCTGTGTTTGGTTCTGTTTCTAGGAGGGCACCCAGAAACAGTGGCTTCTCCTTGTATTTTTGTACAAATAAGGCTGCTAGTTCCTTTGATGTGTCCTTTTATGGTGTGCTCTGCCCCGTTTCTATTAGATTTTTTCCACATGCACCTGCATGCTTTCCGCACGTCACTCACATCCACATGGCATGTAGGTACAAGGCCCAGTCATTCCCCTTTATGTCCATCAAAGTCCATAAGACTCAGCTGGAGTCCCAGGTGAGAGTTAGATGGGAAAATTAGAAAGAACTTCAGTTAATACACCACCTCTTTATTTCTTTCTGTTGAATGAAGGTCAACCTTGTTCTGGGATGCTAGGTACATAGGTGGAATAGGTGCATTGACATCATCTGTCCTGTCAATTGACTCATCCCATCAAGACAAAGTGAGTTGTTCCAAAGACCTGATAATAGATAATTGCCATGTGAATCTGAGAGGCAATAAAGCTTCTCCTGTGTGATCAGGCGTTGCCCAAGTGTTTACTTGGCACTCAGCAACCATTCATTCATTGTGATTATACTGTGCTCAGGTGGAAAGGAAGTCAATACTGTTCTGTTATTTAAGATTGCCTTTTTTGTAACTTAATATGCCTATGAAATTATGGTAGTTTTTTTTTTTTGAGTGGTGACTGTTCCACAGGTGTGTTAGTACACGTGTGGTCAAGAGGTGACAGTCTTTCCATGCTGTAATGCTTAGTTAATAAATGCTGGATTTTTTTGTTGCTGTTGTGGGAACATGGAATTACTTTAAGCTTTTCAATCATCTACTATGCTTTTTCCCCCAGAATCTCCTAATGTCTCTCTTCAACTTTTATTTTCCCCTCCTTTGATCAATCCAATCAAAATAAGAATCTAGGTGGTCCTTGTGATCAAGAAGAAATTGTAACATTACTATGAGGTTAATATGGTTTTGATCTTCTGAGAAATGTTACTACCATTTTCTTTATAGAGTAAGAACTGGGAATGCAGCCTGACATGAGTAATTGATGAGTGTCTACCATGACACAGGCTGAGACTTCCTGAATCATAAAATAGGGAAATATCCTGGCTAGAAGTTTCCCTTTTGGAAGAGTTCAAAAGTACCAGGTTGGTCTGCAAAGCCATTCCTCAGTTACCAGAGGCTTATAGGATGCTTAGAAAAAAAGTAAGGTCCAATTTAAAAACTTAAGAATTGGTGTCAGTTGAGCAACAGATTTGAAGGAATTGGTTTGGGGGTCAGGTAAGAAATTTAACTATTGGGAGAACAAGGAGTTTAAAAAAGACCTTAAGATAATTTGGCAGATTTGATATCTTGTGGGAAGATAGATTCTTTTTTTAGTTTGTACACTTGAAGATTTTCTTGCCTTTTAGTTACCCTTGAATAAGCTTTAATTGGAAAGATTTTCCTCAAACACTAGCATTGGCCTTTATGTCAATATCTGTGTCTAGGTGGTTGTAGATAGTTTCCTTAAATATAGCTCTTGTCCTATTACTAGGAAGGCTTAGTCAATTATTTGATATTTTCTTGAGTCTCCCAAGAAGAATTTTTCCTTAGATAGTTTGAACAAGTCACTACATCAAAATTTTTTACAACAAATAGTGATTAATTCAATAAATATCATTCTTCTACTCAAAAACCTTTAATAATTCCATATTGTCTATCAGATCAAATTTAGAATTCTCAATTTAGCATCCAAGGCCATTAAAATATATGTCTTTCTTACCTCTTCAGTTTTATATCCTGCTTCTCCTCCATGGGTGCCACCTTCTAGCCATGCATACATCATCTTTAAATTCATGTCTCAGACTTTATTCTCTCCCCATGTCTAAAATACATTTAAAAAATATCTTTATTTATACCTTATTCATTTTCACAATCTTATCTTCTGTTGAACTCTCCTTTTACTTTTGTCAGACTTGTTTGAAGAATACAACTTAGCACTTTACATGTACTGTTTGCTTTATAATTGCCATTTATTTAAAAAATATTTATTGATAACTTCCTATATTCAAGGAATTGTTCTATGCACTGGGAAGGGTGAGAGACACAAAGGCAGATAAGACAGTTTCTGTCCTCAAACTTGTAGACTAGTGAGAGGTAAGACCAGTAAATTAATAACCTCAATGTGTGGCAAAATAGTAAAGCTGTAAGAGGAGAGATAACATTCAGTTAAAGATTTCATGGAGAAAGTGGCATTTAAACTGAGTCTCTAAGGATGGAAAGAATTTTAATGGTCAAACATTGATAGGAAGAGGGCATTTTAAGTTTATGGAACAGGCTAAAGAAAAGAATGAATGTGGTTTTTAGCCACCGTACTATTGAGTCAACCTCCTGGCTTCATTTACTATATTTTCTTGTTTTATGTTTGATTTTTTCTCATATTTATTATGTTCCATTCCTTCTAACCCAGTGTTAGTTAGTTGTAGGCCTGTGATAAATACTTGTGGTTGATTGAGTTCAAATCTCAACTTAGAATTCCCACACTAGAAAATAAGTTAACAGAGTTCCAGGGCTTTTAAAAACAGTATAATATAGTGGGAAGTGCTCTGGCTAAGGAGGTGTGTTACATAAGTTGTCATCCCAGCCTGATCACTAATATGTTGTGTACTCAGTTTTCATATTTGGAGACTACATTTGAACTACATAATCTTTATGATGCCTTCTAATTCCAGTTTTTGACTTCTGTGTTTGATTTGCCAAGGGAAAATGGCAATGTCTGCCACCATTCAATTAAATCAATTCAATTCAGTTGAATTGGATGCTATGCTTTAGCTACCTCTTTCACACAAAATTATTTAAGACAATTGAATGAAAGGGGATTGGTAGATTTTTTTTGCTATTAAAAATGTTCCATCTCACCAGATCTAAATCTATATTATAAAGCAGCAGATACCAAAATCATTTGGTATTGGCTAATAGATTAGTTGATCAGTGGAATAAGTTAGGTTCAAAGGACAAAATAGTCCATACTTTAACAATCTAGTGTTTGACAAACCCAAAGACCCCAGCTATTAGGATAAGAATTCACTGTTCGACAAAAACTGCTGGGAAAATTGGAAATTAGTGTGTAGAAACTAGGCATTGACCCACACTTAACAATGTACACCAAGATAAGGTCAAAATGGGTTCATGATCTAGGCATAAAAAATGAGATTAAAAATAAATTAGAAGAACATAGGATAGTTTACCTCTCAGACCTATGGAGGAGGAAGGAATTTGTGACCAAAGAATAACTAGAGATCATTATTGACCACAAAATAGAAAAGTTTGATTATATCAAATTGAAAAGCTTTTGTATAAACAAAACTAATGCAGATAAGATTAAAAGAGAAACAATAAACTAGGCCACAGATTCCACTAAAGAATTACTTCACAGAAACTAGTTTCATCTCCCAGGATACAGTCCTAGATATCTGGGGAACTTAGTTCTGTGATTATTCAGAAAACTGGATTGAGAATCAAATTCTTTGAAGTATGTTGAAGGCTATAATTTGTTCATTTCCTTAATTCTTGTATTTAGAGTGTTTCAATAGTAAATTTTCTCCCTGGAGTTGTTGGGTGTTTTTTTTTTTTTTTTTTAGCTCTAATTTAGATTGGGGTAGAGAGAACAAAAAGAAAGGAAAGAGACTTGGATTCTCCATCACCATCATTGCTCCTCCCTATTTTGTCTAGAAGTTCCTAGCATCAAACCACAAGCATGTGACTATCAAACAGTGCTACTATTTCAGTGTTATGAAACTTGACAGTAGTGGAAATAATAACATAACTCTCAGCGTTTATGGAATTTTGTCTTGGACTAGCACAAAGGTAATGCACTGTTTAGTGGCTTAGAACTTCATTGTTTGAGATCTTCCCTATTCTTTTCTTTCTTATCTAGCCTCTTGCCTTAGGTCCTTTTTCAACAAGAAAGTCATGTGGAAACTTTTACTTCAATGTTGACTTGGTTCTGAGCCTTTTGAATGGATTGTGGGACACAACATTTTAAGGAAGAAAAATGCTCCTTTTTTAAACTTTGGGTAATTTTGAAATATGCAGTAGAAATGATTCCAAAAATTCAGACAAGAAGAGTAAGACATTTTCATTTCTAGAAGCAAATAGATTTTCATTTACATTATGGTTATGATAAGATATCATCTTAGAACATGATGATACTTTGGGGATAATCTTTATTTATGTATCTTATGAGTTCTTCATTCTTTTATACTCTCCATAACACAGACTTCCTACCCCATCTATCCACCTACTTCTACCATCCCATCTCCATCCTTATTACTATAATCTATTGGCTTTAGTACTTGATTTTCCTCTTACCAGATTCCCTGTCATCTTTAAGGACCTTGGTATTTATTATGACCACTTGTGATATCCTGACCACAGATTTCTTCAATTTTCTGAACTTCAACAATTGCCTTCTTTTTCTATCTCATTTTAGCCATATACCAAAATGGCCATACCTAAGACCGCCATTTCTGAGGACTGCTTCACTTCCATGATCTATAACTTTGACAATCCAGTTTCCATTCACAACCTTTTGTCCTTTTATATGTCCCACTATCACCTTGTCCCTTTGTCCTTTTGCTAACTTCATCTTTAGTTATTGCTGTCATATGATTTCTTCACTTCTGCTTCAGGGCTGCTAAAAAAAAAATAATGAAATCAGCCTGCTATCATCAACTATATGTTCATTTTAAACAAACTTAGGTTGATCTTCACTATGGCTGAATGATTCTTCTATGATACTTATTATATTCCTCTCAGTGGTTTTGTCAACCCTTTTCTTTCTATCAATTTTGACTGTAGTCCCCTCAAAGAAGAGGATCCTCTTTAGAAGATATCTGAGGAACCAAAGGGCTGCTTAAGGAAGCAACTGAGGTTAGTCTTCCTCACTCTCCTTAGAAGAAAGGATTAGGAGGTACATATTACTAGCCTTCCTAGCACTAAATGGGCAGCCTCTCTCAAACTTTTATTCTCTGTTTTTTTTTAATCTCTGACTCTGAAAACATAAATCAAATCAATACTATAATTGCTCTTGAAAAAGTTATGGTAATAGGCTCAATTTACCAGTCTTGTAATATGCCAGACAAAAAAAAAAGTTCCTTTATATTGTTTACTATTCTGATCTATTTGCTATTTTCTTTCTTTAAATATAGTCAGGACTTCATGATTAGGATTTTCTCATTTGTGTATCTTTAGCTCCTAGCTCAGTGCCTGATTTATAATCCAGGTGCATGATAAATGCTTTCATTCATTCATTTTATGTCTTTAGGATGTTATCTAAGAATTTTTTTTTTATTGATAATGACAGAGTCTGTGAAGGGGAATATTTTCTGTTGGTTTTACTATTTTATTTTTGGTGACTCATTTGCTTTTTGAATAGGGATTTCACTGGAGAGACACTTGAAAAATCCATTTTTCCCCTTAAACTATTGTAAATAGCCAATATTGCCATCCAGTTATCAAGGGAACTGATCCTTATTGATAGAACTTAACCTTCAACAAAAATTATAGATTTGGGGATATCTTGATTCTGAAAATTATGTTGAAAGGATTTTATAATATCCTATGAATGCCAAGAGAATAAAAAAAATGAGATATACCAAACATAAGGCAAGGTACTCTGGAGACTATGTGAACTATCAGAAATAGTGAGATCTCCAAGGATCTCCAAATTGTGAGATTGTGAACTCTACAAAGAAATAACTGGCAAGCAATGTTTTTGAATAAAGGTTACTATACCTGCCCTGGTTGAAAAAGGAATTGGTAAATGAGTTTCATTCTTTTTTAGGAAGGCCAGGATGGTCTGATGATAATATGAGCACCTTGATGACAGGAAACATGTCAATTTGTACAGCGTCCTATGACATGATATCAATTCTGTTAGCATCAAGAGACATAATACTAATAGTACTTTCTTGTGGTGATCTTTTTCTTCTCAAAACGCAGCCAGGTGATAAAAGTTCAGATCTTTTATTATCTCCAATATAGCCCGGTTAGCTTAGAGGTCTATCTCTCTGCTTGGTTCCAAGAGCTCTTGCCGCTTTGTCCTTTGCTTCTGCCTCTGCTTTCTTCAGCCTCCAGAGCCAGTACCAAGTTGAATCTGTCTTGCCTTGAAGAGAGGGCTTCTGGCATAATTCTGCTGAAATCCCGATTTGTAGCGTCTTCACTCTGAAGAACTTCCTTGACTGGCCCATTGAAGCTCTATTTATGCTCCCAAAGAGCTTCAAGGGAGGTGTGAACTCATTGAACTCCAATGAGTAAAGGTGTGAACACAAGCCTTGTATTAATTAGTTCTGCTTAGTACCTTGTTTCAGGTTTTGCCCAAAACATCTTCTTGTAAGATTAGATCAACTCTAATTAGTTAGCAGTTAGTAAGGATTCCAACACTTTCTACTATAACTACTGTTTCAGTAATAATACTGACAGGGGCTAGTCCCATTATATAAGCTATTAGCCAATGAATGTCTTTTTAATTAATTCAATATGTAGAGCTGTTTTCATTGGGAGTAAGGGTTAACAGCTTTCCTCCCCAAGAAAGGACCATTTAAGTTCTAGCCATGATTTGTCACCAGGCATGTCACTATGGTAGAGAAATTAAGAGAAATTTGTCCTTGAGAGCAAGGATGTCTCATTTGTGTATTTTTACCCACAGTGTCTAGCATGGTCTAGATTTTTTTTAAGGGACAAAAAAAAAAGAAGGACAAAACCACTTGTCTAAATGAATTGAATTGAATGAAGAAGATAAATGAGGAGACTTAGGGAACTTCGGTTTGCCCTTATTTCTACCATGAACATTTAGTGTTCTACTGGAACAATATTCTAGTATATATAGATGATGGATGAACCAGTTAGATGTTTCTCAAAATACTTAGGGTAACTGGGAAATTTTCTAATATCTTCCAGCAGGAAGGAGAAAGGACTTAAGAATTGGCATTATTATTATTACTATTACTATTATTATCATTAGGATGGCTATCTCAAAGAATGGCAGAGTAATGCTTGTATCTATGAGGTCCTGGGAAACATGATTAGACTTATTAGAACAGAAGAATAGCACCTAGTGACAAGTATGGTGACAAGTATCTGTCAGTAAGAACCAACAGCAACCTCCCAGATTTATTTTTCTTAAACATGAACTTGCTCATTTCACATCTTACACCCCAAACCATCAGTTGTTCCCTATTATCTTCTGATTAAAGTTTCCACTCTTCAGTCTGGCATTCAGAGCTCTATATAACAAGATATCATATTATCTTCCCAGAATTTCTTAATGTATTCCCCTCTCCTCATTCTGTGCAATCTCCAACTGGACAATCTCTACTCCCTTAGCTCTCTCATTCATCTGTTCATGTGGATCAACTGCTCCCAGTTTGGCATAGGAAGAAGAGTACTTGATTAGGAGTCAGAAGATCTTGGTTGAAATGTTTGCTGGCTCTGTCATTTATACTCTCGGTCTTCTATTTTTTTCCTCTGTATAAAGGGAGCAGAAGGCTAGATGATTTTTAATTTCCACTCCAATGTTAAATCTGTTATTTGATTATTTCTTCATGATTCCACTGGGAATTTTCTTGGCAAAGTTACTGGAATGGGTTTATCATTTCCTTTTCCAGGTCATTTTACAGATGAGAAAACTGAAGCAAATTAAGGTAAAATGACTTGCTCAGGATCACACAGCAAAAAAAAAAATGTAACTAAGAGTATATTTAAACTAGGATTTTCCATCTCGAGATCCAGTGCTCTATCTTCTGTGCAACATACTTGCCCCATATGTCTTCCTCTCCTGGTGAATTTCTACCTTAAAATCCTGTTCAAATGCCATCTTTTTAAAGAAGTCTTTTTTGAGCAGACCAAGTATTAATAATCTTTCTCTCAGACCCCCCCCCCACATAGCAATTTGTTCAGTAACTTTTAATGTACTTACTGGTCAACATTATATATTTTTTCAAATTCTATTAGCACATATCAAGCTTCTACCTCTATATGTGCAGGGCACTGTGCTAGGAATCTAAGTAGTACAGAAGATAGAGATCTGGGCCAGGAATCAGGAAGACCTGAATTCAAATTCTACCTCAGACTTGTTGTATGATATTGGGTAATGTACTTAGCTCTGTTTGGCTCAGTTTTCACATCTGTAGAATGGAGGTAATAATGGCATTTGCCTCCCAGATTTCCTCTGTAGATCACTACATGTTCATAGTAGGTATAAGGGTAAACTCAGCTTTCTTAAGTTGCCCCATTATTCTGCTGCATTCAGTTAAATTCAATTAAGCAAATATTATTGTTGTTGTTTTATTTATTTTTGTAAGAATCTACACTGTGTCAGGCACTGTGGTGAGCACTCTATGTAAAGACACAAATAAAACAGTCTTTACTCTCAAGGAGCTTAATTTCTTCACTGTAGTAATCTACCAAGTGACCACTTATGGCCAGGGCCCAGAGAAGTCTCTCCTGAGAAGGAAAGATGTCTTCTCCTTCTCACAATGACAACTTCCACACAGATAAGAATTATAAATTCCTTAGCACAATGTCTGGTACATCAAGCAATATATAAATATTAGCTATTATTATTATTATTGCTCTGGTCACTGGAGACTTCTTCAGTGAAAGTAGAGTCCTTGGTTCCCATGATTGGGTGCCAAATGTGATGACCACGTATTTAAAATCAGCCAGAGTCAGGAATTCAGGTTAAGGGAAAAAATCTTCAATCTTTATTCTCAGTAGAGGTGAAGAAGGATTGCGATAGCAATATGGGCAGCTGCGACAGGAAGCTAGCCAGAAGAGGTGAAAGGGGATTGCAGGTGAAAGGGGGATTGGAGGTGAAGGGGGGGGTTGAGAAAGCAATGTGAGCAGCTGTGACAAGATGCCAGCCAGCAGTCTCTCTTTCTGCTTTCTTTTCCACTTCCCTGCCTCCAACCACCAAAATCATCATTTCCTATACAACACATGAGGACTTGCACAAAGAGTGGGCGGGGGCCATTCTTTCTCCAAGCATATATATTAATAGAGTATGGTCCAATTACTATTTAGCCTCATGTGCTTGGGACCTCACTGCATCAACTCAAGCCTCAGCCCATTACATTCTTGGTGTTGGTATCTCATTTCCCTAATATTTTATGAGGGCAGGGGTCAAGTACAGTTATCTCTTCTACATTGTAGAGATGAAGGATGTGGCACTCCCATGATCTGGAAAATATGTGAACTTTTTTGGTCCTCTCTTCGTGCCAGAAAAATCTGAATTTTTTCTTTTTCTTTTATGGAGTGTCTACAGTACTCTATTGTAAAACTTGTATTAATATTATATAATATTAAACATATGTTTTATATATTTTTAAGTTTCTAAACTTTTCTGTATCATCTGCTGCCTTTGCATGTCATTTGCAGCTTCCATAAAACTTCCCCAAATTTTAAAATTTAATTTCTTACACTGAACCACAATATATGAAAACCACAATGGGAAAACCCATGATGTGGAAGGAATAACTATACTAAATAAACATTGCTTCTCTTCCAGCACCCAACATAGTGCCCTACATACACAATTGTATGTGTTGCCTAATAATTATGCTTTGTTCAGCTATTCTATAATACACCTTCATCCACCTATCCCCATAAAGGCAGCTCAAGGCTGGCTTGATGATCAATGGATTATCAGTGTTCCATGACCTTTCCATTCCCTGAAGCATTTCCATTGAGATATAAAATATTGATAATACCATTTTTTTTCATCTGGGGGAATTTTAATTCAAATCAAGGAATTAAATTTTTAACCTATGTATATGGCATTGTACATAGTGGTAGAGAGACAGAACTGTTACATGGAAAAGTGTAGTAGCTTTGAAATCAGAGGACCTGGATTTATTATTTTTTATTATAGCTTTGTATTGACAGAACATATGCATGGGTAATTTTTCAACATTGACCCTTGTAAAAAAACTTCTGTTTCAACTTTCCCCCTCCTTCCCTCCACCCATTTCCCTAGATGGTAGGTAGTCCCATACATGTTAAATATGTTAAAGTATATGTTAGATACAATATATGTATACATATTTATATAGTTGTCTTGCTGCACAAGAAAAATTGGATATAGAAAGAAGGTAAAAATACCTTGGGAAGAAAAACAAAAATGAAAGCAAACAATAACAGAAAGAGTATATATGCTATGTTGTGGTCCACATTCATTTCCCAGTGTTCTTTCACTGGGTGTAGCTGGTTCTGTTCATTACTGATCAATTGGAAATGATTTTGATCCTCTCATTGTTGAAGATAGCTACTTCCATTAGAATTAATCCTCATATAGTATCATTGTTGAAGTGTATAATGATCTCCTGGTTCTGCTTATTTCATTTAGCCATCAGTTCATGTAAGTTTCTCCAAGACTCTCTGTATTCATCCTGCTGGTCATTTCTTATAGAACAATAATATTTCATAACATTCATATACCACAATTTACTCAGCCATACTCCAATTGATGAGCATCCTTTCAATTTCTAGTTTTAAGCCACCACAAAAAGGGCTGCCACAAACATTTTTGCACATACAAGGAGGACCTGGATTTAAATCCTGATTCTTTCATGATCTGTGTAATCCCAGGAGAGTCCTTAAATTCTCTGGACCTCAATGTCATCACCTGTAAAAATGAAAGCATTGGACTATATGACCATAAGACCCATTCAAGCTCTAAATCTTTTTTTTTTTTGCAAGAGGAAGAGCAAGGCAATCAGAATTAAGTGAGTAGCCTAGCATCACATAGCTAGCAAGTATCTATTGTAGGAGGTTGGAATGGAACTCAAGTCCTCCTGACTACAGTGCTTTATTCACTGAACCACCTAGAGGATTGTCTTTATCAAATTGTCAAAGGCATCCATACCACAAAAAAGGGAAAACTCCTGATTTAGTGCAATAGGAAAAGGTTGAAGACAGAATCGTTTGAGACACTTTCTCTTAGAAGAAGGGAAAAAAAGAATGAATCAGAGAGGTACACTAAGAAATAGTCAACAGAACTTTCACTTTTTTAGGTAGTAAGACCTTACGCTTAAGAAATCAGATTCTGAATCAGAATTTTGGGCACTTATCAAAAGAGGAAACTATATTTTTGTTCATCTGTAAAATGAATTGGAGAAGGAAATGGTAAACCACTTCAGTATCTTTGCCAAGAAAACCCCAAAGGGGGTCACAGAATTGGATATAACTCAAATGACTGAACAAAACCATAATCAATGTGAGAAGGAAAAAGTGTGTGTGGGAGAGACATTAAAAGCCTCCCAGAATTCCAGATTATATTTCAGGTGTCATCTCTTCCACATATTCAGAAGCTTGACTAGACCTAGCTGGCTGCTCTAACTTCCCTATTACAATGTTGGAGTCCACAGAGCTTGAGAACTTTGAGAAAATCTTCTGGATGGATGGCAATGATACTGATGTTGAACATAAGGAAGCTAAATGGATCATTTAGGAATAGATCATATTTTATCTTCCCTAAATAAACCCTAGTCCTAATTCTCCATCTGTGATATCAAATTTCCTTTTCGTGTTTTTAAGGGTAATTGTTATAAGCACCTGCATTTGCATGTCTTTGCTTCCCCCACTTTTACTTTGCATATGCTGTTATCTATCATCTGTTTTACTTGTCTTTCTGTGTATTATTCTATCATCTAGAACCATGCTTTAACCATAGAAGATCAGAGGTAATTTCTAATTGGAGAGATTTAATGGAAGATATCATTATCATCATAATCATCTTTATTATAACAACTGACTTTTTAATAGCTTTAAGTTATGAAGAAGTGGCTTTTAAACTGAGCTTTGTAGAATAGATATTATTTCAATAACTGGGGAAAAGTCTTAAGAACCATTTAGGTATAGGAACTGGATGAAAAGCAGTCTAGATGTTATAGAGTTAAAAGTAACTTTATATACTATCAAGAAGTCCAGCTTGGTACTTTATTGTCTAGTACCCTACTTAAGGTAAATGAAGGGAGTTAGAAAAGATAAGGTTAGAAAGGTAGTTGGGACTAGAATGTAGAGGGCCTTGAATGCCTTGCTGAGTAGTAGGGCCATATTGGGTAGTCCATGGAGAGGCTTTTTAAGCAGGAGAATGATAAATCAAAGTGGTACTTTAGGAATATAAATGTAGCAGTTGAGCAATGATCTATGGGGTAGATTAGAGGGGGAGAGCCTGGAAGGAGACAAGTTATTAGGTTATTTTTTGTTTGTTTGTTTGCTGAGACAATTGAAGTTAAGTGACTTGCCCAGGGTCACACAGCTAGGAAATGTTAAGTCTCTGAGGTCAGATTTGAACTCAGGTCCTCCTGACTTCAGGGCTGGTGCTTTATCCGCTGCACCAACTAGCTGCCCCAAGATATTAGGTTCTTCAAATAATTCAAGGCATTATGGAACACGAGACTCTTTTTCTGTGTCTCTCTTGTCACACCTACATATATAATTAAATATATGTCCATGGATATGTATATATAATGTATGCCATATTTGTTGTGAAATTATATTTTTGCCTATTTTATTTTACTTATTTTTTTTTTTTTGTTTTATGAGCATTCTTTCCTATGCTCAAAAGTGTCCAACAATTTACCAAAGGTTCATTATGTGTCTCTTTCATGGAGAAAGCACTATTCTGGTACTAGGAGATTAGGTAAAAATTTAGATAAGGCATAGTTCCCTGCCATTTTGGAACTGACAATTTAGTCAGGACTTGTTTAATTACCATTCATTCAGGAGGCTCTGTGAATAGGTCTGGACCTGGAGTTAGGAAGACTTGAGTCCTGCATGATCCTGGGCAAATTAACTAGTCTTTGTCTGACTTAGTTTCCTCATCAATAAAAATGGATCTAATTATGCAAGAGTGGTTGTTAAGGATTAAATAATATAATATTTGTAAAGTATTTTGCAAGTGCTATATAAATGGTAGCTATTATTATCCAGTAATTATCAGGAATCTAGGGAAAAGTAGCATGAATTCTTGGCATCAACATTTGAACTCACTTATATTCTGATTTATCACTCTATTTCTTTTTAGTCTCTGAATCTTTAGGGATTGCTCTCATGTTTATAACTGTTTGAATTGATTTTATTCACTAGCCTCATTGCTGCCAAGATCCACGAACAATTGTAATAGTTATTTTAAGTACAAATGGCTGTACAAACTATGTTTGTTTAGGTATTCTTACTGTATGGGGCAAGGCATGCTATTATAACCTCTCCCTTCCCTTCCTTTTACCTTCTCTTTATTTTTCCTTCCCTTTTCCTCTGCCTTTTCCTTTTTTTTTTCTTTCCTTCCCCCTCACTTTTTTTTCTCTTTTTTTTTTTTGTCCCTGTCCTTTTCCCTTCCCTGCCCTTTCTTTCCTCTTCTTTCTTGCCTCCCTCACACTCTGCATTTGAAATCATTCTCTGATTCTATGTGATCATGGGAAAGTCACTTGCCTTAATTTTATCTGGAAAATAGAAATAATACTTGAAGTATCTATCCCACAGCATTGTTGTGAGGTTCACATAAGATAATATCTGTAGGGTGTTTGACAAACTTTAAAAACATTATGTAAGTATCAATGTTCATGATCATTATCATAGCAACAACATTCTCTTTTTTAGTGATCAGTGCTGTATCAATGATTATTTTTCTTCTATGTGAAAGTAACTTTTCCTACTTTTCAAAGTCACATTTGCTGATTTAAGGAGTATGTTTTGTGAGTCACAAACAGGTAGTATGATTCAGTGGTCTGGGCAGTCACTGAGTTTCAATCCCAGTTCTGCCAAAGACTTGTAATGAAGCCTAAGGCAAGTTACTTAACTCCACTTTCTACACCTGTAAAATGGGAATAAAGATAATATTTACCTATCCCATGACAGTTCTGGGCAAATCAATTTAGCTTCTATAAAGCTTTCTGAGAGCTATAGATGAAAAGGACTGAGAATCATATCAGGGAAAAGTATTTATGTTGTTATTAGTGTAAGTTGCTTAGCAAATCTCTATTAAACACATCAAAGGTATTCTCAGTATTTGGATTTATCCTCAAAAACAGGTTTTACTTTTTTTATTCAAGGGTATGGGCATATGTGAAACCTAAGATGGGTGTGTCTAGGGGAATCAGGGGAGAAGATGTATAGAGGACTATCAACAAGCAGGGAATATCAGTCTCAGAGTCTGGAGTAGAGCTGACTGTTCAAGTTAGATGGCCTTAGGTGAAATGATTAAAAGGAACTAAGAGAAGGGAGTCAAGGAGTCCATTGCCACTTCTCTTCCTTCCCCCTCCCTCAGTATCTCAATGTGATCACTTGGGAAGCAGGGAAGTCACAATCACACCTCAGCTCTGCACAAAATTGTCCTAAGGAGAACAGGAGACTTAACCTGTAGCAGAAAGATTTTAAGTAAATAACTTCCAAATAATTTTATTTATTAAACACTTAGAAATGTCCTTAAGAAAATTTTGGAGTTTTCTTTAATATATTTTAAAATAGAATACATATTTATGTGACAATTAACTTGCTTCTATTCCAAAAAGCCCCTAATTCTAAGTAGTTGCCTTATAAAAGTATATTACTATTTAAATGAGAAATTAAGAGAGTGTTGATGACTCAGATAAATGCATTCTCTTACTGAAAAGGAGTCCTTCAAACTGTTTTCTCTAGAAGGGGCAGTGAAGTGAATAATCATTAGAGTCTGTGTCTATGGATTTAACAAATTTGATTCAACAAAATTTAGTCAGCATTAGACTACTGCAATGCACTCTGCTAGATGTGGGGGATGAAAAGTCAAAACAACAACCACAAATAATACCTTTTCTCTGGGATCTTATATTTCCTCCCCATCTTGTAATGTTCTTTATATTTGGAGGATACTGGATACATTTTAAATGATGTTGATTGGGAATTCCGTGAAATGTTTCAGATTTTACTGGGACTCATACCCAGAATACAAGTATCTCTATGAATAATGCTGTTGGTCAGGAGTGATGAAGTACTTCTAATAAGAGCTGCATTTGAAATTAGGAGACCTGGGTTCGAATCCTGAATTTGATTTTAATTGACTGTTATCTTTTTTGAGATTCAATTATTTCTGCTAAATGGAGTGGACCAATGACCTATAATCAAGCAACTGTTCAATCAACAAACATTTATTAGTACCTATTACATTTGGAGGCACCATGGTAGGAACTAGGGATTCAAAGACATAAATGAAGCAGTCTTTGCTAAGAAAAACATATTACCCTGAAGACCAAAACAATTTTGATTTTGTCTTCATATTAGAAGAGTCCCTAGCAGAGTTCTTGTCACATGGCAAGTAGTTACTAATATTTCTAGATTGATTGCCTTCATAATCTATCAGGGGAAACAATGTGTGCATATGAGAATAGATGCATTGATATATATTCAGTTCTATCTATTGAATTCCTGGCTTCCTTTATCTTATAATCTTAAATCTCATATAAAATCCCATGTTTCACAAGAAGCCTTTTCCAACTCCTCTTAATTCTAGTGCCTTCCCTCTGTTAAATTTCCCCTGTATATAGCTTATTTTGTATGTGATATATATATATATACATATATATGTACACACATATAACATGTGCATATACACATGTACATATATATATATGCAATGTATTGAATACATGTATACATACATAATATATTTACACAATACTTTTCAGGGGCATAGTTTAGCCCCCATAGTTTAGCCTAGCATATGATAGGAGTTTAATAAATGCTTTTTAACTGATGAATTAAATATATACAAAATAAATGTAAGGTAATTCCTGGGTAGAAGAAGGCACCATCTACTGTAGAAGTTCAAGAAAGACTCAAGGAAGTGATAGCATTTGAGTTAATCACTGAAGAAAGGGAAGGATTGTAAGAAACTCCAATGAGGAGGGAATGTTTGAGGCTTGCAAAATTAGCTCTGGAGAGACTTGGCTTTGTGTGGCTTTCTCTGGGCTGCTTATTCTTTCAATACCTATTTCCTAGGCTTTGAGTGCTCTTTCTACTTTTCATTTGTGCTTCTTGCTTTCCCTGACATCTCTTGGGATTTAGTTTAAGTCTCACTGTTAATTCCTTCTCTCAAAGATTGCTTTCTACTTACACTATTGATTCTTGTATTCAGATATTTTTTGCATATCATATTCTCCATTAGAATATGAGCTCCTTGAGAGCAGGAACTATGCTTTTGCCTTTCTTTGCATCCTGTGCTTGTCACATATAATTGTTTTCAATTGTTTCTGACTCATGACTCTTTTTTGAGATTTTCTTAGCAAAGATACTGAAATGGTTTTCCATTTCTTTCTCTAGAAAATTTTACAGATGAGGAAATTGAGGCAGAGTTAAGTGAAGTACCCAGCTAGTGTCTGAGTCTGTATTGGAACTCAGATCTTCCCGACTTCAGGACCAGAATGAGTTGCCTATGGCACATAATAAATGCTTATCATTTATTTATTGGCTGCCTCTTCTGTGTGAGGAATGATAGGAAGATCAGTTTGGTTATATTAAAGATTACATGAAGATAAATAACATATAAATAAACATATATATGTGTGTGCATGTATATATATGTATATATGTGTGTGTGTGTGTGTGTGTATACACGTGCCCTCAGTCTTTAAATCCATGATTCTATGATCTATTTCAGTAATAAAAGCAGTATCCAAGATCATATCTATTTTCTACTTTCATATGTCCAAAAAATCCCCAAAATATCCCAGGGAAACAGTAAGGGATCTTCATTTTATGGTTGTACCAAACCCATCTGGAAGTGACATAATTTGCTCTAGGTCCCTTAGTGAGTCAGTTTTAATTTAAGCCAGGAACTCAGAGCTGGGACATTGGACAGAGCATTAGATTCATAGTAAGAGGATCTGATTTTGGGGCAAGCCACTTTCCCTCTTTGGGGGATACCTCAAGTTCAATGATCACAGTTTAGTATATTGTGAACAATGTAGAATGAAATTCTGAGAGACAATGACATTAGTTAAATGTTTATGCAGTGGACAGCCATTTAAATCATGTTGAGAGAACATCAGGATAGAATTCTATTAATACATTCATTTATTTATTGTTTAGTCTCCTTATCCTCTAAAGGGGCTGACTGAGACTTTCCTGATGTATTCTCAATGCACTGATGATGAGAATTTGGGAGGGCTAAAAGACTCCCAACTTCACCTACTCCCAAGTGGGCTTGTGTGTATAGGAGGGATCAAACTTAAGTAGATAGAAATCTATTCATTTTTACAATCATTTTTAATTCAAAAGGATTTGAAAAATCTGAACATTCAGGGGAGAAATCCAACATGTAAAAGCATGCAGATGCAGTAGTACTAACACCAAAAGGAAAAAAAAAATACCAGGGGAAATATCATGCAAAAATGGACTTCGTGCAACTCCAATGTGCATTTCATTATTTAGCTCTACAGTATGCATTATCCCCAAACATGTTTATGATGAGCACCATATATGGTGTGCTACACTAATTCTACATCAGGGAGAATAATCTGATAATAGAAGTTGGGTCACAGTTTTCATTATAGGGTACAAAGCATTTAGGACTGATAATGTTTAACATTTGCCATCTCTCCCATGTCTCCCATTGCATTTTAACAATGTCAAAAATTTTAGCAAATGTCATTGAGAATGTGACAGTCCAATAATCTGATATATGTGTCTTGGGGGAAAAAGCTTATTGAGATGCTCAAGTTAAACCTATGTCTTTAATGTCTTTGGTAGATTAAAATAATCCTTAAGGGAAATCCACTATGACAACAATCATTACACAGGTTTTCCAGTCTTGGCTTCCATGCTGGTTCAACTATTCCTTGAAACTATTTATGTTACAGTGAAAAGCCACATTCTCAGTGTTGATTTTTTTTTAAAGCTTCCTACCCTACATTAAAAAGAATTTTAAGTTCTCACTTTCATCCTCATACATTAGGAAAGGTCTTTCAATGCTCCATTTACATCCTTCCCCTACTCCCTCCTCTTTTTAAACTGGTGGAAAATTGTGTAAGGGAGGAAAGTAGCTCTTTCCACTCACAATCCAAAAAGTAAATGGATATTATCAAGTTGACTTGAGCCATTGGAAGCACTGGAGAATTATTTCTTACTGTATGAGTTCCAGAAATAGCAAAGAATATAATCTATATTTATGGTATTCAGTCAAATATTGCCACACCCCAGTCCAAACACATCATCACTATTTTCCTTCTCTCTCTGTGTCTGTCTCTATGTCTGTCTCTGTCTGTCTCGGTCTCTCCATCTATCTCCATTTCTCTATCTCTGTCTTTCTGTCTCTGTATTTGTCTGTCTGTCTGTCTCCCCTTCCCTCCCTCTCTCTTTCCATCTTTCCCTCCGTGGATGTAAGTAAAAACCTAGCCTGAAAAGAATAAAACATCATCCTTTTCAAGGATAACAGATGTTCTTGGTGCCCTTCTCCATGAAGCTTCAAATATATTATCTAATTAATGCTAAAAACATCCTTGTGATTTAGGAAGAAGCGGGTATTATTATCTTCATTAATATCTCCTCACATACATTTCTAACATTTTTAGGGGCAATGGGCTTTAAATCTATAAGCCTGTCTGAGGCATTCACATTAGTCATGTTTCCCAAGGTGATTATTAAGTAAATATTATAGAGCAGTGTCTCTGAACCCAAATGAATTCTCTTTCCGAGATGCTTTAAAGAGATGTTCCTTTCTAGGGGCTCTTAAGTTGAATTTTCACTATTTGACATCTTAGCATGGTATGAGACTGCATTATGAAACAGGTAGATTATGAGACTTAAATTTCCTTTCCTTGTGAGTGAGTATAATATTCAAGGTCTCCAGAGAAGTGATTCATTGAATCAATAAGGAGTAGGTAAAGTTGATATCTACATCTCTTCAGAGACATATTGTTGATGGGAAAAAATCTGTTAGGTCTAGGTCACTTATTTTAGAGGAATGGATCCCAGGGTTGTTACTGAAAAAAGATGAGACTCAGGAGTGCTGTCTTATTAAAAGAAGTAAGGTATACCGCAGAGGACGTTCTTGTTTTTCTTTTGTGATCCTTAAAGTGGTATATTTCTGATGTTTTAACAAGACTTCATAGGAAAATTAGATGGCTCAATGGAACAGAGCATGTTGCAGAGAAAGTTTAAGTAGGTGAGCTGGAAATTCCCAAAGGGATCAAGTAGGAATGAGGGGCAAGCAATACAACCAGTATTTGGAGGGTGCAGGATATAAAGGGTCTGGTCACCAATAAGAAAAAAAAAACACAATAAAAATTTGGATGGGTCTTTTGAGTGTCAGAGTAAGAAGAAAGAGTTTAACTATGAAAGTATGTCCACAGAACTTGCACATCATCACATCAAAATCTAGATATACTTCCCATTGTCTCTATGAATTAAGGCATCCCAAAGAGGATGATATGGGCCAAGAGTTTAAAGCTGAGAACAAAATTTATTCTGTTATCATTTGATTGGTGATTCATTTCTGATGTCACAGATAAGGAGCTGCTAATCCAAGCAGTTTCATGAGAGATGGGAGTTTTTAGCATGGGAGGTTTCAGGTACAGCAGATAAGAGAAAGGTTGACAGGAAGAGAAGGAGATATTTCTAGAAAAAACAGAGTGTGTTGCAAGATCAGCCTCAGAAAAAAGTTTTTCCCCCCCAACTAATGCAGTTCCAGATTCAAACCAGGAGTGAGCTGCACAAAATTTTAAATTCACCTAAAGGACATGTTAGCCCTTTAAGTTAGCTTGATAGACTTAAACCAAAGCAGAAAGGAATTAAGTTAGCTGGAAGAGGGCAATCCTTGACTGGAAGAATTAGCCTGGCATGGAATACCTGCCACAATCTGGCTCTTATTTATTCTAATCTCCTTCAAGCCTTCCATGTTTCTGCCAAGCTGAGCTATTTTTCATTTTCACTTGCCTTTTCTCTGTTCTCTATGTTCACACAATTTCCCTAATTTGGAAATGGATTTTCTAAATTTTTTTAAATCAAAAGTCCTTTCTTTATTTCAGTTTTTGTTTAGATACCACCTCTTCTAGGAAGCCTCTCCTGTTCCCCACTCCTTCTCCCATTGCTGCCTTATCATATTTCTTATACATTTTATTGAGATCTCTATTTTGCCTGTTATATAATATTCTACCTTATCTATATGTATGTGTATATAATACACACATCCATCCATCCATCCATCTATCTATGTATCTATCTATGTATCTATCTATGTATCTATCTATCTATCTATCTATCTATCTATCTATCTATTTATCCATCTATCTCAAAACTCCCATTCCCAGTCAAGTTATTAGTTCTTTCAGCTTAGAAACTTTTGTTTTTATTTTTTTTAAACCAGTGCTCAGCACATTACCTTTCTCATTGTAGGCATTTCACATAGGTTTATTTAGTTGAATGTGTTGGATATAATCCTTATCATATGAATTTGGGCAATTTCTTCTTCACTAGGACAAAGGGAATTAAAAAAAAACAAATTCATCTGTCTGTATGATGCTTTAGCATAATAATAATAGTCCTGTCTTGAATAGGAGGCTGTATTAGATAATAACCCAAGGATGTCATCTAGCCCCATGAGTCTATAGTTAAAAAATGCTTTGTTGGAGCAACATCTATATTCCCTCCACCTTAAAAACAAACACACTAACACCAACCAAAAGGGAGTATCCCAAGAATCCATTCACAGAATTACTCCTCTTGCTGCTTCTGTAAACCAAGTCATATGCTTATATCAAAAGTGCTGCATTTTGTACAGAGAGTGATTACCTCTGGTAACTCACCAGGTTCTTTGATGCTTTAGTACTTTGCTAGTTATCTTTTTTTTTTCTGGGATGTCTAACACCTTAACAGTGAATGGATCTTAAATGGATGTGTTGTAGAGTTACCTAAATTAAAAAAAAAAAAAAGAAAAATGAAATTAATGGCTGGGTCGAGCTAAAAAACTCTTGCTGGCCATAATTACTTTGGCTTCAGCTTGATGACATTGAGAAGAGACTGACTTTTTTTTCCCTTGGTGAAGCAGATGACTGATGTCTGGCCCATCCTGCTTTGGCTTGTCAACATGAAGGGAAGTCCCCACCCCTTAGTGGAACAGCAACATCACAATCCTGATCTCTCAGGAATCTCTGAGGCAATCTGTATGAATTTAAATCTCTTTAAGTAGTCCTTAAGGAGAACAGCATGGCAATTTAGAAATAGTTTCTGTGTGTGTGTGTTGTATTGATTTGAGGAATATTTTATATCTTGTTTCTACTACTCGTTTGATGCTTTAAGATAATAAGCTATTCTATGAAATCCATGGTCTGATGCTTGATACTATGGTGCTTTCTCTAATTAAAGTTTTACTTTACTATTTTAAAAAGTCTGTGCTATTTGCTATACATAGCTGGGTTATTTATTATATGTAGCTGACTTGTGAAAAGAAAAAAGTTATCAGAAGGTAGAGACAAATAAATCATTCCATATCATTCCTTTCAATATCTCCTTTCTTACCTTACCAAGTTCAGTTAACTCAAATGCAAGTTTTTGGGGTTCAAAGCTTGGAATTAATATAGTAAGTAATGGATGCTATCAAGATCTCCAAGGACTTTTAAAGTTTACTTTATAATATTCAGAGTCCAATTATAATATTATAATTTTCTTTATAATATTCAGTAAAACTGTTCTGTTCTGAATACCCAAACAAGGCTATTCTTTTCTCCAATTTCTCTCATTCTTTTTTTTTTTTTAATAATTATAACTTTTTATTGACAGAACTCATGCCTGGTAATTTTTTTACAACATTATCCCTTGCACTTACCTCTGTTCCAACTTTTCCCCTCCCTCCCTCTACTCCCTCCTTCAGATGGCAAGCAGTCCTATACATGTTAAATATGTCACAGTATATCCTAGATACAATATATGTGTGCAGAACTGAACAATTCTCTTGTTGTACAGGAAGAATTAGATTCAGAAGGTAAAAATAACCCAGGAAGAAAAACAAAAATGCAAACAGTTTACATTCATTCATTCCCCATTGTTCTTTCTTTGGGTGTAGCTGCTTCTGTCCATCATTGATCAATTGAAACTGAGTTAGATCTTTTTGTCGAAGAAATCCATTTCCATTAGCATACATCCTCATGTAGTATCGTTGTTGACATATATAATGATCTCCTGGTTCTGCTCATTTCACTTAGCATCAGTTCTGTAAAGTCTCTCCAAGCCTCTCTGTATTCATCCTGCTGGTCATTTCTTACAGAACAATAATATTCCATAACATTCATATACCACAATTTGCCCAGCCATTCTCCAATTGATGGGCATCCATTCATTTTCCAGTTTCTAGCCACTACAAACAGGACTGCCACAAACATTTTGGCATATACAGGTCCCTTTCTCTTCTTTAGTATCTCTTTGGGATATAAGCCCAGTAGTAGCACTGCTGGATCAAAGGGTATGCACTGTTTGATAACTTTTGGGGCATAATTCCAGATTGCTCTCCAGAATGGTTGGATTCATTCACCACCAACAATGTGTCAGTGTCCCAGTTTTCCCGCATCCCCTCCAACATTTGTCATTATCTTTTCCTGTCATCTTAGCCAATCTGACAGGTATGTAGTGGTATCTCAGGGTTGTCTTAATTTATATTACTCTAATAAATAGTGATTTAGAACACTCTTTCATATGAGTGGAAATAGTTTCAATTTCATCATCTGAAAATATCCTTTGACCATTTATCAATTGGAGAATGGCTTGATTTCTTATGGAGTCAATTCTCTATATATTTTGGAAATGAGGCCTTTATCAGAACCTTTAACTGTGAAAATGTTTTCCCAGTCTGTTGCTTCCCTTCTAATCTTGTTTGCATTAGTTTTGTTTGTACAAAGGCTTTTTAATTTGATGTAATCAAAATTTTCTATTTTGTGATCAATAATTCATCTTTGGTCATATATTTCTTCCTCCTCCACAAGTCTGAGAGGTAAACTATCCTATGTTCCTCTAATTTATTTATAATCTCGTTCTTTATGCCTAAATCATGGACCCATTTTGATCTTATCTTGGTATATGGTGTTAAGTGTGGGTCCATGCCTAATTTCTGCGATACTAATTTCCAGTTTTCCCAGCAGTTTTTGTCAAATAATGAATTCTTATCCCCAAAGTTAGAATCTTTGGGTTTGTCAAACACTAGATTGCTATAGTTGACTATTTTGTCTTGTGAACCTCATCTATTCCACTGATTGACTAATCTGTTTCTTAGCCAATACCAAATGGTTTTGGTGACTGCTGCTTTATAATATAGTTTTAGATCAGGTACAGCTAGGCCACCTTCATTTGATTTTTTTTTTCATTAATTCCCTTGAGATTCTCGACCTTTTGTTCTCCCATATGAATTTTGTTGTTATTTTTTCTAGATCATTAAAATATTTTCTTGGGAGTCTGATTGGTATAGCACTAAATAAATAGATTAGTTTAGAGAGTATTGTCATCTTTATTATATTTGCCCGGCCTATCTAAGACCACTTAATATTTTTCCAAATATTTAAATCTGATTTTATTTGTGTGGAAAGTTTTTTGTAATTTTGCTCATATAATTCCTGACTTTCCTTTGGTAGATAGATTCCCAAATATTTTATGCTATTGACAATTATTTTGAATGGAATTTCTCTTTGTATCTCTTGCTGTTGGATTTTGTTGGTGATGTATAAAAATGCTGAGGATTGATGTGGATTTATTTTGTATCCTGCAACTTTGCTAAAGTTATGAATTATTTCTAATAGCTTTTTAGTAGAATCTCTGGGGTTCTCTAAGTATACTATCATATCATCTGCAAAGAGTGATAGTTTGGTTTTCTCATTATCTACTCTAATTCCCTTAATGTCTTTCTTGATTCTTATTGCCAAGACTAGCTAGCATTTCTAATACAATATTGAATAATAATGGTGATACAGGACAACCTTGTTTCACTCCTGATCTCACTGGGAAAGGTTCCAGTTTTTCCCCATTGCATATGATGCTTACTGACAGTTTTAAATACATGCTCCTAGACCTACATGGACTGATGCTAAGTGAGATGAGCAGAACCAGGAGATCATTATACACTTCGACAACGATATTGTATGAGGATGTATTGTGATGGAAGTGGATTTCTCTGACAAAGAGACTTAACTGAGTTTCATTGGAGAAATGATGGACAGAAACAGCTACACCCAAAGAAGGAATACTGGGAAATGAATGTGAACTATTTGCATTTTTGATTTTCTTCCCGAGTTATTTTTACCTTCTGAATCCAATTCTCCCTGTGCAGCGGGAGAACTGTTCGGTTCTGCAAATATGTATTGTATCTAGGATATACTGCAACATATTTAACATATATAGGACTGCTTGCCATCTTGGGGGGGGGAGGAGGGAGGGAGGGGAAAAAACGAAACATAAGTGATTGCAAGGGATAATGCCGTGTAAAAATTATCCTGGCATGGATTCTGTCAATACAAAGTTATTACTAAATAAAATAAAATTAAAAAAAAAATACATGCTCCTGACTATTTTAAGGAAAAGTCCATTTATTCCTATCCTCTCAAGTGTTTTTATTAGGAATGGATGTTGGATTTTGTCAAATGCTTTTTCTGCATCTATTAAGATGATCATATGGTTTTTGTTAATTTGGTTATTGATATAGTCAATTATGCTAATAGTTTTCCTAATATTGAACCAGTCCTACATTCCTGGTACAAATCTTATTTGGTCATAGTGTATTATCCTGGGGATGATTTTCTGTAATCTTTTTGCTAATATTTTATTTAAGACTTTTGTAGGTAATGAATATTCATACATTATTATGTCTTTAATTTTCTTTCTCTGTTTTCAGCCTACCTGGTTTAGGTATCAGTCTCATGTCTGTGTCATAAAAGGAATTTGGTAGGACTCCTTCAATCCCTATTTTTTCAAATAGTTTATATAGCATTGGAGTTAATTGTTCTTTAAATGTTTGGTAGAATTCACATGTAAATCCATCTGGTCCTGGGGATTTTTTTCTTAGGGAGTTGGTTAATAGCTTGTTCTATTTCTTTTTCTAAAATGGGACTGTTTAGTCTATTTACTTCTTCCTCTGTTAATCTGGACAAGCTATATTTTTGAAGGTATTCTTCCATTTCATTTAAGTTGTTGAATTTCTTAGCATAAAGTTGGACAAAGTAATTCCTAATTATTGCTCTAATTTTCTCTTCATTAGTGGTGAGTTCTCCCTTTTCATTTTTAAAACTAACAATTTGATTTTCCTCTTTACTTTTTTAAAATCAGATTTACTAAGGGTTTGTCTATTTTATTGGTTTTTTCATAGAACTAATTCTTAGTTTTATTAATTAATTCAATAGTTTTTTTTTTTACTTTCAATTTTATTGATCTCTTTTTTTATTTTTAGAATTTCAAGTTTAGTGTTTGACTGGGGGTTTTTAATTTGTTCCTTTTCTAGCATTTTTAGTTACAAGTCCAATTCATTGACCTTCTCTTTCTCTATTTTATGCAAGTAGGCCTCTAGAGATATGAAATTTCCCCTTATTACCGCTTTGGCTGCATCCCACACATTTTGTATGACATCTCATTATTGTCATTTTCTTGGGTGAAGTTATTAATTATGTCTATGATTTGCTGTTTCACCCAATTATTCTTTAGTATGAGATTATTTTGTTTCCAATTTTTTTTGGTCTATTTTCCCCTGGCTTTCTATTGAATGTAATTTTCATTGTATCATGGTCAGAAAAGCATGCATTTACTATTTCTGCCTTACTGCATTTGAGTTTGAAGTTTTTATATCCTAATATATGGTCAATTTTTGTATAGGTTCCATGAACTGCTGAGAAGAAAGTGGACTCCTTTCTGTCTCCATTTAGTTTTCTCCAGAGAGCTATCATATCTAACTTTTCTAGTATTCTATTTACCTCTTTGACTTTTTCTTATTTATTTTGTGGTTTGATTTATCTAATTCTGAGAGTGCAAGGTTGAGATCTCCCACTATTATAATTTTGCTGTCTATTTCTTCTTGCAGCTCTCTTAATTTCTCTTTTAAGAATTTAGATGCTACACCACTTGGTAAATATGTGTTTAATATCAATATTGCTTCATTATCTGTGCTACCCTTTAGCAAGATATAGTGCCCTTCCTTGTCTCTTTTAATTAGATCGGTTTTTGCTTTTGCTTGATCTGAGATCAGGATGGCTACCCATGCTTTTTCCACTTCACCTGAAGCATAGTAGATTTTGCTCCAACTTTTTACCTTTACTCTGTATGTATCTCCCTGCTTCAGGTATGTTTCCTGTAAACAACATATTGTAGGATTCTGGCTTTTAATCCATTCTGCTAACCGCTTCCTCTTTATGGGGAAGTTTACCCCATTCACATTTATGGTTAAAATTACCAATTCTGTATTACTTGCCATCTTGTTAACACCTGTTTATGCTTTTCTCCCTTCCTTCCTCCTTACCCCTCTCCCCAGTGTTAAACTTGTGAGCACCACTTGCTTCTCACAGCCCTCCCTTTTTAGTATCTCTCCCCCCACTTTAGAGTTCCTCTCTCTATCTTACTCCTTTTCCTCTCAATTTCTGTATTCCTTTTTGCTTAGCTTATTCCTTCCCTTTTCACTTTTCCCTTCCCACTTTTCAACGAGGTGGGAGAAGTTTCACCATAATTCAAATATGTCTAAAATTTTTCTCTTTAAGCCAATTCTGATGGCAGCCAAGATACACACTATATTCATCCCCCTCCATTCTTTCTCTCAGATATAATAGGTTTCCTTTGCCTCTTCATGAGATGTAGTGCCCGCACTTTACCCTTTTTCTGGGACAATGTCCTTTCCACCTCTAGTTTCTAGAACAAGGTATACACACACACACACACACACACACACACACATATATATGTATACACATATACATATATAAATATATATATTATAGATATATAGATTAAAATATAAGTTCTTTGAAGGCAAATAATCATAGAATTATTTTGTTGCTCTTAATGCCACTTACCTTTATCCACAGAGAACCCACCCAAAGCTGAAAACATAATCATAATTTATAATACTAAATCTGATTTTTGAATGAGATAGAATACATCTTTATAGCAAAAATATAGTTCCCAAGATTTCTTTTTACCTTTTTAGATTTCTCTTGAGTTCTATATTTGTAGATCAAACTTTTTGTTAAGTTCTGTTTTTTTTTTCATTAAAAATAAGTGAAATTCCCTTATTTCATTGAATGTCCACTTTCTTCCCTGGAAAAAGATGTTTATTTTGGCTGGGTAAGTTATTTTTGGTTGCATACTGAGTTCCTTAGCTTTTCAGAATATCATATTCCAGGCTCTTCAATCCTTTAATATGGATGCTGCTAGATCCTGGGTAATCCTTATTGTGGCTCCTCTATATTTGAATTGTTTTTTTTTTCTAGCTGCTTTCAGTATTTTTTCCTTTGTCTGATAGTTCTGGCATTTGGCCACTATATTTCTTGATGTTTTGATTTTAGTATTCCTTTCAGTAGCTGATCGATGAATTCTTTCAATGTCTATTTTACCCTCTGTTTCTATGACTTCTGGGCAGTTCTCTTTGATAATTTCTTGGAAAATGGTATCCAAGCTCTTTTTTTTCATCATATTTTTCAGGGAGTCCAGTAATTCTCAGATTGTCTCTTCTAGATCTATTTTCCAGATCTGTTGTTTTCCCAAGAAGGTATTTGACATTTTTCCCCATTGTTTCATTTTTTTTGGTTTTGCTTGACTGATTCTTGGTGTCTTTTTGAATCATTCAATTCCATTTGTTCGATTCTGATTTTCAATGAAGTATTTTCTTCACTCACTTTTAAAATATTTTTTTCTAATTGTCCAAGTGAGTTGTTTTGTTCTTTGGAATTTTTTTCCATTTCACCAATTTTATTTTTTAGAGAGCTATTTTCTTTTTCCAATTCACTAATTCTATGTTTCAAGGATTTGATTTCTTTATCCACTCTGTCTTTAAAAGAGTGGTATGACTTATCCAGACTCTCTTGCCAAGCCTCCCTTTCCTTTTCCCATTTTTCTTCTAGCTCTGTTGTGATAGCCTTTTAAATTTCTTCTATGAGAGTCATCTGTGTTGAGGACCAGATGATATCTTCCTTTGGAGATTCATCTAGAGACAGTCTGCTTTTAGCCTCCTCAGGGTTTAAAGTCTGCTCTCTATCTGTATAGAAGCTATCAATGGTTAAGATCCATTTAAATGTTTTGCTCATTTTGTCAGAGAAGAATCAAAGAAGACAAATTAGCAAAAAAAAAAACCCCAAAACAAAAAACAAATGGAATCTGTATTTTTTTGGGGGGAGGGGGCTGGGTGGTGTTATGGAGCTTCCTCTACAGACTGCGGGGGGTGGGGGAGGCAAAGGCGGGGCAGCAGCAAGGCAGAACATCAGTGGCTGTGCTGCACCTGCTTTCTGAGAGTGTGCTGAGACACTGTGTGTGTGTGGGGTGGCCAGATCCCCAGAGACTCTAGCTATTTGGGGTTATATTCTTCACTCCCTGTGTTTTTAGCTTCTCTGCTTGTCTACTGGCTTGCTGCCAGGGCACAATATCCAATACTGTGGTAAAGCTCTCCCCGCAGAGATGGCTGAGATCACACACCATCCTCCTCTGGTCTGCTCAGCTGTGAGCTGCCTGCCATGCTCTTACTGCCACTGCCTGCCCTCAGCCTGCGCCCGATCTAAAACTATCCCTGCCCTCGAGCAAAAACAGACCTTTCCTGGAGAATTTCAAGGATGTCTTCTCTTGGTAATTATTTGTAGGGGTTTTTTTTTTTTTTTCAGTCAAGCATTGATTCTGAGGCTTGTCATGAATTAAATTCTGAGAGAAAACGCAGAGCTTAAGCAGATGTATGCCTCCTCTCCACCATCTTGGCTGGAAGTCTAGCTTCTCTCATTCTTGACCCAATGTGCTTCTTTGCCTGGATTGGAAAATATGTAAGGAATGGATGAATGAAGTGGAATATAAATATACTGTTAATTGGTATCTCTTTAGGGCAAGGACTGTATCTAATTCAGTAACTTCTAGTGTCTGGCAGAGTGCCATAAACTCAGTAAACTTACATTAAATATTTGTTAATATTTCTACTTCTGCTGGAGGAACTGATCAGACCACTGGAACTTTTCTTCTTCCTTCCCCCTCTTCCTCTGGTTCACTCTGCAACCCACAAACCTTGTTGCCTTGTAGCTCATAGGATTTAGAGTTGAAATAGACCCAAAAGACCATTCAGGTCTCACCCTAAAAGCCAAGGAATCCTAAGGGGTCTCAGAATTATTGTACAGGATCCAAGGATACACACTAAAAGTATTGTTATTTTGATCTTCGTCTCCATGTAAAATGACTATATACAAAAATCAAGCATCTTTTGTAGCCTAATTTTTTCAGACATATATATAACAATTTTTCAAACATTCTTTTAATTAATAAAACATAAACTATTTCAACTATATTACTAAATTTTTGCATGTATTTTGTCAATAAATGGATACTAATAACACAACCCTCTCAAATGTGGGGGAAGGAGGGTGGTGGGTTCTGTGAAATTTTTTATCATTTTAAAGGTGTCCTATTCGGAAAGTTTGGAAATCAATGATATGGTCCAACTTTTTACTATTATATATAAGGAAATAAAGGTTCAAAGATATGAAATGATTTTTCCAAACACAACTGAGACAGAATTTCAACCTTGATCAAGTATGATTTTGTGATGTGCTTTAGTGTAATGCGTTTAGTTTTAATTTTTGTATGTTCTCTATTTTCTGATATATTTCTTCTCCCTCCCAGAGAGCCATTCCTTATATCAAAGAGAAAAAAAGGTAATTGTGTTTTAGAGCATAAATATCATTTATAGATTAAAACTATAAGTTCTTTGAAGGCAAATAATCATAGAATTATTTTGTTGCTCTTAATGCCACTTACCTTTATCCACAGAGAACCCATGCAAAGCTGAAAACATAATCATAATTTATAATGCTGAATCTGATTTTTGAATGAGATAAAGCACTGACAGTATATAATAAGCACAGTTTCCCTCTTCCTAGCTCTTCAAGAAACATTAATGCCATCATTAGAGATTATTGGTTTGCTCAAGGATTACAAAAGTAAATAACTTCTCTCTGAAAGTTTATGAGAGGCTGACCTATGACCTATAGGTCAGTGAATCAAGATGGTATATTATACTAATAAACCACTTTTCCTCTCAAAGTGCTATCACATTTATCATCTCATTTATCAAACTGCAGTGAAAAGGTACATGGATTATTATCTACATTTTTATGATAAGGAAATTAGAGTACATAGAGGTTAAGTTAAATGGTTTGCTCTAAGTCAGACATTTAAAAATAATGAGCAGAAATGAGATTAGTATCCTGGGTACCTGAATTACTTTTCTGTATCCTTTGTTCACTGTTGGCTCCCTCTTGTCTAGAGTATAAGAAATAAAAGTGTTTTAACTCTAACTCATACTATATTTTTGTGAATAAAGATTGAAAAGGAAGAAACTCTAAAGTGGAAATTAATACCGAATTCTCAGGTATTGGGTGTTTTCTATTTCTAGCTATCAGTAGCTCCCTAAACATTTTTGGAGCCCTATGTAAATATCAGGTTCAGGGTTTCTAGTCTTGCCCAGTTTATGGTAGGATATTACAAATCATGGCTATTTATTGTGAAGAAAGTGATCCATGATATGTTTACCTTTATTTCAAATGTCTTCCTATGGTTCACATAAAGGGTGAAGTCTTCAAAAAGTAAACTGGAGTAGCTAGGTGGCATAGTGGATAGAGCACCAGTCCTAGAATCAGGAGGATCTGAGTTCAAATTTAGTCTTGGACACTGGTTAGCTGTGTGACCCTGGATGAGTCATACAACTCTGCTTCAAAAAAAAAAAAAAAAAAAAAAAAGGAAGCAAACTGGACACAACTATCAGCATTACGATAATATAGAATACTGTATTTGGAAGAAACCTTAGAGATGATCTACTCCAGTTCCCTTGTTTTACAGATGAGAAATCTGAGGTTCAAAATGATTTTTCTCAAAGTTATTCAAGTAATTAATTGAAGAAAGGCACCATAGCACTGCAGAGTGATTGCTGAGTTTGGAATCAGAAAGACCTGTTCTCAGTTCCTGATTCCAATACATAATGATTGTGTGACCATGGAGAAGACATTTAATCTCTTAGTATCCTCATAATATTTCCAGTCAATTAACCCATAAATCCACAAGTACTTATTAAACTCTTCTTACATACCAGTACTGTGCAAAATACTGAGGATATAATAACAACATCTCCACCCTGGCAAACTTTGAGACAATATATGCTTTCAAAGAACAAATATTCTATCAAGGAACAAAAATGTGTACAGGTAAATATGAAATATGAACAAAATACAAAATAATTTCAGATAGGGCTCAATAGGTGGAAGAACTAGGAAAAGCTTCATTTAGGAGGTGATACTAGAATTTAACTTTAAAGGGTCCTGGAGATTCTGATAGAGTATAACAAGGAGACATTAGATCCCTGTCACTGGAGATAGCTTATGGAAAGGCACAGAGAAGGGGAAGACAATATCAGGTGTGAGGACAAGGTGAATGGCTTAATCCAGCAAAGGAGATTGAAAAGAAGCTGTCAGGCAGAAAGAAGAACTAGGAGTGAATAATGTCACAGCAAAGACTATCTAGTAGGAAAGAATGGGCATCAGTGTCAATGCTGCAGATAGGGCAGCTAGAATGAGGAATGGGGGGAAGAACGTGGGATCTGGCAATCAAGAGATTATTAGTGAATTTGTAGAGAATAGTTTCAATTGAATGATGAAGTTGGAAACCAAATTACAAGGGACACATACATGTATATACATTTCCATAAAATATGCATGACATGTATGTCTGTGGATATACACACACATACACA
The DNA here is from genome assembly GCF_016432865.1 of Antechinus flavipes. Classification (NCBI taxonomy): domain Eukaryota; kingdom Metazoa; phylum Chordata; class Mammalia; order Dasyuromorphia; family Dasyuridae; genus Antechinus; species Antechinus flavipes. The sequence continues at coordinate 175,466,107 of NC_067399.1, read as the reverse complement.
TATACTATATATGGGGGGGATAGAAAGACAGAGACAGAGAGACACACTAAAAGAGACAATCACAGAGACAGAAACAGAGAGAGACAGAGAGAAAAGAGAGAGTAATAAAAGGAAGAAGTAACATAGGATGCTCAAACAGGAGAGAGAGCCAACTGAGTGGTTTTTATGTTATTTTGAAAAGATAGGGGAAACCTAAGCATGTTTGAAGACAGAAAGGAAGGAGTGAGTAAATTGGGATTATAGCCTTAATACTTTTCATAGCAGAAGAGTTGTTAATCTGTATTGATGGAGGGAGTTTCTGTATCAGGGAGTTACTAACATTGTTAAAACTACAAGTCCGAACCCAAAAGAATAATTGAAGGCAGATACAAAATCAAAATCCAAGTCCCCTGACTCTCAGTGCTGCATGTTTTCCACTAAATCATGACTTGAAATGACTTTCCCTCTACTGGCTTGTGTGTGTATCAGTATTGCCTTGTCTAATTCTTCTAGCAAAGATGTTTTTTTTTTCTTTGTCCTGGCTTTGAGTCTGAAATTCTTTTGTGGTCAGGAGCCTGGGTTCCATTTCTAGTCTGGCCTCCTTGTTGCTTTTGTGTTTATGAACAAATCAATGCAACAAGTAAATTACTGGGAACAAAATCCTTTCAAGTGTCTTTAATGCAATAACAAATAATAATGAGCCATCATCTTTGACAGCTTAATGAAGCTCTGGGGAGAGAGGTGGTGACCATGCATGTGCATAAGAAGGCCAGATCCTGGCAAACTTGTACTCAGATAATGCCAACTCCATTAGCAGAGAGGATGAGGAAATTGGGTTTTCTGGGAATCTGGTTGTTTACTTCCTGTGGATTATTTTGCAATTATGTGCTCCTCAATAAAACCTCCCTGTCCCTGCAGGCAGCCTGCAGGTGTTACTCTGTAGGTGCTTGCCTCTGTATGGTTCTTGGCATCTTAGTGGAAGCCAGAATGTGCATCTTACCAAAGAAACAAACTGATAAAGCAAAGACTCCCTGAGCTATATAAGGAATAATGATCATAGTTATCAATTATCTAGCCCTTTAATATTTGCAAAGTATTTTACATGTATTAGTTCCTTTGTTCCTCCCCATAACCTTATGAGTTATAATTAATTATTATCATTCCCATTTTTTTCAGATGAAAAAAACTGAGGTTCAGTTATGTGAAAAGACCTACCCAGAGTCATATAGTTAATTAAATTTCTTAAGCAGTATTTGAACTGACTTTAAGTCCTGCACTTCATTCACTGTACTACTACCAAAATATTTCTTCCTTCCATTTTTGCCTTATAGTCTTTATTAAGGATTAATTCCTTGGTGCCCTGAAGACTTTTAGATTTATTAAAATAAACATAGCCCCCTAAAAGTGTGAGGAAATTACTATCTTTTCCCCTTTGTCAGGAGCTATTTACAAGGTAAATTCACAATTTACCTGTGAGAGGAACCTTTGGTTGTGGGACAAGAATAAGGGTCTGGGTATACAAGTTAATAAGGATCTGATAATAAGGATCTCAGGATCTCAGGAATAGGGAGCATGAAGTCATCAAAAGTCCAATATTTGGAGACAGAGGACACAAGTTTTTAATCTGAATCTTAGTTCCTTTATCAAATGAGAGGGTTTGGTAAGATCAGGTGTTATTAATCTATGGTCCATATTTCACTAATAGGTCTAGGGATAGATTTCATGAAGTTGGTGAATTTGGATAAGAAAAGAATAAAACATTTCTTCTTTATTTTCTAATCTCTACATATAGCATTTCCTTCATTTATTTAATAAGACTAATAGAAATATTTATATAGTATCTACTATGTTACAGGAACTGTGAAGTGCTTTTACAAATATTATTTTATATGATCCTCATAACAATTTTGTGAGATAGAGGCTATTATTAACCCCTACTTTTAAATGTGGAAATTGAGGCATGATGAAGTTTGCTGACAGTCACACAATTACTTAGTGTCTGAGGCCATATTTGAACTGTCATTTCCCTGATATCTGATCCAGAGGTAGTTAGATTTAGATCTCTGAAATATGCCATATCTTGTTGAAAAGATAGGGGAATTTAAGGAAAATCCATGGACTGAGGAGGAGACATATGGAAAGATCACTGAGAAAAACTTTACTTTATATGCCCTAATTAGATATAATCCTTTTTATATCTTGTACTTTAGCCAAACTACCATTATACAAAGGTTGATTGGCTGGTTTGTGTGAGTCACTTATAGGCTTTTCCACAGTACTAAAAAAACTTTTGACACAAAAATTTAAGAACCTTGGAGTAGATGATTTTTAATGTACTTTTTATCATATCTGCTCATTATCCTTTAACTGAAAGTGGATTGTGAAAGGCAATAAGGATAAATATCTTCAAATTTTTTCTCATAGCATTTTTCAAAATTAACATATGAAAGCCTATGAGGAATGCTAGACCCATGTTGATTTATTGAACAGTAAGTTGTAATTTTTCCAGTGCACAGATTGACAATCCCTACAAATTTTTCATAATGTCTCAGAATAGAATTATGAGAACATATTGAATTGAACTTTAATTAAGCAGGCATTTATTAAATTAAAATGTTCTAATTTTCTAAATGTTTCTAATGTTACAGAATAGGGTTTTCCATCTGTACTCCATATTTCTTCAATGCTCCATGCATTGGTTTAGAAGGTTTTGTGAATTAAAAAAAATACTTTAATAATTATATTTTAATATAATTGACTACCTTTGTAATAATCTTTATTCTATTTTACATGTTTAAAAACATTATGTTGAAATGGAAAAATAGGCTTCCTAAAATTATCAAAGGGATCTATGATACAACGACTAAGAATCCCTATTTTTAATTGTTGTATAATTGCAAAGGATTGGGTTAAATTATTCATCACCAAGGCATAATAGAAACTATAGCAAGTATGTTGTGTCCTTGTCTACCATATAATTGACATTGTTAATTGATGGTCTTGTTAGGTCCAGATGACTGAACTGTGCCATCCCCACTAAAACAAAACAAAACAAAACAAAACAAAACAAAACAAAACAAAACAAAACAAACAAAAAAAGGTGTACCTGTGGAAAATCCATCTGGGCTAGAGGAAGACCACTACGAAGATCCTTATATTTTAGCCAAATCACCATTATGCAAAAGCAGATTGATTGCTTTGTATGAGAGGAATCCTGAAATAAATATTTAGAGAATTGAATTTGAATTAGAATTTAATAGAATGCAAATTTTATTTCTGACACATACTAACTGCACAAGCATGGTTAGGTCATACAAGTCCTCTGGGCTTGTTTCCTCATCTGAAAAATTAAGGTAATAATGCCTGTAGATCTGTATTTAAATCCAGCTCTGGACCTCAGCAGTTGTGGGAGCCTGGACAAGTCACTTAAACTCTTTGCCTCAGTTTTTCCATCTGCAAAATGGGGATGATAATAGCACCTACCTCACAGGGTTGTTGGAAGGATTAAATGGGATAATAGTTGTAAAAGTAGTTAGCACAAAGCCTAGCACATGTATATAAATGCTTATTCCCATCACCCTTTTCTCCTTCCCCTTCCCTCCCGTAATACCTATTTCAGAATATTATTATATATCAAATGAGATAATGTTGGTAATAGAGGGCCTGGATTCAGGAAGATTTCTCTTCCTGAGTTCAAATCTGGCGTACATACAACACATACTAGTTGTATGATCCTGGGTGAGTCGTTTAATCCTATTTGCCTCAGTTTCCTTATCTATAAGAGAAGACCCCAAATGGGGTCATGAAGAATCAGACACAACTGAACAACATGTAACTGTACTGATCTATATCAATGACAGTTATTTTTATCTCTACAGTTGCTGTTTCTTTTTTTCCTTTATCTTGGTTATATCACACTCATTAGTAACTCCATAAAGAATAGATGGTAGGAGAAGGAGGAAATTAAAGTAAATTTTATTCCTATTTAATATTATTAAAATTTAAATAAAATTTAATGATAAAGTTGTGGAAACTTTCTTAAAATGAAGGATTAATTTCATAAAATTAGGAATTTTCTATGGCATCCCATATCTCCTTTCCATCAATTTTCTGTACCCCTTCACTGCCTTACCCATAACAAGAACTATAGTCATGACCAGCAGACTATATATTACTCCATTATCAAAAGATTAGCAATTTATTTGGCATAGAAACTCCTTCTACCAACAAAGAATTCAATCCCTCTATGCCTTAGAGATCATTTAGTGAGTTGCTGTGGTAAAAAACAAACAAACAAAAACAAATCACCTGGTGACCAACTTTCTAGTGATTTGTCTCTCCAAATTTACTTAAGCTGTTTTTTGAATAACAAGAGTTCATCCTGGGGTCTATGTGCTCAAAGCCTTTCTACTGTGATAAGATATGAGAGGGCTTTTGCTCTACTAGTACACCCTTTGGGACCTCAGTGTCATCTCTGAGTCCTTGTGAAATATTATAGTTTGACTTCATTGGAGAGGTATATGTCAGAGAACATTTTTAACCCAAGATCTGTTTCCATGTATATTTTTCTTTAGTTTTTTTTGACATGATGATTTCTCTAGCAATGTAAAGAACATTTAGAAGGAAATAAAGATTTGTTAGTAATAAGAATTGTGGAAAGGTCATTTTAGAACTTGTTGTCATTCAGTTGTGCCCAACTCTACATAATCCTAAAGTCTATGGGGTTGTCTTGGAAAAAAAAAAAACAGTGGAGTAGTTTGTCATCGTCTTCTCCATGGTGTTTCTATTTTATGAACGAGGAACTGAGGAAAATAGAGATAAAGTGATTTGCCCAGAGCCACACAATTAGTAAATGTCAGAGGCTGTATTTGAACTTAAATATTCTTGACTCCAAGCCCAGTGCTCTATCCACTCTGCTACCTGGCTTCCAATTTGGCTCTCAATATGGTAGGACCATAAAATGCAATATAATTGTTCTTTCCTATTTTGTCATTAGACACATTAGGACTAAATAGCAGATGACTTTTTATTTTAATTTGGAATGTTCCTTTGATATTTGTATTGGATTATTCATAAGGGGCTCTTTTTCAGAATTCAGAATGGGAAATATGGGGATCTCCAAGTAGAACTCAAGGCCTGTCACAGGGAGCTGTGGAAGCTATGCTCAAATCATACTGTGGATTTCTTCATCCCTACATCCACTCCAATAATATTTCTATCTTATATATTATAGAGGTAATTATTCCTTTCCTACTTGAATTTAGCCCTGTAAATATTTTGATGAGATTGGAAGAAATAGGTTTTTATGAGCTTCCATTTAAACCATAGCACCATGGGGAATTATGTGAAAGGACAGTAAAATACACAGGCAGAAATATGCTAGAGCCAACTTGAACCATTTGAGTGATCTCAATGTTATATTTTCAGTGTGAGCATCAACATCTTATAAATTTGCAAATACCACAATTCAGAGATTGGTGTGTTATTTTGCTGATAGTCTAGATTTTAGAAAGTGATAGAGAAAATTTTAATAATGTAAGTTAAATTTTAAAATGTGTCATAGGTATATTCTGTTCCCCCCTCCCCACGTAAAGCCAGTTGTTAAACTTTTAACAAAATACTCTACAAGCCCCACCATTTAAGGGAAGAAAATACATGCTACATTTTGTACATAGAAATAATAATTTAATTTTGATACCTGGAAGGAATCTTTAGTCGAAGATCCTCACTTTATAAATAAAAGAACTGCAGGTCAGGGAAGGAAAGGTAATAAATAACAGAGCCAGAATTTGAACAGAGGGCTTCTCAGTAGTCTTTTCACTGCACTGTAATGTTTTGTATGGGATAAGAGTCTGGCATTTGATCAGATAACCTGAGGTGGCATTAATACATATGGAGAGACTGGAAGCATTTTTCAGGAGCATTATGAAATGGAAACATTCTACATAAGCCTGTCATTTGATGGAATGGAGTGCTTTTTCTATTTGCTTCAAAGCCAGATCTTTCAAAATGTCTTGATTTGGCATGGCAATGGCTTCTGTGTGGATTTATAATTGAGCAACAACTCGACCAGGAAAGCTTTCTTTCCTTAAGAAGTTAGCAAAGATATTTGCTCAGTTTATTGTTTTTCATCCTAGGTTAGCAAATTGAATCTTTGGTCTGATCTGGGAACACAAATCACAATGATTTGGTTCGAATCCAGGAATCTTGACCAGATATTGCAACTAGATCAGCAGTAACACCCTGAGGAGAAAGAATTAGGGACCAAAGCTCAGCAGGAACTGAAAGGAATATTGGCCTTGGAAATGAACATGGTGGGACCAATTCTATATAGGAGCTGATCTACTTTGTGAGTCTAATCCTTACTATTTCCCACAAAGAAAGGCAATATAAGGGAGGGATTATATCTCCAAGGCATGGAGGGAAATGTTTGTATTTTGTTTTTGCTATATCTTTGAAATAAATATTTCTATATAATAACTAAATCACGTTAAGTGGTTAAATGGAACACAATATGCTAGTTTTATCCCCTAAAATGAGGGGACAAAGCTAATATGGACCCAAATAATGGTAGAGAAAAGCAATGTTTAAATCACATCATGGTTATCTGAGACTAAGTGGGAGTGAGATGGAATAGGATGGTTTTCATAGAGCAGGACCAGGGTAAAACATGATACCAGTATAAAACAATCTTTTTAATTTTCTAGGGTTTGGGGATATCACTTCCTCATTGCATCCCACTATCTCCTATCACTGTATAATTCCAGTCACTTGATTTTTCCCCACCCAGTGGTACAGATAAAATCACTTCAATTTCACATGCTCTATGGATAACTTTGCCTTCATTATCTTCCCATATAAATCCTCATATAGGATATTCCCATATAAATGAAAACACAAAATCTCTTTTTTTGCTCCTTTACTTATTTTCTGCTTTTTATTTTAATAAAATTTTATTTTCCCAAATACATGCAAAGATAATTTTCAACATTCACCTTTGCAAAAGCTTGTGTTTCCAATTTTTCTCACTCTCCTCCCTTCCTGCCCCCTCCAAAACAGCAAGCAATGCAATATAAGTTAAATATGTGTAATTATTCTAAACATATTTCCACATTTGTCATGCTATGCAAGAAAAATCAGATCAAAAGGGGGGAAAAAAACTATGAGAAAGGAAAAAAGTGAGCAAACAATAGCAACAACAAAAAGATGAAAATACAATTTTGTGATACATATTCAGTCCCCATAGTCTTCTGGATGCAGATAGCTCTCTCTATCACAAGTCTATTGGGATTGGCCTGAATCCCATTGTTGAAAAAAGCCAAATCTATCACAGTTGATCATCACATAACCTTGTTGTTGCTATTTACAATGTTTTCCTGGTTCTACTCATTTCACTTAGCATCAGTTAATGTAAATTGTCCAGGCTTTTTTGAAATCATCCAGCTCATCATTTCTTTTAGAACAACAATATTCCATTACATTCATATACCACAATTTATTGAACAATTCCCTAACTGATGGGCATCTATTCAATTACCAGTCCAGTGGAGGAAAAAATTATTCATAGTGAGAAAAATACAGTACTGAAGGAAGAGGAAATACAGCAGTTGTGACAGGCAGCTGTCTCTGGAATCTTTGTTTATTCATATGACAGCAAAGGAATTTGCCCAGATTGTGTTGAAAAGGTTTCTTCACCTTGAATCTCTAGGCATGGAGAATTGGTCTTTAAATATCCATTCCTCCTTTAACTTTGTCTATCTGGAAGTGCTAAAGCTCTTCTGACAAAGATTTGGCAATGAAGAGGATATGTTAAGTACCTTATCAGATAATTATGAATTTCAATAATCACCAAGAATATTCTTTCAAGTGTGTTAATTATAAAACTATAAAGAAGAGTTATGAGGAAGCAAATTGTCACTTAGATACTGAAAATTCCAATTGGTCTCAGCCAATTCCATCTCTAAGCATGATAAAACTCTTGAAAAGTTAACTAGTCTAGTATACTTGATTTTTAATGGTTTCCTTTGACCTCTGATCATTTTACCCCTAAATAAAATTTATTTGGGTTTTTAATTTTTTTTTCTCTGTGTGCAAATAATTTAGTCTGAATTTTAGGAAGATCTCAAATTGTTGGAAGTTTAAGATCAATCCCTAGAATGCCTACAAATATTACCAAAGAAAACAGTAGTGACACGGGGATTTCTTGACTTTACCATTCAATAATATAGATATAAATGAATGGAAATTCATTTATTAAGTAACTAATATGTGCTAGGCACATATTAGCTATTAGGAAGACAAATACTAATACAAAATAATTCTGGCTGTCAAGGAGATAATATTCTAATAGGGGGAGAATACATATAGGAGATAAGGCTTAAAGAATTGAAATAATAGAAATTAATAATAATAATTGTATTATTAATTAAACCACTCCTGATTTAATTTCTATTAAAACTCTTATGATATTCAGATGTTAGATTGACCTTTCATGTTTCTGTGGCTAAAAAATCTATCACCCTGAGGCCAGCTTAATGAAAAGCCTTTTCAATTTGTCTAGGCTATTTTACTAACAGTGGACATTTCTGGACCTGTATTAAATGCCTTTCCAGATTAGGAGATTATAGCAGAGCTGGTCTCCATTAAAATCTTTTCTCCATGCTGCAATGAAGTTGTCAAAGTAAGATGCTAGTGGAGAAATAATAAAAACAGAAATGTATATTATCAATAGCTCCACTTTGTAAATGAGCAAATTGATACTTCCATAAGTTTATTGTGGGAACACAGCTATTATCTGTGATTACCAAGAGATGAACCCTTTTCTCAATTCAATTTAGTTCAAGTAAACACACATTTCTTTAGCCCTCCACTGTATTGAACTTGGTTCTGGGAATACCAAAAAAGAAAAAAAAAGTCAAATAGTTTCTGTCTGAATGGTGGAAGAGTAATAGTGATGGTAGTATACCAAATGTATAGAGATAAGTAAAAGTAAGCAATTTAAGAAGAAAAGAGGTGCTCACACTTGCCAGAATTAGTAGTAAGAGATGGTTAGGACTTTCCATAAGGATAACAGAAGATGTATTGAAGGAAAGTGGATGCAAAGATGTGGAGAGGAGAAGGGAATACATTTAAAATGTAGAGAAAATCTTATAAAGACAGAGAAATTAGAGAAGGCATGTGTGTTTGGAGAACTAGTAGTCCAGTTTAGCCAAACCAAAATGTTCATAGAACTAGGATGCATAAGCCTGGAAAGATAGGTGTGATTGTGGAAGATTTTCAATGAAAACCTACTTCCAAAGACAATATTATTACTACTTTATCAGAATAATTAATTTCTATTGTTTGGAACAACATGGAAAGTCTCTTAGTCTTTCTCTAGACCCCTTAACATTCTGAGCATGTAAAATTCCACTTATTTCATGGTTTTTCTTGGTCATTCTGGCTTGAGAGTCTCTAGAATTCCATCCTTTGACTTTTGTAGGATGTATTATATCTATCTCTCCTATGATTTCTTTCATATATTTTCTTGTATTATATTAATTTGTATGCTCTTCTGACCATGTAGACTGAAACTCTTTAAGGATAGGGACAAAATATTATATTTAAGTGTAGTTGCCAATGTGGCCATCATTATGCTAAGTTTATAGCAGATATCCAATAAATATTCAATATAAGAATGAGTGCATTAGTTTTCTTCTAATTTCTTACTAACATGTGTCTGTAAAAATAACATGCAATTTATCATATACCTCTTCTCCATAAACCACCAAAATTGGTAATGGAGCAAACTTGGTTGTGTTCTTTTACACCAATAAAAGTAAACTTCCATAATCAGAGCAAATTGTCATCATTAAATTCTGAACCTGCTTTGATATACCTATCTATTGTTTGTATTTTGTTCCTATTCAGTTATTTCAGTCATGCCTACTCTTTGTGTGACCCTAAAAGGGGGTTTCTTGGCATGATACCAGAGTAGTTTGTCATTTTCTTCTCCAGCTCATTTTACCAATGAGAAAACTGAGGTAAGCAGGGTTAAGTGATTTGCCCAGGGTCACACAACTAGTAAGTATCTGAGACTAGATTTGAATTAATAAAGATGAATCTTCCTAATTCCAAGCCCTGCTCTAAATATGATACCACCTAGCTGTCCTAATTTTTATACTAAAAATAGTAAAATCACTTTTACCCTCTGACTTCATAGACTCTTGCATTCTTCCTAAACTTAAGCAATGCTTATAGACCAATACAGAGATGTGTTGGTAAAGAATATACAAATGTCTGTGTTTATGTTTGTATGCATATATTATGCATAAACACTTTAAAATGTAATCTGCATGTTTATATTTTCTCTACAATTTTCTTAAGTCTAGACAATTAAGCAAACAATAAATCAAGATCTGTTTACATCCTGTGCCAATGTCTGAGGTAGAAATGCTCACACTGAAAATTTAACAATTAAATTATTTATTATAATTATTATATCATATCATTATGGTACTATAATATTATAATACTCTTGTTATTGTTAAATTATTATTTAACTAAATTAATTAAAGCTGATTCATATACCCTTGGACACTAGGACTATGCTTTTTGACCCAAGAAAATGGAAAGAAGAGTTTTGAGAGGCAATTGCAAAGAGATAAGGTTAAGTGTGATGCTCAGAGAATTGTCTTAACAAAGAGAATTATGCAAAAGGAAGAATAGATTGCTTTGAGAGTTAGTCAATTCTCCTTCATCAGAGGGCTTCTTGGTCATGAGTGTAGCAGGTATTTTTCAGGTATGGTTTGGATTAAATGGCTGTAGAGCCCTCTTCCAACTCCAGAATTTTGTGATCTCTGATTATTTTTTATACTAAAGCCTGGTCTTATTCATTGAACCATAAGACTCCATAGCAAATCACAAATTATCAGTTTCAATTTCCTTATTTTTAAAATGAAAATAATGATAGCTATAGTATCTACCTCTTATAGTTGTTAAGAAAATCGCCTAGTAAACCTGAAAGCCCTATGTAAATGCCAGTTATTATTTATGTACTTAGGCATAGACAATTTTTTATCATAAAGTAACCAATGGATTTAGCATAAAAGAATGCAGCATCATCTTGCTTCTAGTGTTTGACAAAGAAAAGTTATAAATGCCTATTTATGTATGCCACTTTATAGCTTTGGTAGCAATGCCCACCCTGGTTTCAAAGTTATCTTTGATAACACACCAAATGAGGAAAACCCATTTAGCCTGGAGGGATTACGCCAAACTTTGTCCTTCTACTTTAAGGAGAAAGGAGAGTTGTAAAAACAAGTTTTAATAAAAGGGTCTGCCTTGGATTAGGAACTGGTGACCTTTCTGAGCAGATAGTTGAAGAGGCTAAAGTTCAGTTTTGTAGGTATTAGTCCAAAGGGTTTTAAATGTGCTCAACTACAAAGATACTCTGCTGGTACAGCAAATGACCACAGTTTAATCTGTTTAAAGAGCAACAAAAATCAACAACCCATAAATTCTCTTGCTCACAGACAAAGCTTAAATGAAATGGATGTCGACAAGTCTCACAAATTTGTTTTCAATGTTTCAGCTGTCTTTCCTGTTTCCACACATCTTTAGCAGCAATTGTTGTCCAGGACACATTGACCATCACTTAGTGGGAGCAGTCAAGGTCTCTGAGTCTTAGAATGAGATACTGAAGAATGAGAATGTCCGGTGACCTATTACTTTTGTAGGAGTCAAGAGGACAAATAGTTTAGATATTATCACAGCCCAGAGATATTGCTTTAGCATTGAGATTCTGGGGATCTGTCCACAACCCACTAGAGTTGCTCTCTTCACTACCTATTTTACTAACTCCTCCCTTCCCCTTTTTTCTATTGTTGGCATAGGACTGAGTGCTCCATTTTCACACCCAGAGCCTGGATGATGAGCTGGCTGCCTGGGGCTAGCCTAGCGGTTTCAGTTTGCTAAATATTTTTCCTGTGTGTCACGGGCTTGGACCCTGGCCATGCCATAATTTCAGATTATCATGACTGAAGAACAATTTGGCCTTCCATGCTACAGCTGTGTCTATTCTCTTTTCTAAGTTTTCTCTTCCAGAAGCTATAAACATCAGGGCTTATTCAACAGGAATTCTGTCCCATGGGCTTCAGTATTGGGTCCCTTCTGAATTTTCCTGATAACTTTGGAGGAGAAGGCTATGTATTTGGAAAGTTGAGGGGCAAAGGAATATGGACAAAAGCCTTTTCCCCTAATTAATGTGAGACCCACTTTTGGCAACTGATCTGAATTCAGGACTCAACAAAATAAAATACTGGGTGTGATATGCATTTCTGGGAAATGATTCTGGGGTTCCTGGACAGGATCCTTCTTGTTAGGAGACTGTATTATTGGGGCCAAAGCAGCCAACTTATTTATCACCATGTTCTTCCAAATTTAGGGGAAGGTTTTTTCAGCTTGTTATGGCAATATCATATAAACCAAGTTAGATCAAGATTTCCTTGATGTAACATTTAGCTTAGGATTCATGCTATTTACAGCACCTAGTGTTTTGGATTCCTGGGGTGAAAATCTTAGTCATTTTAATCTGAAAGACATAGAGACTTGTTACTGGAAAGATAAATGCTATTTGCTATTTGTGTGTGTGTGTGTGTGTGTATACATATATACATATATATATACATACATGTATATATAATATATATATACTATAATTTGATATTTCTCTGGAAATTTTATGCAAAAAGCTCAATAAGAAATTTAATATAGACATTCATCAAATAATAGCAACAAAAACTGCTATTGGAAGAAGGCATCTAATATGTTGGATATAATCCTTTGCAGTGAATTTTTTCTGAAGTCATGAATAAGATTTCCATAAGATGGGCAGGAGTTGGTGGGGTTGAGCTTTGTATGATTGAAATGAATTCTTCTGTCACTGAAATCATAAAGTCACTTGAATAATTGAATGAACTTCAGTCATTTCATAGATAGCTATAGATTTCTTTGATCTTGTGTAACATTTCCTTTCTTTTTGCATTCAGTTTTAATGTGATTGGATAATTCTAAAACTAAGTGGCATAGTGGATATAGCACCCTCCCTGGACTCAGGATGATTAAACTTCCTGAATTCAAATCTGACCTTAGTCATTTAGCTGTTTACCCTGGGCAAGTTCTTTTATTCTGCTTACCTCAGCTTTCTTATCTGTAAAATGAGCTGAAGAAAAGAAATAGCAAATTACTATAGTATTTTTGCCATGAAAACTCCAAATGGGGCCACAAAGAATTGGACATGACAGAAAAAAAAAAATGACAGAACAACAGGAAGTCAATCTAAGTAAAAACTCCTAACTTGAATATTGTGATATGTGAATTTGTGTAAATTTGTGTATTGTGTAAATGTATTTAGAAAGGTTACCTAGCATAGATGACCTTTCCAGGGCACATGATATATTTGACAACTAATTTTTATGATCTATGTGGACCTCTGTGTAGCAAAGTAGACAGAATGCTATCTAATGAAATTAGGAAGAAAAGAGTTCAGATCTGGTGTCAAGCACTAGTTACTAGTTATATGACCCTGGGCAATTAACTTAATCTCTTTTTTGCCTTAATTTCTAAATTTCTAAAACAAGGATTAAAAATTAAATCTACCTCACAGGGTTATAAGAATAAAATGAGATAATATTTGTAAAGCACTTTAATCTTAAAGCGTTATGTAAATGCTATGATGATGGTGATGGAAAATAGATGCTAAATCTGGTGAGGAAATCTATGATTAGCACAGTTAAAGGCTGTTCTCTGTTGCTTCCTGTTGCAACTTTTAAGAATTAAAGATTTAGACCAAAGATTATTTCTTTGATAATACTATACCACATTAGACCACCACCATTGACACTAGTAATTTACATGTACCACTAATTTACATTAGTCCTTCAAATTTTGCAAAGTAGTTTATGGATGTGATTTTAGTTGTGCCTCACAATGATTTTTTGAGATAAGAATTACAGATATTATTACTATTGTTCTTGTTACCATATTACAGATCAGAAAACCGATTCAGATTAACCTCCCTATGGTCACAGAAGTAGTAGGTATCAGAAATCAGATGTGAACCCAGTTTTTCTGAAATCTAAGTCCAGCATCTTATGCCCCCTGCCACTAACCCTTAGTTCATGGATAAACTGTCTATATCATTAATACAATAGGAAAAATGAAAATAAATACTAACTTTATAATTAATATCTAGATATTTAGTTATATATTCCATATACCATGTGGACATAAATACTGTTAAAATTGTTTTGGGGCAGCTAATGGCACAGTGGATAGAGCACCAGCCCTGAAGTCAGGAGAACCTGAGTTCAAATCTGGTCTCAAACACATAATACTTCCTTGCTGTGTGACCCTGGGCAAGTCACTTAACCCCAATTGTCTCAGTAAAAAAAAAAAAAAAAAAAAACACTTTTAATACTCATATATTTAGAATAGGCTAAACTCTGGAATGAGAAAGCAAGCAAGAAAACAGTAAACATTATACTATCAGTTTGTCAGCATCTCTTTCCCTTCATCTCTGAATAAATGAGAGATGTCAAAAGTAAAATTGAGAGGAGGGAGGTAAAAAAAGAAATGGACAGGCAAGACCTCCCTCCTCTTTTTCCTCTTCTTCTTCTGCATCAGCCTCCTCTCCCAGATGCCAAATTTGGAATTGAATGGAGATGCTCTTTGAAATAGTTTGAGATATTGGGGAGTTGTCAAGTTTTACTTATCAAATAAGGAAACTTCTCCCAATTCCATTCCCTCTTTATTTGACTGGACTTCATAACTACAGAAAAATGGAGTGGAGGACAATGTATAGAAATACTTTGTGTATTCTCTATTGTCTGGGAATGAGAGGTTCCAGAAAAGTGAATTTTCTAAATATGTGTACTTTCTCCTCTTTTAAGTAGTAGTTGATAATTTGAGTATGATAGAATTCTATATTTTTTAAAACATCATTTATCCTTTTCTTGGTAATTTAGATTCATCATTTACTATATTTTGCTATAACATATTGATTTACCAAATTATTTTTTATTGTTAAGTAGCCCCAGATGACTTTTTTTAAAACTTTTCATAACACACACACATACACACACACACACACACACACACACACACACACACACACACAAGATTGTTTTCTCCCTGGTTGTCAGGTGCTGTCAGGTCACTGTTATTTCATATTATTGTGTACTTACATACTTGGGCCAAAATGGATTTTCTTATCTTTTTCCCCTAAGTCCTTTGTCAACTTTCCCATTATTACTTATGGTAATCACCATCCTTCCAGTCATATAATCTAGGTGTCATCCCATATTTTCATTCTGTGCCCTATATACAGTCAATTGCCAAGTCCTCTCAATTCTACTTTTGACATCTCTCATTTATTTCAGTTTCTTTCCTCTGACACCTTAGTGAAAGCTCTTATCACCTCATGCCTACATTATTACAGTAGTTTCTAAATGGTCTCCTCTATTCAAGTTTGCCCCTATTACAGTCCTTGTATGGCAAACTGTCTCCTGACTCCTATATTTTTACTGACAATTTCTTATGCTTTCCTCATCTTCCCTATTTCTTTCCTCATATTTGCATTCTTGTGTCCCTGTTTTTTTTCAAATCTCAGCAAAGCTGTCCTGATCCATGCTCTATTGTATCTCAGCTTCAAGGCTGCATTAAGTGCACAAAAATGTGCAAAAAGTCAAGCACCAACTCTTCCTTCACTTTAGTCTGAGCCTGTAGCCTTTTCAAGTTAAATAATTTACTGTCTGTGGGATACACAATCTTGAAGCTATTTTCAACATTGTTAAAGTAGTTGGCATAATTGAAAACATCACATTAAAAAGCATGAGAGCAAGCACATAGCCCTGCTTCATACCATTGGGTGACTGGGAAAGTGTGAGAGCATTGTTCATTATTCAGAACCTAAGGAAACATACACTCAATGTATTTCAGAGTTGGAAGATACATTAGAATAGGAGTTCTTAAATGGGGCCCATAGAATCCCAGAGCATCCATGTATAGATTTTATGGCAATTGGAAACTTGGAAAAAATATGGATCATTTTTTTTACCACTTCTGCTCATTTTGTCCTGACACCACCAAGATGATCTGCCAAGTATTCAAACTCTACTGCAGAGAGCATGATTCTGAAGATTTGGCTATATTATTTGAATGCAAGCATACGTTTACCTAAAAGACTATTTTATGGAGAGCTCACATAAGGTATTTTCATGTGGAGATCAGAAGAAGCAATACAAGATATTTAAGGTGTCTTTGAAGACTGAGAGATGTGGGAGACTCTAGCACAGGACCACTCAGTATGATGTGTCTGCATCAAACTCTACAAGCAAAGGAAAATTGCAGTGCTAAAAAGAAACATGTGATGTGCAAATTTAGGAACATCTCCTATCCAAACATTCACATGGATTATTTGTACCCTACCTGTCTTCCATACTCATATTGGTCTGATCAGCCACAGCCAGACATACCTGATCCCAACATAATTTTGTCATTTTGGTCCTCTGAGAACGAAGTACCACAACCAACCAAAGTCATACCTTCTATAAGAAACTTTTTTCTTCCATTAGTGACTAGAACCTTTTCTCTTTGCTTTCCCCCAAATTATCCAGTCTATATTTTGTTTGTACGTACTTGTTTGCATATTATTTTTTCCTTTAAACTGTGAGTTTTTGAGAATGGGACCTTTTTTCTTTCTTTGTAGCTCAACACTCAAATATTCCTCTCCCTCTCATTCTCTAGACACTAGGGCCGTGTCCAGTCATCTTGATCTTGGCATTAAACCCAGATGGCTCTGGAATTAAAAAGTGAGGCTGGTGACTTTGCACAGTCCTGTCTTGCTAAAGGCCAATTCATTTGTTTATTATGGTAAATGGTGAATTATCTAGAAAAATTCTGAAAGTTCAGGATCCTTTATAAAGGAAAACTTTGGAAGGACTATAAGAAGCAATATAGTGGAGGAGTAATATGTTTTAGATGACAAAAAGCTAGTTTGGGTCAGGATGATCTAGATTAATGACTCACCTCTGACACATAATGGCTATGTTTTCTTGGGCAAATCTTTTAACTTTGCAGTGCTCAAGAAAACTTTCTAGGATAATAAGTGGTACAGTGGGTGTTGATAATCATTGATAAAATGAGTTTCCTTACTGGAAGTTCCAGGTACTAATGAAATCATAAGACTTTTTAAATGGCATTGGAGAAGGAAAAAGAGTATAAAAGGAGTATGAGAGTGCAGGGAAATGGAAACATAATCATAGAATTTCAGAGTTGGAAGAGATCTTAGAGTATGGGTTCTTAAATGAGACTTACAAAACACCTAAGGGATCCATGGATAAACTTTATAATATCTGGAAACTTGGATTGAAAAGTAAAATTGTGCCATTATTTTCACTAATCTATAACTGAAATTTCCTTCAATTAGGATTTTTCCCTCTAAAGAGTATATTGACTTCACCAAAATTTCCCAAAGAAGTGAAAATCCCCCAAAAGAGATGATTTAACACAAGACTCCAGAAGAGTCTTTTTTGAACATTTTTCAAGAGGTCAACCATCCTATGAAGGGATACCTATAATTGATAGCAAAGGGATCACTCATGAGACAAATCATTCCATTTTTGGGAAACTAATTTTTAGGAAGTTCTTCCTTTTATTGATGAGCATCCAACTCTATATAATGTCAACTATTTGGTTCTCTTTCTTGTCTCTGGAGCCACACAGAAAAAAAAAACATAGCTAGACAGCTCTGCCTCATAACTGGGCAGTAGCCATCCTCACCCTTTAATTTTAAACACATAATCTAAAAGTGTGTATCCCTTCTCTTCCTTACCTTTATTAAAAAGATTAAGAAGCAACACTGTATATGTGGATGATAAGTGGATAAAAATAAACTTGTACATATAAAAGAAACACCTTCCTCCCAAATTTTTTTATCCTAATGGGGATAAAATAAAACATTATTTGTAAAGGACTTTGAAAATCTTAAAGCACCATGTAAATGTTACATATGTTTGACATCATTATCACCATCACCATCATCTTCATCTTCATCATAATTATCTTTTCCTTTAAGAGACCAGAATGAGATAAATAGTTTTCCTTGAGATTAAAAACTGTATGATACAATTAAATTAGAAATATCTTCTTATCTGTTGGTATCTTGTTATATGACTTGGGGCAAGGGATAGGACTAGATGATTTTTAATTTTCCTTCTGATATTCTGAGTCTGTCATATTATTGCATCATGGATCTATTAGAGTTTTGATTTTATATAATGCCTGTAACAAATTTGGAGAAAATATAGAAATTGCCGAAATAAAGTACAATGTTTCTAGCTGAGGAATTTTAAAGAAGACACATAGTTCATAACCTGCCACAATTTCTCTTGATTTCCTTTTGCAGTGTTTAATTACCATGACAGTCAAGAAATCCTAGCTTATGTCTAAATGAATTATCTCTTGCTATTGCCAATGTTTATGCCTCTGGCTAACCCTGCTCCTTTGAATTTGCTCTTTATAATGTCATGGGGGAAGGAAAACCAAGTAGCCACATTTATTTGGGTTATGTAAAACAAATCTATAGCACAAATAGGCTCTAAGAGGGAATTCTCTTTTACTTCAGCCAGTTTCCTTTCAACATGTGTGCATGAGTTACTGGGAGATAAGGAAGCTGAATGCCAGAATTGAAGTCAAACCCATATCTAAGCAAGAATCTCATTTATTGTTAGCATGACCTAAGTAGTCATTTACCCTTTGCTTGAAGATTTCTAACAAGGGAAAAACCCACTACTTACTAAGGTAGTCCACTTCATGTTCAGAAGATAAAAGAAACTTGTTCAATAAAAGAAGTGCCTTAATCAAGTGCTGATAATGGATAGTGTTTATTGTATGGGAACAGAGAGAATCAGTCTCTACTCACAAGATGGATATTTGTAAAAATCATTTTAAAAAAGTCATTAGGATGCCATTCGGATGTATGGTATTCATATTCATAGAGTACCAGCATCTCTTAGCTCTCAGTTTGCTCAGCCACTTTTGGTGTGAGTTCACCTGTGAGTTCAAGAAGCTGTTGCATGTGTGGTGGCCACACTCCAATAAACTATCTCAGCAGATGGACTAAATCAAATTGAGGGTAACTGAGAGTCACAGACCCTATGGTGAGAGAGGGAGATGTTTGCCTCAAGCATGTGAAGGCTTTCATACAGGTAGAATGGGCAGATGGGAACAATTTGTTCCAGTGACCACAAAGGTGAATGCAGCAGGCATTGTATAGTGCTCAAAGCTTGGTCAGACATTGAAAAGGCTATCCTGAGCTATCACCAATTATCTTGATTTTTGCCTTACTACTGGACTTTTTTTTTAGAGCAAATTGAGAATATTTATTGTTACTAGAACTTTTAACAAAGAGACATCATTTGACTGACAACATTCCTTCTGTCAATTGAAGTCTGAGTACAACCAATTTTTTTTCTTTATTAAAGCCTTTTACTTTTCAAAACATATTCATGTATAATTCTTCAACATTAACCCTTGTAAAACCTTGTGTTCCAATTTTTTCCTCTCTTCCTCTACCCAAGTAGTCCAATATATGTTAAACATGGTAGAAATATATGTCAAAATCCAATATATGCATATATATTTATACAATTGTCTTGCTGCACAAGAAAAATTAAATCAAACCAGAAAAAAAAATGAGAAAGAAAATAAAATGCATACAAACAAAAAAAACAACAAAAAAATTGAAAATGCTATATTGTGAACCATACTCAGTTCCCATAGTCTTTTCTCTGGGTGTAGATGCCTCTCTTCATCACAAGACCATTGAAACTGGTTTGACTCATCTTATTGTTGAAGAGAGCCACATCCATCAGAATTCATCATCATATAATCTTGCTGTTGTCTTGCCACTGGACTTTGATGACTCTGGAAGAGACAGTGAGGCTGACAACTTTATGTTACTCTGCCCCAAGTCATCGCCCTTTGATGTCATTGGTCCTCTTTGAAAACAAAGGACAAACAGCAAGTGTATTATTGGATGCATTGTATTGTCTTTTTTAGCACCTCAAGTCAGCGAATTAGTTTCTGTGGATACTTCCTCCATCGATATATATAACATCTTTGTACCTTAACACACACACACATACACTTGTGTGTATATACATATATACTTATACACTAAGTGTATATTTCTTTCATTTTATTATTTATTTATATTTATATATGTACATTATACATAAAACACGTCTTTTCAGTCTTTTGTTTACTTATATTTGTATCTCTGTGTGTATATAAACATATACTACACACATATTTTACATAAAAAATATATTTAAAGGCTATATGTATATATAGATATACACAGAGTCTAAGTAACCAGTAACCAAAAAAATCATCACCCTTTGACCAGACTGGTGATGAGCATCTTCTAACTTAGCTAGACTGGATCACAGAATTACAGCTGGAAGTAACGTCAAAGTCCATGCAGTCCACGGCTTCTTTATTTTACAGATGAGAACACCAAGTAAAGTAATCTCTTTTAGGTCAAGTGGGCAGCTAGATGGTGAAGATATAGCACTGGACTTAGAATCAGAAAGAGACATCTTCACGAGTTTAAATCTGGCCTCAGATACTTCCTAGCTATGTGATCTTGGACAGTCACTAACCCTCTTTGTCTTGATTCCTTATCTGTAAAATGAGCTGGAAAAGGAAATGGCAGAACCATTTCAGTACTCAGAAAATGCCAAATAGACATTGAGAGCAGAACATGACTGAAAAACAACTTAACTTTAAATATGCAAATTATCATCAGAATAAATAGGTAATTAACATCAAAAATGGGATTTAAACCCAAGTTCTTTAACTCTAGAGCTAATATTCCTTCCACCCCACCATGCTCGCTAACAAATAGACCATAACTAGGGTTGTAAATACATTCAGCCTTTCTAGTGTGGTAGATCTTAGTGCTTCTTACATATCACTGACATAGCCTTAAGAACATAGGGCCTTCTCTACATCTTAACAATAGGTCCTTTTACAGAAGTAGGACTTTGTCTGAATAATGCTTATTTTTTAGTATTACTCTTCATCACACAAAGCCAGTTATCGTAGGGACATGAATGTTTTGATTGATACTAGTTAGATATCTTAAAAGAAAATAATATCATCATATTTACTATTATTAATTCAGAAACATCTTTCACTTGTTTAGTGATAATAAATAATATCAATGTATTTGGCATCTATGGTTATGGTGCATGAAGTTTTTATTAACCCAAGCAATGCAATTATTACCCTTATTATCATTGATTATAATAATAATAATATTAATATAATAAAAAGAATAATAATGATGATGCAGATTAGAGATTGAGATGTTATTCAATTGAATTTAACAAATAAGTGCCTGTCATACACAAAATATTCTGCTAGGCCTTGGAAATATAAAACTAGTAAAGTTGCTGCCTTTCAGGCATTTTTATTTTACCATACAATTAATGCTATACAAGATATCCAGAGCTGCTTTTCCACAATGATGTGATACAGGGCAATTTCAATAGACTTGTGATGGAGAGAGCATCCACATCCAGCGAGAGGATTATGGGAATTGAATATGAATCACAATGTAGTATTTTCACTTTTGTTGTTGTTGTTGTGCTTGCTTGCTTGTTTTTTTCCCTCATTTTTCCCATTTGATCTGATTTTTCTTGTACTACATGAAATAAAAAATAATATTTAGAATTTAACCCATATTGAATTACTTGCTGTATAGAGGGAAAGGGAGGGAGGAAGGGAGAAAGAAAAATTTGGATTACAAGTTTTTTCAAGGATGAATTTTGAAAAACAAAAGGCTATTAATAAAAAAAAGATATATCTAGAGCTGAAAGGTTCATTAAAGACCATCTGGTCTAATTCCCTCCTTTGACAAATGAGGAAAATGAAACTCAGAAAAGTTAAATGACTATTCAAAGTCAGTCAGAAATTTTCTACATGTTAGAATTAATGTATAAATAGAAGTATAAATTTATATAACGTAGTTTCAAAAAGTAGAGCATACTAACAACCTCTGGGGTGGGAGATATTCAGAAAAGGCAAAAAAATGATCATGAAAAATCTGTATTTACATTTATTTATAAGTAGGTAAAGAAATTTGGCTAGTCATTCATTCATTCATTCCACAAACATTTATTAAGTCCTAGTATGAGACAGGCAGAAATGAACTCAATAAAAACACATCAACAACAAGAGATTCACAATGATTTGTTGACACTTCATAAGATATTACTCTTAGTTATTTGCTTTAAAAATCAAGAGATTCCTATCCCAACAGCAGCTATGTCGGTGTTGTTAAGATGTTGCATGTGATTTATCCAAGTTTAAAAGAAAATGAAATAATCAAGTTCACCTAATTGCTTCTATTATAGCATTTCCCTCTCTGTTGTTATAACTTATTGGAATAGTTTTGACTCTGAAAGGAAATTATGCTTCCTTTTAAGAATGATGAGAAAGTAAAATTGTAAATTTCTCTTTTGGAGCTTAAGGAACATAAAGCAGTGAGCTGAGCTGCAAAAAGATAAGCGATGAAAGCCATAATGTACACCAGTGGGCTGAAGAGTTTTTCCTAGGTTTCGGCCATCTAAAGGGGAGTAAACACTTCTTTTCTGTTGGCACCAGGACCTGGAGAGCTTGCCCATTCTGGGCCATGCCCTCTCCCTGAACCCAAACCATAGGGACACAGTACACACTCAGACCCTTATCTGGAAGGAACTGCATCTCAATCCACACACTGGCTTCATTATATAAACAGGCTGTATGAAGTGGTTTGATACTCAGAAGTTCTCCTCAGCCTCAGTGTAGGAAGCAAGTTGCATTTTATTTATATTTGGGGTGGAATTTTATGACCACATCACCAGATAGTTCCCCTCCCCCCCGTCTTTGATATAATTGGTACGTTGAGAAAATCAAGATGGAGTTCGCCTCCAGGTATCTCTAGGGGAGCTACCAGGTTTCAGATATCTAAGTACAGGAATCATGAACTTCCTGCAGCACAGAGGCAGGCAGCATAGGGGCACATAGAAGAATTATTGTTCCCATTTTATTTTTTTAAAAATAATAGAAACAGAATAGACTCTTATGCAGCCTCCTTGGATAAATTAAAACATCCACCCTCAGCTTTGACAGACTTGGGAGACTGATGCTTTCTGCATGAATAAGAAATAAATTAAATTTTAAGGGGAAAAAACCCTGGAGCCTATCCAGAGAAAGCCCCCAAAGCATTTGGCTTGGAAAATGCTTTCAAAATTCAACCTTTTTACTGCAGTTTCTTATTCAAATACTGGAGGGAGCATCCTTATATTTGTCTCACATGGGGATTTCTCTCTAGCCTAAGTCTAGATAGTCACCTCTAGCAGCAACTACCAGGGCAACAAATGCTTATTGGGGGCCTGCTCCATTCTAGGCACTAAAGGAGATATTGGAAAATTAAATGCAACATAATCATGGGCTCACAGGCTCTTTCCTCTTTGGGTTTTTATGACATTGCTCCTTCTTGGTTCTCTTCCTGCCTGGCTGGCTGTTCTTTCTCAATATTTTTTTTCCTTAATCAAAATTAAGGGCCTCCTCTCTACTTCCCTCCTTAAATGTATGTGTTCATTAAAGATCTGTTCTAGATCCTCTTTTCTTTCCATACCTTCTTATTTGAAGACCTCTTCAATATTGAATATAGCTTGCATATTCATAATAGTTTGCGTGAAGTCTTTTTCATTGGATTATGAGCTTTTTGAGGGCAGGGCCTTATTTTTGACCTTTTTTATTGCTAAAACTTAATAGAGTGGCACACAGTAAGCACTTAATAAATGCTCCTTGGTTATGGGTTGAATATCATTGCTATGTGAATGACTCTCAGATGTTTATATGCAGTCTTAATCTATCTTCTGAACCTCAGACTTACACCATTAACTGTAGTTTCCTGAAAACTTTACTCATATAATGAAAATTAGTGAAGCAGTTAGTGTAAGTAATACTATTTCCATTTTATAGATGAGGAGATTTGGAGAGTTTCACAGGTTATGTTACACAGCCAAAAGCATCCAAGCCAAGACAAGAATATAGGTTTCCTGACTTGCAGTCTAGATCTCTTAATACCATGTTAAAAATATGAAGAAAACCATCTAATCACGATTCACTATGCCACATTGCTTTCTTTTCCCTTAAGATTTATAGCAAAAACTATTGTGAGATTGTCACAATTTCTAAGATGAGAATATGAATGCATCCATATTAACACACATACATGTATGTATATACATACAGATATCGTAGTACACAATATACATAAAACTATGTAATACTTGTTATGTAATTTTATATACATATATGTGTATATGTGTATACACACATATATACAAACATACATATTCAAATCTCTAGGTCAAGATTTTGACTTTATTTGTATTGTCTTTCTCATTTTTTATGAATAAAGGGTCTTTTTTGGGGAAAGACTATGTAGGAATACATGTCTTCAATTGCTTATTATTTGCAGTGATGTGTGCATTTAAAAAATTCTCACACTCCTGTCCCCGAAATAGGTAGCCAAGCACATAGTTGCAGAGACTGCATGGTATTTAAGTGATTTGTCAATAAAGTCAAAAGAAGGAAATTTTTGAGTGTACCTATTGCTCTTATAATTCAGTCTATTGATGAGTCACCAAATAGGTGGGGGTAATAAAGATTTATGGATTTAGGAATTCAATTATTCAAGAAATATAAATGTCTATTATTTGTCAGTGCTTAGCACAGTGTCTAGAACATAGTAGATGTTTAAAAATGCTTGATAATTTGATAGAATTGATCAGGCATTATGATAGAATTTTCTTCTGTGCTTTGAAACTCAGGACAGTTAAGAGAAAGTCAGGAACTATATGAACAAAAATACAAAATACTTTCCACACAGATAAAGTCAGATCTAAACAATTGGAAAAATAATAAGTGCTCTCTGATAGGTCGAGCGAATATAATAAAGATGACAATACTACCTAAACTAATCTATTTATTTAGTGCTATACCAATCAAACTCCCAAGAAATTATTTTACTGATCTAGAAAAAATAACAATAAAATTCATCTGGAAGAAAAAAAGGTCAAGAATTTCAAGGAAATTAATGAAAAAAAAATCAAATGAAGGTGGCCAAGCTGTACTAGATCTAAAACTATATTATTAAACAGCGGTCATCAAAACCATTTAGTATTGGCTAAGAAATAGACTAGCTGATCAGTGGAATAGGTTAGGTTCACAGGAGAAAATAGTCGAAAACTACAGCAATCTAGTGTTTGACAAACCCAAACACCCCAGCTTTTGGATAAGAATTCACTATTTGACAGAAACTGCTGGAAAAATTGTAATACTAGTATTACAGAAACTAGGTATTGACCCACACATAACATTGTATACCAAGATAAGGTCAAAATGAGTTCATGATCTAGACATAAAGAATGATATTATAAACAAATTAAAAGAACATAGGATAGTTACCTCTCAGATCTGTGGAGGAGGAAGGAATTTGTGCCCAGAGAAGATCTGGAGATCATTATTGATCATGAAATAGATAATTTTGATTATATTAAGTTAACAAATTTTTGGATAAACAAAACTAATGCAGACAACATTAGAAAGGAAGCAGCAAACTGGTAAACAATTTTACATTCAAAGGTTCTGATAAAGGCCTCATTTCTAAAATACATAGAGAATTGACTCAAATTTATGGAAAATCAAGCTATTCTCCAATTGATAAATAGTTAAAGGATATAAACAGACAATTTTCAGATGAAGAAATTGAAACTATTTATAATCATATGAAAATGTGGTCCAAATCACTATTGATCAGAGAAATGCAAATTAAGACTACTCTGAGACACCACTACACACCTGTCAGATTGGCTAAGATGAGAGGAAAAGATAATGATAAATGTTGGAGGGGATGTTTGGGAAAACTGGGACACTAATACATTGTTGATGGAGTTGTGAATACATCCAGCCATTCTGGAGGGCAATTTGGAACTATGTTCAAAAAGTTATCAAATTGTGCATACCCTTTGATCCAGCAGTGTTACTATTGGGCCTATATCCCAAAGAGATACTAAAGGAAGTTAAAGGACCTGTATGTACAAAAATGTTTGTGGCAGCCCTTTTTGTAGTGGCAAGAAACTGGAAACTGAGTAGATGCCATCAATTGGAGAATGGCTAAATAAGTTATGGTATATGAATGTATAGAATACTGTTGTTCTATAAGAAACAACCAACAAGATGATTTCAGAGAGACCTGGAGAGACTTACGTGAACTGATGCTAAGTAAAATGAGCAGAGACAGGAGGTCATTATACATGGCAACAAGAAGATCAATGAAATGATCAATTCTGATGGGCATTGCTCTCTTCAACACTGAGATGATTCAAACCAATTCCAATTATTCAGGGAAGAATAGAGACATCTACACCCAGAGAGAGAATATCTACACCCAGTTTTGGGAACTGAGTGTGGACCACAATATAGCATTCTCACTTTTTCTGTTATTTGCTTGCAATTTTCTTTCTCAGGTTTTTTTTTCTTTCTTGATATGATTTTTCTTGTGCATCATGATAACTATAAATATGTACACATATACTGGATTTAACATATTTTAACATATTTAATATGTATTAGACTACCTGTCATCTAGGGAAGGGGATGGGGGGAAGGAGGGAAAAATTGGGATCAGAAGCTTTTGCAAGGGTGAGTATTGAAAAATTATCCAAGCATATATTTTGTAAATAAAAAGCTTTAATAAAAAATAAAATTTAAAAAAAAGGAAAAAAAAAAGAAACTCATGACAGTTCCAGGTGTGGTTGGACACAGAAAAGACCCAAGTGAGAATTACTCCTAGAAAGTGTAAATTTCCAAACTTGTAATTTTAACATTGACCCATGAACAACTCTGAACCAACCTGGAAATTCAGGGACTTTGATGTTTTCACTTACATTTTTGAGATCATTTCCCTTCCTATAAATCCCCAATTAGTTTGTGCCCTGAGAAAGCCCTCTATATCCAGTCAGCCAGAATTCCAGCTGTTTTTCATTGTCCCTTTTCCCTTGGAGCAATAGTGGCTTGGGTAGTGGAAAGAGCCCTGAAGTCAGAGGACTGGTACTCTGATCTTTGCTTTGCTCCTAAGCAGGCTGATGAATCTGGACAATTTACTTTAACTCTGTGAGCATTAGTATTTGCATCCATAAAATGAATGAATCATCTATGAGATTTCTTCCAGCTACATTGTTTTATTATTTTAAATTTTCTTTTTCTTTTTCTTTTTTTTTTTTTTTTTTTTTGGTGTCCAGACATGTTTTTCCATTCTTGGTGCTTTCAAGATCACAATGATGTTGTAATAAGTTTCTTAAGATATGAGTATGGAAATTTATTAAATGATCATTTTGCTAGATTGCCTTTCCCACTGTTCTGGGAAGAGGGAACAGTGAGACGTAAATGGAAAAACAAAGAAATATAGTAGATACAATATGGGATTTGGAATCAGGAAGATCTTCCTCTAAATCTCACCTCTGATTTTTACTCCTTGTGTAATCATGGACTGATTCTTTAAACTCTTTCAGCTTTAGTTTCCTCATCTGTAAATGGGTTATTATCACCTAAATCATAGAGGTGTTGTGAGGATCACATGAGATAATGTAGGCAAAGTATTTTGTAAAATTTACAATAACTGGCTGGATCAATCCATGCATGCAGCACTTTCTATGACACCAAAGATTCATCTGTGCATCCATAGATGCACATATCTTGGTAACTTGTGATTATTGTATTCAAAAATATATTGATTACTTGAAAAAGATGCCAGCTGCCTTTTAAGTTCTAAATATGAAATAGTATTATCCCTAGCCAATGTTGCATATGGATCTTGCCTTTGATTTTGCCCCAAATTAGATTTTCCTCTAAAATTTTTTTTAGGTTAGTTTTAAACTCAGTTAGCTTTGGGATACAATTTATTTGCTATTTTGCCTCACAGGAGCCAGTATACATAGCTGGGAAATTGGAGGGCTGGCATAGCTGGTGTATCCTTGTGTGCTTTCTGTCCAAACCATTCATGGTTTGTAAGTCCTCTTTAAGTTTATTGGAACTAGATTTAAGTTGTGTGTAACGACATTTCTGTTCCTTGAGACTTAGAATTGGCTTAATTTAGTTTGATAAAGTATTGGGGAAACTGTTTCATACTTTTTTCACTCCTAGAATGTCCAGTAGGCTTTATGAGAATTTGACTGGCTTGTTGATAGAAGTCACTCAACACTGGTTTATTAGGAGAAAGATGGATCTCAAAGTTAAACTTTGCTTAGTTACTCTGTGGTCTCCTTCTGAGTCACATTGTTTAGCAAATGGGATCCATAGATCATACCATATATTTCTTTACTGTTTACATTAGAAGGGTACTAATAGAGTACATAGATAGTCTATTGATTATTTCTCGTTGCTGTCATGTGATCATCCCATCTTTTATTTTGGTTAACATACCTTTGATGACATTGTTTACTTTAGTTCTTTCTAATAGCTTCTGATTTGCAATATGTTGCAGTCTGCTCAAGCTCATGATGAATTTCCCCCTAGCTTTCTGAGTGTTGCTCATTTTTAATTCTTCAGAGACTGTAGTGTTCCATAGTGCTCCAAGGGCCAAAATATCTAAGAAACTAGAAAGCAGACAACAAATACCAAAAACAAAGAAACCAATCCCCATAAGAAACCAGAAGCATAATTTCTCCCAAGAAATGTCCCCTTTGGCAATTCTTCGAACATTTTAGTCATTTCTTCCCATGGCTTAAATACCCAGGAGAATGTCTAAGTGTGATGATTTATGCTTCGTGTCTTGGTGCAAAGTAACATTCAGAAACTAAATTTTTGAGCTGACATCTGATGTTTGTAATTAGAGTACCAGGGAGACCCAAGGAAATAAGCAGTGAATCCAGAAACCAAACCAGCAGCTGTGAGTACAGCTCATTTCCCAAAGGAACTACTTAGGACATTTAGTATATGTTATATATACTATTAAAAAAGTTTTGACCTGGTTCATCTCTTCCAAACTCTCATTTTATAAATGAGTAAACTGAAACCCAGTATAGTAAAGAGACTTGTCTAAGGTCATATTAATAGTAAGAGATAGAACTAGCATTTAATGCCATAATGCATCTTTCTATAATATCACAATCACTGTATACATTTGAAAGGTGCTAAAAGTTCACTACAAACAAGACACAATCCACCATTAACCAGGACCAACCAGTCTAGGACACAAAGAAGATGGCAAGTCAATCAGTGTAATGTTTGGGCTAGCTTTCTGGCAGTCCCCCAGAAGGGCCTTGGTCTCAGTTGGATAGATACCACGAGAATGGACAAGAATAGAGTCCAAAGTCTTTATTATGTCTTATACAGTCTGTGTCTATCATAGTCTGACCCAGTTTCAGTCTGCCTCAGTATCCTCCAGCTGTCTGCCAGTGTCCATCTCAATCTGACTTTGTCCCCAGTTCTCCATAAATACCCTATTACAGTTACATCATTACAGTATACTGCGTATAAGCCAATTGAGATTAAATCATTATATCAAACTAGAGTGATTATATCATTATACCATACTAGATACATGTGAACTATCTCATCAATTCTACTGAGTTAATACCTTGTTTTAAGTATACTTCTTTCAAATATACTTCCCCAGATTTTGGCCCTCTACAAATCAATAACCAATGTCTGGAAATTTCTGGGTATTGATTATTATATGACACTTAAATATGAGGCAGTGATAAGTAGATTAGATTCTCAGAATCAGGAAAATTGAGATTCAAATATCACCTTTGACACTTCATTGTGGAAAATGGTCATCACCTAACTTCTCTGACCTCAATTTCCTTTTCTATAAAAAAGGAAAAGGAGTGACCATAATATTTATCATACATTTTTTATGGTGAGGTCCCTGTATGTGAAATGGTACTATGATTAGAAAGTGACTTATGAACTTCAAATTACTAAATAAATGTCAATTATTATTATCATTACTAGCCAAATAGGGTCCATGATTTTTCTAGTCTTTGTAGCAATATATGTAATCATTTGTTATCCCAAAACACTGACATGAAATAGTCATATTCCTTCCACCTTACCAAAAGGTAGATGAGACATAAAACATTCCCAAATGCCACTTTAGCTGCTTCACACTTGACTTACTTTCCATCTTTTCTATCCTTTCTCCTGTCCCATGGTCACAATATTTGATTCAAATTAAATTAATTTAACTTAAAATTTAAATACAAAATGAAAAAGGAAAAAAAAAAAACACCATTGCCATATACACAGAAGAAAGGGAGGATTCAATAAAAGCAATAAATTTCCATTTTAAGAAAACTTATATTATAAATACTAATCATTATTTTTTAATGCTAGTCATATTTTCTTTGCGTGCTTTCAAGTTTTGTTTTGTTTTGTCTTCTATTGTGTTCTTTGTACTTTGTTTTTGCTCTTTCCTCCCTTTCCTCCCCTCAGGTTTATATATTTATATACCACAATTATATTCCAACCCACTTACATTCTGAGAGATTATAAAAATCTCCCCTCACACCCCAACTTTTTGTATTCCTTCTATTCTTGGGTGCATGAGTTTTATTTGTATAAAAAGATTTTAATTTAAAATAATCAAAATTTATTCATTTAACACTTCAGCAATGCTTTCACCTTACAATATGATTTAAATATCTGATATTACAGAATCTAGTTCTTTTACATCTTTTCTCTCTGGTTTCCTTCAAGTTCCTAATCCTCTGCTTTTCCAAATGAACTGTTATTGTTTTTTGTTTGTTTGTTTGTTTGTTTTTTGTTTTTTGTTTGTTTTTTTTCTAACTCCGTAAGATAGTTTAAAAAAAATAATTTAATTGGGATGGTATTACATAAACAAATTAATTAGATAAATTGCTTTTTTTATTATATTAACTTTATCTACTCATAAGCAGTAAATATTATTCAATTATTCAGTTCTAATTTTATTTGTATGAAAGGTGCTTTGTGTTAATTTCTGTATAGTTCCTCTAAGTGTTTTGGCAGACATACTCCCAGATTTTTTTATAACTTTGAGTTATTTTAGATGGTCTAAAACAATATGAATATGGCTCCCACATAGTATAATTTCTCTATTTCTGTCTTTTGATTAAATATTATAGCTTTAATTTTTTCTGAGATTGACTACCCCTTCTTTTTTGCATAATAATTCTACTCCTTGTTTTTATTTTATGTTTGTATGTATTTCACATTTTTATAGCATTTCCTGAAAGCAACTTATTGTTGAATTCAAATTTTTAAGGTGGTATCAGTTTCCATTTTATGGGTAAATTCATCCCATTCATATCCTAAGCTATTATTACTTGTATATTTTCCTCCTTGCTATTTTTCCCAGTTTCCATTTTATGGGTAAATTCATCCCATTCATATCCTAAGCTATTATTACTTGTGTATTTTCCTCCTTGCTATTTTTCCCAGTTTCCATTTTATGGGTAAATTCATCCCATTCATATCCTAAGCTATTATTACTTGTATATTTTCCTCCTTGCTATTTTTCCCAATTTCCATTTTATTGGTAAATTCATCCCATTTACATCTTAAGTTAGAATTACTTTTCTATATTTTCCTCTTTCTTTTTCCCCTTACTATCCTTCTCACCTTATTCCTACCCCTCCTCACTCCTCTGCTTTACTTCAACTAATTATCTTGCCTTCATATTCCTTAACCTATTCCCTAAAATACTTCCCTTATCCTCTCACCCCACCCTGTTCACTCTCCCTCTTGTTTCTTTACAAATTTAGATTTTTTTTTACCCCTGAAAAACCCATTCATATTCACTCACCCACTTATTCATACATTTATAAAACTTTTAAATGTATATATTCTAAATGTATATGTTGTTCTTTCTTTAAAACATATCTGATACGAGTAGGGCTCCAGAACTAACAGTCTTCCTTCCCCATCTAAATCCTCTGATACCTTATTTGTATGAGATCATTATTCTTTTATCTTTGCCCTGCAACATTTTGCTTTTTAGAATCACATCATGTTCAGCACTATCCCATTCTTTCTTTTGAACTACCCAATTACTAATGACAACTCAATGAACTGAAAGTTTTGTCACAAAAGACCAGAACTTAATAGGAATTTTGACATACAAGATTCAGGAAAAATATAAAGTAAACATTAAAGACCAATTACAAAGGACTCAATAAGGACAAACTGCTCACTTTTTAAATATAGAAATATAAACCTTATGTCTAAGTCTTTCAGTTCATTGAATATCCTTTTTTTTTTCATTAAAAATAAATTCGCGCTGAGTATGATATTTTTGGCTACAAATACAATTCTTTTGTTCTTCAGTATATGGTATTGAAGACCTATGGTCTTTTTAGTTAACTGCTTCTAGGTCTTGTATAATTCTTACTGTGGTTGTAGCATATTTAAATTGTTTCTTGTTGCTCATAATATTTTCTCCTTAACCTAGAGCTTTCAGGAGTTTGACTGATATTCTTACAGGTTTTCATTCTAGGATCTCTTTCAGGTGGTGATTGGGAGATTTATTTTATTTCTATGCTTCCCTCTTCTTCCAAAACTTCTGGGCATTTTTCTTTAATCATTATATTGATTCTTTTATTTATTTATTTGATGTTGGCTTTCAGGTAGTCAGGTTATTCTTATGTTTCCTCTTCTTGCTCTGTTCTCCAGATCAGTTATTTTTCTGATGAGATATTTCACATTCACTTCTATTTTTTCATTCTTTTTATTCAGTTTTTATTCTTTCTTGGTCTCTTATAACATCATTGATTTCCCCTTGTCCAACATTAGTTTTTATTTTTCTATTTTTTTATTTTTTAAGCTTTCCCCCCCCAAAATATATGCATAGTTTTCAATATTTACCCTTGCAAAGTCTCGTGTTCCAATTTCTTTTCTCACTCCCTTCCCTTCACCCCTTCCCTAGACAGCAAGTAATCCAATATATCTTAAACAAGTGCAATTCTTCTATACATATTTCCAGAGTTATCATGGTGCACAAGAAAATTCAGATCAAAAAGAAAAAAAATGAGAAAGAAAACAAAATGCAAGCAAATAACAAAAAAGTGAAAATAATATGTTGTGATCCATACTCTGGGTGCAGATGAGTCTCTCCAACACAAGACCATTGGAACTGACCTGAATCACTTTGTTATTGAATAGAACCATGTCCATCAGAACTGAGCACTATATAGTCTTGTTGTTGCTATGTTCAATGTTCTCTTGGTTCTACTCATTTCACTTAACATCAGTTCATGTAAGTCTCTCCAGGCCTCTCTGAAATCATCCTGCTGATCATTTTGGATAGAACAATAATATTCTATAACATTCATATAACTTATTAAACCATTCTCCAACTGAAGGGTATCCACTCAGTTCCCAGTTCCTTGCCACTACAAAAAGGTCTGCTACAAGCATTTTTGCCCATGTGAGTCCTTTTTCCTTTTATATGATTTCTTTGGAATATAGGCTCAGTAGAGACACTGCTGGATCAAAGGGTATGTACAATTTGATAGCCCTTTGGTCATAGTTCAATATTATTCTCCAGAATGGTTGGATCAGTTCACAACTCCATCCACAATGTATTAGAGTCCCAGTTTTCCCATATCTCCTCCGACATTCATAATAATCTTTTCCTGTTATGTTAGCCAATTTGGGAGGTGCCAACAGTTTTTAAGGAGTCATTTCCTTCCTTAAGATTTTGAATCTCCTTTTTCAGTTGGCCTAATAATCTTGGTTTTCTTGGATTGTACTTTTCATTGATTTTAAAAATTTTTTTTGAGTTCTTCTAAGAATTCTTTTTGGGAACTTTATTTTGACATTTGACATTACTCTTTTGGGGTAGGAAATTTTTTTTTGCTTCAATATCCTCCTCTGAAGATGATCCCTGTCTTCTCAATTTCCATAGTAACTGTCTATGGTTGTATTCTATCTCCTTTGCTCACTTTTTGTTTCGCTTTTATTTTTATAAGCTTATTATTACAATCACCTCTAATCCTGGAGTATGGGAGATGGTGCCTTTGGCCTTAGGTCCTTCTTATTGTTATTTTTTGAGTTTTGTACTGGCCCCAAACTTTGCATTCTTTCTTCCTCTTACTTATAGTTAAGAT
Source organism: Antechinus flavipes (assembly GCF_016432865.1). Taxonomy (NCBI): domain Eukaryota; kingdom Metazoa; phylum Chordata; class Mammalia; order Dasyuromorphia; family Dasyuridae; genus Antechinus; species Antechinus flavipes. The sequence continues at coordinate 175,431,875 of NC_067399.1, read as the reverse complement.
TCCTCAGCACCTGATGCTGGAAATGCTCTTGTTATCTGATGATCATCTAGTCACTAAAAGTTTTACTTTTTCCCTCTGGTCTGGTACTAAAACCAAGAACTCAATTCTCATTGTAAGTGCCAGCAGCATCCCTGCCCCACTGCTTCTGTATTCACCTTGCAGTGTGCTGGTCTCTTCTTGCCTGGTATGGCATCTAGGCAACACATTTGGGTCTGGTGAAAATTCCTGTGCTTGAGTCTAAGGATATGTATATACCAGCCCACCTGCTCCGAAGGCTCACAGTTTGAAGTTTCTGAGGAGGTAGCCTAGAGGTATTTATCCTTTATTCAGGCCAAACCTCTCCTGGAATCTTTCTTTGGATCTTTTCTGATTGTTTGGGGTGGGGGTAGAGTGGGGGAACCACTGTTCTTCCCTAATTCTTGTTCATTTTTGCTACTCTGTGTTTGTCCTGAGAAGCTAATTTATCTTGTTTGTAAAGGAAATATAGAGAACTTAGAATTTTCTGACCTACTCTGCCACCTTCCCAGAATCCTCTCCAGATGTCAATTTCCATGTAATATTTTTCTGTTGGACTGATGTCTTTTCTGGGTGATAATTGGTTTTCTGATTCAATACAGATCCCAGAAATCCCACCACTTGGTCTTGAGTCCTATCTTTTTTTAAGTCTGGATAATCTTACTCTTTTTACCTCTCTGATTTTTCATTTCCTCATCTGTATAGTAGGACTAATATTTTATTTGCATTGTGGCATACAACTTTTGTACATAAAAGCACATCAGAACTACAAATTATTACTCACCTATTAACTCTTTTAATATGATATTGCAAGGTATACAAGATCTTTCTCCTATGGAATTAAAAGCAATTTTGTCTTTTCCATCCTTATAGCCTCCCTTGGAATTCAGCTACATCAGGTAATATTGATTCTTATTTTTCAAACACCCTAGTTAGGAAAGATAGACTTAAATGGCTTAAAGTCACATTGAATGAGGGGCAGAGCTATAAACAGAACCAATTTCTATAGATATTGAACTATTACACTATTTATTGAAAGAATTAAAGCAATTATTAATGCCTTTTTAAAAAATACCATCATCAAATATTACCTCAGAAAAACATAGCTTTAGACACATAAGGGATATCCAAGGTTCAGTCCAACCCCATCATTTTACAATTGAGGATCTGAGGCTTAGAAAGTAAAAACAGTTTTTCAAAAGTTATATTTGTAATAAGTAGCTGAGCTGAGATCAGAATTCAGGAATTCTGACTCTAAATCTTTCCAGTAATCTTCTATTGCCTCCCGACCCAAAACTGATTAGCAATGGCACATTCAACAGAATATTCTCCACTGTATTATAGTAATCCCCTGCCTCTCTACTTGAGAAGAAAAAAGTGGACTTTATCATCTCTTCTCTGGAAATAACAAGTCACTGCATTTTATCTAAGTTCAGCTGCTTTTGGTGTCATTTTTATTTACATTATTGTACTCATTGCATAAGAATTTGTTTTCCTATTTTGGCTTTCTTCACTCAGAGTCAGTTTGTATGAGTAAGTGACAGTTTCTTAATCAGCATTTGAAAAGTAAGTTGTCCCTTCACCTTCTAGACTCGAATATTTCTTCTGTTAGGAAAGTGGATGTTCCATTTTTCTGCACCAATTTGATCCACATGGAAAATGTAACTGAACAAGTAGGACCAGAGCAGGCTGACTTTGAGATCTTGCAAGGACCACAAGAGAAGTGATGCAAAACCTTTGGCTGAAAATTGCAGCTGTTGACAACCACTGGTCAGTTTGTTTGTGTTCTGAAATCCTGGCATTAATTATGTAAACTAACATCAATGGTCCAGTGTTTCTTGTTCTAAATTGTTTTTATTAGGAAAAAAATAAAAGGGCACTATCGAGTAGTGAAATAGAGAAAAAGAGAAAATAAATCAAAGCCATATTGGCTTGCATTACAAAGTGCACTATTTGTCCTTATGGGCCTGAATGCATCTGACACTAAGTTGAGGACCACCTACTTTGAGGACTCATCTCTTATTCATCTCTTTTAAAACCTATTAATTTGGCCAGTGTGAGGTGAAAGCAAATTGTGAAAAAGTGAAAAAGCCCTTATTGGCCTATCCTGTCAACAGGGGATGTTTTGCCAGAATGGACAAGGAAATTGTCTTATTGTGATGCTGGACAACAGCTTTTAGCCTAATTGAATTCAGGTAGGCAAGTGCCCTAAACTAAGGCTCAGGCCCAGGTTAATCCTTTTTATTGGCTGGGCCACAGGTTATCATACTTTCTTATCAAGCAAGACCACTTTCCTCTAGATGGGGATTAACCCTGAGAGACAATGAGAAAGTTCCTTTCTGAAAAAAAAGAAATGAAAGCTTTGTCAAGTACAGATCCTCGGAGTTTTTTCCTATAACTTCTAATGCCCCTTGTGGGTTTTGGGTTCATTACTTTTTTTTTAAAAATATGAAATTCCTCCCTGCTTTTTGTTGTTATTACCATTGCTTTTAGCTCATTTTGGTATCAAAACTGAGTCTAATCCTCAAAGGTTTTAGAGAAGGAAGGGACTTTTAAGAAGATCTTTTTAAATAAAATCCTCTCATTTTACAAAAGAGAAAAATAGAGGCCTAGAAAAGTTAAATGATTTGTTTCAGGTGATACAGAAATAAGAGACATAAGAGACCCCATTCAAACTGAGAGTTCTGACTCACAATCTACTTCCTTTCCCACTATCCCACTTTTTTTTACACAGAATCCACAATTGTGAAGAGCAAATCAGATTCTATTTACTCATAGTAGACTCATTCTTGCTCTTTGAAGCTTACCAATCTCCATTCCATTTTATTATACAGAGACATACTGAAGACCCAATTTTCACTGCATACCAGAAAGGATTTGGGATTCTTATAAAAATCTTTGCTCAAAGTCTGAAAGTGAATACTCTTTAAATGGAATGACTTCTTAGAAAATGAACTTTATAAATGTACACATATATGGAAGATTTTCTACACATTGGCCAAGATTATGTTTTTTGCATAATTTCTGAAAAAGTAATTAAATATGTGGTTTAAATATTTATCTATAATTATCTATAAATCTATATATAATTGAATACTTAGTTTGTATTTATATTTAAACATATTTCTTACCTAGAAAGATAATCTTTTAGATAATTAAATGTATAAATATTATGTTTATACATAAACATATTTGACATATAAAGATAATTAATATGTATTTTAATGTGATACTTTAAATTCCCTTAACAAATCTGATAGCAAATTTATTATATAGTTTCATAAGTTTCTATGGACAAAGAAAAAAAAATTATAGGGTTGATAATCTATTGGTGATGAGAGCCTTTGAATTATAGGTATGATATCCAATATGAGACTCATACTAGAGACCTTTCTACTTCAAGACTTCAGTTACAATATCCAATCCAGTGGTTCAGTTTTTGAAATTCGGTCTCCTTTCCCTCTCTAATGAGGGATTGGTGAAGAACTTTTAGAGCATTTTTTTTTACCTTTTTTAAAAAACATATTAAAGTATTCTGATAAATAATAAAATTAGAATTTGTTTGATATATTTTTCAAATTCAAATTCAAATTAATAAGATTTGTTTGATATAGTTTTAAAATAGATTTTTCTTTTTAAAGATTTTTTTAACTAAAAAAAATTTCTTAATTTAATTAGCACCACAAAAGAATAACAATTTCATTTGCAAAGTAAAACAGAAAAAGAGGCTTATAGTTGAAAATGAATCTCTATTAAGTATTTTGCTTTTTTAAAAAAGTTTATTATAAATTCAACAAATTACTTTCAGTGCTTCCCTGCTTGCTGTGTTTAACTTCCTTCTATTCTCTTTTGTACTTTTAAAAATGCTTCAATAATCCTCTTTTTATTTTGTTTTCTTTTTCTATTGGCAAGACTATTGCTATCTTCCTGCTTTCTGCAAAGCTCACCCTTTCAGGAAAGACACACAGACACACACACAGACACATATATACACACACAGAGATACACACACACAATCCATGTCACAAATAAAAAACAATCAAGCAAAGCCAAGCCATAATTTGCCAAGCACAAAAAATGCATGTCTGATTTTATACCTTGGGTTTATTACCCCTCTTTTTAGAAGGATTAGAATACTTCATTGTGAGAACTTTAGAATCATGCTTGGTCATTGCATTAATCAGAATTATTAAGAAAAAGTATTTTTTTCTTCTCTTTTGTATAAAGCTTTTTATTTTTGAAACATATGCATAGATGGTTTTTAACACTTACCCTTGCAAAACCTCTATTCCAATTTTTTTTCTCTCTCCTTTCCCTCCACTCCCTCCTCTGTATGGCAAGTAATCAAATATATGTTAAACATGTGCAATTCTTCTAATCATATTTCCCCAATTATCATGCTGCACAAGAAAAATCAGATCAAAAAGGAAAAACAATGAGAAAGAAAATAAAATACAAGCAAACAAAAGCAAAAAAGTGAAAATACTATGTTATGATTCATACTTAGTACTGACAGTCCTCTTGCTGGAACTAGATGGCTTTCTCCATCACAAGACCATTAGAACTGATCTGAATCACCTTGCTGTTGAAAAGAGCCATGTCCATTACAACTGAGCATCATATAATATTGTTGCTGTGTACATTGATATCTTGGGTTCTACTCATTTCACTTAGCATTTGTTCATGTAAGTCTCTTCTGGACTCTCTGAAGTCATCCTGCTGATTGTTTCTTATAGAACAATAATTTTCCATAGCATTCATATACCATAATTTATTCAGCCATTCTCCAATCAATGGCAGCAACTCAGTTTCCAATTCCTTGCCACTACCAAAAAAAGCTGCTACAAAATTTTTGCACATGTGGGTCCTTTTCCCTGAAAAAGTATTTTTCTAATGTCACAAGAGACAAGAGGCATGATTCTTCCAGGCAGAAGAGACAGACAATTTGTAACCTTTCTCTTTATACCTCTACTTCCAGTATTTCTAGTGACTTCTTGAACCCAAATTTGAAAGCAATATATGTGGAGTAGGTTCTAACCCATTAGGAGCATGATGAGCATCAAAAGCAATTGCAAAATCTGAAAGCAATCTTAACATCCAATATTAAGAAAATGATGACAACAGATGGATACATTAATGTAATTAAATACTACAAATACAAAAAAAAGTATGAAAAATACAGAGAAATTTAGAAAGAATTCTATGAAATGATGTAAAGTAAAAAAAAAAACAGAACCAGGAAAATGGAATTCACAATAACAATGATTATAATTTTTAAAAATTACTTCTCTATATTCATGTTTTTTTTTTCTTTAATAGAACAAAACTCCTTGGAGACAATTATTTTGTTTTTTCAAGAATATCCCCAGAACCAGTGCCTGTCACACAGTAGATAGTTAATAAATACTTGTTGAATATCATGAAAAAAGTGGCATATTCATAACTTCCCAGATGTAGAAATATTAAATGGGTGGAAATAGTGTTCACATAAGGTGGGAGAGAAACATATTAAAATAATTTACTTTTTAAAAGCTAGCATTTATGTTAACACTTTAAAGTTTACAAATTGCTTTACATATATTATCTCATTTGATCCTTACAACAACTCTGGAAATAGGGGCTATTATCAAGAGAGGTTAAGTGATTTTTCCATGGTACACCACTACTAAGTTATCAAACTGGAGTTGATTTTGAGTCTTCCTCTCTCCACACTAATTGATCTGATCCATTAAAGATGGGGTTTTGGACAAGGGGCTAAAAGGAGGGGGCTGGAAGGTGGGATAAATAAGATTTCCATAGTTTTCTGGGTGCCAAAATTATATGTTATCAAGATAGGAGGAATATTATAGACTAATCTAACAGAATATCAGAACCTGTGTTATTTAGTTCCAGGCATGTGGACAATGGCATCATATTAATGAGGAAAATGACCACAGTTAGCAACAGGAACAAAGCAACAACTGAATAGAAAGTCAAAAAGGATGCTGAAGAGCACCAGCATGACGGCAACAGCTTTCTGAAGTGGAGGACTGAGTTTTAGCAGATTCTAACCATGACAGATAGTATCATGCTGGAATTCCAGCAGGTGATGCCTCTCAGACACACTACTGCAAACATCTCAATCTCAATGGCAGTGTATGCTGGGAAAAGCTGAGAGTTTTAGGAGTTTCTAGATGTCCTCAGAAGGCCATGGGAGGCAGAACTATTTGGATTTAAATGGGAGGAATGTTTTAATTGCAGTGCAAAGCAGATAGTCTCTAATACCTAAGAAGTATCTGGGGATTTTTGCCCTTTCCTTAGTGGCTTATGTGTCTATATAGATTATAGATATGAATGTTATTACTATTGCATGGAGTGTGGAATAAAAAAGGATGCCATTACTTGATTTTCTACTGTTATTTGCTTTGATACTTTGTCCAAATTACATACTTTGTTATTTAATTAATAGCTTCTGCCTGGTTTGTTGATAAAAAAAATACAATAAATGCAAACATGCTCTAAATATTAGCCTCCTTATTGAATTTAAGTAACAGTGTTTGCAGAGGAAGAAATCCCAATATATTCAAAAGATTTAAATATTCATCACCAATCCTCAGTTCTTCTGTGCTTCAATGTGATCATTGCATGAAAAAGCTGATAGATTTTGCAACTTCAATAATGCCCATATCAGCTCAGAAGCTAATTTTAGCTTCTTCAATGTATCAGGGCTCTAACACTGAAGAGAATGGAACTTTGCACTCATAGAAGGACTGAGGTGGTTTTTCCATTTGGTCTTTGAATACTTAATTCCTACCATAATGCATAACTGGCACTTAATAATTGCAAATTGATTGATTGAATCAATTTATCTAGTGGGGCTAAAATGCAGGCACACTCACAAACAAACCAATTATATAAATAATTGTGTGTGTATTTGATAAGGGAAAGTGTATAGAAGGAATGATAGTAGCTATGAAGTAGTAGTGTTGGGGATGGAGTAGAATTAGAATTAGTTTACAGAAACATAGTTGGAACATACCTCAGTGACCATAGTCCAACTCAAAATTAGAAAGGAATTCACACTATAATATGTCTGACAAGTGGTCCTTCAATTTTTACTTGAAACCTCTATTGAAAGGGAGCCCCCCACTAGCCTAGACATCCCATTCCTTTTTTGTTTTTGTTTTGTTTTGTTTTGTTTTTGTAAGCAAATATTTCCTTGTGGCCATTTTACATTTGCATATTTTAATCTTCCATCCAGTAATTCTGGATATGCCTTCTGTGTCTAGACCATACTTTTAATCCCTCTGACACATCACAATGCTATTAGGTGCTTTCTGAATTTTCCCTGAATATTCTCTAGATAAATTGTATCTTCCTTTAACCATTCCTTAATTAATGAATTCTGGTAATTTTTTTTAGTATAAATTACTTGTAGTTCTAAAGAAAAAAGATCTTAAGAGTTTCCAATAGTATAAAGAATGACTGCAAACCAACACCCAAATATTCTACTAAAAACAAAACAAAAACAAAGCACTTTTAAAGCATTTTGTCAATCAAATAATCTATCAGTAAGCATTTATTTAGCACTTCTTATATGCCAACTATTTTGGAAAGTTCTTGATGATTCGAATAAAAAAATAGTGCCTCTTCTCTAGTTATTTACATTCCAATAAATATGAGTTATTATATTTTGTCCTACACTGTAAGCTTATATGACTTCCTCATAGGAAGTCAATAATGAAAGCATATTAAGTTTAAATCATGTTTTAAACTGTAGAGTAAATCATGATTTACTCTAAATTTTTAATCATAAAGGAACCAAATACATGAAATAATGATATGACAATATGCTATTCAAATAATTTCCACTTTTGGTATTCAGTTGATTTTTCTATTTCTCAATTTGAGAAACAAAAGATATAAATGTAATTTAAGTAGGAAAAATTGATTTTCATGAAGCCCTTGACTTAGTTCTATACTTATGACTTATACATATGCCACATAGGTAAAGTAGAGATGAGTCTAATACTAAGCGTATAAATACTAAGTACTGAGAGTACTCTTAGTACTATAGAGTGTACCCACTAGTACAGTGGGTAGAGAACTAGACTTGAAGCCAAGAAAACCTGTTTTCAAACCCTGCCCCTGATATGTTCTACTAGGCAATTTTCAGCAGTTTCAACAGACTTTAAGACTTAAGTTGCATAGAAGATGCCAATGTGCATTAGAAGAGGGAATTCTCATACCTGGTAGTTCCATATATTGATGAAATGGAAGGTTTAGTTCTATTATTATCAAAGGATAAGAATACTATGATTTTTGATGTCCTTATGGAAAACAGTTCCCTATTTAAACACATCAGTAGCATAAAATATCAGAAACAATTGATATAAAACATAACATTTTTCAGAGGGGCAATTTATTCCCATTATAATTCGGCTTAACCCTTTATCATCTCCCCTAACAAGAGGTATAGCTTCTACCTTAAAAAGGGAGTAGATTCAAAACATCTGATTAATCGCTTATGTACATGAATGATCTGTGTGTGTCTCTGTCTCTTTGCCTCAGTCTCTCTGCCTCTGTGTGTGTGTGTGTGTGTATCTCACACACACACACATAATACACACCTTTATTTTTCTTTCTTTCTCTCCCTCCTTCCTGCCTATAATCCAGGTGCTTTGGGCAGTCAGTGATTCATGGGTTTTTGTTCTCTCTTGGCTGATGTGCAGGACAGGATAAAGGAATCCTAAGGAAAGAATCATGCTCCATTTTATCTGTTGGACAAGAGAAACCTGATATGTGGACAGATTATCAAGGAATACATTGAGTAGTGTGAGAAAAGTAGCCAATCCATTCTAAAGATACTTTGGACAGAATAAGGCACAACTCTACCTAGACAGAGTATGAGTTGGCTCTAAAAGATTGCTCTTGATCCCTATAGAAATGACTAGCAGATGTCAGAGCATCATGTCCAAGCTTTACTGTGATTACCATGATACATAAATCAATCTTAATTCTCCATTTATGAAGAAGACACATTACACTGGGAGGAAGCACAAAGAGAATGTGAGAGACTATAATCAGAAATAGAAAACCAAGCCCAGAGAAAGGTACAAAAAGTAACAACTGAATTTTAGGGAGAAAGAATTCCTCCTCAAATGTTCTTGATTCCTCCACTAGACAGGTCTATGATTCCAATTCCTCATTCTCTAACATGATATGCTCCCTCCTGGAATGACAGCTTCAAGGCCTCCTCCAGGCAAGTGGCTGCTCACAGAAGATCATGTTCCTATGATACTTGGCTCTGAAAATAAATCTCCTTCCTATTCCTGATGGTGATCACTTGCCCAGCAGTTTTCAGACTGACAAAATAGAGTGATTAGAAAGAAGCCCATTTTTCAGTTTTCTATTCTTCATTCAGTTTCACCAGAACATCATGGTACTGGGCCTCAAGGGTGTTTAAAAAGTAAACAAAAAACTCCTCTGAAAATATTGATGCTCTTTTAGGTTGCTATCACTTTCCAGTGATTTCCTTGCCTCTGCTTCCTCCCAGTATAGTCTTCCCTTATGACAAACAAGTAAAGTGAAAAAAAAAATCAACATATGGGCTGTCTAAATATTTATTCCTCAATTTTGACCTACATTTTAACACCTTTTTATCAAAGAAAAGAAGCATCCTTTACCAATTTTCTACACTGACTAGTACTTTGAAGTCTATCAATGTTGTGTTCCTTTACATTATGGTTTTGTGTAAATTGTTTTCCTGTTGCTGTTCATTTTCCTTCTGCCATCAGAAAACCTTTCATTTTTTTGAATTTTTCATATTCATTTCTTATGGCACAACAATATTCCATTGTTTTCATATCCTATACTTTGTTCAGCTATTTTCCAATTGAGGAATATTGTTTGCTTACAATTCTTTATTGCCACAAAAAGTACTGTTATAAATATTTTTCTCTCTCTGGGACCTTTCCCTCTGTCTTTGCTAATAAAGTAGCTGAGTTTATGTTCGATTTTTAAGGATAATTTCAAATCATTTTTCAGAACCATTAGACAAATTCATAGCTCCATCGAAGTGAATCGATGTGCCTATTTTTCCACAGTCCCTCCAACATTTACCATTTTCATCTTCTGTTATCTTGTGTACACAATATGAAGCCTCAGAACTGTTTCAGTTTGCATTACTTTCTTTTTCTTCTTTTCTTTTTACAGAGTTGGATTCAGTCATGACTGAGCTTGCAATATTTCTGTCTGCAAACTGCCCTAGGGTTGGTTTCCAAACATTTAAAACTTCCTATTTCCTATCAAAGAAATAATTTGAAAAGGAAGAGTAGGTGGAGCAGAAAGACAGCTTATATTTATATGAAGATATGTAAAAATAAAAATATTTATTTTTTTGCACTAAAAAACTATATTGCTCTATTGGAAAAAAAAACTGCTTCATCTCATGGAATTTTTCTTTGATGATATCAAAATACCATTGGCCTTGCTATCTATATTTATGTTATCAATCTCTCCATTTAAAATTCCTAAGTCATATGAAGTAAGATAGGAAATTAATCATCACAAGTACTTTATAGTTTCCTTCAGTCAAAATCATCAAAGAGAATCTGAATAAGTTAACTTATGCCTGGCATTCTGAAATCAAAACTGAATAGGAACAAGATATTCAAAACAATTAGCACCTAATCCTTAGCTATTTAAATGTATACAGTTGAAAATATAAAATGTGCTATAACAGATTGAGAAACAAGCCTATCAAAACATAGCATTTTCAATCTTTTTGTTGTTGTTTGCTTGCATTTTGCTTTCTTTGTCATTTTTTTCTTTTTCTTGTGCAGCAAGATAATTGTATAAATATATACATATGTTGGATGTTTAACATACATTGGATTACTTGCTATCTAGGGAAGGCGATGGGAAGAAGGAGAGTCAATTTGAAAAATTATCCATGCACATGTTTTGAAAAAAAAAACTTTAATAAAAAAAGAAAGAAGAAAGAAGAAAATGTAATTTTGCTGATATGGAATGTGTAAATAATATGAAATATGAATTTTATTGAGCTCTTGCATATCAGTATATAAACCACATATCAATAAATGTAATAAGATGTCTTAGACTTCTTTAAAAAAAGGAAGCTATCCTAGCAAAAACCCATAAAATATTAAAACTAGTACCCTAAAATAGTTATAAAAAGATGAATATTCCCTTACTGAAAAAGAAGAGGATTGGTATATATGCTCATAGTATGTGACAAACAGGTCAAAATTATAGAAATATTAGAAATCTATAGAAATAGAAATCTATAGAAATAGAAGCAAAGTCCCTTCATTGAACAATAAAATATGATAAAAGTTACTTGCCATTAGAGTTGTCAATTGGAATCAAAATGGCTTTTCTCCACATGGAACATGTGACACTACTGAGATCTGAGAATAGACCCAAAAGACAACATGCACATGTACTAAGTTAACAACATATTGACAAAAAATCATGAAAAAATGTCTGAGGCATACAGATTTGTTTTGGGAGATTAAGAGGTTATAATGGCATTTTGGAGTCAAGTCACTGACATAATTTCATTCAAAGTTACAGAAGAATTTTCCTTAAGAAACCTAGATGTAGTTATCAATATAATTACTCAAAAAAAAATGATAGAAACTCTGGAACAAAGTGCAGATTGTAAAAATGTAGTGCCTACTTACAAGTAGTACATGGCTTGATGGTTTAAATTATATATGCAGAAATTCATTAATCTTCAAAAACAGACATAACATCCTCATACTACAAATTCAGACTTAGAATGTCCTTGACTATACTTGAATATTCTGGATAAGTTAATAAGCTGATTAGAACCAGATCATTGCCACAAACAAAAGTGTTTTCCTCAAATTGTTCAGGGAGAGCATTCATCAATAAAAGTTTAAAAACAACATTTTCATGATGTCATCATACAAATATATTCTTCAAGATACACATAATAAGAAGCTTTCAAAGTATAGTCATATAACAGATAAAATCATAATACATATCATTCTTGCTATCGTTTATTGGGGTTGTAACAAGAATGATCCTGAAGAAGAAAAACTTACGTCACTATTTTTATTCAACTATGAAAAGTTATCTTTCTACTTATGCATTAATAGGCATATATGCAGTGATGAACAAAATAGAATAAAAGAATACTTAAAGGTTGACAGAAGTTGTTAACAGGAGTATAAACATTTATTTCCACTGGAATTGATTGAGAAGGACCCCAAGGATAAACGTCTAGAACTAGTTTGGGAACTCCAGTCGCTTGAATGAAGATGGGTTTTTTTCTAGGATAGAGTCTGCTTAGGCATTTCTTTTTAAGGGCCATCCCTCCCATTTCTTCTTTTTTGAACTTTGATTACTAAACTGGTACCTTTAGTAAGGCCTACTTCAGCAGACAAGATTGCAAAATGATAAGACAATTATTAGCTGAACTCCATTAAAAAAAAAAAGATGAGAATGAAAAGATAATAGCAGCATATTTTAAAGTGTTTTAAAGTTGATAGAGCACTTTATTTCATTTGATTCCTAAGACAGCTCTATGAAATAGGTAGATGAAATACATTTGAAAACATATAATTTGACCATAAATATCTTCAAGGAAATATACAAAATAATGAGCCATTTTATAATTTTAATATTTTCAAAATGAACTTTCAAAACTAAGTTGCTTAGATACAGATGATATTTAAACAGAAATGGGTTAAATTTACTGACCATTTGAGCATGGAAGTAGATTTGGGGGTGGGAAAATGACTCCAGGGTGATATAGTGAGATAGAATTATAAAATAATTTAATGTATAACCTGAGATGAATATGAGAATTTTAGACATAGATTATAAAAGTTCAAATTTTTTTTATCTATTATGAGATGTCTCCACTCATTCTTCTTACTTTGGGGGTAGTTTTTAGAGATAACTTCAAGGTCTATAGTATATTTAATAAAATTCCAGAGGAGAAAAGTCTGTTCACTCTTAAATGTCTTTTGTAACTATCAGCTTGGAGACATTATTTTAAGAGTCCTCAAACTTTTTTGTTCTTTAGTAGAAAGCATAGTACGATTAAGATTAAAAAAAAGAAAACTGAACAATGCAGAGCAGACTGGATCTGTGTATCAAAAAACACAATTTATTATTGTGTAAAAGCCTTTAGCAAGGAAGAGAAAAAATTTAATAAAGTGGATGAAGTGCCCAAGGGAAAAATTAGCACACAATGACTTCTTGTACAGCCAGTCAAAATAGCAGATTGGTGCAGTGACAGGCCTTACAGGAAATATTAAAAAGTACAGATGGCTCAAGTTTACATGTTTACAGAGAAGTTGGAAGAGGCAGTCAAAACCTGCAAGTGTCGTGCATTTTACTAGAAGGTTTTAGTCAGTAGTTAAAAAAAAAAAAGAAAGAACCTGAAGACTATTGTAAACATGCTATTAGGATTTTGAGTAGCCTAATCTCTTCATTTTTATTCTTTTGTGCTATATTAGGAGCAAATGGCTTTGGAAGGAATCAAAAAGGAATACTTTGAAGCAAGTTAAAATACAAGCCATTCCATTAGAAAATGTGGAATCTGGCTTGATGGTGGATTAGCTTCATTTCCATTGCACATGGGCGACTTTTATGATGTAATTAGACTTTAGTATCAATTTGCATTCAGGTTTGAAACATTTTTATGACCAAAAAAATGAACACTGTAATAGAAAACATTGTAATATATGAATAATGACTTTAATATTCTTCCATAGTAGCTTCTCTTGACAGAATGGAGCAAGTGATCCAAAAGTCAGCATGGGTGTGAAAGAGAGGAATCTGTTTAACTGAGTGACTTCCAGGGGTCCTGACTGAAAGTCACCATTTGATTATCTTGGCTTAAACTAGGTCTTAAAAAAGAATCCTAGAATCTGCCAAACACCATGAAGGTTTTTTTTTTTTTAAGTACTTCCCCATCGTTGTTTGCTTTTTGTCTTTGGAATATCTCTGGGAAGTCGGTAGGAGAACATTATTATTTCTATTTTATAGATGAGAAAAATAAGTCACGAAAGATTAAAGTGAATTACTCATACCTAGTTAATAAAACCAAGGGTCAAATCCAGGCTTTCTGACATCACAAAACTAGTATAAGGAGACATCAATTATGAATTTGATAGCATTGAGAATCATTTCAAATAAAGATCCAAATGATATGTCAAAAGTAGCAATCTTATTAGGCAAATAAATGCTGTCAAGTATGTACTATTTATATGAAATGGAAAGAAGGAAAAAGTAGGAAGAAAAAATACCAGGCTCAAAATTCTAATGATCAAAGAGTGATTCACAAGTTTCTCTCTTTGACCATCTCTCTCTTCCTCTTTTTCTTCTTTCTCTCTTTTTAATCCACACACACACACACACATACACACACACACACACACACACACACACACCTCTTGAGATAATTAAAAATATTATTAATCCTGTCTCTGCAATCCATTCTGTTTATTATCCTTCCTAATTTGTCTATTTTTCAAATTGGGCAATATCATCTATTCCTTATCAATATTGATAAAATGTTAAGTAGTCTAGAGACAAGAACAGATCCCCAAGAACAGATTATGTCAATAGGCATAAATAAAGGAGTAATCCTTTGAGCCATTGGAGAAGAAAACAACAAACCACTCCAGCATCTTTGCCAAGAAAACCTCATTATGGAGTCCTGAAGAATCAGGCATGATGGAACAAATGAACATTTTCACACATAGGTGAAGACATATGGAATAGTATAGAGGATTAATAAATTCTTCATGTTTCCAATTAAAAAAATTTTTATTAAATGCTTGCTGTGATAAACAAATTCTGTGCTGTGTTGAAGATACAACATGTGAAAATAGTACAATGTGGTAAGTTTGGAAAATTAAACAAAGCCCATTGGAGGGAGGATTCAAATGCCAGGCTGAGGAGTTTGTATTTTATTCAATAGACAATGAAGATTAATTGTAGTTTTGGGAGCAAGGGAATGGTATAAACATATGTGTCTGTTAGGAAGAATGTTTTGGTGGAGATATGAAAGATTTATTGGTTATAGAAAAGACTAGAAACTCTTAGGCTCATGGATCTATTTATTCTTTTTGTTTAGTTTTTGAGGCAATCGAGATTGACTTACCCAGGGTCACACATCTAGGAAATGTTAAGTGTCCGAGTCTGGATTTGAACTAAAATCCTCCTGAATTTAGAGCCAGCACTCCACTGTGCCATCTAGCTGCCCTTAGGCTCATAGATTTAGATTAGGAAGGGACCATAAGTAGCATCAAGTCTAGCCCATTCATTTTACACATAAGAGAACAGGCCAAAAGAGATTCAACAACTTGCCCATGACCAGATATAGAATAATTTTTTACCTAGGTATTGAATCTAGATCTTTTGATTCTAAATTCTTGACCCATTCTATTCACATGCTTTCTCCCTGTCAGGGAAACCTGTTTGAAGGCTATTATAACAGGACTGATAATGAAAGTCTAAACTAATATGATAGAAATAGGAGTGGAAAAATATTTGACTATTGGGGCAACTGTTCAGATAATAGAATAAAGAAGATAATGTCAATGGTCATAAATTGTATTGGTAGAGGGTCTACCTATATTAACAATGTGAAAGATCTATTAAGTTCTTTCTTATTATTCCTATTCTTAATTATTAATTATGATTAAAACAATCAGTTTTAAGTGACTTGCCCAGGATCACACAGCTAATATGTGTCAAGTGTCTGAGCTCAAGTCCTCCTAACTCCAGGACTGATGCTCCATTCACTGGGCCACTTAAGCATCCCTGATCCATTAACTTCTAAAGTAATATTTTCTAAAGTCAGGTACAAATAATTATCTAAGTTTCCACATTCCTTCATCAAGTTGGATTATAAAAATTGCTTATGTATTAAATGCATGTTTCATAAATTTACATAGAACATTTCAAATTTTACATGAGTACTTTTGAAACATACTTTTATAATAAATAAAACCACAAAGTCACAAAAGCTGACCAAAATTAATTATCATGTAAACCATTTTGAACTCATAATTGCCTATATCTCTGTTTCTTCCATTTATTGTTGTTCAATTATTTCAGCAACTCTTTGTGACACCATTTGGGACTTTTTTGGTTAAGGTACTTTAGTGCTTTACTTTTTCCTTCTCCAGCTCACTTTACAGATGAGGAAACTGAAGCAGAGGATTAAATGGCTTGTCCAGGATCATAGATAGTATGTGTCTAAGACTAAATTTGAAGTTAGGTTTTCCTAAGTCTAGGCATAGTACTCTAGCCACCACTCCATCTAACTGACCTTGTTTCCACTTCTAACACACTAGTTCTGAGTCTTATCCCTTGATTAAGGTATTGTAATAATAAAAAACAACAGGAGGAATCTTTGTATGAAAAGGTCCCACTACAAGTTGTAGTGAAGTAACCTTTATAGTCAGAAAGACTTATTCAAAAAGGAAATATTTGCCTAATGAGCTTTGATGGTAGAAACATTGTCTAGGTCTATTATATGGAGTTCAAGAGTACTAGATATAGTGAGGCTTTATTATTTGTTTTGTATTGATATTTAGAATAGAAAAAAACTTTTAATATTAATGCTTCTAGTCTCTTCTCACACTAAACCATCCTTTATATAACTGCTAGAATCATTTTCTTAAAACTGATAAGATATTCTAAATTGGGTATTTTTTCTGACTTTCCTCCCTTCTTGGAATGTTCATTCTCTATTTTAGAATAGTCCATTCTCTGCTTGGCTTCCCTGACTTTCTTCAAGTCCCACTGAAAAAATCCCACTTTCTAGAGAACCTTTCCTGATATTCATTTATGCTAATAGTTTGTTTCTGTTGATTATTTTCAATTTGTCCTATGTAAAGCTTGTTTGAAAGTGGTTATTTACATATTCTCTTTCTCCCACCCCCATCAGACAGTTAGTTCTTTGAGAACAGAAACAGCATTTTATCTTTCTTTGTATCCCTGACACTTAGCACAGTGCCAAGCATATAAATACTTAATACATTTTATTGACTGATTGACAGACTATGTCACTTTCCTACTCAGTAGATAAAGGGATTTCCCTATTGCCTCTAATACTTCCCCTCTTTGTCATTCATAGCCCTCCATTGGCTGATTTCAACATACTTCTCTCCCCTTCTCATTACATTTCTTTCCTTCAAACACTTTGTGTCCAGCTAAACTGTTCCTCTAGCTGTTTCTTACAAAATATTTGATCTCATTTATCTGTATCTAGGACTTGCCATGCACGGAAAGCATACTTTCTCTACTTTTGTTCAAAGCTCAATTCAAATGCCAGCTTCTGTGTAAAATCTTTCCTGATTCTCTCATCTGGTAGCATACAGTGTATCTCCATAATAATTTATCTCATAGTTATGTTGTATGTTCTTATATTTTAAAGGTCATCTCCCTTTATAGAATGTAAAACTTTTTAAAAAGAAGGAATCACTTAAGGTTTTGTTTTATTTTATTTTTTGCTTTGTTTTGTTTTATCTCTGTACTAGCATAGTTATTAGCATAAAATAGGCAGGAAATTAAAATTTATAAAAAGCTTTATTGATTGGTTGGTTATCAAATATTTACATTAATAGAATCATAATATTGATTATTGGTTTGACAGAATTAGAATATAATATGATATAATCTTATATAAAACTAAAATTGTAAAACTGTACTGAAACCTTTGTTTTGTTAATTTGGAATATGGACTTTGGCATCCTAAATCAATGATGATATTATCAATCATCACTACAATGTAAATAAGCTGAGGTATTTATTAGCAAAACTATAAATAGGTTAGAAACCACCTTTTATTGCATTTATTTCAGTGTAACAATTTATTTCATGTAGCAATTTCATGTAAATTTATTGGATTCCAACTTTGAATGGCACATGAATATTCCAGGAAGAACATAACTTCAGAAGGAAATGTGTCCTGGGGAAAGGAAATAGGATTATTGCTTCTTCCCCTCCCCTCTCCACCTCCCACTCTGGTATTGCCTCTATATGTTATGTTCTATACATAGAAATTGGTTCTTGACATTCCATCTTTGAAAGATTAGGTATGATGGCATATATCACACTTTCTAGGTAGGTTTCTTCTCCTGTCTTCCATGATTTCTATGATCACACTGACAATGATCTACTGCATATATGTAGAAGAGTATACAATGGTGGGAGATCAACAAGTTTCTATGCATTAGGGTAGAGGTTTATTAAATCTATCAACAACCATACTACATTTAAAAGTAATTATCTTAACAAGTTGAGAACAGCAATTAATCCATCAATAAAAAGTTTTACTAGGTAGAAAAGTCATTGATCAGTTTAGAAGGTCTTAAAAGCTGAATGCTGTGATTATATACAGGAAATATATTTGTATGCATTAAGAAGGCTGGGTTATACCCTCTGGGATTTATATAAAACCAATTACCTATTTTAGAATTGAGGATTTGGATCTGTGATAGCATAGAGAAAGGCTCCAACAAAGCCATTGGGAAGAAAAGTTCCCCATATGTCTCTGCTTTTCCCCTGGTCAGAGAATGATTTTGTGAACTTTGAGGCATCCCAGAAAATTCTCCCATGATCATTTTTAGCAGTTTTCCAGGAAGATCTGAGAGCAATTTCTGCATTAAACAACAGAGATAGACTGGCTGTACATGACAAGGAAAATCTGATTCAAAGTTCTACAAGGAGCCCAACAAAAATGCTACTCTGTATCTAAAAGGAACATTTTTAGGACTTCAGAGTAAGATTTCCAAGATTTTTATTATGTCCTTTGCCACATGTCCTCTAAGTTTGAGCCCATTTTTCTCCATACTCAATATGTACTGGTGGGAGAGTTTATGAGAAACTTCGGGGAGGCTGTTTGTACAAACTATACCACTAAAATAAGTTTCCATTTCTAAAATTTAATTGTCTGGCCAGCTATCAACTATTAATCATAGAAGAAGCATGCTAGTGGGGGCTCATGACCTATAACATTAGAAATGCTTCCTCCTCTTCCCTCTTTGAATCCCTCAAAAATACCAGTAGATACTGAAAGTACCAGTGCACTTGAATACAGGGGGATCCCACCTATCATTTCAAGCAGAGTTTGAGAGATTAGTCCTGGACACTATATGTATTACACATAGTAAAATGATTTTTAAAATGTGATAATCTGGGAAGGGCTATACTCCATTATGTTGAAGAGCCACTAATATATGGCAGGAAGTATTTGGGTTAATGAGCAGCAACCTCATCTTTCCTTGTGTGAGTGAGAGTTCTGGCAGGAACCCACGGTGTACTGTATTGTCTATGTGAGATGAAGCAAAGTTCTAAAGGGAGCCAGAAATGACAAATCCAAAGGGAAGGAATGAGCAAAAACGAAATATAAGCCAATTTCATATGCCACCTAAAGGAGCAGATAAAGCACACATGAAAACCAAGAAAAAAAAAATTAGTAACCAAGATCACAAAGAAAGTAGAAGGTAAGAAATTCAGTCAAGAGAAAAGTCCTTTTGTCAAGAGGGATACTAATGTACAGTGCTATTTGGTTGAAGAGTAAGGAATAGTGACTAAAATAACCCTTGAATGTTAAAGATAATATCCTAAAGAATTTTGAAATTCTGAAATAACAATAAAGACTTTGGTAAATAAATAGTAAACAAAAATAATAGTTTACCATAAATATTAAATCACTTTAGAGTTACTTATGATATGTGTAATTTGCTAAATGGGATAATTGTTATTTTTCATCAATATTTCTTTATAACATCTTATTAACATTTCACTTATTTGAACTGCTCTATTTAGATGAATGTAAATAAAAGCACATCTCAAAAATAACATGGTAGAATATATGCTCTTTTAACTCTCTTGGCTTGGCTTCTCTATCTAATAGAAATTAA
This sequence comes from Antechinus flavipes, assembly GCF_016432865.1. Lineage (NCBI taxonomy): Eukaryota > Metazoa > Chordata > Mammalia > Dasyuromorphia > Dasyuridae > Antechinus > Antechinus flavipes. The sequence continues at coordinate 175,411,938 of NC_067399.1, read as the reverse complement.
AACAGCTTGAGTCAGTGAGATTTTTTTGGATTTTGCATGCTTGCTTCTGAAACCATTCAAGTTTATATTATTTAATAAGAAAAAAGTTCTGACATGAAACCATGTGAAGAAGAATCAAGATTCTGATTTCCCAATTGATTTTTGCACATTCTTCTTTTGGTTGTGTTAGCTTTCCTGCACCTGTGTTTGAGTTACCTCACGCCTTCAGGGGGGCATTTGGGGGATTGTTACAGTACAGTATTGAAAAGTTCAGTGAATAAACAGCTCATATATCTAGTTAATTGCATACTGCCCCAGATCAGGAAATAGGATGCGTAAGCAGAGGCAAAATGGCATCTTTGTTGTACAGATCTATTGAAGGGCTATCGCCTCACAGTGAGGCGCTGGCATTTAGAATCCTTGACTAATGAGGCTTCTGTCTAATTATTTTTCCAAAATTTGAAGGTAAAGTGGTCTGCCAAAGACAGGCCTCTTGCCACTAGAGTCATGTCCCAGATAACTTAGAAACATACAGAGTGACAATGTAAATGGGAAATAATTTAACAAGGATAAAACAAAACTCTAACTACTGTGTGAGTATAATGATCAAGAAAGAATATTGGCCTTGAAAGAGCTTAGGAAATACCATTTCTTTCTTTCTCTTCCTCTTTCTTTCCCCCCTCTCTCCTCTTTTTCCTCCTCCTCTTCTTCCTCCTTCTTATCCTCCTCTTCTCTCTCCTCTTCCATTTCCTTTTCTTCCTCCTCCTCCTCCTCTTTCTCTTCTCCCTCCTCCTTCTCTTCTTCTCTCTCCTCCTTCTCTTCTTCTCTCTCTCTTTACCCCCTTCTTTTTCTGTCCTCTTCTCTCTCCCTTCTCTTTCCCCTCTTTCCCTCTTCTCTCTCCTCCCCTCTCCCCCTCCCCATCTCTCTCCCTCTTTTCAGAAATAGGGAATTATGAATGTGGGAAATCATATAAGCTCTTATACTAAGTTGATGAATTGGCTTGTTTTTCTAAACTTTTTTCTACTTTTTTTGAAATTCTTTATTACCAGCAATAACACATTGAGGAAAGATGGGCAGAGTTCTATCTAGAAATTAAGGTCATGAACTTGACATCTATTATACTTTGTTTTCTTTCTTTTTTGTGTGTGTGTAAGGCAACTGGAGTTAAGTGACTTGTTCAGGGTTACACAGCTAGTAAGTGTTAAGTGTTTGAGATTGGCTTTGAATTCTGGGTCCTCCTGATTTCAGGACTGGTGCTCCATTCACTATGCCATCTAGCTGCCCCCAGATATTAATTAAATAAATGGAATTCTAGTTAATATTGGAAGGGGCCATCTAGTTAAAACCTTTCTTTAAATGGGTAAGGAAATTGGACCAAGAGAAATAAAATGAAGTGGAAGAGCAGGAGTTGAAATTCAGGTATACTCATCTAAGCTTAGTTTAGTACTTTTTCTATTAGGTCTCTCCTTCAAATGTTTTCAGATGTGATTGTAGTCATTTGGCTCAGGAATTCATGCATAGACCAGAGATACAGAGGCTTCTGACCAGGTCCTTGTAAGCTCTATTAAAATCATGGTCTCTCTGTTGGAAAGCATGTGTGTATCCAATTTCTATACAAGCACTCAAGGTAACTAATTCTTAGTAGGTAAAAGGCAGTATTTATTTTGTATTACATAAAATACAAAATAACACAAAAACTTCACAGTAGCTTATCAACAGTTGATAATAATCTTCCCTTTTAGTGAATCCAGTCTTATATCAACATGAACATTTATAATTCTACTCTAAAGGTCTGGGTTCTCCAAGGAAGGGAAATAAATCTGGTATTCTGAGAGAAGTTACCCTATTCCCTTTCAGTCCAGTATCACCTAGTAGTAGAGAACAAAATCTACTATTTTGTTCTTTACTATGCCTTGTATTGTGAGAAACAGTGTAGTTTGGTGGATAGAGAGATGACTTCAGAGACAGAAAGACCAGTGTTCAAATCTGATTTGAACACTGGTCTTTCAGAGACAGAAAGATTTGAACACTGGTCTTTCTGTCTCTGAAGTCATCTCTCTATGACTCAGAGGAAAAAAATTGTGACTTAATCTTTTAATGCTCCAGGTAATGTTTTGACTGTAATGTGAGGAATAATTATGAATCTATATCAATTCTTCTACATCAATCAAATCAAAGTTCTAGATAAAAAAAAAAATACCAGATGAAAAAGATTCTGAGGGTGGAGCCAAGATGATGGAGCAAAGTTAGGGAGTTGCTCAAGTTCTCCAAACCACATGAAACCAAGCCTCTGACAGAGTACGGTGGAATGAAACCACTCTCCAGCTCAAAATAGATTGGAAAAACTTCAAGAAACATCAATCTCATTGGGGTGAAAAGGGTGAAAAGATAGACTCTGGGAAAGCCCATGAGAGAGTTTTAATCACAGCAAGTAAGCAACTAAGACCTTTAGTCCTGACTCAATAGAGAAGCATTTCAGTGGGGCAGCTTCCAGTTCCAGTTCAGAAGGCAAACTCTTGGAAACTGGATTCTTTCCTGAACTGAGCAGACAAAGTTACCTCCTGCAAACACAAGAGGCCTCTGTGCTCAATGATAAAGCTCAAAGATGCACAGGATGCTTGGGACAGCATCAATTTTACCCCAGGAGTAGAGGTTCATATTAAAAGTTTAAAAAGAGAACTACTGAACTACCAAAAAAAAAAAAAAAAAGAAAGAAAGAAAGAAAGAAAGAAAGAAAGAAAGAAAATGAGCAAGAAACATAAAAGAACTTTGACCATAGATAGTTACTATGGTGACAGGGCAGACCAAAACACAAACTCAGATGAGGACTGAATGTCCACAGAAGAAATCTCAGAGTGAAATAAATTGGTGTCAAGCCCAAAGAGCCTTCTTAGAATTTCTCATAAAAGACTTCAAAAGGCAAATAAGAGAGATAGAAGAAAAAGTGAGAAAGGAAATGAAAGGTATGCATGAGAGAGTCAACAGTTTAGAAAAGGAAGGAAAAAATTGTCTGAAGAAAACAGTAGAATAGATTAAATGGAAAAAGAGATACAAATGCTAACTGAAGAAAATAACATTAAAAATAGAACAGGACAAATGGAAGCTAATAACTTTGTTAGACAACAAACATTAAACAAACTAAAAAGAATGAAAAAATGGAAGAAAATGTGAAATACTTCATTGGCAAAATGGCAGACCTGGAAAATAGATGCAGAAGAGACAATTTTAAAATTATTACCCTACCTGAAGGCCATGGTCAGAAAAAAGAGCATGGATAACATTCTAAAAGAGGCCATTAAGGAAAACTGTCCCAATATTCTAGAAACAGAGAGGGAAATAGTCAATGAAAGAATCCATCAATCACCTTTGGAAAGAGATCCCACAATAAAAACCCCAAGGAACTTTGTTTTGAAACTCCAAAACTACACCCTCAAGGCAAAAATACGGCAAGCTGCTAGAGAAAAACAATTCAAATATCAAGGAACAACCATCAGGATTATGCAGAATCTCTTACAATAACTTTTACAATAAAGAATCAGAGGACCTGGAATACCATATTCCAAAAGTTAAAAGATCTGGGATTACCAAAAAAATTAACTACCCAGTGAGATTCAGCTTCATCTTTCATGGGAGGAGATGGAGCTTCAATGAAGTAAAAGACTTTCAATCATTTCTACTTAAAAAATCAGAGCTAAACAGAAAATTTAATCTATAAAGACAGGGCTCAAAAGAACCATAGAAAGGTAATCAGGAGAAATATATATATATACATACATACATCCCTAGTTGGGAAAACACTATCTATAACTCTTAAAAACTGTATCTGACACTGGAGTAGACAATGCAGTGCATCACATGGACTAAAGTTGTAGTTGTAAATGTACTCTGATGTGATAACATCAAAGAAAAGACATTAAGGGGTGGGAAAAGGTCTATACTGGAAAAAGAGGAAAGAGGAGGTATAATGGACAATCAGTTCACACTAAGAAGCTCAAAAGACCTTTTACAATACAGGAAAAAAAGGGAGGAGGATGATCATTGTTTGAAGTTTGATCTCATCAGTTTGGCTTTAAGAAGAAATAACTTAATCATTCAACTGGGGACAAAAATTTTACTTAATTCTATAAAGAAATAGGAGGAGAAAAAGGAAAAGAAAAGGGAGGGACAGGATAGAAGAAAGGGCAGAAACACTAGAAAAAAAGGTAAGAGAAGGGGCAAGGGTTGACAGATAAGATAGGGGGTAGAGTGGATTTAAAAAACACTAGTAAGAGAAGGAGGAGATTTGATAATAGATAAGGTAGTGGATGGGGTAGGTTAAAAAAAAACATACAGGGTGGAAAGAGAGAACAAAAGTATATATAGTAGAGTATTAAGTTCAAGCTAGCTCCCTGGAGGCCTCAGGATCAGCCAGAGTCAGGAAGTAAAAGTCCTTGGTCTTTAGGGGGAGGAGTGAAAGAAGCAGGCAAATTGCCAGGAGTTTTGCCAAAGATCCCTTCTCAATTCTGGAGTCCAAAATCTCCACTTTTTTCCTCCTAGTCCTACTGCCAAGTGAAATCTCACCTCTCTCACCCCACCCTCTAATCCTTGCCTACAATTATCTTAACATCAAATACTGAGTCAGCACCAATTTAGTCAAAACATATGCTAATAGAGTCATTGTCTCATATCAAATAAGTAATTAGCCTTAAATGCTTGGTTGTCTGATTCAAGTACACCTTTTCATAGGGCTGAAAATACAGAGCTGGTAATGATAATAAGTGTTAATGTAAATGGGATGAACTCTCCCATAAAACAGAAGCAAACAATAGAGTAGATTAAAAAAACAGAATCCTACAATATGGTTGTTTACAAGAAATACATTGACACAGAGAGATACATCCAGAGTAAAGGTAAAAGGCAGTAACAGAAATCATTATGGTTCAGTTGAAGTAAAAAAAAGCAAGGGTAGCAATTCTAATCTCAAATAAAGTAAAAAGTAAAAAGAGATAAGGAGGGGAAAGTGCATCTTGATAAAAGATATAGTAAATAATGAAGTACTAACAATACTAAATGTGTATGCACCAAGTGGTAGAACAGGCAAATTCTTAGAAAAGATTTTAATCCAATTACAGGAAGAAATAGCAAAATTATTCTATTGGGGGAACCTCAACCTTCCCTTCTCAGAATCAGAAAAATTTAACCACAAAATAAACAAGAAAGAAACTAGGGGGATTAATAAGATCCTAGAAAACTTAGATATGATAGATCTGTGGAGAAAATTGAGTAGGGACAGAAAGGAATATCCCTTTTTCTCGGCAGTACATGGCACCTACACAAAAATTGGCCATGTATTATATCATAATCAAATGCAAAAAGGCATAAATAGAAAATGCTTCCTTTTCAGACCGCAATGCAATATAAATTATATTCAGTAAAGAGCCAGGAAGAGATAGACTAAAAACTAGAAGTTAAATAATCTAATTCTGAAGAATGAGTAGGTCAAACAACAATCACAGGAACAATCCATAATTTTATCCAAGAAAATTATAATGATAAGACAACATATAAAAACCCATGGGATGCAGCAAAGCAGTCCTTAGGGGAAATTTTGGAACTCTAAATAGCTACATAAATAAAATAGAAAAAGAAGAGATCAATGAATTAGGCACACAACTAAAAAAGGTAGAAAAAGAACAAATTAAACCCCCCTCCCAATTAAATGCCAAATTAGAAAATTTGAAACTCAAAGACGAGATTAATGAAATAGAGACCAAGAAAATTATTGAACTAATAAATGAAACTAAGAAATGATTTTATGAGAAAAAAAACTAGCAAAATAGATAAGCCTTTGGTTAATCTGATCAGAAAAAGAAAAAAAAAATCACCAGCAACAAAAATGAAAGAGTGAACTTACCACCAATCAAAAAGAAATTAGACACTATTTTGCACAATTCTATGAGATCAAGTCTGACAATCTAACCATAATGAATGAATATTTACAAAAATATAAATTGCTCAGGTTAACAGATGAGGAAATAAAATACTCAAATAGTTCCATTTTAGAAAAATAAATTGGACAAGTCATTAATGAACTCCCTAAGAAAAAATCTCCAGGACCAGATGGATTCACAAGTGAATTCTACCAAATATTTAAAGAACAATTAATTCCAATGCTATGTAAACTATTTGCAAAAATAGGTAAAGAAGGAGTATGGCCAAATTCCTTTTATGATACAAATATGGCACTGATACCTAAACCAGAAAAGACCAAAAAAGAAAGAAAATTATAGACCAATCTCCTAATATATATTGATGCAAAAATTTTATTTTATTTTAATTTTTTTCTTTATTTAAAGCCTTTTGTTTTTCAAAACATATGCATAGACAATTCTTCAGCATTAGCCCTTGCAAAGCCTTGTGTTCCAATTCCCCCCTCCTTCCCCCACACCCTCCCCTAGAAGGCAAGTAGTCCATTATATTTTAAGCATGGTAAAAATATATGTTAAATCCAGTATATGCATATATATTTATACAATTATCTTGCTGCATAAGAAAAATCAAAGCAAACCAGAAAAAAAAAAAAGAGAAGCAAAATAAAATGCAAACAAACAACAAAAAGAGTGAAAATGCTATGTTGTGAACCACACTCAGTTCCCACAGTTCTCTCTCTGGGTGTAGATGGCTTTCTTCATCACTAAACAATTGGAACTGGTTTGAATCATCTCATTGGTGAAAAGAGCCACATCCATCAGAACTGATCATTATATAATCTTGTTGTTTCAGTATATAATGATCTCTTAATTCTGCTTACTTCACTTAGCATCAGTTCATGTAAGTCTTTCCAGGCCTCTCTGAAATCATCCTGCTGGTTATTTCTTATAGAACAATAGTATTCCATAACACTGATATACCATAACTTATTCAGCCATTCTCCAATAGATGGGCATTTATTTAGTTTCCAGTTTCTTGCCACTACAAAAAGGGCTGCCACACACATTTTGATGCAAAAAATTTATATAAAATATTAGTAAAGAGATTACAGCAACTTATCAATAGCATAATATACTATGACCAAGTAGGATTTATACTAGGACTGCAGAGCTGGTTCGATATCAGGAAATTTATTACCATAATTGACCATATCAATAACAAAAGCAACAGAAATCATATGATAATCTCAATAGATGCAGAAAAACTTTTAACAAAATACAACATCCATTCCTATTAAAACCCTAGAAAGCATAGGGAGCTTTCTTTAAAATAATAAGCAGTATCTATTAAAAACCTTCAGCAAACATTATTTATAATGAAGAGAACGTGGATTCATTTCCTATAAATTGTCATTTCCCAAGGTTTTACCCTTTATCACCACTACTATTCAACATTGTAGTAGAAATGTTGGCTTTAGCAATAAGAGAAGAAAAAGATATTAAAGGATTTAGAATAAGCGACAAGGAAAGAAAACTATTGCTCTTTTCAGATGATATGATGATACACTTAGAGAATCCTAGAAAATCATCCCCAAATTTTTTGGAAACAATTCACAGCTTTAGCAAAGTTTCAGGATTTAAAATAAACCCACACAAATCATCATCATTTTTATATATTACTGACAAAACCCATCAGCAAGAGATAGAGAAATTCCATTTAAAACTATTATAGACAAAAAAAAAATATTTGGGGTCTACTTGCCAAGACAAACTCAAGAACTATATGAACATAATTATAAAACACTTCTCACACAAATAAAATCAGATCTAAATAATTGGAACAATATCAATTATTCATGGCTAGGCTGAGCTAATATAATAAAATGACAATTCTGCGTAAATTGATCTACTTGTTCAGTGTCATACCAAAATGCCAAAATGTTATTTTATGGAACTAGAAGAAATAATAACAAAATTCATCGAAGAACAAAAGGTCGAGAATATCAAGGTAATTAATGAAATAAAATTATAAAAGATGGTGACTTAGCAGTACCAAACTTGAAACTATATTAAAGTAAAGCCTTTTTTTCACTACAACTCTTTAGAAACAATCAGAGTCACACATGATAGGAATGAAGAAGCAACATATACAATCTCTCTGCCCAAATAATATAGGGATATTAGTGGAGGAGCAAGAGTTCCTGGATCCCAAATGATCTGAGCTAACAGAAAGACGTTGTAGTCATGCAAGGCTTTTAACATCATGATCCTTTTGTCCAGAAACTCTGAAAGTCTTCCCCTCCCCATTTGATTTTTTTTTTATTAACTAGGTAAAAAAGGTCATTCTTTGCTTCAATTCTTACCTAACCTTAATTTGGTATTAGCTAAGAAATAGAGTGGTGAATCAATGGAACAGATTAGATACGAATGACACAATAATCAAGGTTTACAATAATCTAGTGTTTGATAAATCCCCAAAATCCAGCTTCTGAAATAAGAATTCACTATTTGACAAAAATTGCTGGGAAAACTGGAAAATAATATGACAGAAACTTGGCATAGACCTACATCTTACACCTCATACCAAAATAAAGTCAAAATAAACACATGATTTGGGCATAAAGGACTAAATCACAAACAAATTAGGAAAACAAGGGAATAATTTACCTATCAGATCTTGAGAAGGGAGGAATTTATGACTAAAGAAGAATTAGAGAACATTATGAAAGGTAAAACAGACAATTTTAATTATATTAAATTAAAAAGGTTTTGCACAACCAAAATCAATAGAAATAAGATTAAAAGGGAATTCAAAGCTGGGAAAGAAATCTTTCCAGACAGTATTTCTAATAAAGGTCTTATTTCTAAAATATATAAAGAACTGTCAAATTTATAAGAATACAAGTAATTCCTCAATTGATATAAATGGTCAAAGGATATGAACAGACTATTTTTAGGTGGCAAAATCAAAGCTATTTATAATTATATGAAAAAATCACTATTGATTAAAGAAATCCAAATTAAAACAACTCTGAAGTGCCACCTCATACTTTTCAGATTGGTTAAAATGACAAAAAAATATAATGATAAATGGGAGAGGGGTGTGGGAAAATTGGTACACTAATGTATTGTTGGTGGAGTTGTGAAACGATCCCACCATTCTGAAAAGTAATCTGGAATTATGCCCAAAGGACTATAACACTGTGCATACCCTTTGACTCAGCAGTGCCATTACTGATTCTGTATCTTAAGGTAATTGTAAAGGAGAAAAAGGACCATATGTGCAAAAATGTTTGTAGTAACTCTTTTTGTGGTAGCAAAGAATTGGAAAAAGAGTGAATGCCCATTAATTGCAGAATGATTGAACAAGCTGTGATACAACAAGGTAATGGAATATTACTGTTCTATAAAAAATTATGAACAAGCTGATTATAGAAAAGCATGGAAAGATTTACATGAACTGATGCTGAGTGAAACAAGCAGAACCAGGAATATATTGATCAATAACAGCAAGAATGTGTGATGATCAAATATGAAAGGCTTGGTTCTTCTAAGCACTTCAGGGACCTGAAGCAATCCCAATAGTCTTTGGACAGAAAATGCCAGCTGCATCAAGAAAAGATCTAAGGAGATTGAATGTAAATCAACATATGCTACATTCATTTTTTTTTTATCTCTTTCATGTTTTTTCCCTTTTGCTCTGATTTTTCTCTCCTGACATGATTCATAAAGCAATGTGTATTAAAAACAAATATACTTACTACAATTTAAAAAAAATTAATTAATAAAGAAAAAAGAAAAAAAAAATTCTGGTTTAATCTTGTGTTGTTCTTCCACTTCTGGGATATATGGTTGATCCTTGGCCCAGAGATTCTTGACAATCCTTTAGAAGACTGCAGTTTCAGGAACTCTCTATACTCCTCCAAAAGGCTTTTCTATTAAGGATTAATCTATAAGATTAAGGAATTTCTATAACTTTTTCTTATGGATTTCTCTTTCCTAGGTTGTTGTTGTTTGTTCTTTGTTCTCAAGAAAACCATGACATCAGGGAAATGATATCATGAGAGGAAAGTGAATTGAATTTAAATGAGAGTAGGCCATTGTGCAAAGTCATCAGCCTTACTTTTTCTTCTCCACAGCTACTTGGGTCCAATGGCAAGATGTAGATCAGAATGACTGGAAATGACTCTGAATGAGATAGGAAATCTTGGCTCTAAGCTCATTCTTTGGAGTTTCCATAGTTTCTCATAGCTGAGTGCTTTTCAAAGCACTTTTCAAAGAATATCATGTCTAAGTGGTAGATCTTGGGAGATATTCCCCAAAGCATAGTTAACAGGTCTCACTTTGACTGACGCAATCCTATTCATTGATTAAGGTTAGGTAAGAATTGAAGCAAAGAATGACCTTTTTTACCTAGTTAATAAAAAAAAAATCAAATGGGGAGGGGAAGACTTTCAGAGTTTCTGGACAAAAGGATCATGATGTTAAAAGCCTTGCATGACTACAACGTCTTTCTGTTAGCTCAGATCATTTGGGATCCAGGAACTCTTGCTCCTCCACTAATATCCCTATATTATTTGGGCAGAGAGATTGTATATGTTGCTTCTTCATTCCTATCATGTGTGACTCTGATTGTTTCTAAAGAGTTGTAGTGAAAAAAAGGCTTTACTCCCTTTGCCTCTCTATCCTTCACCACTCCTACTCCTATTGGCTGGGGTCTTCTCTCATTGATTTTCTGGAAATCACTCAGTGATTTTCAAATCAAATTACAAAATGTTTAGTAAGTACTTATTATGTACTGATCATTGTGCTAAGCACTGAACTTTTTTATAGGTCCTATTCAAAGGGAGAGTTCTGAGTCACAATGTCCTGGCTAAATCAAATCATCCTCAGATACTGAGATTTAATTACTCATTCTTCATGAGTTGTCATTGGATAGAAAAGTACCCAAACCCCAGAGATATCTTCAACTCAGGGAGGTATTAATGAAGATATCACATCTCCCTCTTTTATGTCAATTTAATGCATCTTCCCTGATCATTACTTCTTACTTAAATGAGCTAGATCTTATGGTTGTTTAAAGGATAAAATGAGTTAAGTTATGTAAAATGTTTTAAAAATATAAAACATTATATAATTGTGAGTTATAGAAATAATAGTCATCATTGTTGTTACTATTACTATTGACAGGATTGAAGGGCATGCTTGAGGATAGGACCAAAGAGAAAAACAATCACTTCCTAAAGGGTGGATATGTGGTCTCAATCTCCCAGAGCTCAGGATAACCAAGAAAGGAGAAAGGTAAAGAAAGGTAGTTCTCTCTCAGAACAATGAGAGAGAAAACTATAGGAATATGCATAAATAAGTATATAAACCAGAGGGTATTTGTTGTGAGGTGTCTTCTAAGGGAGGAATATATGTTGGTGGTCATAGGAGTCCTGTTGGATGTGTTGCCTATAAGGAGACGTTTATTTTCAGTTCTGACAGATGTAAAAGAAAAGCAATAATGAAGGTAAACGCTGAGGACAAAGCACAAATTAGAAAATTCTGTACAGAGAATACATTCATTCTTTGGGGTTTCCATAGTTTCTTATAGCTGAGTTCTTTTCAAAGAATATTGTGTCTAAGTAGTAGATTTGGGAGATATTCCAAAAAGCATAGGTTAGTAGAAGAAACACTACTATGTGTTCAAAAGCTCTATTAAAATCATGTTCTGTACATTGGAAGCATATTTCCTGAATGGCAGAGGAAAGTATACTGGATCTGGACTCAGAAAACTAGAATTGTTTGACTTTTGTCTAGACAATTAAACCTGAGTTTCTCTTCTGAGACTTTTTGAGATGAGTTAGAAATCAGGAAATTTGATTTCATACACTAGCTGTGTCATTAACTATGTGACCTTAGGCAGATGAATTGACTTTTTGGGTGCTAAGTTTCCATATCTGTTAAATGAGAGATTGCCTTTAAGATTTGTTCTGGTGCTATAATTATATGTTCTCTGAATGGTGAACATGGTGGCTTGTTTGCAAGTAGAATGACTATATTCCAGTTGGATCTCCATGGATGATCTGCTTGACAAAAGTTATTTTTCCAACCTCATTTACTTTATTAGAATGTGCCCTTTATGGACCTATAGGAAGAGAGATGGAGAAAAGCATGACTTAGACAAAAGCAGCCCTTATGATTAAAAATGCAGCATTTCTGAGCTCTTTGAGAGCATGTAGTATAGCTATGGCAAGATTTATTAAGTAATGAAATGTTTCCTTAATTTATTTGCATCTCTTAATTCAACTTGTTGTGAAAAAGTTAGAATGGAGAAGATCTCAACGTGATATGATCAGCGTCAGGAATTCCTTCTATGAAAATTTCCCACCACTGCAGAGCTATTCATCTGCAACCATCTGAACCTATGGTAGATAACATAGATAACTATGTCATCTGTAACCTATAGACTTAAAAGAAAATTGGGGGGGGAGGAGCATGGAAAGGTTAAATGATTTTGTGTAATGCCCCACAGTCCATGTAATTTGTAGGCTACATTTCAAACGCTCTTTCTGGTTCTAAGATTTGCTCTCTATCTACTATGTCATGAAGTCTTTCCTTAGTCAAGGTGGTGGTAGTAGAGGCAGTCATAATGAAGATGAAGAAGGGATTTTGGTACTCATTGCATTGCCTTGGGTTTAGCCCCCTGCTAGTTGTGGTAGAGTGTATGAAAGAAGTCTTCCTCAAAGAAGTCATAATATTGTGGAGAAGAGACATATACACATAAAGCAATTAGAGGATAACATCTGGTGAAGCTTTTCTAATACAAGATATTTCATATAGAATGATGGGCTAAATTGAATTGAATTACAAAATAGATAGTAGGTGGGATTTGTGTTTATTTTAGAACTAGATAAATTGAAACTCAGAAAAGTTAGATGACTATTTAAAGACACAAAATAAGTCTGTGGCACAACCCGAAATAGGACTCAGGATAAACATCTGTCTTGGACAGTTTAATCATAGATCTGTTGGAAGTTGGGAGATTGAACTGGACTGTTCTCTATATATTGCATACCAGCTCTTGGACTCAGGGTTCTTAAAATTTCTTGGGTTTGCCTGTTTTTCTCTCCTCTGGCACCAGTTCTTTATCATATTACAAAAATGGGAAGCCAAAGTAAAAGGAGGGACAAAATCTCAACTCTTATACCCACATATGTTTGCTTCATGTTTCGTGTGAGTATTATATACAACTTAATTAAAAATTCTATCATAAGCTAAAGATTCTTAGGCCACCTGAGGGCCATATTTCATATGTATGAAATCATAGCTGTGAAATGGAACATTTTTTCCCAATGTGGGAAAGACCCAGAACAGCTGTTATAGTGTTTGTAACAATCTTGTTGGAGAAAGCAAACAACTCAATTGATGTCATAATGTTACCTCCCAAGAATCAGCTTTGTGTTACCAACTTTTAGAAAGTGCTAGTTCAGAAAACGTTTTAGGCAATATGTTTTCCTTCTTTTTTTTTCTTCTTCTTCCCTTTTTTTTTGTTTTCGTATGCTTCAGAATCTTATTTAAAAACTACTACAACAACCACTGTCAAATCCCCAAAGTGATAAAAGAAGATAATATATATGATTTTAATGAAAAGTGAATCTAATAATCAATAAAGTCATGAATATTTCTTGATAAATTCTTGTGTGACAGTCTTCAAATCTATGAAATATAAAGGCTGTATCAATGTCATCAATCCTATCTTCCTCCTTTTCTTCCTGCCTAGAATGTGTTGATTCTTTAAGAGAATTTACTGGATGGGTTCATTAATTCAAGGGTAGAATCTAACTAGGTCCTTTTCTACTACTTTCTACTAAGTACCAAGTACTCAGAGAGATAATGTAAATGACTACCACTTTTAAGAAGCCAATAAGCTGAATATTCTTCTTAAGATAGACCTCTGGAGGGTAGGAGTTGGGGGAGGAAAGTGATTCAACTTCAGTTGTTAGAATGAATGTTATTATGATCCATTACTCCTTAAGTATTTTTTCATTGAAAACCTCACCTTGCAATGATCCCACTGATTGGGCAAATGAAAACAGAAATGGACCAGAATTGTGACTTTGATCCTAAATGTTTTGCTATCATTAGTGGCATTTTAAAACTTCTCTGTGCTAGTTTCCTCATGAGCTAAGTAAAAAGACAAACCTGATCTCTTAATCCAACTTCTGAATCTGTCATTATACTTTTTAAAAGTACATGATTAGGGGTGTGGAGTTGGGAAAAGGGACAAAATTTAAAAATATATAATCTGTAGAAAGAGAAAGAAAGGTAATTCATCATGCACTATATCACCAAATGCAAGTTTTCTTTTATGAATTGTTGACTATTAAAACCTAAAAGGAGAATTACAGTATGACACTTGTGAAAGGAAAAGAAAACCTTTAGACAGATAATAGTAGATTACAATCTGTATACTTCTTTTGAAATTGAACACATCCCCACCCCCATACACATACCCTTCCTATACTTTCCCTTCCTTTCCCTCTTCCTTTTTTTCTCTTCCCTTCCCTTTAGTTTTCTCCTTCTTTCCTCTTACCTTCCTTTTCCTTTCTTTTTCTCCTCCCCAACCAGTTTAGCTCAATGTTGTCTAATGCTTCTCTATTTTCAGTGCCTATGTCAGAGTACCCCCCTTTACCTCCTTTGTAAGTCTTCTCTGCTCTGGTGTATCAATTTTCCACTTCTAGGTTTTATTCATTATGTTGGGTAATTGTAAAAGATCAACTTGTCGGGGTGCTTGGGGCAGGAAAAAAAATTAGAGAGGTCAACTGTACCAGCAAAGCCAGGTTAATTCTCATTCTAAATATGAAGCAGCCAAATTGAATGCCCTGTATAGCCATGCAAAGTACATGACTGAGGAATTCCATTAAAAGGCTCAGACATTTTTTCTAGGAGCTGAGAATATATCTCATCTGTATGAATATATCAGGAGGAAAAATAGTATAGATTCAGACTTTTACCTGACAACTTAACTTCCTAAAATGTTCTTACCAATATATACATTTTTCATGTAATCCTGGAAATCCAGAAATAGGATATTTAATATATCAGATCACAGAGAAATCTTTAGAATACTCCATCCTATATTCTGTTGGTCATTGAAAAGAACCTATGATGTCACTAATGTGACATTCTCATTAACAAAATTCCCTTTATAGATCAGCAATAGCTCTTCAGCTGATAGTATTAGATACTTCCTTGGGACACTAAGAGGTTATTATGAATTGCTTAGAATTACAAAACTAGTAAATGGAAAAGGTGGGGCTTTGATCCAGTCTTCCTAATTTTTAGGCCTTCCTCTATCATGCCTCTATTAAGATGTAAGTCACTTAAAAATGAAATGGCAATAAAAAAATTTTATGTGATCTCCATAGTATATAACAAGTTACTTTGGATAATTCATGATTCTTTTTCAATGTATCTTCAGCCCATTAAGCGTTTTCTTGAGGTTAAGAGGTTTTGTTTTTTGTTTTTTGTTTTTTTCCAGCAAACTCATATTTATAAAAACTTGTAAAAGAACTTTGAAAGAGCAATTTTCCTAGACATCTGCCAATACAGATGAGTGTTTTTCTCCTGTCACCTACTTATACATTGGAATCAATACAGAAAACATCATTAATTGGAACATGGAGATACAACATGTGGAAGAGAAGTAGAGTCACATAGCAAAAGGGGGCAGATAGCCAGCCCCATGTACCAGAAAACTGACCATATTCATTCTTAATTAAAATGGCAATGTTTTTAGCACTAAAAATCGCTAAGTTTTTGATCTCTGAGCATTAGCACAGTACTGAGATTTAAAAGCACAGAACCCTAAAATATGTATAACAATTGGGGGGCAGCAAAATTAATTTGTTTTTGATACTTTAAAAAGACCTCTGAAAGAGGAACTTTCCTAGACATCTGTCAAAACAGAAGCTAACTTTTTTCCTGTTGTCTAAATGTATATTGGAAACAATACAGCAAACATCAGAATAGACCAGTTTTTGGAACATAGAGATAAAGCATGTGGAAGACCATCGATGTTACACTGTAAGAGTGGGCAGGTAACCAATCCCATTGGTCAGATAATCCAACATACCCATACCTGCTTCAAATAGCAGTCTTTAACTAACACTAACAATCGTCAGTCAAGGCCTTTGGTCATTTGAGCTTGACCTAAGTTCTGAGGTATAGAAGCAGCAGAATACGAAGTAAACGGAAGTACACACTGTGGTCATCTAGGCAGGCAGGAAATGTTCCTATTCAGCCTTGCAATGTCTGTGTCTATTATTGCAAAAACTAGTTACTTTTCTGTAAAGAGAGAAGAGGTTTTCTCTATGGAAGTAGCTAATAGAAGCAAAAGAATAAACAGCAACCCTGAAACAATGCAAATACTATAGAGGAACAGATCGTTTTGACAAGATATGGGCCAACATACCCAAAAGATAGGCTCTGAGAAATGCTAATCTGGCAGGAGCCAAGCCCACAAAGTCCTCATTCAGATTTTTGTCCCTACTCAGGACCCAGCTGGTAATCACTGGCTTCTATAAGTAGCTGAGAAGGATTTCTGGCCAGATATTCCAGGAAATCTTGTAAATGGTTCATAAACACATGGATGCTACTGTCATTCAGGGGACTGCAGGCCAACACAGAGCCCAGTTTTGGGAAGAGGCACAAAAGGTGGGCACTGCCATAGATCTGGGGCATCTGCAAAATGGGGAAATGGGCCAGGATATCAGCATACTGAGATCTCTCAAAATCGTAGAGCAGCTGGGTGTCCAACAGCAAGTCAAAGTACTCCTTGATCACAGCCACTAGATCACCGATGGCATTCTTCTCATCAGTGGATCAGAAGTTTGGCTGGAAGATGGCATATGTGGTCAGAATGTTATCAACAGTCTTCTTGGCTGGCACTTTGAAGAGCTTTTTCATGACGGGTACCAGCGACCTGCAGGAACAAGTTCTCCAGGACTATGGGCAGGTGGATGTGGACTTCCCAATTGTCCATGGATTTTTTCCCTAGGCCCCCAATAGCATCTGTGTCTCTCTGTAACCTACTACCTCTCCCTAGAGGAAGGGCCTTATCCATCCCCCAGAGAGATTGCATCATTAAGCCCCCAGTGGTATTGGTAGAGCTCTATTTTTAATTTTGCATATCAGCCTCCAAAATGATAGTCACTTTACTAATAGAATTGAGGCTAGATTTCTGATTTTATTGATAGAGAGAATTTTGGGTAAAGGAATTCTTTATACCTTTGTAGGATGGTACTTTCTCTGAAATGTATACTTTTAAAAGAAAATTTCCAGGGTACTGAAAGATTGTCACTTTCTTAGAATCACACAGTCAATATATGTCAGAGATAGTATTAAAACCTCCATCTTCCTTGGTTTTGAGGTCAGTTTTTGAACTACCATTTTGTGCTAACTCTAATAATTATTAATTAATCAGGTTGAATAGTTAATAAATTTGGAATTTTGGAAAACTTGAGTTTGAATCCTGTATCAGGCACTAGTTAACTATGTAACCCAGAGCAAGTCATGTAATTTCTCTCTGCCTCACTTTCCTTCTCTATAAAATGGGGAGGTAAGCTTTATGAGGATAGGGACTATTTCATTTTTAGATTTATATCCTCAGTACCAATTATAATGGGCCCTTAATAATTTTTTCATTCATTTAATATCTCATGATATATCTTCTGGGCAAGTATTCATTGGTAATATATTGCAACCTACTCTAGTCTGAAAAAAGTTCTTTACAAATAGCCTTTGGGTGACCCTTAACATGAATACTTCAGAGATTTGGATACTCTGTGATTCAGAGCTATAGTGCATCAATAGAAAAATATTAGTGGTGAAAAGATGGGTCTGTTTCAGGGAGAAATTTAGAATCATAGATAGGATGCTAGGATTACATATTCTGAGCTAGGAGAGACTTTACAGGTCATGAAATTCAACCCTCCAATAAAGGAAGCCATGACACAACGAATTTAAATCATTTACTCACAGTCCCCCTCACATGAAGCATCTGCAGATATGAATTCAGGTCCGCTTATTCCTCAATACTCCTCCACTGTGTCTTACTGCTTTCAAAACTCCTTTTAATATTTATGAACAATAACATTGTTATTATCATGTGATAATTGTTATCATATAACATTATTGGTCTATTAGTAGAGAATGTGCTTTAAATTGGCTTGCAAGTCATAATGATGGACTTAGTTGTTGTATCTATATACGTGCTTTTATCCCACTTTTGACCAGCTGCAGTTTTTCAAAAGCAATCTGGTTTGTGGTCTGTTCAGCCCTGTTCATTGCTTTTGGTGGATAGGTAGAAGATTTAATGGGAAATTTAGGTACTTGGATCATAGGAAACATTCTTTTTATTTTTGTTTCTTATTTTGAACTTGACAAATGTTAATAAACAGGAACATTTTCATATATGAAGTACAAGAAAAGAGTACTCCATATGAAGTATAAATCATTATTATATATTATTTTTAAAGTACAAATTGTTTAATACAATAGTATCAACATTACCCTATCTTGTGTCCCTTTTGGAACTTCTTGTTTTCTCCTGTGTATTTCTTGAACATTTCATAGGCACTTTCTCTGCCTCTTTGTCACTTTGTTTCTCTCCTCTCTCTGAAATTATATTACTACTATCCCTACTCTGGTCCCCCAATTCCCTCTTTCAAATGAAAACCTTTCTTTGTAAAATACACATAGTCATGCAGATCAAGTCTCCACATTAGTTTTATCTCATAATCTAGATCTCATTATGTACCTACAATTCATGACCTTTCTGCCAAGAGACACAAAGCATGCACATTCTTAGTTCAATAATAAACATTCAAATTCCATATAATCTGTAATGCATCAAAAACATGGGCTACCAGAAGTTAATCCTAGCTCAGAATAAATATAAAACTACTGACAATAATGATCTTATAATAAAAACAGGATCTTTTACCATGATCCTAAAAAATTAAGATTTACAGTTATTCCTTAAAAAATCATGGCAATGATTTAACAATTGACACCTGTCATAAGCCCACAGGGACCAGCCTTCACAAAAACAGACATTTTAAGAGTTAATAGGAATTTCTGAGGTCACTTAGTAGGATTTATATCTATATAAGAATCCTTTATATATCATACCCAAGGGACTTCACTACTTCCTGAAGTATATCTTTCCTTTTTTGGATATTTTTAATAATTAAGAAGGCTCAGGGATAGCTAGATAGTACAGTGGATAGAGCACTGATAGAGTCAGGAGAACTTAAATTCAAATCTAGCTTCAGACACTTAACACTTTTTAGTTATATGACCCTGGGCATGTCACTTAATCTGAATTGCCTTGCCCCCCCAAAAAAATAATTAAGAAATTTTTCTTAAGCCTACATTTGTCTCTTTGTACCTTTTACCTTTTTTTTTTTTTTTCTTTTTAGCATTTTTCTCTTGGGAGACAGAGTAAGATGAATCCTCTTCTATGTGTAATCATCCAAATTCTTGAAGATTCTCATTTTACCCAATTTTCTATAAATCTTTTCTTCCCAAACTTGAACATTCCAAATTCTTTTGATTGATCTCAAATAGTATAAAATTGAGGCCCTTAACTGACCTGGTTGCTAATTCTCTGAATATTTTTAAGTTTAGCAATGTCTTACCTTAAATGGTGCCTATAAGTAGATAGAATATTCAAGATGGGTTTAACGAGAAAAGCATACATTACTATTTCATCTCAAATTTTGGACTTGATGCAGGATTAGTTCTCATTAGCTTTCTTGGCCGACATTTCATGTTATTGGTTCTTTTGGGATTTGAAATCCTCCAAAAGGCATATATATTCACACACACACACACACACACACACACACACACACACACACACACACACTCGTAAATACATATATGCATAAAAAGATAGATATGGATAGGTAGATATAGTTATATATAGATATATATATATACATATATATGTATATATTTAAATAAGCTGCTGTCTATTGAGTTCAATCCAATTCAAGAAGCATTTGTTCAGTACCTACTTCATGCTAGATATTGTGCTAAGTGATGAGGATACAAATAAGAACAAGAAACAGTCCTTGCCTTCAAAGAGTTTATACTCTAATAGAGAAGATAACATACAAAAAGAAAACGAAAATCTGAAAGATGGAAAAAGGAGGGGCAGAGGATGAGAGGATGACTAAGGAGAACCACTATTGTGGATTCTATTTAAAGGAAAGTTTTAGGAGTTTAATACTATACCTTCTAGTCCTTCAGTCAAAGGGAAGAAGCAACTGAGAGTCAGGTGACAAAGTAGCACAATATGAGTCATTCTTCATGGGGTCATGAGATTTCTGCTAATCAGCTCAGGGGAGTTCATGTTGTTCTAAAGAGTCAAACCCAATACACAGGCATTACTTTCCCACTAATACTTGTAAAGTTGTTTTTTAGAACTTAAATATAATAGGTCACATTTATATTCATTATATTTCATTTTATTAGATTTAGCTTTTAGTTAAGTCTTTTGAAAATTTCCTAAAATTTTATTTTATAACTGAGTTCATTAATTGACTTACTGGATAGCCTTAATACAAGACTATGCAGGCTTCCTAAAAAGAAAGAGAGAAAAGGAAATTTCAAAATGCTGTATTTTCTGCTCTCTCAAAGTAACCTTGCATTTATCTCTGCCTCAGAGCAATTGACAAGCTACTGTACTCTCTGTCTTTTAGAAGAAAAGAGTTGTACAATAGGGAAAAACTCTACTCCTCATGGAGAAAGAAAGGGCTACAGCAGAATTACACTTACTGCTTTCCAGGTCAACAGAGGGCAATACGAAAAAGTTAAAGAGGAAGACCTTGGAAGTTCTGAGTTTTGAAACCTTACCTACAACTACTGGTCAGATCAGGTCACAGTTCCTAGTCATGTCCTTTATTATATAGATCCAAGCCTATTCTTTAGTTTACCCAACAAATCAACAAATATTTATTAAGCACTTACTACATGCTAGGCATTATGATAAGCATTGCGAATATAAATTTAGAACAAAACATTCCTTGTCTTCAAGAAGTTTACATTCTAATGAAAAATGACAATTAAAAAAAAAGGAAACTGAGAAGTGTGGGAGGTAAAGTTCCTATAGTTGGGGAAATGGATATAGTAGAGAAAGAAGTTCAGAGACTCAATAATAGAGCCTGGAGAGGAATTCCAGAGAGAACATGGCTGGCCTGTGGCACATTCATTAAAATGGAGGTTCCAGGAGAAACTGGACAATAAGAGTAAGGGGTTCACGGGCAGAGTGAACTTCTAGGATGAGAAGGCTTCCCCAAGATCTTAGTTTATATATTCTATGCTTTTCTACTGAAGGAGAAAAATTTAAACCAAACTACTCCTGCTCTATTATGGGCAGAAAGTTGCCAGCTCAATTTTTATGCCTTATTTGTTTTAAACAGAGGGTCATAAAACAAAGTTATCTTTGTTCTTAAGTATTTTAGAGAAATTTTATAATTTTAACACATATGTGGGAAATAGTTTGTTGGAGAAGGAGACTTTGAGATGATATGTAACTCTACCAAATAAAATGCTTTAAAAAAATCAATGAACAATAAATAAGCTCAGTAGGTTCCTTTATGATCCATACCTTTCAGTCAACTAGTCACTGAAAAAGTATGATCTGTTGAAAGTTTTTTTGAAAAAGCCTGCCTAGCAACTCCTTTTTCAACTGCAAATGGTTTTTTTTCCCAGATAGCTTGAGAATTAATAATTCAACATTGTGTCACCTTAACTATGAACCTCTTCTGAGTACACTTGGTCTAGTCTTTGATTCTTTAGTATCCATTCTGCTTAGTCATATAGTACATTAGAAGTTTAGATGTAAGAGTCCAAATGTCAAGGCTTTCACTTTCATTGATTCAATAGTTTAAAATAGTTTTAATTTTGAAGTATCTTTTCAATTTTTTCTCTGTTATCTTCCATCCAGTTTCATACTTACATACTATTATCAGAACTGATTGGATTTCTTGCCAAATTTTTAATGCATCTATCTCTTTGCTGATATTTAAGATGTTTTTCAAAATTCTTCTTTGTAAAATTTATGTATGAATCATTACTCTAAATCTACATTTCCCTTTACAACTTTAGTTCTGTTCTTGATAAGTAGAACTTGTTTGTTGGTTACGGTGGTTTCTATACTTTTTTTTTTTTTTTGTTTGTTCTCTTGATTGTGCCAATTGATAATTTACATTGGTTAGATCTTCTTAGGAAATAGTTATAACTAGTGTTGATGTTTGTTCTCCAATCCTTCCCCTTCCTTTTTTTTTCTTTTTGGCATCAACAATGTTTTAAAATAATTTAGGTTGGAGTTGTTTCAATTGCATGTCATGTCATTTCATATTTATTCTTTCTTCTGATTTGATATTATTTTGATCTTTGCTCTAACAAGTCAATGATTTGATTCAGAAATGACTCATATAAGTAATCAGTTATTTCCAGTTGTTAATATATGGTGAATTTAGTTTTTTTAATTTTATTTGGTATTTACTATGTCTGATTAATTCTAATTCTCTTCTTGAAAAAAATATTCATGATTTATGGATGTAAAGTTTCTGCATAGTTTTGTTATTTATATAAAATTCTATTTAATAAGCACTTCTCATAGTATATGATTTAAAATCTCCCTTCTGAGATGCTCAAGAGATTTCCAAAGCATTAACTCATCTTGCTCTGGGAGGAACAGGTATAATTATTTCCCTTATTTAGATGGAGAGGCTAAAATCCAAAGAGTAATTGACTTGTGTCTTACATTTAACAAAATTGTCTTTTTATATATCACTACCTAACTAATCTAACATTGTTTAGATGTAGTGGACCTGTGATTTTTGATGGGCTGAGAATGACTTTACAGACTTTTTTTTTCCTTTTAGTGTTATAACTAGAGCAAACCAAGTATTTTAGGATATACAATATAGAAAAACTGGTATCCTTGAAAAATCTAGATAAAAAATAGATGCATTCTTAATGATGGAAGAGATTGTTTGTTACAGTAATCTTCACAGATCTTTTCCATTTTTTTCTGCCTACAATCCATTAAAGAATTTAACAAAGGTTATGAATTTTATTTTAGGCAGTTTAAAAATCTGTCTCTTTATTACTTAATTACCAAACTTGCTGATGATTAATTTGGATTTAGGTGTGGGTCTCTAATGATAAAAGGGATTGATAAAAGGAACTATAGATTTATATATGGTCATTTCTTGATAATATAGTGACCAGTGAAAGCTATGTGGCAAGTTTTGTTTTCCTGTTTATTCAAAACTAATACTCATTTAAATCTTAGTTGAGTTATAATCTCAGGTACTAACTAAAAATAGCATCCAACCTTCTCTCTTACAGCTTTGCTAGTATCTCAACTTCCTCCTTTTTTTGTTTTCCCTAGGGAAAATGTTAGAAATAATAAGCCTTATACCAATTGGCTGCTGAGCAGTCTATTGCTGACTTAGAAAAGGAAAGAAAAAATAAGTAAGTAGAGGATGGAGAAGTGGAAACTGGATTGAAATTTTAGATCCTCAGATCTTCGCAATGTGATATCAATATTTTGTCCATTAAGAATTCCAAGAAGATTTTCCATTTTTGTTCTGATTTTTCTCTCCCAACGTGATTCATAAAGAAATGTGTGGGGTTTTTTAATTAATGTACTTGTATAACCAGGAAAAAAGAAAACAAGTTAAAAAAGAATTCCAAGAATATTAGTCACATTCATATTCTAAAGCCTATCTTTGTGTCATGTATTCCTTTGGCAATCTGGTGATGCTTATGGACCCTTCTCAGTCTGATGTTTTTAATATATAAAACACACAGGACTGCCAAAAGAAACTAACAACTGCCTCCCCCAAACAGCAGCAACAAAACTTCCCAATTATGTTGAAATAAGTTGTCTATCTGTCTGTCTATCTATCTATCTTAAATTTGCAAAACTCATTTTAAGAATCCTTTTTTTAAATACACATTTTCTGATCAAATTTTAAATGTCAAATTATCTTTTGTCTGGAATTATTCAGGCCTTTGATTCCTTTCTAATAGGGTGACTTCCCAGAAAGCTGACAATAATAGTTATTTTCCTTTAATGAGGTCAAAGTGCTATATTAAAAAGAATAAAGGCAGAGATTCTTAGAAAAAAGTTCAACAAAACAACAACCCAAAACATCACTGACTAGTAGTGTAATTAATTTTGCTTAAATTTAAGGTAATCCTAACATGACTTTCTATTACAGAAAGTCCTCTGTCCCTGAGCATACTTAACATTAAAAATTGCATGTGTGAGACTAAAAGCTTCTGTTTGGATTCAGTTCCTCACCTTAGGGCTTAACATTTTATCTTGCCATTGTAAGTAGCTGGTTGAATGATGATAAGGTCTCTTGCTCTCTTTTTTTTTTTTTTGGCACTATTTCTTGCCTTTTGAATGCCAAAGGAAGTATATTTCTTACCAAAATATATTTCAGACCACAGGGCTTATGTTTTATAGCATTCTTTCAAAAGGAGAGGAGAACAACTGTTTTTATGCAGTTAGAAAGGAAAAGGGGAGAGAAAAAACATGACCATATATGTAGTTTTAAAGAAGCAGTTAGAGCTGCCTGGCAATTTTGAACCTTCATTGCTTTCTGCCATAGCATATATACTTTCCATGCATGCAATCTGGAGTATTTACTACTACAATTAAAGACATATGTGAAAAAGTTCAAAATTTTCTAGGGTAAAAGTTTTTTTTCCCCCTCCTTTAATTTAATGAGCTTGAGTCTCAAAATGAAGAAGTTACTCCAGAAGAGTAAATTAGGCAATCTGGAAAACAGTATTAATTCTTCCAGGCCACCAAGGCACTGCCCTGCAGCTTTCCTTTAATATTGACTTAGCCCTTCTCCACAGGGATATAGGCCTACTTCATATCAAATTAAGTCCACTCATTCATTTGTCTACAGAGCCATAATGAATCTAAGGCTACCAGTATTTTGACTTTGGGTGGGAGTACTGGAGAGGAAAGAGACTAGCATCCATTATCTTTTTTCTCTTCTTTTCTTCCCTTTCGTCTCCTCTTGTCTCCTATCTTTGATTCTTTTCTAGTTTCTTTATTCTAAATTCAGCTGCTTAAAATCTGGTGATGCAAATTAACCTTGGTAAATGTAAAAAAAAGCATCTCATAAACTCAAGCTGGGGAATGAAGGGAAATTCTTTCTGTCAAATATAGCAAGGAACCCAAGGTTTTCAGGGCTGTCCCTATACCTTTGGCATAGGGTATTGTGTGGTTTGAAGTGAAGAAGTGACATTTCTAGTCTAGTCTCTCTCCACCTTTCTCAAGGGGAAATTTTCATTCCTTCCAGGAGGAGAAGCAGAAAGTTGGGCAGGAGGCTACTCTGTGTTCTCATCAGAGAGAGGTGATACTACATTAGAAGTATATCTGTCTACTTCTTTAGATATTATTCTGAGAGCTATGATTGGATTCAGTCCAACTTCATCATTGGAGAGAAATAGAAACTCAAATTCTCAAATCTCAGGCTTAACCCCTTCCTGCCAAATGCAGACTACCACTTCCTCTCATGTCTTTCCACTATTGTTCCTTTAGCAACCCAAGTAGAATTGGCTTTTTCTATTTTCCTTCTTGAAGCTGAAGGCACCTGAAGTGATTTAAATCTTCACAAGTCCTAAAGAGAAGTGGATGAGGGCTGAAACTCTGTTCTCACCCATTCCATCCCACCCCTCACCCAGGACAGGAGACATTTATCTCTACCAGTGAGGAGAATTCCATGTCACTGGACTTTGGAACAGAGTCTCACCTTAGGATATGATTATGCCCATTTCCTGATCTTCAGAGGTTTATAATTGGGAAGTTGTGATATCTATTTCAATACTTAATTATGTGATGCATCTGTGATCTCCAAAATATGAGTAAGCCCTTGCTTATGAAGTTCTTAACATAGTCAACAAGCATATATTACGTATTTATGATGTGTTAGTAAGATAGCCAGATGGCAGAATGGATAAAGTGCTGGGTCTGGAGTCCAGAAGACCTGAGTTTGAATCCAGCCTCAGACATTTAATAGCTGTGTGATCCTGGGCAACTCACTTAACCTTGTTTGCCTCAGTTTCCTCATCTTTAAAATGAGCTGGAGAAGGAAATGGAAAACCACTCTAGTGTCTTTGCCAGAAAACCAAAACGGGGACACAAAGAAGTGGACATGACTGAATCTCAACAACTGTTCTAAGTGCTACTGATGCAGAGGACAATAAGGTGGTCCTTGGCTCAGAAAGTTTTGGATATGTGAACATTATTAAAATTAAATGACATAAGAGATATCACAACAAAATATAAGATTGATATATGTGTTGGGGATGGGAGAAAGAAAAAGCACAATTGGA
Organism: Antechinus flavipes; assembly: GCF_016432865.1. Lineage (NCBI taxonomy): Eukaryota > Metazoa > Chordata > Mammalia > Dasyuromorphia > Dasyuridae > Antechinus > Antechinus flavipes. The sequence continues at coordinate 175,385,620 of NC_067399.1, read as the reverse complement.
GTTTAGGGAATGCAAGGAGAAAGTTGGTGTGGTAATAGAAAGTAGACAGGAGGGGGTGAGCAGGACATTCAAGGTAGGGAGAATGGTGTGAGCCAATGCTCAGGTGAGACTATAACAGCTAGGCTTCAGATACCAACCTGCTTTAAATGGAGAATGGTATTGCAAGATTATCTAGGGCCTTGCATGCCCGAATAAATGGCTTGGTTTGCTTTCCATGTAGAAATAGAGAAGCCCAAGGCAGCTAGGTGGCACAGTGGATAGAACACCAGCTCTGAAGTCAGGATTACCTGAGTTCAAATCTGGTCTCAGACACTTAACATTCCTAACTGTGTGACCCTGGGCAAGTCATTTAAACCCAATTGCTTCAGAAAAAAAATTAAAAAAAAAAAAGAAAAGCTCTGGAAATAGAAGAAATGGAGAACCTCTCTCTGGAAAGGTTAAGCAAGAAAGTTACAGGGGCACAATGATGTTCTAGAAATTCAATTCAACAGACATATATTAAAAATATCTTCTGTTGGGGTGTTGTACCAAGGATATACAAACCCTAGTCAAAGATACCTTACCCTTAATGAGTTTATATTCTATAGTAAAATTAAGTGATGGAGAGGTGCAGTATGAATTAGAGAAGACAGAGTCAGGTTAAAGGAAGAACAGTTAATTTTTTTTCATAAATAATATGAGTTGAGAGCAGAGCTTACATTGGCACCATTACAAAGGAGAGAGAAGAGGTAACAGCACATAATATGAGGAATTGATGACATTAGTAACTTATTTGACATAACAAGGAAGGGTCAGAGGATTCAAATATGGCTACAAGGACATTTTAAAGTATAGATAGGGACAGAGACTTAAATCTATGATTACTTTGGTAAAAGGGAATTTCCAGCCGAGGAAACTCTGAACAATTTCTAACATTAGAGAATTACCTAGAAGACTGAGAGATTTAGTCACTTTTCCAGACTCACACTCAACCAATATGTGTAGAGACAAGGTTTCAAACTCAGGTTCTTTTGGCCAGTTCTCTTGTCTACCTTCTACAACAACCTGTGGACCATATTTTGTCAATCCAGGAACATGCTAGGACATGCTGCTTCATTTTAAACCTAGATTTCCAGGAAAATTATACTACTGACAAAAACAGAAAACCTAAGTAAGCCTGTTTTGTAGATAAATGATGACGTGTGAGATATGTATTAAATTAAATTTTCTTTGTAAGAATTGGACCCAGAACATATAAGAAATTTAGACTATGAAGTTGAAAATCAATGTTTCAAGTCCATCTCAAACATCTTAATTTATCTGCCAAGCAACCAGTTATGTCTTTTGTTTGATATGGCATAATAAATGAAATGACTTATATAGGGCACTTTATAACTCTGTTATTATTAGAAGTTGTAGTTTGTGTTGCTGGTTTCTCCCAGGGACCAAACTATTCCCTGGAAATGTTAGGCATTTAGGGACCCTTCAATCACTCAAGTTATTTTTGAATATCTTAACAGCCAACTATTTGGACAGACATTTGCATGTTTCCATAATGGTGCTCCCCCATGGAAATATTTGGCCATCCTAACGGCTTAATGAAAAAATGTTTGCTTTAGCTACAGTGATTGAAACACTGGCTTCCTGTAGTAGCAAATATTTTCTTTTGGAACAAAAAGGTTTGTCTGTTAAAGTAATACCACAGGGCTGCTACCAATGTATTCTTTCCCCATGGATTTGGTCTTCAAAAAAAATCTAGAGAAATCTGTAAATCCTACTCCTGACTCATAGATTTTCTCAGATTAGTTTTATATTTCTCAAACCTATTGGAACAAAGACTGAAATGAATTTATAGAAGGAGAGGCAAGAGCTCTGATATATAACATTGAATATCCTCTTTAGGAAAATAGAATTTTGACTATCCTATGTATATTTCAGATTGAGGCTAATATGAAATTAATTGGATTAAAAAAATAAGATTGTTTTTTAGGTCAGTGACTTTTTGGCAAAAGTCTCCAACTCAATGCCGTCAACAATTTGGTCCAGAGTTGTGATTCAGTAGCTTAGCACTTAATCTGTATATATTTGATTGTTACTTCTTTATGTATATGTTGTTTTTGCCTGTTTCTGTGTGTTAAGGGGATGATTACTTGACTTCTGTCAAGTGATTGACACACAGTATGTCCTTAATAAATATTTGTTGGTTAGAATTGAATTTGTCATTACAGGAAAAAATTTTAAAAATATTATTGAGCCTATTGTCATCTGGCTCCTTTCTAATCTTTCCCAACCTATTTGATATTTCTGATGTTTAGAAGAACATATGAGTATCAACCTTTGAGGATAAAATCTTCAAGAGACACTTGCCTCATTCTCTTTTCCCATCAAATTCTCTTTTTCCTATATATGCAGCTGGGTAGTACAGTGAATGGAGCACTAAACCTGGAAACAAGAAAGCTCTAATTCAAAACTTTCCTTAAACACTTTATAAGCTGTGAGATTCTGGGGAAGTCATTTAACTTCTCTTGACCTCAGTTATTTCATTTTTAAAATGGGTATAATAATAACAGCACCTATCTCCTATACTTCTTGTGAGGATGTAATTCAATGTCTGTAAAATGCTTTATAAATGTTAGCTAATATTATATTGTTATAAAATATTACTATTAAGTTTCATATAAGCCACTTACTAACTATATAGACACAAGTTATATATACATATATATGTATACATGTGAGATTCATTGTAATTATTTTTCTGAGATTTTAAGGTTCATTGTAATTATTATCATTAGATAAAATGGGGTTGATAAGACTACCCTTACCTATATCACAAAGTTATTATGAAAATGTTTTTGACTGTAAAGTATTATTTATATGTAAATTCTGTTGAAGTCCAATTTTAATACTTCATTCAGGAATAGAGATGATCTTAGGGTCATGATGGTCTTCTTTGGCAAGCGCTATTCAGCACAAAAATCTCCACATATATTTCTAGTGACAGATTGAACCTATCCCTAGGGGTAAACCTAATTACAGAGACTCTCATTCCCAGGGGGTTGACCACTACATGATGAATTTTTTGGTTCTAGCATCCCACTAAATAAGTTAAAACATATGATATGTGGCTAAATATTCTTTACAAACACTCTCAGATCATATGGCGCTGGATCCATTATGGGAGTTGGGGGTCAGTTTTTCTCTCTGGATCTGCCTCTATACCAGAGGTAAACTAAAAAGAAATCTCTAAAGCAAAACTTTTGCATTGCTCATAATAAGGGTTTCAAATGGGGATATGGGTTTCCCTCCTAGAGCAGTTTTCATTGTATAATATGGGTATTTGCTATGGGGTAGCTTTTATTTTCTCCATCACAGAAACCGCATATGACTCAAAGGACTCAAAGGCATTTATGAACAGATACAGGAAACATAAAACCTTCAAGTAGCCCTTTGCACTCATTATTCTTTGCCTGGAAGGTAAAGACTTTTTGTGGGAATGCTGAATGGATATTTTGTATTCACTTCAGTTCTGTACTATCTGAATAGTTTATAATGATTGTCTTGGATGGCTGGAAAGTCCAGATTTCATGGCCATACAGATTATGGTTTTAGTTTTACACCTGCAGGTATATATTACTGTCTATTCTCTTTTCCTTTGAGAAGTGTTTGCTGTTATATAAATCTTCCTATTACTGCCTTTTTCACAAATTTAGGAGCTCTGACCTCAGAAAGGTAAACTCTTGGTTCAAAATTTTCCATCTCTCAGAATTGATAGTCACTGACTAGCAATCAGAAAAGGAAAAACAAAAGCAGAATAAGACATCAAGTATTTAGGAGGTTTAGGAACTCAAGTAACAGGCTCTCCAGGGCAAACCTGTACCCTTAGTGCCATGTATTTCTGCTATGAATTACCATTGTTTCTGGAAGTTTTGGTCATGGAGACAGGTTCTTGTGTTTCTCTTATTACTATAAACTCAAGGGAGAGGGAAAAGGGCCCCCAAAAGTTAGCGTAATTTCAATTATTTATTTTTATAGGACACAGATGTTGGAAGATGTCCCTTCTGCAAATTCATCTCCTTTGTCTATCTGTAGCCAATTGTCGATGCAGATTCTAGCCATTGGAGAATAATCAGGAACACCTTATGTCATTTTAGGAAGGGAAGAATATTCATGTTTCCTTTTCTGTTTCCTATTCTGAAAACAAGTAAGAAAAAATAATACTGAGAGATAGACATTTCTAAGAGATGGAAAGCTCAGAAAAAGAATCTTAAGGATTGGACTACTCCCAAAGAACACAGAAGAAGGAACTACTTCTGATAAGTATCACCCCCTTCTGATAAGTATCACCCCCTTCTGACTTTCTGTTTGAGATACCCTCTGTCACTGGAGATTACTCAGAAGTTCCTTATACTTTCTCAGTGAAGGGTCAGTAGACATGTTCCTAAGCAAGTGGCCAGGAAGCATGCGAATCTCCATGTGAAGTGCTCTTTGTATTGTTCAGTTGTTTTAGTTGCATTCTACTCTTGGTGATCCCATTTGGAGTTTTCTTGGCAAAGATAAAGGAGTGATTTACCATTTCCTTCTCTGTTTCATTTTATACTTGAGGAAATTGAAGCAACAGAGTTAAGTGACATGCCCAGGATCACATAGCTAATGAATATCTGAGGTTTGATTTGAATTCAAGTCATTCTTACTCCAGGGCTGGTGCTTGATCCACTACACACCTTACTGCCCCAATTAAATTTAGGGGTACCAGTTAGTTGCCCAACACATGACAAAGATCTATATACCATATTCTTTTCAAATGGATTAGATCAGGTATGTTTGATAAGATACTTTGTTATTGACATATCTCAATAAGCTTAGCCTTGCACCTTCCTCCCCATAAATACACAGTATCAGTAATGGAAAAAGTGACAGGGAGTGCTAAGAATTATAATTTTTAGATTATTAGCATTACTTTAACTATTATTGGCTCTAAATATGAGATTTTTGTCTTATAAAAATGTTACATATCATGAAAAAATTAAACCATATCAACATTTACATTCTTGAGATAAATGTAACCAGAAGACAAAAGGAAGTTGGAGTATTAAGCATAAGTATCAAAGATAACAGCCAGCTCAATTCTTCTTTTTTCTGCAAAAACTCTTGGGTTTCAGTCTATATTTATTTTTTCCTTCTCTGAGCTCCTCAAGTACTTTATATAGTTTGAACCATTCAATTTAGCATTTGATTCTCCCTGAATTCTTGAGCTTATGAAACAATGCCATTCTCTCTCTTACCCCTAAATCTGGAGGCAATATAAGAATCAGTAGCTGAGATGGAGAGTGAGTTACATATAACACCCAATAATTAACTATTTTTTAGTGGGCAAGGGATTTTTTCATATAGCACTAAGCACAGTGCTCTGTTTTGTTAGTATTCAATAAATGTTTTAGAATAATTATAATAGATATTTGCCTTCCAACAAATAATCAATCACCTTTATTTTCTCCATAATGGAGGAAGCTCTATCCCAGACTTGGAATCTCTCAAGCACTTGTTCACCATCATATTTCGAACTATAGAACTTACGTATTGTCTTACTCTTTGATATTCTCCATGTATGGGGAATAGAAAATCCTAGTGTTCCTCCTTCTGATATTTAGAATCTCTAATATTTAGAATCTTTTTCTTCCTAAAAGCCTATACAAAATCTTCTTTCCCCTATGCCATTTCCTCTGCTTATTCCTACAGTATTCCAGCTCAGCTCTAGCCTTCCCTAGTCTCTACCCCAATTGGTTCTTACTCCCTTTTCATTTCTCTATTACTTTCCTATAAAATTGCTTTTATCCTTGGTCTCCTGTACTTACATTTCTTCCATATTCTAGTGCTCCCTGAAAGCTAGATTTCTTTCTCATTTTTCAGGACATAGCCATTCGAGGATAACTTCTTTTTTCCCTTATACCTACTGACATAAAATATCAGAAGGTAGAGCTGACACACTACTTTACCTACTGACATAAAATATCAGAAGGTAGAGCTGACATACTACTTGCTTCCTATTACCCCTCTTAGATGCTTCCTCTGAAACATCACTCAGTAACTTTTTTCCTTTAAAATTTTCCCTCTCTTCCCCAAACTGTCATCTATGGATCTTCATGTAAAGATATATCTCCTAAAGCTGACTGGATATTAATACAGAGAAGCAGTGCTCACTGATCAGTAGATACTCTAATTTTATAAATGAGTTTACTTTTAAAAGTCACTCTAAGAAGAACTGATTCTGAGCAGACACTAACCATGTAATGAGCACAAGAGAGAAAGAAAATGGGAAGGAAACATAATGGAATAAGATGAATGGGAAGAAATGTGAATACCTCTCAAGTGGATAGACTTCCACACCCTATGGGGGTTGAATATGAACACTAATGGTTCTATAATGAGCTAAAAATTGGTTATGGGCAGAGGAAACAATGGAAACCACCTATTTCCACTGCTGGAAGAGATCTAGTGGTTATATTCCTGATAGGATCCACAGGTTTGACTTTTGGTTTGGAGAAGATGCCAGACCACTCCCTTGTTAGGACGTATATTACATGGCAAATGAAGGTGTCAGATATTCTGAACATAAAAGGTTCTAGTTATTCTTGTCCCATACCCCACCTCCACCCAAGTCCCCATGACTATGAGAATAGGAAAAGTAATAGAATCACGAACTACCACAACAAAAATTCCTCTCAGACAAGAAGTCACTTAAAAAATGGAGATTTAAGTTATAGCCTCAGTTTCCTTTTGTATAAAATTAAAAGGTTGGATTTATTGACACCATACCTTACATTTTTTAAAGTTCTAAAAGAGCAGAACTACAGTTCTAAAACAAGGAGGGGAAAAAGTAGGAATGATGCAAAGGGTTTATTGAAAATGCCAATTGCTCATTTAGAGTTCCAGTCAAGTCAGTTTCCTTGAGCATTTTAATACTGTGGCTATTAGAGATTGAGGCCTCTTATACTTTGCTTTAAGAGCAAGAGGTTAATTCTCTGGAAAAAATTAAGGAAAAAGTGGAAATATTGTAAAAATGAATTATTTTTGCAATTAAAAAAATTAAGGTACATTTTTTCTTGGTTGATACTTCACAAAAGACTAACAGAAAACAGTCCACATTGCCAGAGTACTGTAATTGCTCACCACTCTAGCACTTACTATCAAGCCAGATGTTTTTAATTTTCATTACCTGTAAATCTTAAGACTAAGTTTGCTGGGGATTGGTTCTCAGAATGATGAAAAAGGAATGAAGGAAACTGAGGCTACTTCACAGTTAATTTCTGTTCTTGCTAGTCTGAACATTTGGCATCTTTTCAATTGATATCTAAAGATCTAAATAGTTTGTGGTTTTTGTTTTTTTGTTCACCTGTGTTGGTACAAATACTGTATGTAGTTCTTGCAGCTTCTTATTCTGAATGGAAATTGAATTTCCTGCTTTTTATCCTATCCTGTCATATTAGTTTCCTACTACATCCCCTATTGAACTATTCTAACTATTACAGGAGGTAGCTAGGCGGCCCAGTGAATAAAGTGGTGGCCTTGGAGTTGCAAATAACTGTGGGAAGTCATTTGACCTTTCTCTGCTTCAATTTCCTTAATTATAAAATTGAGATAATAGTACCAATTTCCTAGGTTTGTTAGAAGGATCAAACGAGCTAATATTTGTAAAAGGTCTTTAGCACAGTGTCCTGTACATAATAAGTATTTAATAAATTTTTTTTCTTCCCACTTGACTTTTTTGGGGGAAAGGAGAAGGACTGGATCAGCAAAGTAGTACAGAGGAGAGAGAGTGATGGAATTAAGATCTGAATTCAAATCTTGCCTCAAACAGTTACAACATTTTAGTGTCAATTTATTTTATTTATTTAATTGTTTGTTTTAACACATATTATTGCTTTATGACTCATGTTGAAAGAAAAATCAGAGCTAAAGGGAAAAACCATGGGAGAGAGAAGAAACAGAAAAAAGAAGCGAACATAGCATATGTTGATTTATATTCAGTCTCCTTAGTTCTTTTTCTGGACACAAGTGGCATTTTTTTGTCCAAAGTCCATTAGGATTGCTTTAAATCAGTGAACTACTAAGAAGAACCAAGTTTTTTTGTAGCTGATCATTACATATTCATGTTGTTATTGTGTACAATATATTCTTGGTTCAGTTCATGTAAATCTTTGCAGGCCTTTCTAAAACCAGCTTGTTCATCATTTTTCATAGAATGATAATATTCTATTACTTTAATATACCACAACTTGTTCAGCCATTTCCCAGTTGATGGGCATCTACTCATTTACCAATTCTTTGCTACCACAAAAAGAGCTGCTGCAAACATTTTTGCTTATGTGGATCCTTTTCCCTTCTTTATGATTCCCTTGAGAAACAGACCTAGTATTGGCACTGCTGGGTCAAAGGGTATGCACAGTTTTATAGCCCTTTGGGCATAGTTCCAGATTGCTTTCCAGAATGGTTGGATCATTTTACAACTCCACCAATAATGCATTAGTGCCCCAGTTTTCCCACATCTTCTCCAATATTTATCATTATCTTTTCCTGTCATCTTTGCCAATCTAAGAAGTGTAAGGTGGTTTCTCAGAGTTGTGTTAATTTGTGTTTCTCTAATCAATAGTTATGTAGAACTTTTTTTCATATGACTATAGATGGTTTCAGTTTCATCATCTAAAAATCATAAGTTCATATTCTGTAACCATTTATCAATTGGGGAATGACTTGCATTCTTATAAATTTGACATAGTTCTATATGTTTTAGAAATGAGACAATCAGAAATATTGGCTTTTTAAGATTTTTTCCCCAACTTTATATTTCCATTTTAATCTTGTTTCTGTTGGTTTTGGTTGTATAAAAACTTTTTAATTATGTAATCAAAGTTGTCCATTTTACCTTTCATAATGATCTTTAGTTCTTTTTTGATCATGAATTCTTTCCTTTTCCAAAAATCTGATATATAAATTATCCCTTCTTCTCCTTATTTGTTTATGTTCATCCTTTATGCCCAAATCATGTATCCATTTTGATCTTAGGTATAGGGTGTGAAATGTAGGTCTATGCCGAGTTTCTGACAGTATTTTCCAGTTTTCCCAGCAATTTTTGTCAAATAATGATTTTTTGTTCCAGAAGCTGGAATTTGGGGGTCTATCAAATACTAGATTGCTATAGGCCTTGAATATTTTGTCATGTGTATCTAATCTATTCCATTGATCCACCATTCTCTTTCCTAACCAGTACCGAATAGTTTTGATGACTGTTGCTTTATAATAATAATAGTTTTAGGTTTGTTTCTGCTAAGCCACCATTGTTTGTATTTTTTTCAATAATTCTTGACCTTTTGTTCTTCCAGATGAATTTTGTTATTATTTTTTTAGTTCTGTAAAATATTGTCTAGGCATTTTGGTATGGTACTGAATAAGTAGATCAATTTAAGCAAAATTGTCATTTTTATTATATTAGCTATACCTAGTCATGAGCAACTGATCTTTTTCAATTGCTTAGATCTGATTTTATTTGTGTGAGAAGTATTTTATAATTGTGTTCATATAGTTCTTTGTCTTGGCAAATATACCCCAAAGTATTTTACTTTGTTTACAGTAATTTTAAATGGAATTTTTCTATTTCTAGCTGATATGCTCTGCCAATAATATATGCAAATGATGATCATTTGTGTGGGTTTATTTTATATCCTGAAACTTTGCTAACGCTGTGAATTGTTTCCAACAGGTTTTTCGATGATTTGGATGATTATCTGCAAAGAGTGATAATTTTATTTCCTCATTGCCTATTCTAATTTCTTTAATTTCTTTTCCTTTTCTTATTGCTAAAGCCAACATTTCTAGTACAATGTTGAATAATAGTGATGATAATGGGCATCTTTGTTTCATCCTCACACACACATCTTAATGGAAATATGTTCATTCAATTTTTTATTTGTAAAATGGAGATAATAATAGTGCCAATTTTCTATGATTGTTGCAGTAAACAAGATAATACATGTAAAACATTTTAAAAACATTAATGCATTATAGAAATGCTATTTGGTATTGCTAGTTTTTTTCCTATTTATTTATATTGTTTATAGCCCATTGCTTCCCTAATCTTTAAATTTCAAGTCAACTTTGCTTCTGTTATCCCATTCCTTCTACTTTAGCTGCTGCCTACTGTGACACTTATGGAACTTGTGGCTAATAAATACCTTCATAAGGGTTGTCTTTTCTACTAAATTTGATGGAAAATTATAACATCTTAAATGTTAAGACTTGATTGAAATTGCTCCAGTCAATGTGGTTGGCATCTGCTTATGTTTTAGCAGACTCTTGTCCCTAGATGACATCAGAGTGGGGGGAAATGCTTCAATTAAGACTTCCGGTGAAACAAAGTAACTGGAAATAAAAACAAAGGCTCTGATGTCTGGAAAAGTCCATCTGCTCTGGCTCCAGACAGGTCTTTCCTTAATTCTAGCACAAAAAGTTAACAGTTTATCCTTTTCTTAAGAAGGAAGGAAACATTTCTGTTTAAGGAAACTCAACAAACAGCAAAGTCTAGGGCAACTAGATTTGCACACTGTGGTTAGAGCATTGGGCTTGGAGTTAGGAAAACTCATGTTCCTGAGTTAAAATCTGGCTTCAGATACTAATTGTGTGACCCTATATAAGTCACTTAACTCTATTTGCCTCAGTTTCTCCATCTGTAAATGAGTTGGAAAAGGAAATGGCAAACTACTCTAGTATCTTTGCTAAGAAAACCCAGGAAGAATCGAATACTACTGAAAAATGACTGAATAACAAGAAAGGCTGCTATAGTTCAGGCATCCTTTATAAGGATTATAAGGAATGGCTAACTTCTTAATATCTAATATGAGTCTACTATGCTCAAACCAACAAAATGGAATTCCTAGACAACCTGAAGAGCTTACAAATGAAGCAATTTTGATTGTTCTGTCTTGTTTTTGTTTTATATCTTTTTTTAAATTTTACCATAGCAAGGTCAATAAGTCATTGGTGGTACTGGAACAAACTTTAGTTGTATATTAAAAAGAATTATATTTGAATTCCCATTTTGCTGGTTATTATTGACTTTAGATGTGTCCACAATATCATTTTCCTCTTAAGAGGATTGCATTTAAGCATCAGTTCTTGGTTGTGGACCTCCATTGTGGACTTGACTAGATGACTATTTAGGTCCTTTTCCAGTGGGTAATTCTTTGAAATTGTTGAAAGGATCTACCTTTTTTATTAGAGGAGGAAGAGGTGTCAAAAAGAAAACTTTCTTTATATACATATATACAAACATATACATTAATCATTGAAATAATAAGTAATAATAACAAATTTTGAGGGATTAATGAATTTCCTTTATTATTTCTTTATGTGGAAATCAGCCATTTGTTTGTTTATTGAATAGCTGGATTCTGGGTTGTTTTTTTTTAATTACTCAGGAAAAGGTATACAGAATTTTCTTTCACAAAATTATAAAGATTGTACTACTTGTTTTTTGGGTTCCCAGATACTTTTTGTATCTATCCTTTTCCAAATCCCCAAATGTATCCTTTTAGCCAAAGAGAAACCTTCTTCATGGGTAAATAAAGAGCTTCCCATATTGCTTATTTTCATATTGTTTGAGACAGAGAAGATTCAATTACAATCATTTATATTCATTTAGTTGATTTGCTGCTAAAATTTATTTAGAGTATTTTCTCCAGCAACCATTTTCATTTTATTTCTAATTGTGAATTTAAAAATGTTTTCTTTTGTTAAAGAAATTTTCAGGATCATAAAGTGGGTGTGGTCTTACAGCAAGTTTCATCTAAGTACCTTGAAAAAATTTTAAATTAATTATTTTTAATAATATTTTCTTTTTCTTGATTTCTTTTTTGAATTTTTTTATTTTCAGAATATATATATGATAATTTTCAACATTCACCCTTGTAAAACCTTGTGTTCCAAATTTTTCTTCCACTCTTCCCCCCAATACTCCCCTCCAATATATGTTAATATATATATCTATCCATAATTATCATGCTGCCCAAGAAAAATTAGATCAAAAAAGAAAAAAAAGAGAATAGAAACCAAATGCAAGCAAACAACAAAAAGAGTGAAAATGTTGTGATCCACACTCAGTTCCCACAATCCTCTCTCTGAGTGTAGATGAATCATTTCATTTTTGAAGAGAACCACATCCATCAGAATTGATCATCATATAATCTTGCTGTTGCTCTGTGCAATGATCTCCCATTTCTACTCAATTCATTTAACATCAGATTATATACATTTCTCCAGGCTTCTCTGAAATCATCTTGATGATTATTTCTTATAGAATAATAATATTCCATAACATTCCTATACCATAACTTGTTAATCTATTCTCCAACTAATGGGCATCCACTCACTTTTCAGTTTCTTGCCATTACAAAAAGAACTGCTGCAAACATTTTTGCACACATGGAAACATTGAAATCTTATTAAACATACTGGCTAAGAATGTAAAGAAGATTTAATATTTTTTTAGTGATAAGAAGAAAGGAGCCAGAACTGTGATCTTTTTTCACCCCTTTCAGGAGAGGTATACAGACCACCCTCACACATATATATCTCCACATACATATTTATTTCTTACCTGTAAGCCCCCATAGTCAGTGGCACCCTGTATCTCTGAGGACTAGGAGATCTAGTATAAAAGCTGCTATTGGTGAGAAAGGCATAACAAAACAAAACAAAACAAAACAAAACAAAACAAAACAAAAAACCCTCTGTGTTTCTCACTGACTTCTCCCCAGGACCTAGCATCCACTTTGCCTTGAATACATGTCATTAAGCCCTCACTCCTTTGCTGTCTGAACATTTCAGTCCCCTCCCCCACTGCCCCTAACCTTAACCCAACTCTTGTCCTGCCTTCCCTCTTCTCCTAAACTCCCCTATATATTTTGTGGTTTCTGGCACATTTGACACTATTTTAATTATTGGTTAATTATTTTTCTTACCATAACTCCCCTTATCTGATGTTCTGGAATGTAGTCCTATGCCTCCTGTGTTATTTCTGTCTCTGATTATAAAATTTCTGACAAAGAAGCCTGTCTTTGGAATGTATCCTCTTTGTTAACAGAGGTATTAGCATATTTCTCTGAAATATAAATGCCATTAACAGCTTGTGACATGTGCTCATGAGTTTTCCTATTCCTCTCATTTGATTTTTGTGACTATTAGTTAATTTCCTTATTTTTCTAAGAGTCAGATGCTCAGGAACATTTCCTGAAGAGTTAGGAACAGGAGTAAAAATGTAAAAAAAAAATTTGTATAAATCACTTATAAATCTTGACATAAATTCTGTTGAAAGGCAGTGAAATGAATATCTAGTAATATCCTACTTAATCATAAGCTAATGATGGAAGACAGGAAATGGCTAATTCAAAATCATTTCTGAAATGCTTTTGCTTTTAATGAATCACTTTCTCCCCAAGGAAATTTTCATTTTTTTTTTTTTGCTAAGTGTTCATCTCCCAATACTTTCCTCCTAGAATAGGTAGGGATCACTCAATGGGCTTGAGCCCTATCTGATCAGTATGAGAACTTTGACTTGACCTATTTTTACTGCCTGGGATACTGATGATCTACTGATGTTCTTCTTCTGGGAGTTCACTATATGTATGCTAAATTTGGTGAGATTACTCAATTGACTACTATATTTTCCTACATTTCAGAACTCCCAAGTTCCTTAATCTTATCAGTCTCAGCCTCTTCAAGGATAGCATCCTGTACCACCATGCTTTGCCATTGTCTTCTTGCATCTAGTATTATTTTTAGATTACAGAGAACATTCCAATTTAAGTTGTTAATAAGTTATTAAAAGCTTGGGATAGCTTTTTCTAAAATTATCTGCAATCTGGATATCAAAGACATGAAAAGATGCTGGGAGCCAGAATTGGTAGATTCATGGAATTGAATTATTTTGAGCTATTGATCTAAATTTTATTTCTATGGGAAGCTTTTTCATGGGAATATGATTTCTTCAAATCACATCAGGCATATTCATTGGCCCTCTATGTAAAATTAACTAAAAACATTGAGGGCAGCTCCGGGGGTGGGGGGATTAAAAGGCTTAATACAAAGAATTTCAGAGTAAACAGGGAACTCATTGACATTCTGGCTCATTTTGTATTATAGCAAGAATTCCCTTTAAAACAATAACATAATTCCATAGTATGCTACATTTAATTTTATGCAATTTACTGTGCCTACTATGTGAAGGGAATTATGCATTTGCTAAGTTTATAAAGATAAAAACATAGTATTCCTTAAAAGAGTTTACATTCTAAATTAAGCATTTGATAGTATCAACCTGTTCTCTAAGACTTATGAAGAGGAACCTACTACAAACACACACATACACACACATACAAGCACACACACACAGGAATTGCAATGTTTCCTAATTATTACTAGTCGTGCCCGGTGGGACCAAGCCAAACAAGATAGTGCCTTTTCCCTTTCTCACTACTATTCTGGGTTGCTGATTTGAATCTGAGAGGATAGTTATAGAGAACCAGCCAATGAATAGAATTCAGAATCTATCTCTGATATATATTAATTATGTGACTGGATAAGTCACTTAAACTCTTAATCCCCTCAAGCAACTTGATAAATTTCAAAGTAGCTATAGATTTTCATGAGTAAGGGATATTTTTTCCACTGGAAATAACTATTCAACATCAATAAAAATTATGGTTCTCCTAGCTCACTTCTAATCATAATGTTGAGTTTTAGGAGAAAGCACAGAAATTATTTAGTCTAATCAGTTCATTTTACAGATAAGGAAAGTTAGAAAAGTGAGGTAATATACCCAAGATCATACAACTAGTTGTAATTAGTAAACTGGAAAGTCTGTCTTGATTCTTCAGGATATTTTTTTCAGAGGCATGGGTTATCTGAAACCACATTAAGCCTTTTCACCATCCCTGAATCATATTATTAGCACTACATGATACCTGTGGATGAAGATGAAAATGAATTGATCTGTTTAAATTAACAAGTCAATGATCCAGAGAAACCATTGATGCTTCATGGATTACTTACCTTGTGAATCTGATGAAATTCCAGGCCCTTTCATGAGGTCCCATTTGAACAAGGAGTAATTTCCAAATCATGTGGAGGTTTGTTCTTGATCAGCACCCACATGGTTGCCTCTCAGGACCTTATTCCAAGGAAGACTATCAATTTACATATGTCCAATTTACATGTGCCATTGAGAGCATCTTGTGAAGTTAGTTTTATTCATCAGCCATAATTGCAAAAGGGTAAAGTTGGTTATTGATCTTTACACCCAGGGCACAAAGAAGGAAAATTCTCCTATGCCACCCAACTCCAAAGAAAACATCAAGTAAAAATGAGCTCTGTAGAAGAGAAAATATATATTGCAATTTCAATTCCAATTTCCATGGAAGCTTTTAACTTTTCCCATTGCTTCAAATGAAGTATGAGTTTTTCCTAATCCTCAACATTTCCTTCTGCATAGAGAGTATTCAGAGAGAGGATTAAGAAGAGTTTGAGGACATAAATAATCACAATACACACCCCTATTTCTAAGAGTTTGATATAGAAAGATTCAGTTTTAAACAAACTTACCAATGAAGTAGAAAAACCATGGAGACTTTGTCAAAAGAGATTTAGCTGTCAGGATAACTTTCCATATTTCCACCCTTTAAATTCCTCTTTTTAAAAACTTCAAATGAAATTTAATTTGTTTTGGTTTAAGGTTTGGTGAGAGTCAGTTTCTCTCAAGGGTTCATTTATACATTTTTCTTTTTAATGACAGTATTCGTAATGTGGAAGCATAGTTCTCCAAATATCTTAGCAATATTCACATGCTAGTGGCTCCACTTCCATCACTCCTTAAATCTATAGGAGGGTGTCAGTATTTTACAATTGATTGTGAAGACTGTATAATGCCAGTAGAGCTATTGTGCTCACTTACTTATTAAGTAGAATAATCCTTGGTTTCTGGGTTTCAAGGATCAGCTCAATGAAAACTAAGAAGCTGCACCAGTAGGCTTAATCCATTGGCGATGAACCCATTGACTGGGTCAAACTTTGAAACTAAGAAAAATACAAAATGTCCCTCAGTCACATTCTACTTACTGAATGATTTTGGACGAAACACTTTACCTCTCTGGGTCTGTTTCCTCATCTTTAAAATAAGAAGGTTAAAATAAATGTTCTAGTTCTTAACCTATGACTCTCTAATTCTAAAAAATGAAGGTCATCATGGTAAGTAAATATAGATGGTCCCATATAATGAATTACATGCTTCAATGCCTCTATGTAGATTTTCAAATCTTTTTTTCTTGTCCTCACTTCTTTTCTGAACTTCAACCTGATTTCAGATACTTTCCTGATAATATGTCAGACAACTTAAACCTTTCAGACTCTTTTAAAAATAATTCTTCCTTTTTTCCCCCCCATCCTCAAACAGAATCAATTTTTACTCCTGATTTCCACATTTCTGCTCATGTTCTCAAAATTATCCTGGGTATCCAAGTTCAGAAGTTTAAGCCCTTTTAGATATTTCCTTATCATTCATTCCCTATTAAGGGAAATCAGCATCTTTGACATTAGCAAATGCTATAAATCAGGGATTGATTGTTTTGTTGTTTATATAGATATAAGAAAGCCATGGAGAAAATGTTAATAATTCAGATTAAACTTAAGTGTTAATAAACCCTTCATTCTCCCCCCTCTCCCCGCCCAGAGCTGGTTGTTAAACATTTACTATCACATTTCTACCCCTAATCCAATCATTTGTAAAGTCTATTAATTCCATCTCTGCAAATCATCACTCTCTCCTTATTCTGAAAGTTGTCACTCTAATTCAAACTCTCTTTTGTTCTAATATCTCTTTTCCTTGATGTCTACCTGCTTGAAATCATTCTCTCTGCCCACTGACAAATTAATTTTAAAACAAAACTTTGTTAATATTATTTTTCCACTTAAAAATATTCAATAGATTCCCCTGACCAACCAGAAAAAAGGCTAAATTTTTCATTATTTGGCATTTGAGAAACTTCCTGATAGTCCTCAAATGATTTTCTTAGTTTCACCTCTCATTTCTTATTTACAAAAACATTATACTCCAGCTTAAGTGGATTGTTCTCTGTGGCTTTTCTACACCTGCTTTTTCTACCTATTATTCATGCTGTTTTCTCCTTTGACATTTGCTATCTGTTGAAATCCTATCTGTCTTCTAAGGCCCACTTCAAATGGACATTTTCAGGAAATTTCCCTTTTTTGTGTCCTTACTCCGAGAGATTATAGATGGGATCTCTCTTTTAAATGCAGAAGTACCTTTTTCATTTTAATTTAATCACATTTTATTCTTAGTCGTCTGTATATATTTATTTAGTTTTTTTTTTCAGATTTAACATGTATAATCCTTTTAAATATGTTCCCATAATTGTCTTGTTGCATGACCAAATCAAACCAAAAGGGAAAAAAAAACATATGAGAAAGAAAAAGCAAATAAACAAAATAAAGGGGAAAATACTATCCTTTGATCCACATTGTCTCCATAGTTCTCTCTCTGGATGTGCATGGCATTTTCTCTCTCAAGTCTATTGAGATTGTCATGAATTACTGCATTGCTGAAAAGAACCAAATCCATCACAATTCATCATTACATAATCTGGCTGTTACTGTTGTATATTTATTTATAATACCTAAATTATAATGTGACTTTTTTCTTAATCATTTTTCTTAGTCATTTTTATTTTACTTATAACACCCATCACAGTATGTTGGAATTCTTACAAAGTGTTAAGTCATTAGAATTGATAGAGACAATAATTATCTAATTTACATGGTTCAGTATGACTGATCTGATCCTACAAGGAGATGTTATGGGCCAGAACTTGAAACAAGGTACTAAGTGGAATTGAGGAGACAATGTTTAAATCTAGTTTAGAATTGATTTAATACTACAACAAATAATGGTTTCCTAGTGATATAATGATTGGTGTATACTCAGTGTATAGCATATAAGCAAGAAGCTCTCAGGGCCAAAGAGTACTCTGGGAGAGACACTACTCTCGGAGGCGGAGACAGATTCATTCCATATTCCACCTTTGTGCTGGCTGGAGACATTCGGAGGGAGCTAGGGGCTGAAGCTCAAGACTTTGAAGGACTGGATTTTAATTCCCGGCTGCATTTGAAGTGAGTATTACTTTGAACTGAAACTAAGGCTGCCTCCAGAGAACCTCCCTTGAGAACCCTGCTCCCAGAGAGAACCATTATATTATACAAAAGAAGAATATTACAACAGTGCCTATATATAGTAAGATTGAATACCTGTTCAGAATATATTTGTGAATGTTATTGAATTGACATTGGGTCTCTAGAAGTATATACTATAGTGAGATTAGGAATTATTTTAGGGTAGGAAAAATGCAAAACACTGGCTTGGATTTTAGTGAAAATGAGAATTCTGAGGAATGCCTGGGAATTCATATTCTTTCATTAATTTGAAATTGGGCATTTTAAAGGAATAAATAAGTTTAACCATTAAATAATAAGTAATTAATATTTATCTAAAACCATCAGCAAGCATTATCTGTAAGAGGATAAATGAGAAGTCTTCCCCAATACAATGAGGGATGAAATAAGAGTGTCCATTATCACCTCTGTTATTTAACATTATACTAGAAATATTAGCTATAGCAATAAAATAAGAAAAAGAAATCGAAAGAATTAGAATAAGCTATTAGAGAATAAAACTATCATTCATTGCAGATGATATAATACTTAGAAAATCCAAAAGAATCAACTAAATAACTACTTGAAATTATTAACAACTTTATCAAAGTGGCAGAATACAAAATAAACCCATATAAATCATCAGCATTTCTATATATCAACAAAGTCCATCAGCAAGAAATAGAGAAATTCCATTCAAAATAACTATAGACAATATAAAATACTTGGGAGTCTACCTGTCAAGATAAACCCAGAAACTATATAAAAACAGCTATGAAAATACTTGTCACACAAATAGTCAAAGCTAAACAATTGAAAAAATATTAATTGCTCGAGTAGGCAGAGCCAATATAATAAAAATGACAATTAAATCTAAATTTATTTATTCAATGCCATACTAATCAAACTAACAAAAGATTGTTTTTTTTTTAGATCTAGAAAAAATAAATTCATGTGGAAGAACAAAATCTCAAGGGTGTCAAAGGAATTTTTTTTAATGCAAAAGAAGAAGGTCGAAGCAATTTAGATCTCAAATTGTTTTATCAAGAGGTAATTACTAAATCAATCTGCTACTGGCTAAAAATAGAGGGTGTTGCATCAATGGAATAGCTCAAGTACAAATTACATTATAGTAAATAATCATAGTAATTTAGTATATGAAAAATCCAAAGATCCAAGTTTTTGGAACAAAACCTCAATTTTTGACAAAAAACTGCTGGGAGAACTAGAAAACAAGATAGTAGAAACTAAGAATAGACCAACAGTTCATACTGTATACTAAGAAAAGTTCAGAATGGATATGTGTTTTACATATAAAGAGAGATACTATAGGCATATCAAGAGAGCATAGAATCATTTATCTGTCAGATTTATGGATAAGAAAAGAATTTAGTATCAAAGAAAATATAGAGAGAATTACAAAATGTAGAATAAAAAGTTAAATTGTATAATTCTTTTTTTTGCACAACAAAACGAATGTAACCAAAATTATAAGGAAAATAGAAAATTGGGGAAAAGATTTCAGAACAGATATCTCTAATAGAGGCCACATTTCTCAAATATATAAAGAACTGAATCAAATTAATAAAAAAAAAAAAACATGTCATTTCCCAACTGATAAATGATAAAAGATATTAACAAGCCATTTTCAGATTAAAAAAACTATCTGTGAAAAAAGGATCTAAATCACTCTTTATTGGAAAACTACAAATTAAAACAACTCTGAAGTAGCAACTTATACATATCAGAATGACTAATATGACAAAAAAAAGTTAGATATTGGAGGAAATCTGGGACATTAATGGACTGTTTGGGGAGTTGGGAACTGATCATACCATTCTAGAGAATAATTTAGAAATGCCCAAACTATGCATACCCTTTGACTTAGCAATGCTACTATTAAGTCTATATCCCAAAGATATCCAAAAAATGAGCCCTTTTTTTGGTGGCTAAATCAAATGGATGCCCATCAATTGGGGAATGCTTAATGAAGCTATAACATATGCTTGTAATGGACTATTATTGAGCTATAAAAAATAACAAGATGATTTCAAAAAAACATGGAAAGACTTATATGAACAGATTCATTGTGAAGTGAAAGGAGCCAGGACAGTGTTAAACATAGTAACAGCAATATTATTCTATGAAAAACTTAATAATTTAGCTATTTTCAGCAATACAAATCTAAAACAATCTCAAAAGACTGATTATGAAGCATATTATCTACCTCGAGAGAAGAACTGATATTGAGTGAATACAGACTGAAGGATGCTTTTTTTTTACATTCTTTCTTTTATTTTTTCCTTTTATTTAGTCTTCTTATAGAAAATTAATAATATAGAAATATTTTACATAATTGCACATGTATAACCTGTATCTGGATTGCTTTCCATCTCAGGAAGGGGGAAGAGAAGTGAGAGAGCGATAGAATTTGGAACTTAAAACTTTAAATAAATTTATTTTTTTAAAAAAGAAAGAATATAGCCATTTTGGCATGTGCTCATATAACCTAAGTTAGAGTTACCCATGTAGGGAGATGCTGGGAGATCTGGTTCTGTGGGATAGATAAGAAAGCCAGAACATATGTAGATAGTCTGCATTCATCCATAATTTAGTTGGAAGCAGACTCTTCCAATTGACTGAATAGCTAGAATTGTGTCTTTAAAATTACCTGACTGAAAATTACTTGAACTTAATTTAGAATATGCCAACTATGATATGCAAATAAAGGGGAGGAAGATCATTCTGTCAGACAATGTTAAAGTGACAGATAATCCTCACTGCTTAGCCAGTGAAAAAAGGCTGCTCCCATTCATGTGATGTACTTAGAAGCAAGTCTCCCAAAATTGATTTCAAGTCTTCTCCAGGGGTGAGTCCATTTTAGGTCACCTGGACACTGCCGAACTCCCATTACATATTCATTAATTCATATATCTATTTATGTATTGTTTTATTCATTATTTGGTTGTAGACATCATTTTTTTTCCTCATTTTCCAGAACAAATTTAATGAACAATAATTTATATTTATACAGCAGTTTAAGGTTTTAAAAGCATGATATATATATATATGTGTATATATATATATATACACATATATATATACATCTCCCTTATTCCATATTCAAGTACTAAATATGGTCACTAACTTCATTGTAATTTTTAACAAGGACTTTTCTTTGGGTTTTCTGTATTGGTTATTCTCTAGCTGTTTGAAATGAATAAATTCTTTTTTTTTCCCTAAGCCTTGTCTTTTAACTTGGGAATATATGATAGGCTTATAATCCAGGTCCCTTATATTGTGGATTTATGAGAAATATTGAATTATTCATTCTGTCTAAGGTTTCTGAAGCAAGAATCCAGTAAGTTATTGCTGTAACTTTAGGGAAATCAGAAAAAATACATTTGTCCAGATAAGAAACAGAGATTAGAGAGGAAAAGAAGATAAAAGCACCAAATTTCAGGGTCTTTTTTGTAAAAAGATGTGTACTACTATAGGTCACCAATCTGCAACAGAATTGTGGAATCTAGAGTTCTGGTAAGAGGATTGTTGAAATATCTGACTAAATAGACTAGGTCAGGAAGGTATTAATAATAATTCATACTCATATAATATACAGACACATGTGTACGTGAATATATGTGTGTGGGGGGGGGCGTGTGGAGTGACTTGCTGTGGTGAAATGTCCCTTGGTATATTTGTGGTATATGTTTTCTTTGAATTCCCAGCACTTAGTACAGTACCTGCCACAGAACTTACTTAATAAACTGTTTCTGTCTGCCTATGATCTATCCAGCAACACTGACCTTTTTGCTATTTCTTGAATAAGACAATTTATCTCTTGACTTTAGGTGTGTCCACTAGCTTTCCCCTATGCATGGAATAGTCTGCCTCTGCAGTCTACTTCCTGGCTTCTTACCTTCTTTAAAGTCCCATTTAAAAATATCACTTTAAAGAAGGAAGGCTTTCCTTATCCCTCTCAATTTTAGCATCCCTTCCATTTATTGTTTGATAGTCAAATCGAACCCTTTTTGACACAGAGGATCAAACTGTCCATGAGGGTGGCTTGCCCAGTGTCACACAGTTAATAAATGTCTGAAGCTGGATTTGAACTTGAGTTTGCATGACTCCAGACCCAGTATTCTGTCCACTAAGCTACATGCCAAGCTCTATACACATAACAGAGAGAAATAAAATCCCCTCTATTGATTATTTCTTATCTAACCTGGTTATAAATTTTTTGTACATAAATGTCTGAATGTTGTCTCCCCCATAAAATTGTGAGTTCCTTAAAGACTATCTTTTGCCTTTTTTTGTATTCCTAGCACTTAGCAGCGTCTGACTCTCTTGTTGCTATTGTTCTGTTGGACCCATACTTCCTGTTCTTATTTGTGATTTTCTTGGCAAAGATACTGGGATAATTGACCATTTCCTTCTCAGCTCATTTTGTAGATGAGAAAACTGAGGCAAACAGAGTTAAGTGATTTGCCCAGAGTTGCCAGATTAGAACTCAGGAAGATGAGTTTTTCTGACTCTAAGCCAGGCATTCTATCTGTTGTTCCACAGAGCAGCCTAGAATGGATGTTTAGTAAATGTTTACTGCCAATTATCTCTTTCAATCTGTATTTCTGTCTTTACCTCCTCTTCCCTCAATCTCTCTCTTCCTTTCCTCTCTCTATATAAGGTTACCTTGTGGTCAGGTTTTAGATGAGGATGACTGGTTATGAGAGAACATGGAGTACTATATTTTTAATCACTGAGATATGACTATATAGTAAAAGCACTCAACGTGTTTTCCTTTTAACTTGAGAGAAGAAAAGCCTCAAGTGAGGAAATCTTGTAACAGCTTTTAGCTACACAGTTCACCAGCATGATGTCATATAAATCATAAATGAATATAGAACCAAATTTGCCATTTGATTCTAACTGACTTCATAGAAACACTTATTCATGTTGAGTACATTACCTTAAATAGATAAAAGGTTAATGGCTCATGAGGTTAGGACATTGCTTCTATGTTCAGTGATATTCAAAGTGCTCTACCAGTATTCATTTAAATTTCAATTAAAAACTAAATGTAAACTTTACAATTTGTCACTTTAAAAATAATGCTTATGAAATATAACTGTTCACTACCAAGTGATTCTTTTTTCCCCCTAACAAATACTGAGGAAAACTGAAATGAGATTTTTCTTGCCCTAGCCAATAAATCTAAGTGACAAGAGAGAGCTGTTGATGGAGGTTGGCCTTTTTCCAAGGGAGGTGCAAATTCTTGACATGTCTAGGTTATAGAACAGATCTCAGGGGGTCATACTTGTCTATAGTCCTGGATGTGAAGAGCAGGTCATCTGCAGTGTCTGGAGAGGGAAAAGGGTTATTTCACTCAGATGTAGAAACCCAGGTTAGGTAAGGAAAGAAACATCCCAAGTTCAACAGGCTTCTGAAACAGTCGGCTCATCTGGCTATGGCAGGGTTGAAGCTAGATCATCATTAAGAAATGAGGACAAAAACTCAGCTCTCAGTCCCTGTGGCATTTTGTTCTTCAGGGTGTAAACACTAATGTACAAAACAACTTGGCATTCAGCATATATTTATGTTCCTGAAGCCACATGTGCCTAGGTTTATACAGATGAATTAGCAGACATGCTCTACTGGAACATTTTCTCAGGAATGTCTTGCAAATGGAAACCGTGTACTAAATGTTCAGCAGACATTTGAAAACTGTCGGCAGCCCCCTTTCCTATTCCATTAGGAGTGGAAGCTGTTGACTCTTACTTATCATCTTGGATCAACTTGGAAGTAGGAATTTCTCTTTGCAGATTAAAGGCAATGGTAGCATGTGCACAGACCAAACCTATAAAAATTAATCAATTTCAACAAGGCATCTTGTTGACAATATGACTATTTCTTCCCCTTCTTTCCCTCTTTAAAAATATAGTCTACCTATTCTTGGATGTCAGAGCTATTAATAGGAATCACCTTTCAATTTTGCCTGCTTCAGGTAAAAAAAATCTGCTCTTGTATCACAGGAAAAAAAAAAGTCAGTCACTTTCTTTTTTTCATTGGGGAGATGAAGTTTGTTTATATATGTATGTGTTCACATATATGGACATGAAAGAAAGTGAATTCTTTACATATAATCTGCTTGGGGAGTTAAAATGTGTATATATGTCTGTATACGCAATGTGAAACAACAAAGTAGCAAAAGTATTCTACTTGTTTTGTTCTCTTGTTTATTTTTGTGTAATTTTTTTCTTTTGAAACATGGGAGAAATCAACTAGATGATGTAGCAACTTTTGAAAGGTTCATATTTTAGGTACAAAGAGGTTTTTTGTTTTTGTTTTTGTTTTTTGTTTTTGCTGAGGCAGTTGGAATTAAGTGACTTGCCCAGGGTCACATAGCTAGGGACTGTTAAGTGTCTGAGACCAGAGTTGAATTCAGGTCCTCCTGACTTCAGGGGTGGTGCTCTATCCATAAAAGAGGGGTCATTTCTGACCTATACTACAAGAATTTCTGACAAGAAGTTGGGAAATACAGTTAGTTCAAAGTCTGGGAGTGGGAAGAAGGGAATCTGGGAATGTAGGGCTATAGTAATCTATATATAGGGGAAGCAAGAAACAAAAAAGCTAGGGTAAGAAAGCTAGTGTATGAATTGGCATAAGATTAGAAGTAGCATCTTGGGCATAGTAGTAGCTCATTGAAGTATTCCCTTAGAAGGAGTTTCATTTAAAATTCATTATCTCTGAGAAGAGAAAATTTAAAGTCATTTCTAAGAAACGATTTTAAATGATTTAAAGTTAGATATTATAGGAAAGCTGATATCTTTGAGACTTTCTTATGTCCAATTGAATAGTAACAAAATTTTTATTTGCCTTGAATTAGTACCATGAAAACTATAATTTTATAAATCAAAAGAACAGATTAATAAAAATAATGGATAACGGGGGAAGGGGCAGGAGGTGATACAGGGTCCAGATCTGCAATTTCATTCACACATCAGAAAATTACCTATAATTTATAGACTTAGAGTTCTCTGCAAGCATTGAGAGCCTTGGTGCCTTTTTCAGTTCAGGCAGTTCGAATTCTTGTGTATTATAATTCTACAACCTATCTCTCATCCACTTCTTTCTCTTCATTTGAGTGGCCACCATCCTAGTTAGTTAGTCCTCATTGCTTTTCACTTAATCTAATGAAATGACTTCCTAATTGGTTTCTTCTTCCTTAAGTCTTTTCTTACTCAAATACATCCTATATCTAATTCCTAATGTAATTTTCCTTAAGAACTGTTCTGTTCCCTACTCAATATACTACACTGGGACCCAATTACTCAACTCAAGTGCCTCTGTTTAGAATTTAAATCATTTCACAACCTAGCTTAACCCTTCCAGTCTTCTTATATATTACTTTTCTTCATGAATTCTATGGTCCAAACAAGCTTATTCATTGTTCTCTGATATCAGTTAGTATCAAATACACAGCCAACCTGTGTGAGCTCCTAAACCCAACCAGATAAGACTGTAATTGGAAAATATTTAACAAAATAAATAAAATACAATAAAAAATATAACATTACTTAAAACTAAATCAAAATCTGGGATCTTTATGTAAGCATTAGTGACCCCTTATATTTCTATTTGAATCTGACACCTTTTTTTAAACAGAGCCCATTCCATCTCTCAACTTTTTGCCTTTGCATAGGTTGTCCATTAAGCCTGAAATAGATTCCTTCCTTACCTCCCTAGTTAACTTCAAAGTTCAGCTCAAGCAATTTTTTTCATTATATTTTTCCTTTTTTCTTCAGCTTCTGGTATGCCCAAACCTCCCCTTCCAGAAAATGCCTTTTGTTTATTCTGTAAATGCTTTTATCTAACCATGCTGTCTCTCCCTAATTGGATGAATATTTCATGGGAGTAGGCATTGTGTTATTTCTGTCTTTGATGTGTCTACTAAGTACATAATGCCTGGCACATAGTAGGCACATCATTGTTTTGTTTTTATCGATTTAAGTTTATTGATTGAAGCAATAGGGATCAGAACCACATGTTCCTTACTTTAAGGCTAATTCTTTCTACTATGTCATACTTTAAGATGGAAAGTCAAAAATGCGAAGGCAACAGAAGGAATAAGTACAGGTTCATCAATAAATGTTCCCCTGTTGGCAAATATTAACAGAACATGAGATAGAAAGTAATGGGCCAGAGTTGATCCTTGCACTATGATCATAGAAAGAATCTGGTAGCCATTGGATGGAATTTTTGGCTCTTGTACAAAATTTTGCCAATAAGACAAAGATTTTTTAAAAATTGAACTACTATTTCTAGTTAGAAAACCTGTCCTTAAAATAAAGGGGGAAGCTTTTTCAGTCATGTTTGTGTATCTCTAGAATCTAGTGCTATGTATAGCATGTAATAAATACCTAATAAATATAGATTTAAGTGTTTGAATTTATGTTGTTTCAAACTTTATTCTGAAAAAAAGTATAGTCATTCTTGTGAGATAGTGTGATAAAATGGAGTAACAGATTTGGAGCAAGGAAGACTTGGCTAGATAGTCCACCTCTAAAGTGTATTAACTTTGTGGTCATGGGCAACATCATTTAACTTTTCTGAGTTACCATTTCTTTATTTTTAGAATGGATATAATACTTATAGTATCTACCTCATAATATTACAAAATTCAGATCACATCAATGTATAAAACCTTTTGCAAACAGTAAAACACTATGTAAATGTCAGCTATTATTATTATTCCTATAATGCCCCAAAGTAAGTGAGATAGGGTCATGGGCTAGTAAGAGAACACTGGTGTTAATGGACTTTTAGTAGTCAGGAAAATTATATAACAATTCCTCTTCATGGGTGAGATGCCATGCAATTGCTATTTGAAAAAATAATGATACTTGTCATATATTTCCTCCAAATAAATCTGGTTTTAATACTCAAAGTCACTGTTTTCTTCACTTATATTTATTTTCAGTCACTCAAACTGACGCTTGCTGTCAATATCTCCTCACTGTAAGTGTAAGCAGAAGTATTTAAAGAAAGCTGCATTGTTTTATTTTGGGGTTAGCAATTTTCCAAGGCCTACTGGCAGGAGTGCTTAGAGCTAAAGAATTACATGTGTTTGCTTTGTTCTAAATATAGGGCTAAACAGAATACGGCACAGCTTAAAGGCTTCAGACACTTAGGACAACCCAAAAATGGGTGAACCAATATCTTACATTCAGAAATAAACAAATAGGCAAAATTCTGCTTAGAATGCAGGAAACAGACTGATGGAAATCAGATTTTGTTCTCAAATCCCCTGCTATTCTTTTAAATTCATTTAAGACTAGGAAGTCAAAGTTATCCAGTCATCTATGCACCAGCTCATTGCTATACTAGAAAATTACATTTCATATGTGTATGTGTGTAGAGTGCTCTCTTCATTGCACTTCATTCATTCACCAAATACATATTATATGTGTAAGTTGCTGTGCTACTTAAAATAAATCATGTTTCCTACATTATAGGAATACTAGACTAGAGAAAATAGGTGTTCTAATAATGATGGATAATAATTATTTCTGCATTGGAAAAGAACACTGCAAAGCAGATCCACAAATGAGAGAGAATTATTGAATCTCAGCTTAAAATTTAGCAGCACTTTCAATTCTTTAGTAGTACGAAAATAACTGAATTAAAAATCGTGTAGGCAAGAATAATTAGTTAAACTGATAAACTATGAAATGATGGCTTTTATTTTCTATCTCTCAGCAAGTACCTTCATTGTAAAGACTTTGCAATGTCCTGGGGTCTTTCCCAGTTCCTCCAAGGATTTAACTGAATAAATTTACAATAAAAGAAAAACTTCAAGAACCTTGAGAAAAATCAATAATTTTACTAAGGGATTGAAAATATTTCTGACATTTTCTTTATGCATATAATGCCATGTTTCCTATTAAGAAACATATTATGGTAAGATGCAGTGTCCTTGGACTTTTCCATTTTGCCCTTATGATGCAAATCCTCCTATGTTTTCACACTTTTGCAGCTCCTTTTATTTATGGTCTTTCCTTCTCATTAAAATGTGAGTTCTTTAATGGTAGTGACTGTCTTGCTTATATTTGTATTTCCAGTAATTAATGCATGATCTGTCACATAGCAAAGACTAAGTAAAATATTGTATCATCTGTCTTCTCTTCTTATTGATTATCTAGGCAAGAAGAAAAAAGTCATGACAGATAACCCAAAAGAGTGAGTAATACAAAAATCATTTACATTTGATATTGAAGAAAGATATCTATATCTATCTAATGTCACAATCAAATAAATTTGGCAACATTTACACACATACTTGTTTGATAGAATCCATTAAAAAAAGATTAAATCCAGAAATATTTTTCTTTTAACTATCTGTCTCAAATAATCAATTTGGCTGATTAAAAAAAAAAATTCCAAGTTACTTTCCTATTCTCAAGATGCATTTTAATATTCACATTTAGAACATAATCTTCCCACAATTTCTGCAACTAATAATTTAAATGTATTTTGACCTGAGTCCAGGTAGTTAGGCCTTCATCATGGCTTATCTTTGGATACAGAGAGAGGAAATTCATTTTAAGGGAGAGGGAAGATAAGAAAGAAATTTGAGCATTTTTTTTTCATGGTTCATTTTTCAGAGATCTGACTCAGTGCTGAATTCGAGATGAGAATTTTTCAGTGAACACATCATATGTCTTGGCTTTCAATCCAGTGGGGTTTTTTCCCTCCCTCTTTGCAAGTATATCCCTTGCAAATTTAACAGAAAAGCACAATGAATCACCCTGGTGAAGTCAATGTGCATGGGCCTTCCTCAGAATGTAAACCTGAATGTCTTGCACATGACCTTGAGAATCCCAGGGGTTTCAATGAGCCACTGTTCCTGAAGGAGCTGAGGCCTGAGGAGCTCGGAAAAGCAATGGGACAGCCCTAACATGATTAAGCCACATAAAGACTCACAAATTTAGCACAAAAAACAGAAATGTTGATATTGGCATCCTTGAACCCCAACCCCCCAGCCCTGGAAAAGAAAGATCAAGGGCCTTCTCTCCCCCTGAAATTATTAGCTGGGAGTTTGTTTTCAGATCTTGAATGGAAAGTTGCATTTGCTTTCAAAGTTTTCAAGGCTCACCACTGTGGCCTTATTGTTAGTTGGGTCAGCAGGGCTTCTGTAATCAGGGAGTGCCCTCAGATTTATTTAGCTAGCATTGCTTCTTGGGAATTTAAGATTAAGTCTGACAGAAAACTGCTCGTTTTTTTAAGGGGCTAATTTCTTTGAGAATTAGACACTTACTATTGTTTATTGAACGGTCTTTTTGCCTGCTTCTTCTTCCCCCTTGCCCATCCTGCTTGCTAAAATATTCCAAACACTGAAGGAGCCCCAATGCAAATCAGAAATGAAATTGTTGTTAAATGGTATTCCCAGCTTGTTTCCATTTGGAGATAGTCCCTGATTGAAAATGTGCTTTGCAGTGTCATTTCAAAGATTTGAGTTCATGTTTTGCTTTGGCTGGTAAGAGCAAAGATCAGGAATTGCATATGCATTGTGGTATTTAACTTCTGCCGGTTCCCAATCTGGCAGTCATGCCTAAGCTGTTTCCCATTGCTGTTGGTGTTATTTGGGAACCAGCAACTTGAAAGACATAATTTATTGTTACTAAATAACTGCCTTATCTTATCAAGGCTCCCAGCATAGGAAATGTAGGGAGAAAGCTTGGTTATATCAAAATATACTTGGCTAGAGCAAAAGAATCATAAACTAAGGAAAAGAAGAATAAGTAGAGACTGAATTTTAATGACTTTTTGCAGCTTGTTTGCAATATAGCATGGGATTGGATTTCAGGGATTTATTTTATGCTGTTCTGCTTTGACCTTGGCCATGAGAGGATGTTGTGTGTGTGTGTGTGTGTGTGTGTGTGTGTGTGTGTGTGTGTGTGTTTAGTGGGGAAGGATCCCTTTAAATTAAAAGAATTAAGTCAGGAGAATGAACATGTTTTAGGCTGGACTTCTAGAAAGCCAGAATGGCCTGTTGCCAGAATGGGGTGGTGGTGGTACAAGTATACATATGTATGTATATATATGAGGACATGTGGACTCATGCACATTTTCATATGGAAGGAGGAAGGGTTCCCGCCCTGTTCATCTACAGAGGCTAGAGAACTCAGATAAAGTTTCAGACAATCCAACCAGCCAAGGGATATGTCCCTTTGTGCCAAAGAAACAGGCAGAGATTTTCTACTTTCTATCCAAGTTCTATATGTCACTTGAACTCATAGGAATAAACAATTCAGACAAAGTCAACTTGATTTATTCTTAATGCATCTTGATATCAAAATAAGATTTTATAGATCTGGCAGTCTCATTTAGGTCTTCACCAAATAGGAGAAAGACCTTTGCAGAACACACTTGAAAAGTGATACTATGTGGAACAACGAAAAATGTAAGCAATGGACTCCATATCTGTCAACACATTTCTGTGCTCCTGAATGATATGAACATGTGTATGGGGTGCTTCTACATTGAATTTATTTCTGCATTCATTCTTTGTTAAGCTTGAAGACTGTCCCTCCTCCTTCCCCCTACCTCAATTCCTCCAATCCTTTCAGACTAGAATTAGTGAAGTAGAAAGATCTGCAGTTACAGGAACAGATCAAATCCGGTCTTGTCTCCTACTGTTCCAATGTACGAGAGTAAGAGCCTCCAATCCAATGGTTCACAACATTCATTTTTCAAATACTTTCTAACTTTCTTACCTTTGAGATACACACAGAGACATACAGACACACACACACACACACACACACACACACACACACAGCCCCACTTTCAACTATATTTTTTCCTCTCTTTTTCGTCTTTCCAAGGATACTTAGGCTTATCCTTCTGTGTCTAAAATGTCTTCTCTTTGTGGAAATTTGACTTAAGCACACTAGTTATAAGTGAAAGCTGCTTCCTCTGTATTATTTTAATACTTGATGTTCCACTTTTCATTCAGGTCTGAGTGATGCCTGGTATAACCAGTGATCTTTTAATTTTCTTTCCCCAGTTAGACGGCAAATTTCTCAGTAGTCCTGGGTATTTATGTTTCCCACAATGCCTACCACAGTGTCCGGAAGATGGCTGTTTCTCAACAAATATGTCTTAATGATGATGATGATGATGAAAAAAATTCAAAAAGCATATATTGACATGATATTTCGATTGTCCATTGAAGGGTTTTGATATGCACTCCATATTTCTTTGATACATATAACAGAGCAATGTATAAGGAACTTTGCTATGAAGAAAGAATAGAATACATGTTGATCAGATTTTTTGATAGGCAAGAGAAAATATGAAGAGAGAATATTGAGACTAAGTATATCCTACTTCAAATTTTATTCTTAAAATGGGATAGTTGTAGACAAATGTGTCCCACCTTCCTCGTCTGATGTTTTGTTTCTTTTCATAAACTCTATATTCTAGCTACACTGGACTGATTGTAGTTCTTTGTACAGTATACTCTGTATTCCCTCTCTCTTTGTACAGAGTAATTCTTATACCTACAATGTTCTTTACCCTCACCTATACCTCTTGGTTTCTCTGGCTTTCTTTAAGACTCAAATCTCATCTTCTTCAGAAGGCCTTTCCTGATCCTCCCCTGTAACTAGTCCCTTTCTTTCTCAGATTAACTCTCATATATTCTGTATTTTTATCTTGTATATAGCTAGTCATTTCTATATTCGTCTCATAATTATAGAATGTAAGTTCCTTAGAAACAAATCTTTCTTCGGATTCCCAGAAATTAGAATAGTACAAAGTACTTAATAGATGTTTTCTTTTTCTCCATGCTCTCAGGCCTTAGTACCTTCTGTCTTTGACCATATTCCTCTAGAGAATTTGCTCAACATTCATTCAGGATCCCCAAATCTGAAAGTCTGAAGGAACCTCAGAGGTTGTCTTGTCTACCCACATGGGGTCATGTAACTGAATAGTGGGGTCACAAAATTATGAATTATTATCATTAAATATTTGATTTGTGTACCTATTTTATATAGCTATATATCAGGATTACATAAAAATTTATTGGGCAAAAAGAGATAACGAATGGAAAAAATTTAAAAAGCCCTAATTCAACATGTACTTGGATAGCAATTTCTTAAATAATACTCTCCTCAACTAGTCATCTAGCCTTCACATGAAGATTTTCAATAATGGAGAACCCATTAGCTTCATAGCAATCTCATTCCACTTTTGGGTAACAGCTCTTGATAAGGTTTTCTTAATAGAAAGTTGAAATCTGATCCTCTGCAACTTCCACCCATTTCTTCAAGTTGTTTCTTTGAAACAGAGATGAATAAGTCCATAACTTGTCTTCCACTTACTTTCAATATTAGAAAGCAGTTATCATCTTCTCTTTATGTTTTCTCCAAGTTAAAAATTCACTGCTTCTTCAAATGACTCTTGTAGAGACTGCTCTTCAATTATCTCACAAATTTTCCTTTGCATACATACGAAGCTTGTTCATATCCTACATAAAATGTGGTATTCAGAATTAAACATAAAAATTCAGATATATTGTTGATCTGATCAGAGCAGATAACAGTAGAATTATCACTTTCTGTGACTATATTAGCATTTTCTTTTGTTTAATAGGTCACAATATTCACACTATCAAATCATCATGCATGTGAGAATATAGAATTATATGACTTTAAAGGTGGGGAAAATCTTAAAAGACATCATGGCTCATGATGACAGGTTGGATTGCTGTTTTGACTAGTTCCCCTCTTCTATAACTAGAGACAGCAATGCTGTCTTCAGCTGTCTCTGAAGATGCATAAGAAGAATATAACATAACTGGCTTCTAGGAGCCTTGTCATTAGAGACTGCTTTTTGGACTGTGCGTTAGGGATTATTCATTGAAATTCACTTACTGCTGGAGGTGGAAGGAATTTTAGAGATCATCTGCTATTTAGTGATGACAACTTGGTTTCCTCTTAGAACACATATCTGAATTTGGCTCTTATAGTTAAACTCCCATAGCCATATCAGCCATTTCTCCCTTTTGCACATTTAAATTTTCTTCTAGCTTTCAATCTGAGATTCAGCTAATATGAGAAACTATGATCTGTCCTAATAGGTAAGAGAGGAAGAAGTCTCTCTAACATCCTTGCTCCTGCCCCAGGTAATGCATATATTTAATTTATAAAAAAAACTTATGATGATTTATTTTGCTTTACACATAATCCTGATTTTTTAATTATTCCACCCACTTCTTCCCAACTATCCATTTCTTAAGAAAAAAATAAAATATATAGGAAAAGAAATTCAGCAAAATTAGCTCACACATCAACTGAGTCTAATGTATCTATGATGTTATATATTTATTTTTATGATCTATTACATATGTCTTATAGTATGAAGAAATAGTGCATTTTCATATTTTTCTTTGGACTAAGCTTGACATAGTAATTATAAAGCAGTTTAGTCTATCTCTCTCTGAGAGATTTGCAGGGTGGGGAGGAAGCCCCAGGTACCAGGAGTAAGTAAGGTGAGAGGGCCATAACTTTAAAAATGTTTTTAATTTTGTTCTTTAAAATCGTTGCTATGGAATGTAAAGGTAAATTTTCATTACAGCCCTGTAATGGGCTCTACAGCAAGCTCCCATAATGTAGTATTTTGGTTTCTCTGGCAAAACAAAATAAACAACAAATAACTCTCCTGAGTCCCAAAGGCAATTGGGAAAACCTGTTGACTCCCAAAAGAACTTCAGCAATGACACTGAGATAACTACTTCTTCCTTCAGTTGCCCAGGTCCTATTCCCAGGCACATGGAAACAGGTGGATGGGCATGGGAGGAGGGAAAAACACACTGTTTTCTTTTTCTTTTTTCGTCTTTTCTTTTAAATAAGGGGCTGACAGGAAGGATACAGAGAAAACCCCCCAAAAGTGTGTAACCTCCAGAGACAGGTGCTAAACAGAACCCCGTAGAATTGGGAAAGTTGAGAAGGTCAGGTCAGGGCCGACAGCTAGAAAACAACCAGGCAGGTAAGTGTCAAGATTTTGATGTCACAGATGATGGAGCTCAGTTTTGGGATTTGAAGATGATGTTGGTCTACCTGAAATGCTCAAATTGGCATTTAAAAGGTCCTACTTGTTTGAGAAGATTTTGCCCCCGTAGTCATGGGGCAATACTTGGCCCTCACCTGAAGCCTGATGTCACAGGTCTGTTTTAACTTGAGGTCCACTATCAATGATTTTTTACATTTACGCTGAACTTGCAAGTGTGGCTGGCTCTCCTTCGTGCTGGTGGTTTCCTGTATATACGGAGTGGGAAACTCCACAGTATAACAGAATAGAGGAGTTAGAAGTTTGGGAAGGTCTCCAATTTTTTTTTTTTTTTGAGGAGTGTAGGGAATTGAGGGAGGGGCATGTTCAATAAATGTTTGTTTCTTCCCTTTCCTTTGCCTCCTTTTCCATTTCTGTCTTTGTTCTTTCCATTGACATTGTCATAAATAAAATGATGTATAGAGTGCTAGATTCAGAGTCAGGAATTCTACTTAGACTCAAATTCTCTTCAGACACTACCTGTGTGACCCTGGACAAGTAGCCTAACCTTTATTCATTTCAATTCTTCATCTGTAAAATGGAAACACATTGGAGAATGAAATAGCAAACCACTCTACTACTCAAGAACATATGGGGTCACAAAAGAATCCAAAATGACTGAATATTAATCAATCCTTGTATAGATCATTTTTAGTTCTGCTTCTCCCTAATTGATGTTTTCCCAGTGCTTTCATGAATCATCCTTTGGTTCAGTTGTATTTCACTTTGTGTTTGTATTTGTACACAAATACAATTTAACAATCCACTTAAAATGTAGTTTTCTAGAGAAAAAAGCCATTTCCTTTCACCTAAAGTTCTGCAAACACTTCTATCAGTGGAACCCTTTATCATCTGGTCTGTGCATATTCCTTCTGACTCCATGTTTTTATTTTCCAATGTTTTCAGTGAAAAAAGCAGCCTGATATTAAAAAAAAAAAAAAAACTAAAAGACTATGCAACCAGAAAGTTTAAGTCCTTTCTCTTAAATCGTACTAGCTAAATGACCATAGCAAGTCACTTAAACTTCATAGTGTACCAAGCAAAGCACTTAGATTATAAATTGCAAAGGAGTGTTCAATCTGCTTATGTGGAGAGAAAGTCTAGATCCAGAGTTTTCTTTACTGATTAAATTATGCATTCCAATTCCTCAAATTTACACCTAGCTTTTAAGCATAGACCCTTAATTCTAGAGATTCTGCAACATTCAAAGAAATGTATTATGAATATATATATCTATATTTATGTATTACCAACAATGATCTCAAATTTGAAGGTGAAAGCCTCATTGGGAAGCTTTTCTTATAGTAGAACTAGATATTAAAGCCATTTGCATTTCAATAACCAATGTTAAAAATTAATTTTGGCAGAGCAATCTATACCAATTTAAATTGCTTCTGAATTTAGTGTACAAATTATACATATATATGTATACATGTTTTAAAATTTTAAAAAATTAAGTAAATTATATCTATCTATATCTGTTTAAAAACCAATAATCTGAATTTACACTCTAGAAGATCTTGCTAGCTTAGCCATTTTTTTACACACAAAAATTTCTACCAGTAGTGTATGAGATTGTAATTTGATATGATAACCTGAAAGAGTCTCAGGGGAAAGTTTCCATGCTATACTGTCTAGAACTAAAAACTTGAGATGATTTGAAGGAAATATGTCAGAATATCCTGGCTGCCTTGTACTTGCTGAATTGTGATGCCTGAACAATCATGTTAAGCAATATGGTTGCTATTGACCTGTATTCTTTTAACACTACATGATTGCATAAAAAATGGACTTAAATTCCCCAGTGCTTTAATCTCAGACTGAAATAGTTTCACCCTGGAATCTTCTGTTTTGAAGCTGTAATCTCCAATTATGGTAAATGGGTCTAGAACTTGGTGTCTCCCTGAGAGTTGTGGTAGTGATTCCCCCCCCCCCAGCAACCAAATTTTAGAACTATTGTTAAACTTATGTGTTTGAAAAAACACACTTCAGGATATTTGATGATCAACTTGTTTTTATTCTTAATATATTCATACGTAATTTTAAGTCACTGTAATATAACTATCATGGAGACATTCTATCAATTTCCCTTCCTCTACTTTCACCTAAATTCAGCCATTTGCTAGAAAAGTCAAATAAGAATGCTGTATCTGTGTGTGGTCTGTGTGTGTATATATGTATTCTTTCAATTCAAAGAATGGAAATATAATATTCTATAAAACTGAAGGATAAGAATGTAAAACCACATCCATGACCATTGTCTTAATTCAGACCATTCAGTCATACAATTTGAACTTTTCCCTTCAATATCTGACTATAATACAATGTCAAGTTCTTTCCCTTTTTATATCACTTATATTATAAAAACATTGATGAATGTGACCAGTTGTGTTTTGCGTTATTTTGAAATCACATGTTATATAATGTTTACCAGATTAATCAAGTTATTAATTAGCATCCTTTAAACAACAACAACAACAACATGTGGAAATTCATTTGGTGAGGATGGGCCTTTTATATACTTTTGACTAGAATTCATTAGTTGCATAATATAGAGTGATAGGCTTAGATGCAGGGACATGGGTTAAAATCTTTTCTCCTTCACTTACAAGCTATGTGACCCTTGGTAAAGAACTTACTTTTTGTATTATTGGAAACTTCCTAGGACTGTCTACTAAGGCTTATGGGCTGTGATTTCCCATACTGGTAGGGTTCCTGCACTGAAAGTTACTAACTCTGACAAAATTATATGCCTTTCCAAACTCCCTTTTACTAATGTCAACTATGTTATTTCAAACATACAAATTCCTGTTACAGGAAATTTTATTGAGTGGGAGAAGGGGGATCATATTCAGGATATTTGTAAGACTTACTCTCCTTACCAATATGGTAACAACCAAGCACAAAGTGAACACTGATCACAACCCACTATTGTCTTACCAAACTAATTACTTTCCCTCAGCAAAATCCTGTTTCTTGCCCATGCTGTTTCCATTGTAGCAAACAAAATCTCGTGCTGAGAAAATGACTTTTATGTGGAAACCATTAAAACAATTGGAGGTGAAACTGCAGGCAATTTTTCTCTTAATAATAAAGCCAGCAAGAGGGAGAAAAAGGTGTTTGCATAGTTTGGTTCATCATAAAAAGTTATCTTATGATGTCTCAGAGTTATCATCACTTCAATTTCTGGCTTTTGAATTGGGAGAATAGGAACAGTGACACAGACATCCTTATTTCTATAATATACTATATTCAAAAAACATTCAGACTCCTAAAAATTATAAAGGTGAACCTGAAATTCCCAGTCTTTGGAAGAGAAAGAGAAGAATGAAATTCCCAACTTAGATCATGTTTCTATGTTTTTATGTCTCCCTCTGTCTCATTTCTCATAAAGCTATTTTTTGACTTCATTACAACTTCTAGTTTTTCCACCAAGTCCTATTAGTTCATCATCTTTGTTCACTTATTTTCTCATCTCCATGAGCTGGACCTCAAAGTCAGCTAGTCCTACAAGATACATTTTTCAACATTCTGTCACCTCTAATTCTGTCATTCACTCACTATACTGAAAACTTAAGTCACATATACTACTAGTCATGAAGTCACAATATTGAGCTGCTCCACATTATTAGATCAAAACCCCAAATTTTGGGGTCTACTATAGATCTGAATAATTTATTCTCAATTGGATCCTAACTATTGCATGACAAATCATTTTACTCACCTTTAATCGCTATCACATCCTAATTTTTCACATCTTCCATTGTGCATATTTTAGACCTTCTCCTGTCTCAAGTCCCAATCCCTAGACTCCTTCATCAAATGGCTTTGCTTTCTTCTTCAGCAAATAAATGCTATGTATTTCAGCTCCTCATCATTTCTCTACACCTCAAAATCTATCTATATTTTCCTTTGTCCTCTTTTTTTGTTCCTGTCTACTAGGATGAAGTGTCCCTTCTACTCACTAAGCCTAATTATTCCACTGTTTCCATTATCCCTTCCTTTTCTATATCTTTAAGGACTTGCATCCTCAGCTATTTCCTTTATCATCAATTTCTCCCTATATACTGGATCCATGGTCAGCTTCCCTTGTCCTAAAAACAGAAAAAAGAAAAAAAAATCTCACTTTCACTGGCCCTTACCATTCTCTCAAGTTATCATCCTATATCTCTCCTCCCTTTCATTGCTAAATCAAAAACAGCAGTCTACCCTCACTACTATCATTTCATCATCACCCAATTAGTCACAAATTATCTGAAATCTAGATTTCAAACTCACCATTCTCCTGAAATTACTCTCTCAAATTACTCTCTCAAAGACTACCAATAATCTTTTAACTGCAAAATCCAGTGGCATAATCTTAGTCCTCATTTTCCATGACCTCTCTGCAGTTTTGATATTGTTGATCATTACATTATGATGAATATGCTTTTCTTCACAGGAGTCAATTATTTTATTTGTTCTTTTTCCTTAGAATAATTGGAAGTTTCAATCTCCTTTGCTTGATCATCATCTTCTTAAGAGTAGGTGTCCCTCAGGAATTAATGCTTGATCTCACCTACATGGTCTAATATCATTTCTACAGAGATGACTTACAAATCTATATATCCTACCCTCATCTTTCTATTGAATTCTACTCCTACACTCACAATTGCTTGCTAGATGGCTGTGCCTGGCTGTTTTATTTGTATTTTAAATTCTACACATCTCAAACAAATTGGATTATTTTAACCCCATCTCAAATTTCCCTGTTTCTTTCTTTCACTGTCTTCTAGTCACTTAGCTTCATAACTTCATGATTATCTCCAGGTCATTCATTATTTCACTATTCTCCTTCTAATTAGTTACCAAATCTCATTAATTATACCTCCACAAAAATCTCACATTTGTCCTCTATGAAGGCAATATATAGTGGAAATAGCATTGAATTTGGAGTCAGAGGACCCAGGTTCATTGTTACCTCTATCATTATCTATGTGACTTTGGTCAAGTTATTTAATCTCTCTGGGTCTCAATTTTCTCATCTGTAAAATGCACAGGACTAAATACCTCCAGATGCCACATTCTCTGTGTAATTTTCTTTGATCTTCAGCTATTAGTGTTATTTCTTTCAATATTTGTAGAGTATTACTGTAAACTCATCTTTGTTTCTTCAGCAATGGAAAAGAAGGACTTGTTAGGTTTTAAGTCTATTCTGGCTTTAAATCAATGAACCTTTGATCTCTGTGCCTCTGATTCTCCTCTTATCTTTATATTCTCCAGTCCTTAGCATTAAGACACTGCACACAGTAAGTGGTAATAAATGTTTGTTAAGTTAAATTGAATGAAACTATAAAAGTGAATCTAGTTCCAGGAGTATCTAAGAAGTGGGTATGAGGCATAAAGAAAATTATTGTCAAACTCTTAGGAAAGGGATAAACCAGATTAAAGTATAATTGAGAAATGTTTACAAAATTAATAAAAAGATTATAAAATATAAATTAATGTTAATTTGTGGTTTCTAAGACAATGCATGTTCCATATGAATCTTTATCTATGTGAGTTTGCTCATATTGTTCTAGATCCTAATTTCTTAAACTATGGTTTGCAACCCAGTATATTCTCATTTGAATATGGGGGTCATGAAATGATCGTTTATTGTCAGTAAATGATTTGTGTGTCTATTTTATATATCTATATACCCAAGGTCATTTAAAATATTTTTGAGTGAAAAGGGGTTGTAAGTTGAAAAAGTTTAAGAAGCTCTGCTCTAGATCATCTATAAACATTAACATAGTTGTTGGTACTTTAAATAGGAGATCTTTTTCTAACTATAAATGAGATCAGAATAATGAGGGAAAAAACAGCTAAATGGAAGAATATATTATAGGTTTAATGTGAAGGGACAACTTGATGATATCATTTGATGATACAGTCCTTATTCATGTATTACAGTTTTCCATGATAAGCATTTACAAAAAAGACCGTTATGACATAAATGCAAGTCATTTATTAAAGTATGGGCAAGTATTTATTAAAGAGATTAGGATAGAGACTTTATATGAACAATATGAATAAAGCCTTCCAATTAAATCAACAAATAATTTTATAGTGATGAAATTAAATCAGAGTTAAGAATGATGAATGAGGATGGCGGGAAATATATATATCTGAAAATAGGAATCTGGAATAAAGAATTATGGAAATCAGATTTGTAGATTATGGAAAAGTCTAATGAATGCTTTCTCTGAGTAAAGAAAATGTAGTATGAGTAGATATGTCATGGTAATTACCAAATTATATCATAAAATCAAAATTTGTTATATTTTACTGTAGAAGAAATGATGTCAGTTATTCTATATCAGCTTTCTGTGTATAGCTCAGATCATTGACTTCTTTGAACAACAATCAAAAGCTAGGAAAACGAAATGAAAAAAAAAAATATGGAATGGAATTGAAACAACTCAGTCCTGACCTACTCAAATAAGTTGTTGCAAATGGATTATACATTGAAATTAAGGCCATCGAAACAGACTATAATAATTTTATACAGAACTTAAACAAATTTAAATTAATTGCCATATCTAGGAGAGAAAAGGCATCTAAAAATAATTTTGGTAAATATATGACTTTCTTAGCAAAAGGAAAACAGAAAGGAGGGAAAGGAAAAGAGGGAAAGAGAGAGGGAGGAAAGGAGAAAGAAAGGTAGGAAGGCAAAAAACAGTCAAGGCTAACAATAGTTTAAATATCAACTCCTTTGTAAAATCTTATAGAGAAATTTTACGTGTGATTATTAATAGAATGACTTCAAAAATAAAAATGATGAAAGATAAATTAAATTAAAAGAAACCTTGCAGACAGATCAAAATAATTAAAGTCATTCTGTGGGCATTTAAGGATGAGAGCAGGACAACAAACAGAAATAAAATGAAAAACATTTGCAAATTGTTTTATATCAAACTTTCATCACCAAAAAAGACAAAATACAAAAAGAATTCTAACATCAGAGTCTTAAATATACTTATAGATTTGACACAAATAACACCAAAGAAAACAAAGATAGCTTTAGCAACTGAATTAGACCAGGTATACTTAGAGGAGATTTATGCTGGAAGCAATTTAATCATGAAAATGCTGAGTGAAAAAAGTTCAGACCTTATTAATATCAGAAAGGTGACCAAGAGAACATCAAGAACTACTGACCTAGACTATTTTCTTCTAACTAAAAACATTTAGGATATTAGTAAGACATTCACATCTGATATTCTTCAATAAACCATGCCTTTACTAGCATACAATTAACTGAAAATGTAGAAAATATAAGATCCCACAATCAATCTCATAAATTATGGAACTGTTTATGTTCAATATGATTATTGATTGATTTTTTAAATCTGATTTAATAACATGGCAACTTAAAAAGCTTTCTTTCAACAGATGTCTCCCATTCATCTTGAAATAATTCCAAATTCTATTAAAGCTTTTACAAGATAATCTTGATAGCTATTCCTTTTCTCATAATTATCAATTAAGGTATAAAACAAGAAAACACATGCTCATAAAAGGTATTCAGAATTGTGATAGAGAGTTTCAACACAGAATCCAAATTGAAGAATTGCCTTTAGATAATACAGATACTCTTATTGTAAATGACACCATACTACCTAAATGCCATGAATATTACAGAATCTCTTGGATAGTATCTATAAGTATTTAAAAGAATTTTTTCTAATCATGGATACAGGAAAAATTATGCTGATGAAATTTGTCTATAGTCCAGTTATAGCATGCAACTGGATGAACAGTTATCTATCCATCCATTCACACAATGAATATATCTATTTATCTTGTAAAAATGGTACAGATAAACAAATTCTTGGGTCTAGCATTAAGCTGGAGAAGAAGAGAAAGCTAGACTACCTTCAGAAAATCATAAAGTTCCTTTAACAACCCTAAAGTTTGGAAAAAAGACTTATTAAAAACATCAATAACAGAGGCAAAAGGACCCACCTATGCAAAAATGTTTGTAGCAGCTCTTTTTTGGTGGCAAAGAATTAGAAATGAGTGGATGTGCATCAACTGGGGAATGGCTGAATAAGTTATGGTATATGAAAGGAATGGAATATTATTGTTCTATAAAAAATGATGAATAGGTTGATTTTAGAAAAGTCTAGAAAGATTTATATGAACTGATGCTGAGTGAAGCAAGCAGAACCAGGAAAACTTTATACACAACAACAGCAAGATTGTGTGATGATCAATTATCACTTATGACAGACTTGGTTCTTTTCAGCACTTCATGGATCCAAGGCAATTCCAATAAATTTTGGGTGGAAAATGCCATCCACATCCAGAAAGAGAACTATGGAGAGTGAATGCAGATTGAAACATACTATTTTCATCTTTTTTTCCCTTCTTTTTTCTGATGGTTTTCTTCTTTTGTTCTGATTTTTCTTTTTCAACATAATT
Organism: Antechinus flavipes; assembly: GCF_016432865.1. Taxonomy (NCBI): domain Eukaryota; kingdom Metazoa; phylum Chordata; class Mammalia; order Dasyuromorphia; family Dasyuridae; genus Antechinus; species Antechinus flavipes. The sequence goes on along the minus strand of NC_067399.1, from coordinate 175,342,813 downwards.
TATACGCAAATATGTAAAAAATGAACATACATGTATAACAAATTTAAAATAATAATATTTTATTACTCTAGTTATATTGCTGTGTTATAGAGTACTACAATCTCTGAAGAATTAGAAAAAGATTTTTACATATAGACCAATAGAGTGGCTCATAGTGGATGTGAATAAGACACAATAGATAACAACAGTGAATGAAGTTCAAAGAAGCAGAATAAAGGGAGACACCAGAGAAAAGTAGAATCAAAAGATGGGCATGAAAAGGGATAGCTGGTAGATAGTGATTAATTAATATTCTTTAAAAATTAGGAGAAGAATTCAGGCAGTTTTCTAGATGGGTCCATTGTGGTGAACTTCAGGGTCCCCCATGGGTGCAGGCATTGATGGATTATAATCTGCATCATCAGAAAGAGGGCCTAACTTAAGCTAAGTGATTTACCAATAAGCTTTACCTAAGCACTTACTATGTTCTACACACTAGGGATATAGATTCAATAAAGAAAACAAACCTTACTCACAAGGTACTTACATTTTAAGAAAGAAGATAACTATACATGTAAAATATATATATATGTATATATATATGCAGAATAAATATAAATCAGATAAACACAAATAAATGTAACGTAAAATACATCAGAGTAGTTGAGAAAGGCTTCATTTAGAAGGTGGTATTTGAATGGCATCTTAAAGACAGACAAGGATTTTGAGAGATGATTTGAGGAGAAAGGATGTTACAAGTACTGTTGACAGGCAGTACAATGGCACAGAGATAGAAGATAGACAAAAGCATCATGGATGAGGTCAGAGAAATGCCAGTTTTTCTGGATCCAAAGTTTGGGAAGGATAGTCATGTACAAAAGAGCTCATAGGAGAGGTTGGGACCAGATCATGAAGGATTTTAAAAGCTAAGTAGAAGAGTTAATATTTTAACTTACCACTGGAATTTATTGATATATGTCTGCACTTACCAAAATGATTTTTTAGATAGATTGGAGTGGTCAGAGGTGTGAGATAGGGAAACCAATTAGAAAGTATTGCCACAATCCAGAAAGAGGTTAGAATTCAGACCAAGGTGGTAGTTGTCTAAGTGGAGAGAAGCAATCAGGTATGAGAAAATGTTATATCAGTTGAAATGGCAAGATTTAATATCTGGTGGCATATGTGAAGTGCAGGAGTGTGAAGAGAAGACAATGCTGAGATTACAAAGCTGAGAGAGATGAAGGCTGGTGGTACATTGGAAAGAAATTAATTAAGCTTGGCAAGGAGAAGATTTGAGGAGGAAAGATAATGAAATCAATTTGGGACAGGTTGAGTTTGTGATATATACAGTTTGAGATTCCACTGGGCAATTGGTGGTTTGAGACTGATGATCTGGAAAATACGGTGATCTAATGACTGTGTTCTCTGACTGATCTACATAGTTAAACCCATAGGAACTGATAAATGTTGCAAAAGACAATAGAAAGAGAAGGACTAGGTTTTCCTTGGGCTATACCTATTACATGGTATTAATCATGACCCAGCAAAGGAGACAAAAAAGCAAATTATAGGCTAGTAGAACAAAGAGAGAGCTGAATCACAAAAGACCAGAGTGGCAAAAAGGATCTATGGAGGAGAGGGTGTTTGATAGTGCCAAATGTAGCAGATAAGTGGAGAAGAACGAAGACTAAGAAAGCCCACTGTGTTTAGCAATTAAAAGGTCTTTGTTAACTTTGGAGAAGGGAGTTTCAAGTGATGAGATCAGAAGCCTTATTACAAATAGGTTAAGACAGTCATGAGAGAGAGTAAATGATGCTACTATAGACAGCACTTTCAAGAAGTTTGGCTGTAAAAGGGAAGAGAGATAGAGGTTCATAGCTTGAGGGGTGGTAGAATAATTTTTAAAGGTTGGTGAGGGCATGTTTGAAGGCAGTAGGGAAGGGATCTATAGGATAAATGGAGAAGCTAAAAATTCAAGAGAGAGAAAAAGTAAGGATGATTGTGTTTTCAATCTACTGAAGAAGGCCAGATGACTTGGTATCAAGTGCATAGAGAACAATAAGATCATAGATCCATTTGAATATTAAATTAGAAAAAAACATGTTTTTCACATTTCTACCTATATCTAAAGTCAGAGATTTAATAAAACATATTGTACAAGTCCTAATATTCTCTAGGAATGATTGGTATGATAAATGATTTGGCGATAATATGGAAAATTCAAAAGACTGTGCACAGAGTTGTGATGATGGTCAGGGCTGAATTCAAGTCCCAGATATGTAACCGGCTATTTGAATTTAGGCAAACTTTTTAAATGCTCTGGGATTTATTCAGCATCTGAAAAATGAGGAGTTTGAATTAGATGAATTTTGCCTAAGGCTTACATTTTGCTCTAAGTCTTCTAGGCTCAAAATTGTATTTTATATAAATATCATAATTATATTAAAGCTATTTTCATCTTCTTCCTAGCTTTAATATATAATTTCCTTATTTCCTTTTTGAAATTTATGGGATTTCTTTTCTAAACACAGTACTAGATCTCTACTAGACCTACTGGGAGCTCTACATTTCTGGCTATTTCTCTATTTTTTCCTCTGGGTCCACCTTAGAGTGTATTTGGACTTTTTCCTAGTGGCACATGGGATGATTTTCCTATTTCCCTGCATGCATCTGTAACTGTGGAGCTCTGAATTCACTAAGACCCAACAGTAAGTTGGGTCTTTAAAACAGTAGCTTAAAGCTGTGAATACTTGCAGAAATAATTCAACCCTTCTCACCATTTGTTGTTGTCACTGTTGTTTAATATATAATTGTACTTATTTTAAAATCTTGTTGTTAGAAAAGACATTTTTGAAATTGTAAATCGCAAAATTATTGATATATTTAAAGACAGAATATCACTTTCCACAAAAAGGAAAAATCCAGAAGTAAATATATGAATTAGGGTGATATGTATTCTTTTAATAATTTAAATGTAAGACTCCCACTCTTAAGTTGATAGCACATGGAAAGATTGGTTGAGCCTTAGCAATGAGATTTCTCTCCATAATATGATGTCACCTGATGAGAAATGCAGAAATTAAAACACATCTGTGGCAATTCAAATTTATTTTCATTTGCATATGAGCACTCCTGGACTTAATCAGCCCAGAACATCTTAATTCATGAATTTCCTAATGGTTCTTCTTTTCTGCAGATGTTAGTCAAGGTTTCTGTCATTAGTTTTTGCTTTGACACCAGCATGGGGTTCTCATTAGCAATTTTTAAAATGGTATTTTTAATGACATCATACTATCTTTTACACTAATTTAAAATTTTTGGATGGGGGAAAAAAAGGCGAAAGAAAAAAAATTGAAAAGATTTTCTCAGAACATAGAGAAACACTATCAAAATTCAGCAGCCAAAACAGGGCCTTATACAGAGTGGATTCTCAATTACCATTTGTTTGTTTTTGTATGTTTTGGTAAAATACTTTGAATACAATATCACTTAATCAAGGCTTGTTGTATTGCATTGGAATGGATTTGATTAGATGAGAATTGAGTACTGGAAATTTCAGGATTATTGAATGAGGCTACTACTGGAAACTACATAAAGTAAGGAGTTCTTCATCTTTATATGCAGGAACTATCGAACTGAATGATTAAATCTGTGGTCCTCTTCTTAGAATAATGTTTTTAGAGATGTGTTGGAATCTTTACAAACTGCTAACTAATTAGAGTTGATCTGATCTTACAAGAAGATGTTTTGGGCCAGAACCTGAAACAAGGCACTAAGTAGAACTAAATAGTACAATGCTTGTGTTTACACTTTTACTCATCGGAGTTCACAAGTTTGCCAGATTCACAAAGTAAACCTTGTACCTTTGTGAATTCACACCTCCCTTAAAGCTCTTAGGGCCAGAGAGCACCATGGGAGAAAACCCATAATCCCATTCTCTCAGAAGATTCAGATATAAGGCCAGTGAAGAGAGATCTATTCCAGAATATTTTCCACTTGGCTGGCTGGTGGCAGAAGAGAGTTCAGCTGGATTGGAGAGCAGCACTCTGGTGCAGACACAGAGCACTTTGGGAGATTTCAGCGGAATTACGCCAGAAGCCCTCTCTCCGAGGCAAGGCAGAATATATTCCACTTGGCTGGCTGGTGGCAGACGAAGAGTTTTCAGAGGATAAAGCTACGAATGGAGAGTTCAGTGGAAAACCAGATTCATCTTCATCTCACACCACTGTAGTTGGTGGCTAGGCTCCTGCACTTCCCCCACTGAGACCAAGCTGGTCTGAAAGACTCGCCAGAAAGCTAGCCGAGCCCCAAGTGAAGGAGACAAGAGATTCATTCCATCTCTGTGCTGGTTGGAGGCAGAAGAAAGCAGAGGCAGAGGCTGAAGGACAGAACCTTTGGATTTGGAGATATTTGGAGGGCTCTACGCTAAACCGGCTGTGTTTTGAGAAGAACAAGAACTCCAACATTTGAACCCCAACAGAGATGTATATAAATTATGTAGGATTTCCAAGAAAATAATTATCAAAATATTAAAAACAAAACAATAAATAACTTCATTGATCTCACATGAAGAACCAACGGCTAGAAGTACACACAGTGATGGGTGATTCTTGAAGCTTGATTGCAGAGACATCAGCTATAGTCAGAGGAAAGCTGCTTCCTTTACTAGAAAGTGTTCTATGCTTTAAATTAAAAAAAAAAAGCTAAAGACCCCATTGTTCTATTGTTACATTCTATTCTAATAGTCACAATGGCCACAATTGTATACTAGGTGGACGGACACTCCTGGCCCACAAGGCCCAAGAAGAGAATCTGATTTATAGTCCTCCAACTAATAGAAGGTGGTTTATTAGTTTGACAACCTAGTATCATAAGGCCAATGTCAACATCACAACATAGATGTCCAAGTGACGATGTTTAATGTCAGTACATCACTGTCATGATGTCTGTGCCAATTTCAATCAATCAGCGGTTAGATATGAAGTGATAACTAACACAAGACAGTGTTATGATAAGTGCTGAAGGAGGAGTACAGATAATAACAACTGGAGGAGTTCATAGCTTGGATAGATCATAGACTATGGGACCAGAAGACAGGATAGCTGGTTTCTAGTCCTCTCTCTAGTGATAATTAGCTCTGTGACTACAGGGGAGTTACTTCATTTTGTAGATTGGCAAATTGTGGCCCAAAGAAGGTTTTTGGACAAAATGAGGTCTAAGGTCCCATCAAGTTTTAAAGTTCATTGTCTTAAACTTCCAGCTAGAGTATTCATAAGAGAAAATGAAATTTCACTGGATTTTGAAATCTAGGTAGCACTTGACTAAATGGAGAGTAAAGATTTGATTAGATAAGATTATGAGGGATATTCCCTCAAAGTATGTTTAGATAATAGTATGACTAGCAAAGAGTAGGTGAGCATGCTTTTTTTGTAGGCTGGTGTTAATTACATGATGGTAATGGGGTAGCTAAATGGTAAAATAGATAGAATGCCAAGCCTGGAGTCAGGAACATATTTGGCCTTAGATACTTACCAGCTGTGTGACCTTGAAAAATCACTTAATTCTGTTTGTCTCAGTTTCCTCATCTGTAATATGAGCTGGAAAAGAAAATGGTAAACTATTCTAGAATCTGCCAAGAAATGAAGACAATGAAATGACTGAACAACAACTGATACTAATGTTGATTGGTGCTAGCCCATTAAAATTGACTACCTAGTATCTAAGCAGACTGTTTACAAACCTATAGTTAGGGAGCATACAGGATACCAGCATACCAATTATCTCCAGACATGTTTATTTATATCAGTAAAGGAACTGCTTCTTGCCAAAAAATATTTGGGGATTTGAAATGTTGAGAAACTGGAGTTATTTAGTTTTTTCTTCATTCAGTAAACCTTCACTGAATATGTATTATGTGCCAAAATCTATAGATTCTATGAAAAATTCAAAGAAATGTCCCTTTCCTTCATAGAACTTATTGTCTAGCATGAGAGAGGAGTAAAATAATCTAAAATAAGGAAGAATATAATCAGTATTTAAGAGGTACAAAGTTCTATAGAAATTTTTATAAAGGAGTGATCTTATCTACAAAGAGATATAAGGAAAAAAATTATAGATGAATTGGCATGTAAGCTGATCCTTGAAGGTAAGTAGGTTTCAACTGGTAGAAATGTGGAATTTAGATATAGTTAATTGAGAGCAAAAATACAAGTGTTCAATTGGGGAATATCTTTAGGAAATAACAAATAGCACAATTTGGTTAGAATGCAGAGTGTTCAAAACAGAAAAATGAGGAATAAGACTGTTAAGGGAAATTGAGGCTATGATGTATCTTGAATGCTTGGGAGACAGGTAGATCATATAATGGATAGAGTGTTGAACCTAGAATCAGGAAGAACTCAGTTCCAATGTGACTGCAAGCTCTGTATGACATTGTATGAATCAGCCTCTGTCTTCCTTAGTTTCTCAACTACAAAATCGGGATAATAATAGCATCTATCTACTAGGGTTGATGTGAGGATTGAATGAAATAATATTTGTAAAATGTTTAGCACAATTCCTGGCTCATGATAGGTGCTTAATTAATATTTGTCTCCTTCCTTCTTAAGAAAGCTACTCTTTGAAATCAGCTCAGATTTTTCCTTTATATTCTTGTTCTTTATAAATGATGCCATTGATTTTTGATTTGGAATAATTTTAAATATTTTTCAGACCCAATCAAATCATCTTAACAAAGTACATAGACAATGACGATCCCTTTCGTCTGCTTTACAACTATATATATATATGTATCTATGTATGTTTGTATGTATGTTTCTTAGTCTCATATGTTCTGTACAGCTCAGACTTCTGCTTTGGCAATGGAAAGACATAGGTATAAATTCCCCATTAAGTTACCAGCAAAATATTGTAATCCCTTTGGAATTCCCGGCTATGGACAATGGCTGGCTGACAACTCAGTCTCTCAGTTCTTCTTTGTGTTGTTTATTCACCTTCTTGTTGTAAATTCTTGGTGACAAGTGATTTCTCTTGGACTTTACTAATGATATGTTTAATAAGGGAAAGGATGGAAAACAAAGGGCATCGAGGATCACAAATATTTACATCTGGCAGGAGGGTTGGGAGGAAAAATGATTACAGCTGCCTTTGAAAGTTAATGTTATTAAAATGTTCAACATGAAGTTTCTATTTTAAATAAGAAACACTTGAAAGAAATGGTCAGGATTAACAGGAACTTAAATTGAAACCATGTTGGTTGGTAGGTAATAGAATGCTGGAGACAAACACTGCCTTGAATATAAAAGCATTCTTTTGCCCTAAGTTATGCGTTATGCGTGCGGCCCTGTTTAGGCCACTGGTATTTGATTTGGTTTGGCTTTTTCAGGAAACCAGGAGGAGGTCAGCAGCACTCACTTAAAGGCCCTGTTAAATGGTTTATTCCCCCTTTAAGCCTTTGTGTTGCTCACTTTATTAAATCTTTTTGAAATATTGGTCTGTAAATTTTGTTGATGATGCATCATCCCTATGCATGCCTTTTAGACTACTTTGCAAACTTGTATGTGAATGGATCAACAATGGGAGTAATAGAGTCAGCTTACAATGGAGGACCTTGTTAAAAGCCCCGGTTGGTGGGTAACTGCTCATTGTTTGGGCCATAGATTGTTAGCAGAAACCCTGAGTGTTCCCATCTGGCATTTTCTTCAACCTGCATCTGTGCTGTCAACATACTGTAACTTTTCCTGCTGAACCATAGTCTCTGGCTGTAATTTTCCTAATGTGCGTTGGAGCATCAGTGCTGCTTATTAAAAAAAAAAAATACATATATTGTGTGACTGTATGCTACTCCATGATGAGCTAGGATGAGCTGGCACTGAGTTAGAGAGATTTCAAATTTTTCTACCTATGGCTCTAACCTGGCAATTCACAGATTTCCTTTTTAAACTTCAACACTGCACAGGAACCTGGCTTATACAAAGTTTTAAAGAACAATCCATTTTGTCATTCCCTGAAGTGGATTCCTAGGTACTGGCTATGGTTTCCTTTATAAAATAAAGTTTAGATCCAGCCAGCATAAGCCTCAACACACTCTTTCAAAAGGAAGCCATAGTATGGACCGCTTGTTATGTGACAACTTATCTTTGTTGGGACGAGTTGAGCTTCCTCTGCTTCTCACTGTTTTCTCATTCCTGACCTCTGGGCTCTGTCTCAGTGTTTCCACGTCCTTTTCCATATGGTTTGGAGTTGAGTTTCATGACCTCATCTACTTTAACTTGACTCATTTTATGACTTCCACTTCTCCACATTGTTTTGGCTGAGCATTTTCCAATTGTCTCTGCTGCCTATAGATCTCCCATGAGCCCAGACAGACTAGCCTGCTGCTGGAAAGTCTATTCTTTCCTTCCATTTTTCCTTTTTTTCTGTCTTCTTTTTTTCTCTAGGACCTTGGTCTTTGGGATACTTATCTCTTATTAGGGAGCAGAAATGCTTTGATACTTTTTAGTATCACAGAGGCATGAAGATGCTGCCTCCTTTTGCTTCTTATGAAAAACTTGGTCCTATACAAACAGAATGTTGCCCCAAAGGGCACTCTCTACTGTGGCTGAGGAAAATGTGATTTTTGTAAGCAAGATTGATGTACTTGATAGAAGTTCCAGCTCCTCCATATCTAAAGTAGATCACACCAACTCTGCCCTCTCCTTTCTTTCCCAATTATCTCCTAACCCATTAATCTCCAGACAAATTTTCCAGGTTGATGAGGATTTTTTTTTTAATTTTCCTGTAGTTAACATTATCTGGTTTTGATACTCTGGCACTAGGAAACTCATGTTGGAGGAGAAAGTAAGGCTTCTATTGAATCATATAAGGTAGGCCATTCATAATTTTCCCAGTATATTAGAGAGACTAGCCTTTACTATATCAGATTGAAAAATTAACAGAAAAGCTTGGCAATAGCCTCTAAAAGGAAGTTGGCAACCAAGGATTCAAGTAGCTCTAGCAGGGGTGGGGTTTTCATGAGGCTACATCTACTCATTTTGAGTGCTCAGCCAGGATAACTCCTTGGGGGATTTCTTTTAGGTCTGAACAAGTCTATATGTAGGCATTAACCACCTGACTGTAGCAATTGCTGTCTTTGCTGACATCCAAACTTTTTCAGCCCCCACAGCCATTTTTAGCTACTGCTTTAACCTTGCTCCACTTGAGCTAGACAAGGCCAAGAATTAAGAGGTAGGGGTGCCCCTCTGAGATTTGTCAGCTACAACAGGGCTGCTTCAACTTTTTCCACTCACAACCCCTTTTCTGCCTAGAAATTTTTACATGTATGTAGGTATATAAAATAAGCATACAAATCTAACATTTACTGATAATAAATCATAATTTTACAACCCTCACATCCAGTTATGTGACCCCATATGGGGTCATAAACCACAGTTTAAAAACTTGAGTACTAGAAGATTTAACATCTATACTACAAATATACTAACAATAAGCTACTAATTTTTCTGACAAGAAACATGGAAAATCCAGTAGAATTTAAACATTTCTACTAGTATATACATTTGAGGGTAGTGACTTTTATTCTGCCTTTATATACACTCTGGTCTCAGTATAGTATACAGCACAAGCTGAGAAGGATATCTAATATACTAGATGATAGAATCAAAATCCAGAGAGATCCTGACAAGGCAGAAGATTGGCCTGGATCTAATAAAATAAAATAAAAAATGGAATTCAAAATTTTTTTTTCTCTTATGAGCATTTAAAAAATAACTTATCTGAATAGTCCAAACTTTCCATTGATAATCAGTCATAACTATTTAGTTAAGGAGAAACTGGGAGAAAAATATATGTGGATGACTTAAGGAAAGTGGGAGTTAGGAAGCAGCAGTGCTGGGGGTGGGAATTAGGAAGCAGCAGTGGTAGTGGTAGCCTTTTTGAGTTATTCTTGTAAATTATGTAATTTCTTCTCTCAAAGAAATCTGGATAAGTAGAAAAATTGAATTTTCATTTTTTGTTCTACTTCTGAATGAAAAGAAAAAGAGGATATGAATTATGGAGATGTTTAGCATTAGATAATTATAAATTACTTCAGAATTTAGGCTATGAGAAACTTTTATTTATAAACTTGGAAACACATAAAGTTAATTTCATTTTATGATGGCTTAACCAGGCCAAACCAAATGTTTCATTAGATTTTTCATGGGGCCTATGCATCATCAGGATCAATATTTGCCTTCAGGGTCCCTTTAGTTTCTTGTCTTTATATTTAATGCTTGTCAACCCCATGTATCTGATACCTACTTAAGACTTTTCTGGCACCCCTTTGCTGCTCTTTTAATTTCCAGTGTGGAAAGGCATTCAGAAAGGCAGTGCCTCATGTTTTTCACCTTTTAAATAACCTCTTTTGCATTATATTAGTGGACTTTATCATCCATATTCATAGTTCTTCAAACCACTTTAATGCTTAATTCTCTAGTTTCTTTAAATCCCATGATCCATTTTTTATTCCACTTTAACAACACAAAAAAGATGTCAAGATTTTTTAGGTCCCTCATTAAAATCTCTGACATTCTTCTATCTGACCATAATCTATCATTCCATATCTCTATGCTTCATCCTTGCTAAACACATTTATTGCCCTCATCAGTGCCCTCTATTACCTTTCATTTCAGTAGGTGCTCAGGCTATTACCCATTTTCTGATTTAACTCTCCTCCTCCAATCTTGACCCTTCATAAGCCAATTCAATGCTATGTCATTCCCTAATTCCAAATCCCTCATCCCTTTGGCTTATTGCTTCTCATCTCTTGCAAAACATCAGCCTTGAATTACTTTCACTATACACCTCCTCCCAGTCTACTCATCTGCTTCTAAACAGTGTTTCAGGACTTGTACAAGAATGCCAACTAGGTGTATTATAATTTCATGGTATCACTCTTCGACTAGGCTCTCACTGAAACAAGATGGTCTTTCCCTGCATTTATTCCCAATCTTCCTCCCCATTAAAGATTTCTAAACCTTCTCTCTTTTCAAGTATTCTATGCTTTCCCTTCCTCTTACCCACTAGTAATGGACCACTCCTTTTACTTAATTGAGAAAACTGTCAATATTCAATATTAACTTCCTTTCCCCTCTTATCTCTTCATTTTCTTGACAAAACATGCCCTGTACCCTCAGTTTCTGAGAGAGGTTTCCCTTCTTTTTAACAAGTCTAATTTCTCTCCATGTGCCCTTAATTGCACTCCTCCTATCTTTTTCACTAGATTTCAATCTTAAAGACTCTTCCTCTCTCTTTAGTTTTTGATGTCTTTTCTTAATTCCTTGCTTCTTCCCTACTTTCAATTAAGTTCATATTTTCCCTACCTTAAAAACCTTTCACTCTGATCCCTTCAAGTTATTGCCCTATATCTTTCATCCATTTCACATCAAAACTCCTAGAATAAGTTGTCTATACTTATTGCCTTTACAGCCTTTCCTCTCATACATCAATTCTTTGCACACATCTTTCCTTTGACCTCATCACTCAACTGAAGTTGTTCTCTCCAAAATTACTAATGAATTTAATAAATCTGCTTTTTTAAGTCATCCATCACTTTTGTCCACGTTCATCCTATATTTGATACTCAATCACCCTCTCCTCTTATATACTTTCCTCTATTTTATGACATGATTGCTGGTTCTCTTATTTGTCTATCTACTCCTCAGTCTCACTGATTCTTCATCCAGATCATTCTGCAACATTTAGCACATTATATCTGAATTCCCAGTACTAGCTGTCTGGTTGCCACTTCTCAATTTCTTTTGCACATGAATGAGTGTTCTTCAAGGCTCTAAATTAGGTCTCCTATATTCTCTCTTGTTAGTCTCCTATTTGTTAGTCTTCATTAACTTCCATGAGTCTAATGGTCATTTTTATGTTGACGTTATATATCTAATCCAAGTTTCTATCCCAAACTTCAATTTTATATCATCAGCAGCCTATTGGACATTTCAAAATACACGTCCACGAGATACCTTAAACGTAACATGTCCTAAACAGAACTCATCATCTTTCCTTCCTCAAAAAATTATAGTCTTCTATAAACTTTATATTTGTCAGAAGCACCACCATTCTTCACTCTTCTAGGTTTAAAGTCAGCATTTTTTTCTGGGTCCTTAATTTCCCACATTCTATATATCTAGTCAATTGCCAAATCTTGCCATTGCTAACTAAACTCCAAATTTCTCACTTCTGAGTCCTTCGTTTACTCACACATCTACCACCACTGTAAACCTTTATTACTTTCTATATAGAGTATTGTTATAGCCATCTAGTCATCTTGCTCTTTCTGGGCTTTTCTTCATACAACTTCAAAAACACATTTTCTTAAGCCATATCACTTTTCTATTCAACAAATTTCAGCATCTTTATAGTGCCTGTAAAAGAAAATATTATCAGAGGCAGGTGAGTGTGATAGTACATGTGCTAGAGAGACATACTCATTGATAGAGAGAAGGAGAAAAAGAAAGAGTAACAGAAACACGCAAATGAAGGAAAAAGGAAAAAAGGAAATAAGGAAGAAAGAAAGGAAAAGAGAAAATGGGTTGAGGTCACAGTGAGTATGAAGATCAGAGCTAGAGATTTTAAGGCAGAGGGAAAGCTGTAATAGCAAATGCTTAGGATCAGATAAAGGAATTCAGAATTCACAAATATGAAAGTGGAACACATGTGAGTGATAAATTCAAGAGAATGATCATTTCAATAATACATGCGAATTCATGGAATAATTCATGCAAAATGAACAAATTGAGCAATGGGAATCTAGAGTATATAAGGGTGTGTCAATATATATATGCTGATGTTCTCTAACATGAAAGTAGAAGTTGAGGAGGAGAGAAAGGCCATGAACCAGGCATTAAATTAATCCAGAAAGATAGGAAATATTCAGGAGGTTGGCAGATAACAGCTACCAGAAATCTTGATTGGGTAATAAATATGGATTGAATGAATTTCAGAGTAGGAGAGATTGCTGAAGCATGTTAGTAGTGGGAAAGTCTGGCAATAGCAATGGGGAGCATTGACTTGGGGAGGGGAAGTAGTATGATCAAAAGAGCAAAACACAATGAAAATGAAAACCAGGAATCCTGTGTCATCAGGAGGGAGCCAGGCCTCAGTCCATACAGAAAGGTGGAAGAAGTAAGAAAAGAAAAGTTTTAAGATGAAATCAATTCTATCACTTATGGAGCATGTATATCATTTAGCACACTGGATAAAGTAGGTAGATCTGGAAGTTTATTTTAGGAAGGCAGGTCCAGGAAGAAGGGAATAAGGGAATGGGATTTGGACAGTGATAGCCAAAGGTTCAAAATCACTGGGATAACAAGATTATGACTGAGTCATCTTTGAGGAATGATTCAGGCTGATAATCATCCCCAGAGAACAAGGCAACTGAGGTGAGATAGGGCCAGTTATTGTGGTGGTATGGAGTTTGGGTTCTAGAAGGGAAATGAAAAGTAGGGTTGAGACTGAAGATATACGGTGGATCTGGGAAACTTTTTCCAGGAACAAGACAATTGATGAGAACCTTGCAAAGGGCATTGGATTTGGCTATTAAGAGATCAGTGATAAAGTTGGAGAAACCAGTTTTAGTGGTGGTACCAGATTGTAATTGAGAAGTAAGTATGAGCAAACCAAGTGGGGGGCAATAAGTTCAGACAGTTTTTACTGTGAGTTTTACTGTGAAAGGGAAGAGTGCTAAAGGATGATCACTTGAGGAGATGATGGTGTTAAGTGAAAATTTATTGAATACAGAGGTTGCTGAGACAAGTTTGAAAGTACCAATGAAGGGACCAATAGATCAAAAGGATCACACGAAAAAGAATAAATATTAGAAAAAGAGTGTTGATCTAAAAGATAATATTCAAGAGATGGGAGATAAGGAAATAGGGAGAGGAGGGGATAGGATCAAGTGCATAAGTAGAAGAATTAGCCTTGCTGAGGAAAAAAGACTGTTAGAAGAGGGTAAACAAAAGGAGAATGGGGGATGGTGAGATATTTTGAGGTATAGAGTAGGGAGGAATAGGGAATTCATGATGAATAGCTTCTACTTGTTAAGTAAAATATGAGGTGAGGTCCTCTGCTTAGAGAATGGTGGGAGGGGTTGGTAATGAGTACTTAAAGAAAGTCAAGAAATTTTGGAATAATAAAATTAGTTTGGGGAATGCAATAAAATGAAGAAGGGAAGAATAAAAGGAAATCCCAGTTAAATTAGAATAAGTAAATTTTGTAATGTATTCACTAAGCACATGATTTTGTGACTTCTTTTCTATAGCATTCAGTCACCAATGTTTGAATTGAAGTAGAAAAGGTTAAGTGATAGTGGATAATCTGAAGTTGAGGTTTGGAAAGGCAGGAGCAGCCACAGGGTAAGGTGGAGGGAAATATTAAAAAACAGAGCAGTGGTATCAAACTTAAATCAATATAAGAGGATAATGAATTATACATAAGGATTCCTGCAGGATACATATTAACTTTTTTATTTAAAAAAATCACATATTGACATTACATATGTTCTTCTATAATTTTATTTATTTTGTTCAAAATAATGCTACTTGGGGATATTATGGATTCCAATTCTGTTTTGGGGCTGTAGGTTTGACACTTCCAGAACAGTTATTATTAAATTATTTTAGTCATCTCTAAATCTTTATGATCTAAATTGTGATTTTCTTGGCCAAGATACTAGAATGGTTTGCTGTTTCCTTCTCTGGATCATTTTACAGATGAGACAACTGAGAAAAAACAAGGTTAAGTGACTTGCCTAGAGTTATATAGCTATTAAGTGCTTTAGTCCAGATTTAAGATGAAGAACCTTCCTGTTTCCAAATCCAATTCTCTATTCACTGTGCCAAGGACAACATAAAATTTAAACAACTCAAATGAGATACTGAAAAGCACTTGTACAATGTCTAGCATATAGTAAGCACCATATAAATATTAGCTATCATCATCATCATTGTTTGTTGATGATAGTGATGATGATGATGATGATGATGATATCAGAAACAGGAATGAAGAAAACTGAACCCAGACAGATGATGATCTGAAGAAGTATAAAAATATGGAAGACCTAGAGTTCATAGTGAAGATGAAAAATAAGTTTATTGAGAATCAGTATCAGTGAATTCACAAATCCTGGGGGATGCAGTGGGGTCAATTGGTGATATAATATTTCCCTTAGAATTTATAATAAAAAAGAGAACATAGTAATAATTTAACAAATATTTATTGAAAAAAATTAAACTATGGATTGAATTTTCAACCTACTCTTAAACTGATTGTAACATACTCAGCAAAAGAACTCTGAGAGATGACTATGAACCATTACATAGAATTCCCAATCCCTCTATTTATGTTCACCTGCATTTTTTATTTCCTTCACAGGCTAATTTGTACACTATTTCAAAGTCCGATTCTTTTTGTACAGCAAAATAACTGTTTGGACATGTATACATATTATTGTATTTAACTTATACTTTAACATATTTAACATGTATTGGCCAACTTGCCATCTGAGGGAAGTGGTGGGGGAAAGAAAGGGAAAAGTTGGAACAAAAGGTTTTTCAATTGTCAACGCTGAAAAATTACCAGTGCATGTATCTTGTAAATAAAAAGCTATAATAAAAAAAGATTGTAACAAGATTTTAAAAGAATGAATCATGCTTTCTATTTGTCTGTAGCCATAGTACATTACATGTAGCTTTTCAATCAGTCTCAAAACTGCTGATAAATATTGTTATAAAATAAGATAGAGTTTAGAACTCTGATTTATTTGATTTCAGCAATTTCCAAAAGGAATAATGCAATTTAAGAGTTCCCCAGAATCACCAGCCTCAGGTGGGGGGCAGAATTTGTCCAAGAATTGCCCAGAACTTCTGAACACAGAAAACAAAATGCCATTCTAAAGAATTCAAAGATCACCTGCAAAAATAAAATTGAAAAAGAAAAAACTGTTGTAAACTTCAGGATGTATAATAGTTAAATTTAACAATTCTAATGACATCTTATTCTGTAAGTTTCCAAGAGAAAAATCTTCAAATATAGAGGAAAGGAAATTTGAATACAAGGCAATAATTATGTACCCATCAGAAACTCCAGAAAGGAATTGAATATGATTGGAAAAGAAATGGAGTTCAAAATGAAACTCAAAGTGACATTCTCAGCAAACTTGAGCTTAATTATCAACAAAGACAATAAATGTTCAAAAAGAGAGATTTGTAACATTCATATAAAGAAAATCAGACCTAAAAGGGTTGTTTGCATTTTAAACATCCCTACAACAAGGAATCACATATAACCAAATAAATTATACCAGGAAACAAACACACAAAACCCCCATCCCACCAAAAAACAAGCAACAAAAACTAGAGAGAAAGACAATCATGGTGTAAAAACATTTGGCAATAGTAGCCATGAAAGTGGCCAATGAGGGATTTCTAAAAGTACACAAGGACACAAAGGTGAACACAGTATGTAAATGGGATAACCAGGAATGGAACAACAAGCCTCAAACATTATGGATTTAACCCTCTGTGTGTGTGTGTGTGTGTGTGTGTGTGTGTGTGTGTGTGTGAAACTAATTAAGTTAAAGATAAACAAAGAAGAAAAAGTAACTCCTGAAGTATCTCAGGAATAAAAGGGTCTATGCGAGAATGGATTATGTGGCAAAAAGAAAGACTGAAATAGAAAAAAGAAATAAAGAGGAAATCTCAATTCAGTAGTAGAAGTGGGTCCTAATGAGGATACACACACTCACTCACACACACACACACACACACACACACACACACACACACACACACAAACACATACATACACACACATATTCTATAATGGAAAATGACTATTTGTTATTTAGAGGCAACACTAACTCTGAGAAAGTGTTGTTTCTTTATCAACAAGGATCTATCTCAATGTAAGAGGAAACAGAGTTTGGAATAACAGACACTCAAGATTAGGAAAACTTGAATTCAGAGAAGAAATGTCACTGGAAGAAGAAGGGAAAGAAAGAAAAGGATGGGATGAATTTTAAGAGAAAAAAATAGTATCTGAAAAAGGATAAAGCACGGATCCATAGGCCAATATCATTAATAAATATCAGCTCAGAAATTTTACGTGAAATTCTCTCAAGCAGACTATAGCAGTTCATCAAAGAAATTATTCATTATGACCAAACAGGATTTAAATCAATCAACATGGTTAAGCATATTAAAAACAATGATACTCTAACATATGATTATTTTAAGAAATTCAGGAAAAGCATTTACCACATTAAAAATGCCTTTATGCTAAAAAAAGCATAAGCATAGAGAGAACTTTTTAATATTATATTAAAAAGAAACAACACTACTTTAAAAACCAAAAGAAAGCTTTATATACAAACAGAATACTCTAGAAGTTTTCCCAATAAATTTGAAAGTAAAATGAGAATGCCTACTTTCTCTACTAATTTTTTTGATGTACAATTTTGGAAATGCTAGCAATAACAATAAAACAAAATAACAAAAACTAAAAAAGCATAAAAGTAGTTAAAGAAAACATAAAATTATACCTATTTGCTGATGATATGATTGGCTGAAAAATCCTAAAAAATCAGGATCAGTATAAATTGAGATAATAGATTCAACAATGCTATAGGCTACAAAATAAACTGTCAAAAATCAACCACATTTTTATATAATAATAGCAAAATCCAAGATACAGTAAAAGAAGGGGAAATTCTAGTCTAAATAGCTGTAAATAAATTATCTGGTGATTAATCTACTAAACCACACAAAAGATGGAAGAATATTCAGTGTTCATGTGTGGCCTATGCCAATATATTACAAAATAACAATATTATACAAATTGATTTACAATTTTAACATTATACCAATAAAATTATTTCTTTATAGAGCCTGGTAAAATAACACATTCATTTGGAAAACTAAAATATCTGGCCTGTCAAAGGAATAACAAAAATAATTTTGGATGATGTTAAAATGGCTTGTTGAGATCTTAAACTGTGTTATGAAGCAGCAGTGAGGCAGTTTTCAAAGGAATCAGAGCAACTTATAGTCATGAAAAAATGCTCTAAATCACCACTTATCAAAGAAATGCAAATTAAAATATCTCTAAGGTACCATCTTCCACCTGTCAGAGTGACTAATAATGAAAAAAAAAAAGGAAAATGTTAGATATTGGAGGGAGTGTGGGAAAACTGTGACAATAATGCACTATTAGGGGAGTTGTAAACTGATCCAACCATTTTGGAGAACAATTTTGAACTATGCCTAAAGGGCTATAAAACTGTACTTTCTCTTTGATCCAACAATTCCAATGCTAGGTCTATATCCCAAAGACATTCAATAAAAGGGAAAAGAACCTATTTGAAAAAACAACATTTATAACAGCTATTTTTTTTTTGCGATAGCTAAGAATTTGAAAATAAAGGGATACCCCATCAATTGGGAATGGTCAAACAAACTTTGGAATATGATTGTAAAGGAATATAATTTTGTTATAAGAAATGACAAGTAGCATGATTTCAGAAAAACCTGTAAAGACTGATATGAACTGATGCATAGTGAAGTGAATAGAAGCAGGAGAACTTTGTACAGAGTAAAAGCAATATTGTATAGCAAAGAATTGTGAATGATTTAGATATTCTCAGGAATATAGTGATCCAAGAAAATCCCAAAGAACTCATGATGAAATATAACATTCAACTCCAGAAAAGGGACTGATATTGATTGAACACAGGTTGAAGCATGCTATTTTTCATTCTTTTTTTATTCGTCTTCTTGTACAAAATGACTAATATGGAAATACTTTACATGATTACACATATATAACCTATATCTGATTGCTTGCCATCTCATGAAGCAGGGAGGGAGAGAGAAGAAGAGAAGATTAGGATTTGGAACTCAAAACTTTAAATAAATATTTAAAAAAATTTTAAAAGCAGTTAAGATTTAAAAAAATCAAAACCATTTGGTATTAGTTAAAAATAGAGAGATAGAGGGTCTATGGGAGAATGGATTATGTGGCAAAAAGAAAGACTGAAACAGAAAAAAGAAATAAAGAGGAAATCTCAATTCAGTAGTAGAAGTGGGTCCTAATGAGGATACACACAGTCACTCACACACACACACACACACACACACACACACAAACACATACATACACACACATATTCTATAATGGAAAATGACAATTTGTTATTTAGAGGCAACACTAACTCTGAGAAAGTGTTGTTTCTTTATCAACAAGGATCTATCTCAATGTAGATCACTTCATTTAAATTTTTCTGTTTCCTGTATCAATATAATTTCTTATAGTATAGCTACTTAGTTCTCAATAATTGCAAATAATGACTATTATGAAATGATTACATTATTCAAATGTGTTCCAAATATTTCCATTAGACTGGGGAATTTACTATATTACCTAATTATAATTTCAATAGTGCAAATTAGAATATGTGTCACCACCTCATGGGATTAATTATTCACATTAATAGAGATCTTGTTGCAAATATTTCAATGTATGAGGGACTTTCTATTTTAATCAATAATATCGTTGGTAGCTAAACTGAGCAGTGGAATCTCTAGATCATAGAAAATTGTATTAACTTTATAATTTTATAATTCCAAACGGTTTCCCAAATGGATGTACTGATACATAGATCCACCAACAATGCTTTGTTATAAAACATGTTTCTACAACATTGTTTCCAACACTGACCATTCTTATCTTTTGTCATATTTGTTAATTTTCAGGGCATGAGGTAAAAACTCAGGATTATATCCTTTATATTTCTCTTATAATTAGTGATTCAATGCACTCTTTCATTAATAATTTGCATTTTTTTGAGAATCATTAGACTCTAATTTCGTTGAGGGAAGGGGCTGTCTTTTGTCTTTTTGTATCCCCAGAACCCATCACAATCCTAGCATGTTCGGAATTTAATAAATGCTTATTGACTGAGAATTATTTGTTTATATCCTTTGAATACTTCTGCACTGGAGAATAGCTTTTGGTTAGATAACATACACACATATACAAACTAATGTTTTGTGCACATACATGTGTCTGTGTGTAAACAAAATATGTTCTTTGATAGAGAAATGATCAAAGGATATAAACAAAGAGTTCTCAGAAGAATTGCAAGCTATCAATGGAAAAAATGCTTTTCTTATTAATTGATATTTTCTGTTTATTGAATTTGGGATAATTGTGTTTCATTGCTGTTGATAGACCCTAGTCTAGTCCGTTTGGAATTATAAAATTATAAAGTTAATACAACTTTCTATGATCTAGAGATTCCACTGCTCAGTTTAGCTACCAACGATATTATTGATTAAAATAGAAAGTCCCTCATACATTGAAATATTTGCAACAAGATCTCTATTAATGTGAATAATTAATCCCATGAGGTGGTGACACATATTCTAATTTGCACTATTGAAGTTATAATTAGGTAATATAGTAAATTCCCCAGTCTAATGGAAATATTTGGAACACATTTGAATAATGTAATCATTTCATAATAGTCATTATTTGCAATTATTGAGAACTAAGTAGCTATACTATAAGAAATTATATTGATACAGGGAAACAGAAAAATTTAAATGAAGTGATGCAGAGTGAAATAGGCAAAGCCAAAAAAACAACAACAGAATATACAGAGACTACAGTAATATAAATGAAGAAAACAATCACATACCCTCAAATTTGGTATATTGTATATTTCAAAGGACAAGCACAGCTTCAAATAAGATATATGAGAAGATTCATCTTACTCTTTTAGAGAAGTGAGATGCCTTAATGTAGTACATTGAGTATATATATTTTTTGTCATATTGATCAGTTTTGATGATTTTTTCTCATCTTTTTATTTTTTCTTTCAAAAATATTATTTGTTACATAGATTGACATTCTGGGAGAAGGGAAGGAATACTGGACACTTTTAGTGATGTTAAAATATATAATTTTTACCTCAAATATATTTTTAAAAATTATCAAAATTATTAAATAATTATTCATTTAGAACATATGAGCTTTAACCTTTGAAGCATAACATAACCTTTGAAGCATAGAATACATTTTATAGTCCAATTTGGAATTTCCAAGGAGTTATCAAAAGTACCAAAAATCCTTTAAGGATGGTGATGAGAGGTCCTATTGAAATATATATTCTTAAATACAATCAATATTTATTAAGTTCTTTATTCAGAGCACCATATCAAGAGCTAGATTAGGTGTGAAACTCAATTCTAACTTTCTGTCCTCACAGAGCTTTTTAGCTAAAAAAATAAAAAAAGGATATTTACATCTAGTACATCATAATACACCAATAAAAGGACTGCCAATTTCTTTTGACTCTGATTTGGGGACCGTGAGAGAAGTAGCAACCAATAGAAAGGTTAAGAGAGAAGTGGTATCCTTATATTAAAGAATTTTCTGTTTAAAAGAGGGGTATTCCCTTCCCTGATTTTTTCCTTTTCATTTCACCTGGAGATAGGGCAGAGATTATGCTTATTTTTAGTAGGTAACTCACTATTGGGTCACACTCACTAAGAGGGTGACTTGCCAGGAATCATATAGTTAAACAAAATGAATGAAAGTTGATACTGGACACTGTGTGCTTAATTTCAGGGCATTTCCTATTATATTGTGTCACGTTCCTGGCTGGATCTTACAAATAAAGAACAATATGCTTCAAAAGATTATTGTAATTATGAAAGGAGTAACTCTTTGGAAAACTATGAGTTACACTAGAGATGAATCTATCTCCTGCTGATTTCCTTTAGTTAAAAATAAAGTAATATGTAGTTGAAACAGCCTTCTAATCTTAGCCATCTGCCTTTCACTCTGTCTTTTTGTTCCCTGGGACTACAAGTCCAAGCTTTAACACAGGATTGCAAGCTAGATAAAATGACGCTCTTTGTGTTGCCAAAGTAAGAGAGATTGTGCCAGAGATCTTATCAGGTGGTGACATGGAGGACTACAAAAAAGATGTTTATGGACATGAAAAAGGTACATCTCTAAGTGCTTGGTGCCAGCTCTCTGTTTGCAGTTTAAGTTTCAGTAGCGAGCAGAAATTAAAGTTTGTTTGCAATAGTATTAGTTCTTCAAAAAATAGATAAAGTGCAGATAAAGTGAAGTGGAAAGGGACCCAGGAAATCATGCCTTTAGTTTTAACAACATTTAGCAATTTACAAGCATTCTATAATGAAGATGGAAGGTCTAGGTTGTTAATGAGTGCCAAGATTGAAACTGACCTTAAGTTAATCATTGTCCAACAATTTTGAACTCCAAGGGCTGGGAATACACTAGGGATCCCAGACAGAGATATTCTAATTGAAGGCTAAATATCATTGAATAATCATCATGTTAATCAGGTAGCATAATCTTATTTTAATAAATCTGGGTTAACCAAAACTCTGTATTAAAAGACATCACAGGAAGCAACTTAAATCAATCATTTTGTTAAACAACAATAACAATATGATATTAGTTATATTACTTTACAAATTTATGGTTCCCTACGATTAAAAAATCTGTCCTATATATTAATTATCTCATTAGACCAAGAGAATTGACTTACAAAGTATCTATTTCTCCATCACAACCTCACTGAAGCTATATGTTTATCTTATAAGATTATTATAAGGAAATGTGTATTGCAAATTTTAGGCTACCCTAGAAAAAGAACTTATTATCATTGTAGTCTGAAAAACTTCATAGACCATTCAAATTTTAAAAATTTGTAAAGAACTTTACAATTGTGTCTCTTGAAGAGATCCAGTTGAATGTAAACTCCTTATTAGCAAGATGTTTTTTTCATTTTTCTGTGTGTGTATATTTGTAGCCCCAACATAAGACAGCAGCTTGCATTTAATAAGTGCTTAGTAAATGTTTTTGATAGGATTAATATTAACTTTCCATTTAGGACAAAAAATGTGATTGCATTTGAATGTCAAGGATATTTTGAATAAAATTAAAGCCCAGTCCAGAATCATAGGATTTGAGATAAAAAGTTCCTGAGAAATCTTCTAGAGGAAATTGAGACCCAGAGAGATCAAATAATTTACTTATCCTCACAGTTAGTCATTGAATGAACAATCTTCAATATCTAGATTTCCTGATTACTAGTACTATCAGTTTATCAATAAATTGATAACAATTGATAAACTGATATCAATAAACAAATATTATAAGTTATAAGTTGAATATAAGAATTTATTTTGCTTAGCTATGCCTATTTGATACAAAGGCTTTTCTTTTTCTTTTTTTTTTAGTTAGGAAAAGTAGGAAAGACAAATGTCAATGCTTAATAATTGAAAAATAAAATTTAATTAAAAAATATAAGGGCTCTTTAAAAAACACTTCTTTAAGGAAGAAGTATTTTATAACTATCTTGTCATTTTGGGTTAATATCAATGTTGTGTTATCAAAAAGGTCCTGGGGCCTACCCGATTGATTATATAATTGCCTATGACCCAGGTTCCTAAAAACATTTGATTTTGCACTTCTGTCTTTTTTCATGACTTGGCTTAGTATCTTTCTCTAATCATCTTAATATCCTGTGTTTATACATCAGCATTGTTAGGATCAGATTATAAGACCTAAGTTCAGGAATCATGTCTAAAAAGTATTTAACAAAAATCACATGTAATTGGATGCCAAAAAAAGCTTATCCTTTATTCTTCCACTAGTAGGTCAGAGTAATGATATTAAAATATGTATTTGTAGTTAAGAAAGGTATATAACAGCCTGTCCATGCTGTTCTTGTGGTTGAAACAAAGAGGTATGGGCTAGATAATAATAGACTTTGGTAAACTGAGAACTAGTTGAATGACTAGATCTAAAGAGTAATCTGGGGGGAATTCTTTAAAAGAGAGCCACATAGAGCTTCCATAGCTAGGATGCTCAATACATTTTATTGTTAACTTGGATAAAGGAAAAGATGACATTCTGAACATCAAATTTTCAGAATTTGGCCGAATGATGAATTCAACATGATGAATAACATCATGAATAACATGACATGATGAATAACAAATATATTGGATAATGGAGTCAGAATCCAAAAACCCTGTTATAAGATTAAAGTTAAAACCAAATCTAATTATTGAAGATTTAATTCAGAAAAACACAAAACTCTATAGTTTTGTTCAAGAAACATTGTGATAGGGAAAAGTATAGCTAAATAACAATTCATGTGAAAAAATATGAGTTATTAGTGTACTAACGCTCAATATGAATCAATTGTATGTGACATGGCAGCCAAAAATTAGCATATACTTGCTCTGTATTAAAATAATGACAGTGTTTTGAATATAATATTATTTCTATTACACTCTGCCTTTATGGGATCACATCTTGAATACTATATTCAAATCCAATTGCCACCTATTAGTATGGACATTGGTCCAATGGATTAATCCAGAGAAGAGGGATCAAGATGATGACAGATCCAGAGAACATGCTACATGAAAATTGATTGATAGAATTAGGGATATTTATTCTGGAAAAAGAGGGGTTATTGGAAAATGATAGTTATCTTCAAATACTGTTATATGAAGAGAGATTAGATTGTTTTTCTCCCTCTCTCCCAAAGATAAAAGCTTGGATCAGCAAATACAAATTGGATGAGATTTTTGTTCTAGGTAAAGAAAAACTTCTTGGTGGTTATGAGTGATCAAAATTGTAATTGGCTACCTTATTATACAGTGGGTTCCCCTTCATGGAAGGTGTTAAATTGGAGTCTGCATGACTTCTTGTCCCAGATACTGAAGAGGGGGCTCTTGATCAGATGAAGGATGGATTTGTGAAATCCAAAGTCCCTAACAACTTTGTTTCTTTGATTCTGTTTACTCTGGCCCTCCTTATAATAATTCCTGAATCCAATCAACTCCTAAGTCCTCTTGATGTATCATACACAATGTCTCTCCATTAATTTATATTCATATATACTTATATTTCAACTTATTTAAATCCATATTGTCTCATGACTAGATTAATATCTCACATATAATCCTTCTATCTATTATTTACGCATCATGCAAATTGTCACCAGGGAAACCATAAGATGCATTTTCCCCCAGGTCATTTCCCTTCATGATAGCTTTCAGTGACTATTCTCTCCATTTACTCCCTTAGTGATAAAGTCCAGAATAGTTCAGAATGCTTAGTTTGGCATTCAATATCTTTCCAGTCTGTACAAATCTATTTTTCAAATCTTATTTTCTATTGCATTCCAACACAAACTCCATCAGTATGATTGCCAGTCAGATTGTTCCACTCATTGTCACATATCTACATTGGTTTATGCTCTGCCCTATATGTTTGAAATATCTTGCCTTCTCTCTAAATCTATCAAATTCCATTCTTCATTAAAGACTCAAATTAAATACCTCTTTCTTCATAAAGTTTTTACTAATCACTTGCCAAGAACCATTGGTGGGAATAAAGGGACTTCAAAGAAGAATTAGATTATCTTGTTACAGTTAAAATAAAATAAAATAAAATAAAATAAAATAAAATAGACTTTTAAAATTTGCCCTATTTGGGCCCCAAAGGAAAGTTCATGTTGCTTGGCTAGAGACATCAAGAGAAGAGGAGGAATAAACAACAAGGAAAGGGAACTGAGGCAACCCACTGTACTCTAATTGCATTAATGTAATGTCTCCATTACTGGATGTGATGTCTCCAAAGTAATGTAATCTAGCAAATCCCCTCACACTTGAACTAGGATTGATATTGCCAATGTATAAGTCAAAAAAAGGACAGATATGTTACCAAGAAGTCTCTGGCACTATGGTCTTAAATCTTGACAATAAGAAGGAACCTATACTGGTTTTTTAAGATACAACTACTAGGACTTATTGAGTGCTTAGATTATATTTAGATTTCAATTGCCTAAGTCCATATTTGGACGGCTCAAGTGTTTTTATAGGGAAGGGACATTAATGCATTGTTGGTATACAACAACAGCAGGATTGTAAGGACATAGCCAGTAAATATTAGAGGTAGGATTCAAACCGAAATCCTCCTGAAACTACACCCATTACTCTATTCACTGTGTCAACTTTTCTACCTCATATTCTAGGTGAGGTCTGCCCAGGGCTGAATATAATAAAGATTATTACCTTCAGGCACTAGAAGATATGGATTTAATTAGTTCACCTCTAAGTAAAGATTACAGTTTCTTTTTACTTATTTTGTAACCTTGGACTGGGTGCCTCTGCAAAGTGATAGCTAAATGGTATAGTGGATAGAGTATCGGACCTAGAGTCAGGGAGGGAGGTTTGAATCTGGTCTCAGACACTTGTAACCCTGAGCAGTAATAGCACCTACCTCCCAGGATTGTTATAAAGATAAATTATACAATATGTAAAAGTGCTTTGTTAATTTTAAAACATTATAAAAATGCTAGCTAGTATTAATAATGTCATTGTTGTCATATTTATAATAGCAGTGAAAGTGTTAGTAGTAGTAACTAATCTAATAATTTAATGATTTAGATCTTTGTGACGATAACAGATACTCTTTTCAGTTTTTCTGATCCTTGTTTTTTAGCATTTGTATTCATGAACCTATTACTTTTGATTCAAGTTCTTCTTTTGAGTAAAGCCAGGAGAAGCACTATATCCTATTTTCTCAGGTTACCCAATTGCTCAGGGTGACATCTCCCTGTCACCACTTAAGCAACAGGGATAACAAGGTAGTTTGCCTAGAACAGAGAACATTGATAATTGCAATGTATTTTTGACTTTTTTTTGTAGAGATCCAGGTGTCCAACCTCTTCACCCCCAAAAACTACTAGACTAAATGCAGGAGTGTTGGCAGATGAGATGGCACAATGGGCAGCCTGCCCATCAGATTATTCAGTCTGCTGTTGAAGTAGCACCTGAAAGGCTAACATAACACATCAGGAATGCTTCGTGGTCCATAAACACAGAAGATCTCCTGAAGCAACAGCAGAATTGAGAGCATCTGAGTGGTCAAGAGCTCGACCTGGCCTTAGCGTATGTGATTTCAGGAGGTAGGCCTAAAGCCCCATAAATATAAATCATTTTTTGACTAATTTTATCCATGAATTTTTAATAAGCTGTCAAAAAGAAGTTTCTTGAACTTCAGTCTGTTAGCTAAGAGATTTTGAAAAATAATCTCTAGAAAGTACTAGAGGAGTAAGAAAACACAGGCTGGATCTTCTTAGCTATGTATCCAGCTCTCTTTCATTTCATAATTTCAATATACTTATTGTATCCTATTATACAGAACAGATTCAGAATATATCTTTTATTACTTTGCTTAATTAGTAGCCAAGACTCAAAGACTGGGGGTGGGAGGGAACAGCAATATAAAATGCAAAGTTAGGGCAGATAATCAGAACAATTCCCAGCCAGTCAAGAGAAAGATGGCTAAGCTCTACTGGAGGGAAAAAATCCAAACCAAACCAAAAAAACAAATTTTGGAATTGAAATCAGAAGACCCAAGTTAAAAATCTCATCTTTTTATACCATGGGTATTATCAATTTACCTCTTTATATCTCATTTTCATCATCTGTTAAATATGGGAGTTGGAATGGGTGATTATTAATATTCTTTCTAGCTCAAAGTCACAAACCCATTAATCCCAGGCAAGTGAATTGTCCAGAAATAGTCAAAAAGCATAAATTTCAAGGAAAATAGTGTTAGCATATATTTCAGAAGGAAAATAGGCAGACGTCCAGAAAAAAGCCTAAAGTAGTGATCACTATGAACTCCAGACCATTGTCACTAAAAAGACTACAAATGACAATGTAAAGATGAATCTTCTAGGATTCCCATTCAGACATAAAATAAATAAAAGGACTCAGTATTACAAACAAGAGTATGAGAAAGACACTTGTTCACAGTGGATGGAAAGCCCAGTTTACTAGAGCTGAAATAGTATGATCAGCTGCCAGGGCTCTTTATAGTCTTACATCTATGAGAGAACTGGTTTGGAAGTATGGAGCGGGTATTAAATCTCAAGTGAGGTTTAAGTGACTTAATCTAACTAGGTCACAGAGATCTGAAGACAGGTGGGAAGCCAGGTTTGCCAAGTTAACTAATTAATAGATATTTGAGTGATTGATGTGATGATGGATCTGGAGGGTCAATGCTCTAGGGAGTACCTATGTGTATAATTAAATAAGTGAGCCAATATTCCTGTGGGTCTGAGATTTCTCCATATTCAAAGATGAATATTGAGAACTATCCATGCTTGTCTATTCAATGCAACTCTTGTTGGTGCTTCCCATAAGTCTGCCACAAAGTGTTCTTGTAATGTGCTAGGGTTTTTGTTCAAATTCTCAAAGCAGCATGGAGATATAAAAAGAGTATGCAGTCTATTCATCAGTTATCTTTTACTTTCACCACATTCATTTTTTAAAGCTCCTATTTCTTTGATAACATTCTTGAAATCACTTCTCTTTTGTAGTTCTTTGTTTGAAATGATTTGTAGCCTATTCCCTCCCACTATTTGCCTCTTCATTATACTTTGGGTGATGTTAATAAATTCAACTTCTTCAGAGTATATGGTATCCCATCATTGGAAAGAAATACTTTGATGTGCAACATATAATTTGATACTTGTTCAATCAATACAAAATAATGAAGATAAAGAAATAATATTTTGTGTTTGTGGCAGCCCTGTTTGTAGTGGCTAGAAACTGGAAATTGAATGGATGTCCATCAATTGGAGAATGGCTGGGTAAATTGTGGTATATGAATGTTATGGAATATTATTGTTCTGTAAGAAATGACCAACAGGATGAATACAGAGAGGCTTGGAGCGACTTACATGAACTGATGCTAAGTGAAATGAGCAAAACCAGGAGATCATTATACACTTCAGCAACGATGCTGTATGAGGATGTATTCTGATGAAAGTGGATTTCTTTGACAAAGAGACCTAACTCAGTTTCAATTGATAAATGATGGACAGAAGCAGCTACACCCAAAGAAAGAATACTGGGAAATGAATGTAAACTATTTGCATTTTTGCTTTTCTTCCTGGGTTATTTTTACCTTTGGAATCCAATTCTCCCTGTGCAACAAGAGAACTGTTCGGTTCTGCAAACATATATTGTATCTAGGATATACTGCAACATATTTAACATACATAGGACTGCTTGCCATCTAGGGGAGGGGGTGGAGGGAGGGGAAAAATTGAAACAGAAGGGAGTGCAAGGGATAATGTTGTAAAAAAAATTGCCCTGGCATGGGTTCTGTCAATAAAAAGTTATTATAAAATAATAAAAAAATAATATTTTGGAAAGATATGCTTTCATGAGTAAAGAATAAAAGAAGCCAAAGACATAGATCACACAGAAGCTTTATACTTATAAATGTGTGAATAATTTCTTCAATAAAACAACCAGAAGGCATGGGACATGAAGAATCTAAATAACTTTACAAAAAAAAAAAAACCCTAAGAAACTGATTATTTTTTATGAGATAAGAAGAGACTTGTCACTGATTTGGAGATGAAAGAGTGCCTGACTTATCCTCTTTCTTCTTGGCCATATTTTTTACTTGCCTTTTTATCTCAGAGATATAGTCAATAAATCAATGATACGTGGTTTCATCACTGTGGAAAATGCTCACAATCCCTCTATAACTTATGATCTTATAAAATGGCCTAAGGCTCAGAAATTAAATGGCATGCCTCTGGTCATCCACTCTGTCAGAGATGTGATAAGAACCCAGGTCTTTGTTGATTCCAAAACCTAGCACCAAGATGCTTCTCTTAAGGGATATGTTATATTATTATATATTATAATATAAGTTCTTAAATTATTATATATTCCAAATGCTTAAATTATTATGTATTTATATATTATAATATATTATGAATGCTTAAATTCTTCTTAACATAGGATGGATCTGCACTTAATGGCAAGAATGTGCATTATCCCCGACATTACCATTTAAACTAGTTTTTATAGGTATAAGGTATTGGATGCCATATACATGCGTATGATAATCTCTTTCTGTCTTTGACATATTATCAATGGATTACAAATGGAATAGCATATGTATAGCACTTTGCAGACCTTAAAGTCTCATAGAAGTGCAATAAATATTATTGTTGTTATAAGACCATCAATGTAATCTTGACTACTTTTAGCCAGGAACTATTCAATGACCATACAAATGGAAACAAATGGTATTGTAAGGAAATTTTGGCTAAGCCCAGGCAGAAGAATTCTTTAGAATTCTTTGATGTATTTCTTGCAAAAGAAAATTTGAACCTAGAGCACTTAGATAAATTCTAATAGAGAATTAGAAATATCACTTTCTTTTGTTGATTAAGCTTTTTTTCTCATGGGAAATAGATGAAATTCTTACTTGATGTTTTCCTCCTCCTCTCCTAAGAGGAAAAGTATATCATGGTCTAACTAAAATAATAAGAAAAAAAAAAAACCATTCAAGCAAGATGTAATGTGGATCATCCAGATACCCTACTTTTCCTGTTAACTGGTTGAATTTGTGCCTCATACCTGATTTTTTCTCCCTTTATTCCACCAGGATGGTTAGAAAAGGGCTGTGGGAAAAGCCTTAACCTCAGGTATGAATCTCAATAGCTATCATCAGCCCCATTAACTCCTCAGATGCTTGTGTTCTTAAAAACTGATTCAAGTCCTTTGTGAGTATTTGACCTCATACTTTGCTCATTTCTTAAAGATAAGAGGAAACTACCATTCTGAATATAAGGTATTGGGGATAGAGAGGACTAGATTTGATAGCATTTTCTGGCACTTATCACCTAACAAATGTTTGGTGAGCTTTTGCTCTTTCAGAAAACTTACCAAATACTGAATACTAACAACAACAACAACAACAAAAAAAAGGAACCAAACAATTACAGATTTATAATGAGGAAGTAAAAAAGAATAAGAATGAAAGAGAACAACAAAAAAAATTCCAAAAAGAGAAATAAGATATATTCAGTATGTCTGTAAAGAAAGGAAAAATAAAACACCTGGGACAAAAGTAAGAGGGAGATAATGGTGATGTGATGTGCAAAGCTGGTGAGGATTAATACATTCTGTGACTATGAGTAGCTGAGCAGCCTGTTAAAGCCTGCACTTTTCTGTACGTACACACACACACACACACACACACACACACACACACACAGAGTAGTGATGTTATCATTTGACTCATGGCTCTAAATAGTGGTTCATATTTTTGATGCTCATTACAATAAGAAAGACAGAGGTCACTGGTTACCTCAACTCTTTCCCCAAGTAAGTAAAAATCCAGAACATTAATCTCCCTAAATCTTCCCTAAAAGGAAATGGGACAGTTCTTAGTAAGTCACAATACCAAATGGGTGACTAGCGAAGGGGAAAAAAAGAAAAAAAAAATTCATGATGGACCTATAGATAGAAGGCATCAGAACATAAATAGCCAATTGGAAATTTTGTGAGTCGTATAAATTGATGCTAGGACTACTTTGGATTTGCCAGACAAATCATTTAACTTCTCAAATGTGGCTCATTTCCTTCATCTGCAAATGGAAGATGGTAGAAGAATCCTCTTACCAAAATGCTCAGTAACTACAAATAAATAGAAAATTAGATACATAAAGATAAGATAATTATTTTCAAACAAACTCATTTTGATCAAAGACAGAGTACTCTTTTAGTCAGAGCTTATAAATAGGTTGTAAACTTGTCTCTGAGATGCATTCAAATGGGTAATGTTTGGCCTGAGCACCAAGCTTGCCAGTGTGCCCATCATTCCTTAATTTCTACATAGATTATTGATTCTACTTGTCAGCATGCACATGGAAGAACATTCGGTACTTATTGTACACATGGGATATTTCTTAAGAGGAAATGGCAAAATGGCTTGATTAGAAAATTGCTCTCTTACCAGATGTTATGTGTGCAAGATGAAATATTTTCATGAAATGGAGCTGAACATAACTACAGCATGGAAACAATATGCTTTTCTATGTCTTTTCCCTTTTCCTTTCTTTTTTATTTTTCTTCTCTTTCTTTTTTCTCTTTCTTCCTTCACCTCTCTCCCCCTTCATTTCTTCCTTCTTCCATCTCTCCCTCCTTTTTTCCCTCTTCCCTCTCCATTTTTCTTCTCTCCTTCCCTCACATCTTCCTTTCCTCCCTACTTTTTCCTCCCTTCCTCTTTCCCCATCCTCCTTCTCTCCTTCCTTCCTTTCATTTCCTGTTTTCCTTTCTTCCTTTCTTCTTCCCTCTTCCCCTACCTTCTTTCCTTCCTTCCTTTCTTCTTCCCTCTTCCCCTACCTTCTTTCCTTCCTTCCTTCCTTCCTTCCTTCCTTCCTTCCTTCCTTCCTTCCTTCCTTCCTTCCTTCCTTCCTTCCTTCATTCCTTCCTTTTTTCCTTGCCAAAATTTCCTACTGAGTGGTCTGTATATTAGGCTAGAGAACAAAGTCACCAAACCAAAGGAACCCTTTGCTTTGGAAATTTGAGGCTCATAAATCAGTGATCTTGGGATTAAGAGGTATATTGTGTTTGATAGTTTTTAGAATAGAAAAATTATTTGGTTAAAAAAATTGAGAATTCATTTATATGATGATGAAGTGTCAGGATGATATTTTTTTTTAATTCACAGGCTGTTCCCTCCTTTAATTCACTCTCTTAGCATCTTGCAGATAATGATTTGTCCTAATTAAGATGATATAACTAAATTATTATGCTGCTGGTGCTTTTATAGTTTTTTCCCCTTTAAAGAAAGGTTCTAATCATGAATTAGTTATTGCTTCATTTTTTACAAAACCTGTAGCTTGTTTAACAGAGTGGCAAAGGTATTTTATGAGCATATTTCTGCAATATGCATCTTGGCTCTAGGATCTCATCCACCTGTTCCAATAAGACTTTGGGGGAGAGAAATACATTGTGAGGAATTTCAGGAGAAAAATTAGAACTCTATTTGGCTATTGCTACAATGCTTTTTGGCCCAGGAGTTGTAGAAATGACCATTTGGGTCACGCTACTATTATGTATGTTCCAGAAAAACCTGACTTCTAAAAGAGAAAAAATGATTTCTACAGCTTTTCATAGTTTTTCACTATCTGTTCTAAGGTATAAATTTTCCTTATTATTGTTTTCTCCCTAGCTTTTCCATTTTTAGTCTCTTGTTTCATTTTCTCCAGGCACTCTTACAGGTTGCTGTCCTGTATCCAGGACATTTTTTTTCCCGTGAGGCATTATCTAGACATGTTTTGGGATCACTAATCTCTTGGAGGTTTATCCCAAAGGACTTCTTTCAAAACAAGGCATTTCCTTGTCATATTGAGAGTTTACTTTGGCTTGCTTATGATTGGGCTGTACCTTGTTCAAACTCCACTTGACCCAACTGAATGGGCAAGGCCTGACTGGTCCAGTATAATGTGCCAGACTTATCTCCTCCCCACACTTTTTTTCTCTTTCTAATTTGTCTATTTATTTTAATATACATAACTTTATGAATCATGTCAGAAGAGAAAAATCAGAACAAAAGGGAAAAACCACAGGACAGGAGAAAAAAAAACAAAAAAAAGAAGTGAACATAGCATATGTTGATTTACATTCAATCTCCATAGTTCTTTTTCTGGATGCTGATGGCATTTTCTATCCAAAGTTTATTGGGATTGTTTTGGATTACTGAATCACTGAGAAGAACCAAATCTTTCATAGTTGATCATCACAAATTCTTGCTGTTATCATGTACAATGCATTACTGATTCTACTTGTTTCACTCCGCATCAGTTCATATAAACCTTTCCAGGCTTTTTCTATAATCAGTTCCATCATTAGTTTATAGAATAATAATATTTCATTATCTTCATATACCACAGTTTATTCAGCCATTTCCCAATTGATGGACATCTGTTCATTTTCTAATTCTTTGTTACCACAAAAGAGCTACTACAGACATTTTTGCACATATGGGTCCTTTTCCCTCCTTTATGATTTCCTTGGGATACAGAGCCATTGGTGACATTGCTAAGTTAAAGAATATGCACAGCTGTATAATCCTTTGGGCATAGTTCCAGATTCCTCTCCAGAATAGCCGAAGCATCTCACAACTCCACCAACAATGCATTAGTGTCCCAGTTTTCCCATACTCTTCACATTTTTCAAAGGACTCTAGGGCTGCTCTGTTGTTAGATTCTGCCAAAGGGTTAACTCTAGTCCTAAGGCTTGGGGTGACTTTCTCTTCTATTAGCTCTTCCTTTTGATTGATGTAAAATCCTGAGGTCCCTCTACTCATTCTTAAGATGGATAAGGGAGTTTGGAAGTGATTGTTTTTATCTCTTGGTATAGTAGTGTGTCTTTAATCCCAAAAAGAACATATATGCGATCTCTTTACCTTTCTAGTACTTTAGGGAGACTCAATAGTGAGGAAGTATGTCACAGAGCAGTTGGATGTTATAGCTATTATTTGTGAAGCAGCTTTGAGGGTTTCTAAACATCTGTATTTAAGGAGTGATAAGAAACAAATATAGACTGTGATAAAAACAAACAAAAAATCATTTTTTTTTGTTTTCATTCATTGCTGATTTAATTGAAATGCTAGAGTATTCATACTGCCTATGGGGTTGAAAGAAGGGAAGGAAAAGGCAATAGTAAGGACAAGGAAGGAAGAGTTTGAATCAAAAAGACCATTAAAGTGTCCTTGTATTTGTAATATAAAAGTCATTTCAGGAGATTGCTTTGCCAAAGGATTGCAGAACCACAGTTCGATGGACAGATTCCCCAAAGAGGCTATTTCCTTCTGTAGAAATCAATATCCTTTTCAGTGTTCCATGTCCTCATTCCTCTCTTTTCCTCATAAACCAAGAGCACAATTTCAAAGAAAACCAACTGGCATCCCAATGAGTCTTTCCAATTCCTCCTGTTTCACAATAAATGGGAGCAGGGTAACAGGAGGAAACTGACAAATGGGCTATTTTTGAACAAGAAGTTGGCTCAACTGTCAGAAATAATAGCAGCCATGTAATGTTTGTGGGATAGCTTACTCATGAAAGATGACTTTATAATTGGTCTTCCAGATTTCTAGGATAAGAGCACATGTTGAAATCAGCATAACTTTTGTGGGTTTTCAACATCTACAATCCAGAGTCTCAAAGAATGTCCTGATGCATTTTAACCCTAATTGCCAGTATTATGATGGCATTGTTTGCTTACTTTCAATTGTTCTGCACATCTTTATTTGACATTCATTTATTTTGCTGTCCCTGTCCTTTCATACATTGAATAACAGATGATAATTCATCATGACATCTCTCCCATGGAACTTATTTTTACTTTTACTGTTTATGAAATTATTTTTTACACTCTCCCCCCTCCCCTTTGGTGGTATGGAAGAAAAGAAGACTGCCAATTAAACTGCATACCATGTGAATCTGTACATTAGCACTTCACTGTTCCTCAAATGAAGATAACTGATTATTCATCTGATTGGGTGTGTCTGTGATTTGACCCAGCTTTTGAAATCCTTTCCCTGGCATGGGCTAATAGAACATTTTACCATGGACAACTACAGAAGACTAAAAAAAAAACATATATATATATAATATATATATATTGCATTTAGCTCAGGAGAATTTAATTTCTGCATTGTTAAGTATTCTGTTGTTATTTGGGTTATTCTCTGGGCAAAGATCTCTGAAGAACCTATTTATGGACATTTAATGCAAAAGTCTAGTTAAATTTTGCTCACCCTTTTTTTGCTAGAATGGATGGATTTTTGAATATTTGTTTTCTATTAATATTCTTGGCAAGTTTTTACTATCAGGGATCTGATAGATTTTGATTTAATCTACACTTTCTAAAGAGAATAAATTCTTGCCCCTTAAAGATGATTTAAAACGGCTTAAGTAATATTAGCAATTTACATATGGAATATTTTAAGGTTTACAAAGTGTTTCTTTACAACCTGCAAAAGTAAGTAGTCCATTACCACTATTTTATAGTTAGTAAACTGAAATTTAGCAAAGATGACAGGACTAAGTTTATACCTAAATAGGAAGTGTCAGAACTAGGTTTTGGACAGTTTTCTTTGTTTCAAGGCCAACACTCTTTCCTCTATTCTGTGCTGCTTTATCCAAAAAAGTTTGCCTTAACCCTTCCCAAACATAAACCGGGATCCAGAGCAATCAAACAAGCAATCAAATCACAAATGTTTAGTAGGCATCAACTTTATGCACAGTATTATGTTAATCATTGGAATTTAAAAAGACAAAAACCAAACAGTCCATTCCCTTAGAGTTTGCAATTACTCTGTCATTACAACCAAATGGTAGAAATAGAAATTAGTGAAAGTAAATTTTCCCTCTCGGATCATAGTATTTTTCAGTTTTGTTAATGTACTATTTTATTGAGGCTAAGAAGATTATGTATCAAATCAGTTTATATGAAAGAAAAATAAATAGATGAGTTTTCCTCTCCTTTTCACCTTTCTGCCATTAAAAAATTATTATTATTATTATTATTCTTTTTCAGT
This sequence comes from Antechinus flavipes, assembly GCF_016432865.1. Taxonomy (NCBI): domain Eukaryota; kingdom Metazoa; phylum Chordata; class Mammalia; order Dasyuromorphia; family Dasyuridae; genus Antechinus; species Antechinus flavipes. Next base: position 175,306,303 of record NC_067399.1, on the reverse strand, counting down.
CTCTGCCTTTTGTTTTCCATGTCCTCTGTCTCTGTCTGCCTGTGTGTGTCTTTCTATGTCAGTCTCTATCTTTCTCTGTCGTTCTCTCTGTCTCTCTGTCTCTGTCTCTGTCTCTGTCTCTGTCTCTCTCTCTCTGTTTCTCTGTATTTCTCTTTGTTTCTTTGTCTGTCTGTCTGTCTCTCTTTCGCTTTCACTCTCTCTCTCTCTGTTCCCCTCCATTTCTCTCTATTTTTCATTGGGAGAACCAGGCTGCATTTGTATTTTGCATAGTGCTTTTATTCTATTTCCACACCAGCCTATCTGTTTGTTTAAAGGAAGCAGCATCAGCAATAATGATCTCTTCTTGCCAAAATACCCAGAAGGATCTTGACTAACCAGAGTGCTCAAGGGAAAGAGTATTGTGGTTACTTTATTTTTTTGGTTAACTGGAGGTTAGCCAGAGAGCTGTTCCTGTTTCAATCCCTAGCTGTTAATTTATTTAAATATATGTCCACTTTTCTGCCTGTTTGTCCAGAGCAGTGAAGATGTAATCTTTCTTTGATAATTCTGGAGCATATGAGGGTCTATATTCTAAAAAGCAAACTTTGCATAGGGCTAGAACTATGGACTTTAGATTGTTTGATCTCTGCCTACTATTCTGAGCTAAACTTGAGCTAAATTCTGAGCTGAAAATATTGTTGCTTATTTTTTACAGTTTTATTTCCTTAAAAATGTATTACATAAAAGCGCTTAAGAAAATTCTTGGGTTTAGGGATAGTTCATTGGTTCTGACGTCAGATAATTAGGATACAAATCCTGTCTGTGATAAGTACTATTTGTGTGAATTTGGAAAAATCATTTTATCTATCTCCCTGGTTCTCACTTTCATCTTCCATAAAATGAGTAGGTTAGATTATATGAATACTGAGGTCCCTTCTTGCTCTAAATCTATGATCCCATGATCCCTCACAACCAATCTGCAAGAAAGGTAGCAAAAATATTATTATTTCCATTTTGTAGATGATAAAAGTGAGTCGCAGAGTAGCAAAATATTAACAGCTATCTTTGTATGACATTTTAAGGTCTATAAAGTATATAAATATAAAATATTTAAGGTCCAAATATTTCATTTTATCCTCAACAACCATCAGAGATATTTTACAGATTGGGGAAACTGAGGCAGAGAGGTTAAGTGACTTGCTCAGGATCATACAACTATCAAATATCTGAGACTAGATTTGAATTCAGATCTTCCTGACTCAAAGCCCTGGGCTCTATCTACTTTATCATCTAGATTACCTAATATTACTTGCCTAGAAAATGTCAATTTCAGACTCAATACTTGACAATGTCACATCTTTCAATTCTTAACTTTAGTGCTCTTTTAAAAAAATTTAGGGCATGCAATATATCTCTGAGTTTCATTTAAGTGCAGTTTCACTATTCAGTAAAGATAGAAAATTTTAAATTGCTTGAGGAGGAGGTAGTTGTTCTTAACACAAATGTTGGAATTCTCTTTCTTGGCTGTCCAAATAGCTCTTATCCACACCATGCAGCTGAAAGCCAACCAAAGTATTCAGGATTGTGGTAGATTCCATTTTCTTTCATAGAATATTCCTTTTGAGTTAACAATTTGTCTGCTTTCGACTTTTCTCTCCTAGGGCTTTGAATCCTGACAGGTGTTTCACAAACTTTATAGAACTAATAGTAGTGCTAATCTTTGCCCTTCACAAATGGATCTTTTGTGCTGCCTGCTGGATTTAGATTTGTCTTTCTTTTTCCTTCTTTTTCTTTTTAAATGAACAATGAGAGCAAACAACCTGAAATGGTGGGGGGAGAGAATGGGTAGGGAAGAAGAAATGTGCAGCTCTGGTTGGTTGATCAAGATGACACCTTTTATTTGATATAGATGATACAGTACTCAAGGGATGTGATGAGGGGCAGGCTCCCCTTGTAAGGAAATAGTGTGGTTATATGACCAAGGGCTAAGTATGAGACCACAAGGTATCTGCTACCAGAACAATGAAAAGTTCATGGGTGTAGAGACCTTGCATCTCAGGTGCAGTGAAAGAGAATAGGCTCTTATTGTTAGGACGGGATCAGCATCCGCCTTTGTTCATTTTTTCCCTTGGCACTACAATAATGATATCTTGTCAATCTGGAGACATGTTGGCATAGATCGTAACCACTGATGGATATTTAGCCAGTCAATGCACTAAAATGGCTTGTCCTTGTTGATGTGTGTCTTTGTAGAATTCTCTAATGGGCGTATAAATAACTGAAACCTTCAGCAGTTACTGCATTTCAAGATATCAGCTTTAACCCCTCCTTTACCTTCTCTCTGTGAGGAGTTGCTGTAATCTTAGGACCCAAGACTTTTTTGTTTGTTTGCTCATGAAAATTGGAATTTCAAGGTGTCTTTATTTGAGAAACAAATAAACAAATCTAGGATTGAAAAAAGAAAATAAATTTAGGAGACTTAGTTTGTCCAAATTCTTAGATCAGTGGAAAATAAGAATATGCTATTTTTGTATTTGTGTTCCACTAAACCCAAAGGACATAGTGAAATAATAGGACAAAAACCTATGAGGGGCTTCAGTAACTAATTACCCAGCTGACACATAGAGAGGAAAAAATTATTAAATTTTAAATCATTTAAAGATAATACTTCATTTTTTTTAACTCGGAGAACAAGCTGCATATCTTCCAACTTAATGATCTCAATGGATATGTAAATGGCTAGTAAGGTGAGGACACCTCCTAGTTTGTTAGGAATTGATCAGAGAATTGTGTAGGTGAACAAGAAGTATCATTCTGGTTTGATGTGTGGTAGAGTATTTAGGGGGTTGGCTGGTGAAAAATTATCTAGGTCTCCAAGTGAGTGATGAGTAAGGTTTCAAGTGTGAAATACCAATATTGCCTTAAATTGTATATTGAGATTTTGTTAAATTTCATCAATATCTGCCTCCTTTCATAATGAAGGAAAGAATACAACTCTGATCTCTCTAAAATTGTTTGGAATATATGAAACCTTAGAAAGTGAAGCCTGTTCTAACCTGGAAGCAATTTTAAGCTTTTTTTTTTTGAAGCTCCTAGTCATTTCTTCCTAAGTCTTACCAGAAGACATAGAGAATGTAACATTGGAGTGAATAGAATTCTGTGGCTAGCCCTCAAAGAGGGCAATATTAATACCTTTTATTGTGATTTAATTATGGATCATTACTTTAATGCTTCAATGCCTGATGATTTTAGCTAGGTGAAATAATCTACCTCTTTGGTTTGAACGACTTCTATGTACCCTAGTAGATTGTCTTTATGAGTTTCTGTGGCTGAAAAACAAATCATCAAATGTTGGCCAACCAACACTAATGGTGTACCTCTTTGAACTTAACTTAGGCCTCAGGAAAGAAGATTTCAAAAGAGTTCAGAGAAGAAATAGTAGAGCCTATAAGCTAAAAATTCTACTAGGAAAGTCAACCCAGGCCAAGTAGAAATCTCTTAAGAATAAAATTGTGAAACATGTAGAGAAACAATTCAGATGAGGAACAAAATGAATTATCTAAAGAGATTTAAGTATATGAAACTGACCAACCAACTTAAATTTAAAAGACATATATATGCAAGGTAGAAACAAAGACAAGTATAACAGATAATAAATACAAAAGTGGTAAGATCCTTTAAGAAGAGTATTGAGAATGTAAAAATTCAAAATGAAGTTGGTAAGAAATGCTAAAGATATAATTTTAAAAAACCATATTGGTACAGTTGTTAGAACACTGGCTCCGGAATCAGGAGGATTTGAGTTCAGTTCCAGCCTCAGACACATACTATCTATATGACCTGGTCTTGATCCTCAATTATCTTCTATTTCTCTCTCTCTTTCTCTCTCTCTCAGATATATATATATATATATATATATATATATAATATATATATATATATAATATATATATATTTATACACACACACACATATATATACACACACATACACACAAATACATTTATATACATATGCATATGTACCAATATGTACATATATAGATGTGATATAATGTCTTATTATACTATATCTTGTATTTTATATAAATATATGTACATATATTTGTTACTGTGATCTTACTCTTTTCATATAGATAGATAGATAGATAGATATGTATATCCTGAAAAAAGGAGGATCATAATAGCATAAATCTAATGCTGGAAAGTATCTATAGAGTTTTCCTCATTTTTCTTTATTTAATTTTTGTTTCCAATATAATAATTATTTATAAATATACCCTCCTCAAAAGTTAGGCTTTACAACAGAGAAAAAGAAATAAAGAACAAAAACAAACAAAAATCTTGTTCAGTAAAATGCCTTGAAACAAAGTTAGTCTGACAGCATTTGCAAAGTTCTATACCAATAGTCTCCTGTTTCTGTAAAAATGGTAAGTGTACTTTTTACTTTTTTTTTTCAGAACCAAGCTAGGTTATTATATTTATACAATATTTGGGATTTCATATTATTACTGCTTTTTCACATAAAATGTTACTATCATTGTGTATGTTATTTTCTGGGTTTGGCTTATTTTGCATAAATTTTGTCTTACCATACTTCTCTATAGTTGTTTAATACTACTTCTCTACTGTGTAATAATATTACATTAATATACTATAATTAGGCCATTTCCCAATTGGTGATTGCTTATCTACTTTGTTTTCAGTTCTTTGCTATAATAAATATTTTGGTGTTACGTGGTACTTTTGTTTATTTCTTTGTTCTTCTATAACTCTCTGGGTTGTAATATATGGGCATGTTAGTCATTTTTTTGGTACAATTCAAATTGTTTTCCAGAATGGTTACTGTGCAGCTGTACCCAAAGAATGTTATTGTGACCCTCTTATTTTTTTTAAAAAAATTACGATTTTCTAATTATTAAAGTTGTTAATTGTGAAATTCTCTCCTTACTTTCTTCTTTCTCCTGACCTTGCTTCCTTTGAATCTCTTTTTTTTTATTTAATTTTTATTTAATAATTACTTTATATTGACACTCGTTTCTGTTCCGATTTTTTTTCCCTCCCTCCCTCCACCCCCTCCCCTAGATGGCAAGCAGTCCTTTATATGTTGGATATGTTGCAGTATATCCTAGATACAATATATGTTTGCAGAACCAAACAGTTCTCTTGTTGCATAGGGATAATTGGATTCAGAAGGTATAAATAACCCAGGAAGAAAAACAAAAATGCAGATAGTTCACATTCGTTTCCCAGTGTTCTTTCTTTGGGTGTAGCTGCTTTTGTCCGTCATTTATCAATTGAAACTCAGGTCTCTTTGTCAAAGAAATCCACTTCCATCAAAACATGTCCTCATACAATATCGTTGTCGAAGTGTATAATGATCTCCTGGTTCTGCTCATTTCACTTAGCATCAGTTCATGTAAGTCTCGCCAGTCCTCTCTGTATTCATCCTGCTGGTCATTTCTTACAGAACAATAATATTCCATAACATTCATATACCACAATTTACCCAGCCATTCTCCAATTGATGGGCATCCATTCATTTTCCAGTTTCTAGCCACTACAAACAGGGCTGCTATAAACATTTTGGCACATACAGGTCCCTTTCCCTTCTTTAGTATTTCTTTGGGATATAAGCCCAATAGAAACACTGCTGGATCAAAGGGTATGCACAATTTGATAATTTTTTGGGCATAATTCCAGATTGCTCTCCAGAATGGTTGGATTCGTTCACAACTCCACCAACAATGCATTAGTGTCCCAGTTTTCCCGCATCCCCTCCAACATTCATCATTATTTTTTCCTGTCATCTTAGCCAATCTGACAGGTGTGTAGTGGTATCTCAGAGTTGTCTTAATTTGCATTTCTCTGATCAATAATGATTTGGAACACTCTTTCATATGAGTGGTAATAGTTTCAATTTCATCCTCTGAAAATTGTCTGTTCATATCCTTTGACCATTTATCAATTGGAGAATGGCTTGATTTCTTATAAATTTGAGTCAGTTCTCTATATATTTTGGAAATGAGGCCTTTATCAGAACCTTTAACTGTGAAAATGTTTTCCCAGTTTGTTGCTTCCCTTCTAATCTTGTTTGCATTAGTTTTATTTGTACAAAGGCTTTTTAATTTGATGTAATCAAAATTTTCTATTTTGTGATCAATAATGGTCTCTAGTTCATCTTTGGTCACAAATTTCTTTCTCCTCCACAAGTCTGAGAGATAAACTATTCTATGTTCCTCTAATTTATTTATAATCTCGTTCTTTATGCCTAGGTCATAGACCCATTTTGATCTTATCTTGGTATATGGTGTTAAGTGTGGGTCCATGCCTAATTTCTGCCATACTAATTTCCAATTATCCCAGCAGTTTTTATCAAATAATGAATTCTTTTCCCAGAAGTTAGGGGCTTTGGGTTTGTCAAACACTAGATTGCTATAGTTGACTATTCTGTCTTGTGAACCTAGCCTTTTCCACTGATCCACTAATCTATTTCTTAGCCAATACCAAATGGTTTTGGTGACTGCTGCTTTATAATATAATTTTAGATCAGGTACAGCTAGGCCACCTTCATTTGATTTTTTTTTTCATTAATTCCCTTGAGATTCTCGACTTTTTATTGTTCCATATGAATTTTGTTGTTATTTTTTCTAGATCAATAAAATATTTTCTTGGAAGTCTGATTGGTATAGCACTAAATAAATAGATTAGTTTAGGGAGTATTGTCATCTTTATTATGTTCGCTCGGCCGATCCAAGAGCACCTAATATTTTTCCAATTATTTAAGTCTGAATTTATTTGTGTGGAGACTTTTTTATAATTTTGCTCATATAATTCCTGACTTTCCTTTGGTAGATAGATTCCCAAATATTTTATGGTATCAACAATTATTCTGAATGGAATTTCTCTTTGTATCTCTTGCTGTTGGGATTTGTTGGTGATGTATAAAAATGCTGAGGATTTATGGGGATTTATTTTGTAGCCAGCTACTTTGCTAAAATTATGAATTATTTCTAATAGCTTTTTAGTAGAATCTCTGGGGTTCTCTAGGTATACCATCATATCATCTGCAAAGAGTGATAGTTTGGTTTCCTCATTGCCTACTCTAATTCCTTTAATATCTTTCTCGACTCTTATTGCCGAGGCTAGTGTTTCTAATACGATATTAAATAATAATGGTGATAGTGGGCAACCTTGCTTCACTCCAGATCTTACTGGGAAAGGTTCCAGTTTTTCCCCATTGCATATGATGCTTACTGATGGTTTTAAATATATGCTCCTGACTATTTTAAGGAAAAGTCCATTTATTCCTATGCTCTCAAGTGTTTTTATTAGGAATGGATGTTGGATTTTATCAAATGCTTTTTCTGCATCTGTTGAGATGATCATATGGTTTTTGTTTGTTTGGTTCTTGATATAGTCAATTATGCTAATAGTTTTCCTTATATTGAACCAGCCCTGCATTCCTGGTATAAATCCTACTTGGTCATAGTGTATTATCCTGGTGATGATTTTCTGTAATCTTTTTGCTAATATTTTATTTAAGATTTTAGCATCAATATTCATTAGGGAGATTGGTCTATAATTTTCTTTCTCTGTTTTCAGCCTACCTGGTTTAGGTATCAGTACCATGTCTGTGTCATAAAAGGAATTTGGTAGGACTCCTTCAATCCCTATTTTTTCAAATAGTTTATATAACATTGGAGTTAATTGTTCTTTAAATGTTTGGTAGAATTCACATGTAAATCCATCTGGTCCTGGGGATTTTTTCTTAGGGAGTTGATTGATAGTTTGTTCTATTTCTTTTTCTGAGATGGGACTGTTTAGGATATTTACTTCTTCCTCTGTTAGTTTGGGCAAGCTATATTTTTGGAGGTATTTTTCTATTTCATTTAAGTTGTCGAATTTATTGGCATAAAGTTGGGCAAAGTAACTCCTAATTATTGCTCTAATTTCCTCTTCGTTAGTGGTGAGTTCTCCCTTTTCATTTTTAAGACTAACAATTTGATTTTCCTCTTTCCTTTTTTTAATCAGATTTACTAAGGGTTTGTCTATTTTGTTGGTTTTTTCATAGAACCATCTCTTAGTTTTATTAATCAATTCAATAGTTTTTTTACTTTCAATTTTATTGATCTCACCTTTTATTTTTAGAATTTCAAGTTTAGTGTTTGACTGGGGGTTTTTAATTTGTTCCTTTTCTAGCATTTTTAGTTGCAAACCCAATTCATTGACCTTCTCTTTCTCTATTTTATACAAATAGGCCTGTAGAGATATGAAATTTCCCCTTATTACCGCTTTGGCTGCATCCCATACATTTTGGTATGATGTCTCATTATTATCGTTTTCTTGGGTGAAGTTATTAATTATGTCTATGATTTGCTGTTTCACTCAATCATTCTTTAGTATGAGATTATTTAGTTTCCAATTATTTTTTGGTCTACTTCCCCCTGGTTTTTTGTTGAATGTAATTTTCATTGCATCGTGGTCTGAAAAGGATGCATTTACTATTTCTGCCTTACTGCATTTGAGTTTGAGGTTTTTATGTCCTAATATATGGTCAATTTTTGTATAGGTTCCATGAACTGCTGAAAAGAAAGCGTATTCCTTTCTGTCTCCATTACATTTTCTCCAGAGATCTATCATATCTAACTTTTCTAGTATTCTGTTTACCTCTTTGACTTCTTTCTTATTTATTTTGTGGTTTGATTTATCTAATTTTGAGAGTGCAAGGTTAAGATCTCCCACTATTATAGTTTTACTGTCTATTTCTTCTTGCAGCTCTCTTAGTTTCTCTTTTAAGAATTTAGATGCTACCCCACTTGGTGCATATATGTTTAATATAGATAGTGCTTCATTATCCATGCTACCCTTTAGCAAGATATAGTGCCCTTCCTTATCTCTTTTAATTAGATCAATTTTTGCTTTAGCTTGATCTGAGATCAGGATGGCTACCCCTGCTTTTTTGACTTCACCTGAAGCATAGTAGATTTTGCTCCAACCTTTTACCTTTAACCTGCATGTATCTCCCCACTTCAGGTGTGTTTCCTGTAAACAACATATTGTAGGATTCTGGCTTTTAATCCATTCTGCTAACCGCTTCCTCTTTATGGGGGAGTTTACCCCATTCACGTTTATGGTTAGAATGACCAATTCTGTATTACTTGCCATCTTGTTAACCCCGGTTTATGCTTTTCTCCCTTCTTACTCCCTTACCCCCCTTCCCAGTATTAAGCTTGTGAGCACCACTTGCTTCTCACAGCCCTCCCTTTTTAGTATCCCTCCCCCCGCCTTAGAGTTCCTCCCCCTATCTTACCCCTTTCCCTCCCAGTTCCCGTATTCCCTTCCGCTTAGCTTATTCCTTCCCTTTTCACTTTTCCCTTCTCACTTTTCAATGAGGTGGGAGAAGTTTCACCATAGATTGAATATGTCTTAAGATTTTTCACTTAAAGCCAATTCTGAAGGCAGTAAGATACCCACTATATTCATCCCCCTCCATTCTTTCTCTCAGATATAATAGGTTTCCTATGCCTCTTCATGAGATGTACTACCCCCACTTTACCCTTTTTCTGATACAATGTCCTTTCCACATCAATTTCTAGAACAAGGTATACATGTATTCTTTATACATCTATATAGTCAAAATATAGTTCCCAAGATTAATCTTTACCTTTTTAGATTTCTCTTGAGTTCTATATTTGTAGATCAAACTTTTTGTTAAGTTCTGGTTTTTTCATCAGAAATAGATGAAATTCGCTTACTTCGTTGAATGTCCATCTTCTTCCCTGGAAAAAGATGCTCATTCTCACTGGGTAAGTTATTTTTGGTTGCATACCAAGTTCCTTAGCCTTTCAGAATATCATATTCCAGGCCCTTCGATCTTTTAATGTGGATGCTGCCAGATCCTGGGTGATCCTTATTGTGGCTCCTTGATACTTGAATTGGGTTTTTCTAGCCGCTTGCAATATTTTTTCCTTCATCTGAGGGTTCTGGCATTTGGCCACTATATTCCTTGGTGTTTTGATTTTAGGATCCCTTTCAGTGGGTGATCGATGAATCCTTTCAATGTTTATTTTTTCCTCTGTTCCTATGACTTCTGGGCAGTTCTCTTTGATAATTTCCTGGAAAATAGTGTCCAGGCTCTTTTTTTCATCATGTTTTTCTGGAAGTCCAATGATTCTCAGATTGTCTCTCCTGGATCTGTTTTCCAGGTCTGTTGTCTTCCCCAGAAGGTATTTCACATTTTTCTCCATTGTTTGATTTTTTTTGGATTTGCTTGACTGATTCTTCTTGTCTCCTCGAGTCATTCAATTCCACTTGTTCAATTCTGATTTTCAGTGAAGTATTCTCTTCACTCACTTTTTAAAAATCTTTTTCTAATTGTCCAATTGAGTTCTTTTGTTCTGTGGAATTTTTTTCTATTTCGCCAATTTTGTTTTTTAGAGAGCTGTTTTCTGTTTTCAGTTCACTAATCCTATTTTTCAAGGATTTTACTTCTTTATCCACTCTCTCTTTAACTGACTTCTCCAGGCTCTTTTGCCAAGCCTCCCTCTCCTTTTCCCAAGCTTCCCTCTCCTTTTGCCAAGCCTCACTCTGCTTTCCCCATTTTTCTTCTAGCTCCCTTGTGAGAGCCTTTTTAATCACTTCTATGAGGTTCATCTGTGCTGAGGAACAGATGATCTCCTCCTTTGGGGATTCACCTGGAGACAGTCTGTTTTTAGTCTCCTCAGGATTTAGAGTCTGCTCTCTATCTGTATAGAAGCTGTCAAGGGTTAAAGTCCTCTTCAGCTTCTTGCTCATTCTCTCTAATAATCAGAGACAAACTAGCAAAGAAAAACAGAAAAAACTGGAGTCTTTCTTTGGGGGAGGGGTTGGGTATGTTACTGAGCTTCCTCTACAGACTGCAGGGGGCAGCAGTGAGGCACTAACAGGACTGTGTGCGCGTGGGCTCTGATATCCCAGAGTGTGCTGAGTCACTGTCGGGGGGGAAGGGGAGGGTGGCCAGGTGCCGAGAGACTCCAGCTGTTTGGGGTTGTATTCTTCCCCCCCCCCCTCCCCCCAACCGTGTTTTTAGCTTCTCTGCTGGGCTGCTGACTTGCTGCCGGAGCAAAGTATCCAAACCTGTAGCGAAGCTCTCCCCGCAGAGACGGCTGCGATCACTCCCCACCCCCTCTCCAGTCTGCTCCCGTGCTCTCACTGCCGCTGCCCTCAGCCTGCGCCCGATCTAAAAACGTCCCAGCCCTCCAGTAAAGACAGACCTTTCTTGGCGAATCTCAAGGATGGCTTCTCTTGGTAACTATTTGTGGGTTTTTTTTCAGTCAAGCATTAATTCAGAGGCTTGTAATGAAATGGATAGTGAGAGAAAGCGTGGAGCTTATGCAGCTGTGTGCCTCCTCTCCGCCATCTTCGCTTCCTTTGAATCTCAAATAAAATCCTGTTTGCCACAAGAAGTCTTATGCAATCTGCAATATGTTAATGCCTTCTTTCTGAAATTATCTCCAATTCATCCTGCATATATTTTGTTTATATAGTGTTTCCATGTAGTCTCTCCCATTAGATTGTAAGCTGCTTGATGGAACAGATTGTTGTAAATTTCCCATTGTATCTCTACTGTCAGTAGTCTCTTAAAAATTAAATTAATAGGAAACTTTTTTTGTAGTAATTTGCAACAACAAAAAGTACTGCCACAAATGTTTGTTGCAGGTAGAGGGGTTTGTCTTCCATCACGCTGGATTATTTGTCTCATAGTAGTATACATTCTTCAAAGGGTAGGCATGATTGATTTTGTGGTATGTTTGGGCCAATTTAAAAATCCACCGAATGTATCTTTTGGTGTCTGTTTTCTTATAACCCTTCTGAAAATTGTCTTTTCCTTCTTTGATAACCTAATGAGTGTAAGCTAGAACTTTATTTTATATTCATTTATTTAAAATGGAGTATTTTTCCTGTGTTTATTGTTATTCATGTATTTCTTAATATATATTATTATATAATATATTAATATCTTATTACATATAGTATATAATAATATTATATGTAATATTATTAATGTATATATAAATATATTTCTGTATTTATTATTATTTTCTTGTGAAAACTTCCTGGAAGATATGAAAATATACTTCTAGAAGAGATGAGATTCCCTTCAAATATTCCACTGTAATTCTAAAAATTATCAAAAGTATCATTGATAAAGAAAAACAAAGGGAGATCTTTAATGTAGTCTAATTCTGTGCAAAAAGATTGTCCTGAAGAAGCTCTGCTTTAAGGTAGAGAGAAGGCAGAGTGCCTAAGCAGTATAGAACTAGGTATAGAGATAGTTCCAACAATCTCAGAGCAGGAGACAGAAATTGTGCAGCATCTAAACAAATTATCTGCCAGAAACCCCCATCTGGAACACTGGAAGAGGCAGGGGCTAGATCAGTATGTAGACAATAAGTCAGTCAGGCATCTCTATCCGTGGTACAACAGAAGGAAGAGCCAGATAAGCATCCAAGTCTAGGAAGGATAGCACCCAAGTAGTTAATGTCCAGCCCACAATAGGAATTAGAATAGGAGAAAGATGCATAAAAGCACTCGGAGCAAAAAATACCTAGGAGGCCTGTTGCCAACACAAAACATGTGTCAGAATCACAGAGGGGAATGGAGCCAATTCTAGATACAGTATTGTGAAAGAATAAGGATACAAAGAAAAAGCCAGTACCAAAATATCAAGTAACCAAGAGATTGAGCCAAAACCCAGAAATTCTTACAGAAGATGGGTCCTGGTATTAGCCAACGTATCCAGAACAAAACAGAAACTGCCCACATTATTTAGGACTATGAAAAGAAATAGAATCAGACTTAAGCACAAAGCTTTAACCATAAATTAAGGGTGGAGATATGAGTAAACAGAAGAAAATGCCAAGTTTAATGAAGAAAATGATAGACTGAAGAAAGCTCAAGAGATAAATTCAGAAGGAAATAATTCCATGAGGCTAAATTAGATATTCAAAGAAAGAATAGACTAGCCATAAGGACTACAAGAATGCCTTGGGGGAAATGAGAAACAAAATATAATGTTAAAAGAAATGACTACTAAAAAAGAAAGACTGTCAAGGGCAATTAATAACCTATAACAATGACAAACCTTACCAAAGAATTGAACTTTGTGAGAAATGGATTGGGTCAACTAGAAAGCAATTATTTAATGAGGCAAAAATGTGTTAAAATAAAAGTATTAGAAAACTTTAAAAAATGTAAGATGTATGCTATCAGAATTAATTTACCTGCATTAGCAGGTCAAAAAGATATAATTTAAAAGTCATGATCACCTGTAAATCATATATTTCCCCTACCCCAACAATAACAAAAAAAGCCTAGTAGCATATTTAAAGAAATATTAAACAAAAAACACTGATCTATTAGAATCAGAAGAGAAAATGAAAATTAAAAAAGAAGACCCCCAACCACCGCCTGAAAGAAATTCACAAATGAAAACCTTTAGGAAAATCATAACCAAAATGCAGATGATTCAGGTTAAAAAAAATACTTCAAGGAAGGGGAGGGAGTGACAGAGACAGAGACAGAGAGACAGAGAGAAAGAGAGAGAAAGAGAGAGACAGAGAGAGACAGACAGACAGACAGAGATACAGAGACAGAGACGTAGGAAGACAAATCATTGGATCAGTTGAGAGAGCATTATATGATGCTGAATTATTTATTTACAATCAACTAGAAGAGAAGAAGAAAGTGGCTCTCAGAACTTTACTGTCTTCAAGCATGACAAAAACATTTTAATAAGTTAATTAGAAGCTCTGGAAATAACTTGCATCTATTTTAATGGTCATAAATGAAGGAAAAAATGGGAAGGAAAGATAAATATACTGGAGAGGAAAGGGGAAGAAACTTACTATCTCACATAAGAGGGTGCACAAGATGAAAAATATAGAAACATATATGAAGTGATGTGAAAATCTCAGAAACCTTATTTTCATCTAAACTGGACAAAGATTAAAAACACTGATAAACACAATTTGATAAACACAAATATCTTAGTAAACAAATATATCAAATTCAGCAAAAATTAACAGGGACATAGAAAGGGAAATTTTGAAGAAGGGTAAGACAGGAGAAAGTGTAATTGTTAGAAAACTACCTATTCTTTCTTGTGACCATTTATGTATTTGGAAATAGATTTTTCCTCAGATTTATTTATATTGATTCAATATATACATTAGATATTAGACTTTATCAGAGATAATTTAGTTTAAATAACTTTTCTCAGATGTTTCCTTTCTAATTCTAATGATGCTAGTTTTTCTTGTACAAAAGGTTTTAAACTTTAATTAAAATTGTTCATTTTATCTTTACCTTGTTTGGTCAAGAACTTAATCCTCTTCAAATTATAGTTGTGATAGTTATCTCTTCCTTTTCTAACTTATTTTGTGATATTACCTGATTAAAAAATCATTTATCTCTTTGGAACTTAAAATATGGGCATATAAAATTATAACTTAATTTTTCCTAACTAACTTTCCCATTTTCTCAGTGGTTTTTGATTTTTATCAATTACTGAATTCTTATCCCCTTGCTGGTGTCCTTGAGTTTATTGAACAGTATGCAACCATCTTTTATTGCTTCTGGATATTATTTATTTAATTTGTGAGCCTAACAGCTAAATATTTTTTAAACAATTATTACTTAGTGTATTAATTTGACATCCAATATTGATAGATTCCTTTCATCCTATTTCCTCACACCACCCTCTCATTTCCCTCAAGATTCTTTACTTTTTTTTTATTCCATATGGATTTTACTATTATTTTGTCTAGTTCTAGAAAGTAGTATTTGGGTAGTTTGATTATTATGACACTTTATCTATAAATTAATTTGGCCAGCATTGCCATTTTTACTCTGCTAGCATAGTCCAATCATGAGTGATTTATTATTCTAAGTATTTCTCTTCCCTCATTTTTATTAAAAAGTGTTTAGATATTATATTAATGTAAATTTTAAGCACCTTGGACTGTCAACAGTTGTATATATTCTATAATTATATTGAATGGAATTTCTTTTGATATATTTCCCTGTTGTTGTTGATACTGATAATATTCTGTGAGTTTTTTTTTTTTGATTTATTCACATTTTAAAGTGTCAGTGCTTGATACAGTATCTGACTTGTAGAAGCACTTAATTAAAACTTATTGAGTGAGTAGCTGACCTTTGTTTCCCTAAGGTTTAGTACACAAGCTAGAAAATAGCAAGCATTTAAATTTCTGTTGACCAACTAATCTTGTTACTCCTGATGCTTTACTGAAGTTAGTAGTTATTTTGATTTATTTTAGTTGAATTTCTAGGGTTCCGTTAAGTCATTCGAAAAGAATTCATTTCCTACTTTTTTCCCTAGAATTGTTCCCTCACTTTATTTTGTATTATTGCAATCTATAATTTATAGAACAACATCAAATAAAATAATGACCGTAGGCATACTACCTTTGTCTTTGATTTTGTCAAAGAGATGCCTCTAGCATTTTTTGATTACAAGTTACAGATAGATACTATATATCACATTAAGGAAAACCTCATTGTACTTAGCTTTTTAGTTTTTAAAAATATATATAGAAATGAATATATTTTGAGCTTGCATTTATATAACTCAATTAATTTCCCCCTCATTTTAAAAATATTTTTCAACTTTGTGTTTGTAAAATATGCTGTCAAATATTTTTGAAATGCATTTGCAACAATCTTTCATATAGTTGTTTATAAATTGCAATTTTCTGAGAATTCTGTCCATGTGTATACACATATGTGTAATTATTAATACTCTGGAATAGGTTTATTGGTCTTAAATATTTGTGTTAGTTTCTTGGATGTTAGAACTTTTTCATAGATGTATGGTACAATTATTTTGCCTTATTAGACTGCTTCTTTTCTTACCATAATTGGATTGGTTTTGTTTATGCAAAAGTTTTTCAATCTCATATAATCAAAAATATTCATTTTATCTTTGTGATCATTTCTTTAACTTGTTTGATTTCTAATAATGTCACATCTCCCTAGCCATCATTGTGAAAGAAACTTGATTTTGTTTTCTTCTACCTTTAATATTCAATTACATGCCTATTTTGAATTCATTGTGGTATTTGATGTAAGATATGGTTCTCAACCTAATTTTCCGCCAAATTTTCTTTCCAGTGCCTTTTTTACTCTTTATCACATAGATACTTCTTCCACATATAATTTATGTTTTTTAGCTTATGAAAAATGAGATTATTGAATTTAATTCTTAATTTTTCCTTGTTTATCTAAAAGCAATGGTTTATTTTTATTTTTTTCCTATTAGCAATAGTTTTGATTACTGATTTATACTGTAACAAGGTATAAAAATGCATTTTCCCTTTAATTGCATTTCCCCTTTAATTCCTGTGCTTTTTTGTCATTATTTCTCTTACTAAGACCTCTTTTTTTCTTTTCATGTATTTATTTACTTTTACAAATAGATTTATTTAGAAGACAAGGAATGGAAATACAAATATTAACTTTCAACTCTTGGGGACATACTTTCTATTATACTATCCTGATGCCTAGAGAAAATGGGCTTATACTCAAAATGATTGCCTTAAGGAGTTTGCCTTGAGTTCACCTCTGAATTTCTTGACCTGCTATAGATTTATGTTGGGTCAGTCAGGATGCTTGAGTCTTTACTCCTTACTATCTTAGTAGACTGCAAAAACTGGTATGAACTCTGGTTTCCAGATCTCTAGTGGCTTGCCACTTCAACGTTTTGTAACTCACATAGTCATAGTTCCCTCCAGTACTCCTTCATCTAAAACAGAAGTTCTTAAACCGGGGTCTGTGCACTTTATTTTTAAAAAATTTTGAAAATTATATTTCAATATAAGTATTTACTCTGTAATCCTCTGTACTTTATTTTGCACATTTAAAGACATTATTAGTAGAAGATGTCCAGACTGCCCCTGGGGTCTATGGCATAAAAAAGATTAAGAACAAAAAGAGGCAAAGAACAAAAGCACATATCTATAGGCCATATATTGGGGACAAGGAGAGGGCCCAAGGCCTATCCCTATCCAGAAGTTCACAGATATCTCTTTCCTCTTCAAATGCACCTGGGCAGGAAAAAGCAAGACCCTCAATTTAAAAAAAAAAAAAGATAAGAACCCTGAGGACTAGAGCAGTTACTTTGTCCATCATCACAGGAGCTGGAACTACAGCTTAGAGTAGATGACATTATGATAACAGATAATAAAGAGAAGTCAGACCTTCTGTTTTCTCTGCCAAGAAGAATAATCCTGAAGCTGACAAAAGACAGAACAAAAATTGACTATAGAGCACTAATACCTTAGAGAAGTAAAATCATAATAAAAAAGTATCCTGCTACCTCTAATCAATCAATCAGTAAACATTTAATAATAACCTACAATGCACTAGGCACTGAGCTAAGCGTTTAATGAGTTCAAGTCATCAGGCCCAGAAGAACTAAATCCTCACATACCAAAAGAATAAGCAGAAATGATTATTAAGCAATGTGAAGTGATCTCTGAAAGGTCATAGAGAATGATAAAGGTTCTATAAGACTAAAGGATAAATGTCTTAATTTTCACACACAAAAAATTGAGGTGGAAGAAAATGGAGTCTGAAAACTATAGGTCACTGCTTTGACTTTTATTACTGGCAAAATTCTTTTTCCTCTAATTAGAGAAATTGTCAGTATGGATCTAGGAAGTAAAAATGTAACCATGTATGACATCATGCATTTATCAGCAATAGGTAGTATCAAAATAACATTGTCTTTCTTATTTCTTTTTTTTTGGATGATATTAATATAGATCAAGGAAGTGTGATAAGAGAAGTTTAACTTAATTTTAATGAAGCATCTGATAAAGATTCTTCTTTTTCTTGTGGAAAATATGGGGAAATGTAGCCTAGACTATGATATATCAAGGTGACTTCAGAATTGGTTGAATGGCCAGCTGCAATGAGTAATCACTGATAATTGTTACCATTTGGAATATTCATTCCCAGGGGAAAATGACAGGTACTAGGTGGATAGTACTTCAGTCCTGGAGTCCAGAAGACTCATCTTGCTCTGTTCAAATCTGGCCTCAAAAACTTCACTAGCTGTGACCCTGGGCATATCAGTTTACCCTATTTGCCTCAGTTTCTTCATCTGTAAAATGAGCTAGAAAAGGAAATGGCAAATCATTCCAATGTCTTTGCCAAGAAAACCTCAAAGGAGTCATGAAGAGTTGGATATGACTGAACAATGACTGAAAAACAAACTTTTAGAAATATCTGGTGGAATGTTCCAGGAATATGTGTTTAGCACTTAACATTCAGTATTTTTTAAATATATTGAATAAATGCATGAATGATAAATTGATGAAAATTTATAGGTTGTACAAAGCTAGGAATAATAGTAAAAATATTAGTTAACAAAGACAGGATTTAAAAAAACCTCAACAGGCTAGAATAGTGAATTGAACTAAAAAACAAACAAAAAAACAACAACATGAAGTCTTATACTTGAGTTCCAAAAATCAATCTTAAAAGTATACTATAGTGGAAGTATGTTTATTTATTTGTGTTTTAAGATCTGGTGTTTTTTGTGACTCACAATTTTATTTTGACTCAATAGGAATATGAAAACTAAGAAAAATAATTCAATTTTAGTCTTCAGTAAGAGACAACATATTCTAGATTAGGAAGGTACTGCTTGCTGTACTTTAAATGAGACTAGATGTCTTCTGAGATTACTCATACTTTCTAAAAAGTAATTTTCCAGAAGGATATGCTGGTAATTATTAAAGTGAAAACCTTTCCAACTTTGTACGACTTTTTAGTGCAAAGACACTTAACTTTTTTTTTCTAATATTGTCTCCTTTCAATCATAATTAGTCAGTACCTCCTGTGTTGTAGACACACTGTACCGAGCTCTGAGGATACAAAAGAGAGAAAAAAATAACTAAAATTAAATTAAATTAAACTCCTATCCTCGGGAGTTTACAATATTTACAATCTAATGGGGAAGATAACATGAAAACAAATATATCTGTATGTACAGATATATTTGTTTTCATGTTTATATATATATATATATGTACTTGTGTGTGTGTGTGTTTGTGTGTGTGTGTGTGTGTGTGTGTATAAAGCAAACTGGATAAATATAAAATAATTAACCAAGGAAAGGCACTAGAATTAAGAGGGGTTGGGAAAGGCTTCCTTTTAAAGATGGGTTCTTAATTGAGACTTTAAGGGAACCACTGAAGTCAATAGTTGGATGGAGGAAGGAGAACATGTCATGGGGAGGAGGGGTATATCAGAGATAGAAAGTCTTTGCACTGGGATAGTCTTTAAGAACTCATGATCATGTTTACATTATGGTGAAAAATCAAAGGAAGACTGGAGTAGAGATAACCCAGTATATATTTACTAATGCAAATGGCTTTTTTATTTGACTTTTCCCATTATATCCTGGAACTGAATAACTTCTACCCTGCTCTCTGATTTCCAGCTTTCTTTTTTGTATCATCTTCTCCTACTCAATTGGAGCTCTTTGAGAACAGAAATTGTCTATCTTTTTATTTATCTGTGTCCCTAATGCTTTTTTAAAATGTGTGTCCCTAGTGCTTAGCATAGTTACTAGAACATCGTAGGAGCTAAATATTTATTCACCTGAATTGAATGGAACATTTCAAAGCAGGGGACCCTCAGACAAATATCTTATATATGTCTTGTCAGATATGGTCATCATATATGGTGTTTTGATAATTTTATTCTTTTAGTACAAGAAACCTTTCAAATAAGAATGTGTTTATACACACACACACACACACACACACACACACACACACATACACACACATATATACATATATACATATATTCTCTCAAAAAGATTTGATGTACAAAAGACATAATTAAAAAAAACACTTTTTAAATTAAGGAGAAGCTACCTTTCCCTTCTTTTTTTCTTAGCATGAGTTTCAAGACCAGACTGAAAAGAAATTGAATAACATCTGACATTTCTATCCTCTTATTATAAGGGCTCCTGACTTTTCATTACTCCCTCACCAGTCCTGTTTCAAAGAAAATTATTGCAGAGGGGCTTCATTTTGATTGAGAATGGTATAGCATTCTGCTTCTAGTAAATTAAATATTTATAGCAACAAATTTACAACATTTTCATTTATTTTAAGACAGAAGGTTCAAACTATAGCTTAATACCACTCCCCTTTCCTTTCCTTTCTATATAAAGTACTTTCTTCCCTCTTTCTCTCTTCTTTTCCTTAGCTTTCTGTTCTTCCCCTTTGCCTTTTTTTCTAAAACTATTTCCAGAGAAAGAACAGCTTTCTCTGTTCTAAGATTTCCTAAATCTTGAGGACTCTTTGGGCAATGATAAGGTTTCAAGTCCAGAGATTTCAGCCCCTTGAGGCCATTATCCTACTGAACCAAAATGGGTCCTGATTTGATTAGTTCAAAAGCACTTGGGCAGTGTCATATATAGCATGGCTAACTACTTTGAATTAGATGGTGCTTGGAAGGGCTTTATGGAGAAGATTGACTGTGAGAGAATTTAGAAAAGGCTATGCTACATATCTTGTCAGTGGAAGAGATAAAGTTTAGCAACAATCTGCCCTATAGGTCAGCAGGTTAGCCTGGAAAGAAACACTTTATAGAGTGGTTGAAGAACCACTTGGCCTTTCTGTGCCCTTCTTGAGGTGCCTCTGAATAGAGTCATATCAAAGAGGAGGTTGAAAGAAGCAGGAATACAATTCAGAGCTCATTGGCTGTAAGAGTGGTCTCCTAGAGATGTCTGCCTATGTTTGACCTCATAAGCCTACCATTATTCCTAAACTTGTGGATGTTGGGAGAGAAGATGATCATTCTACCATCAAAAGTGAGGCAGAAGAAGTAACAGTATCACAATGTCATACTACCATATAATTGAAAAACTAATAAAGAATACTATCATGATACTTTACTGTATCCTTAGAACTTTAGAAGTCACTGAGTCTTTGTTGAACACTAAGTCAGAAAACCCATGTTTTAATCATCTCTCCATTCTTTCTTAGGGGTGTATAATCTCAGGTACAATACCTCAATTTTCTGGATCTGTCTCATAAAATTATAGTTACCCTTAAGTTATATATAAAATCCCTTCCAGTTTTAAGTCTGTGAACATATATAAGAAGTTTTAATATGATATTTGTAGCTAGATTTGGGACTCTTGGAATCAATTTTCCTGTTACCTAAATAAAATCTGTTCTATTTCTTAATCTGATATTCAAGGCCCAACACAATCTCTTCAATTTCTCTTTCCTAATCATCCTACTAGTTCATTACATGTGTTCTCCATTCTAGTAAGCCTAGTTTCTTCAGTGACCCCTGAATAGAACTTGTACATTTTTGACTTTGGGAATTTGATCAATTTTCTTATCACTTCAAGTTTTACCTTATCCAAGAATTCCTAATCAATCCTTCCCACAGTGATATCTGGTATGATTTCCTATTAACAGTTTTTTCCCTTATTACCTAGATGACACTTTAAATATGGTACATTGTACCATTATAGTGAAAAGTATTCAATGTGGGATCAGAAAGAGTCCAAAGTTTACATGCTGCTTCTGGTGGCTAGGTGGCACAGTGGAGAGTGCATTGGGTCCAGAGTCAGTCAGACTCACCTTTCTGAGTTCAAATATGGCCTCAGATACTTACAGTCTCTAGCTATGTGATTCTGGGCAAATTACTTAACACTGTTTGCCTAAATTTCCTCCTCTGGAGACAAAAATGGCAAACCATTACAATGTCTTTGTCAAGAAAGAAGAATCATGAAAAGTCAGACTGAAACAAAAGATTGACAATAGATTGTGTGGCACATTACTTAATCTTTCTCAGCCTCAGTTTCCTCATCTGTTTTGATTATATTGTTACTTATCTTTTTGGGTATGTGTTATAGCTCCCAAACTAGATTTTTTCCCTATTACCTACTTTTGTATAATGCTTTATAGGATTACACTTTTAAGAACTTTTTGAAGTCAGGTGCCATTTTTATGCTTCTTCATTAAGTGATAGTGAATTAGAACATTGGATTTAAGTCTGAAAAGCCTGGATACAAATCTAGCCTCATATACTTACTATCTGTATGATTTTGGGCAAGACATATAACTTTTTCCTGCCTCAGTTTCTTCATCTGTAAAGTAGAGAAAATAAAAGCACCAACCTCACAAAGTTATTGTAAGGCTCAAATGAGGTAATATTTTCAGAGATATTTTCCAAGAATAAATAAAGCACTGTGCAAACTGCTATTATCATCAGCAACAACATTATTTACTAGTATCTTTGAGAGCCCTGAGAATACAATAGGTATTTAAATATTCATTGATCAGTTAATGGAAAGAGTCATTAATACAAATCAACTCATCACAATTTCACTGTTATTATTGTTGTTCAGTCAGTTCAGTCATGTCCAATACTTCATGAACCCATTTGGGGTTATTTTAGCGAAGATAATGGAATGATTTGCCATTTCCTTCTCCAGCTCATTTGATAGATGAAAAAACTGAGATATGCTTTACTTCCAATATGATAAAATGCTATTTTTGAACCTTTTAATCTAGAGACCAAAATCATAACCATAACATAGGCCACCATTCTCTGCAGTCTATTTTCTTGATTCTTCTTAGCTCTTTTTTGTCTGCTTCCTTCTTTCTCATTGGAATTTATTTCAGTTGAATAGTTTCATCAATGTCATACTGATAACCAGGGAGAGAGCCCTCTCTTTTTCTTTTTTTAAATAGATTGTACGTCCAGAGTTGGGGTGGAAAGAAAGTCTTTACTTTAAACCATGGAAATCCTAGTCTCCTTTTGCATATCATTGTTAGAAGTGATCATACTGAGTTTAATTTATCTTCTCAGGCAAGCTACTCTCAAAGAACTGAGAGAGAAGGGTGATAGGAAAGTTGTTGGAGCAAGAAAACTATGTCAAAGTAGGGGCCTGGGTTAGGCAACCTGTTTTATCCCAACATGAGCAAGTTGTATGAATGCATGAACAAGTCTGGGGTGCATCCATGGCTTCCTAATGAGGACACAGTAATTGGTCCTGGAAAGATGACTTGTATAAACAAACGAGGCAAGACAATGGGGCTCAGCTCCATGGAACACATTCACAACCATGAAACACATGAGCGATTTGGGAGGTACTTGGTGATTCAGAATCCTGGGGCACAGAGGCAAAAATGTCATCCTCCAGTACCCTGACTATTCTTTGCCAAATGACTACCCACAAATCATAACTTGATGACTCACCAATGTGAAGTAGGTCATTGAGGATCAATAAACCTTGCACAGTTCACATCAGGAGCCTATGACTCTCCCTGGTTTCATGGTAGCCAAGGAAGGACTTCACTAATGTTTTCTGGAAAATGATAGGTATTCATACTGATTTACCTTTGAAAATCACACAGTTTTTAGAAACTATATTAATAAATTGAAATAGAATTGCCATTACTTAGAAATGTACCTTCAACTTTTATTGTACACATAATTTCATTAGTTTAAGTACCCCTTCCATCCATACAATTAAAAACTCTTCTATATGTCAGTAAGTGATCTTTATGAGTTACTATAAGGCTGGAAAACAAGACAGAATAAAACAATATTCTTTTATCAATTTGATGATACTTCTTTAAATGATGACTTTTGTTCTCTGCATACAACTGAACTGAAGGAGATCTTAGATTTGTTAGTCAAGTTCCCTTATTTTACCATTGAAGAAAATGAGAGTTGAGATAATCTACCCAAATTTACACAGATCTCTTGATTCTGCATTCAGACTTTTTTATATTTCATTATGATGGATGAAATATATTATCCATAATCAAAAAGAATCATGGAAGTACCTACAAGAAATGATTTTTTGTTTAATATCACAATTCTTCAGCATACTTATTCTACCAAGCAGGGGTTTACAAATCATTCCTTGAAGTTAACCAAATAGTTCCTACTAATTATGCTCAGAACAATTACCCTAGCCTCAATACTATTAGAATTTTTTATTTTCTTTAAGGCTCAACATAGGCACCACATCCTCCAAGTTGATTTGCCAATCCTTTGAGATTACAGTTTTTCCTACTCCCCTCAAATACAACTAAGATATATTGTTTAATTTTCTTTGGTACCTCCATTACTTGCTTTGCCTTATAATATATTTATATAAACATACATGTCTTTGTGTAAATTCTTTGAGAGGGAAGACTGGGACATTCTCATTTTTGTATGGTATCTTATGCTCAAAAATATCTTTGTTGAATTGAATTTTAAGAATATCATATTTAAACATTTTCACGTACTATATGTAAAGACTTGCTTTTATGTCTAAATAAGGTACCTGATACAAGAAAGAGAGTGAATAGAAGATGGATTAGGGAGCAGGGAGTCTCTTAGGGATTCCATATAACAAAACTCACCATATATCTTGAGGTATTGACTGTCCATTGCCAACTTTGCCTTATTGTTCTGTGTCTCTGACCACTCTAGGAAGATAAAAGAGTATGATAAGATTTAGCATGCTTCCTTTCCTACTGAGTGAAATATATTAGAATTGGTGGCAAGATGGTCCTATATTAATGAGAAATGTCAATAGTAATTATTGTTAGAAACCTAAATACATTCTTCAAGAATATGTGGCTCCTCTGAATGCAAGTGTTAGTCCTTATCAATTGATATAGAATACAATATATCAATGCCTTAGTCATCAGAAGTTATGATGTACCATCCTTCTCAAAAAAAACAGTCATTTTTTCCATTGACTGTTGCTTTGGTGATCCTTTCCTATATTAACCAAACTAGTCTTGGTAGGCCGGCATACAGTCCATTAGCAGGTTTATACTTCAAGTTCTTAGAAAGGTAGAGATTCACTGATACAGATTTTGTGTTATCAGGGTCTCTTCCTTAAAATAGGCATTTGTTGGAAGAAGAATTTAGTAAATGAAATCTATCACATTATAAAGAGTAAATATAATGGTCCTATTACACAGACCAACATGATCAACAGTCATCAACAGTCAGTCTCCACTATGGAAGCCAACAAATTTCACCAATGGAATAAATAAGCAGCATGGTTAAAGTCTGGTTTCATAATTCTGAATGTAGGTAAAGAAAACTGACTGGTCTTTATGACTATATATATTTGTGTGTGTGTGTGTGTGTGTGTGTGTGTGTGTGTGTGTGTATTTGCTGAAGCAATTGGGGTTAAGTGACTTGCCCAGGGTTACACAGCTAGGATCAGTTAAGTGTCTGAGACCAGATTTGAACTCAGGTCCTCCTAACTTCAAGGCTGGTGCTCTATCCACTGTGCCACTTAGCTGCCCATGTATGACAATATTTCAATTGATCTTTGATCTCATTGATGAGAACTAGAAGCCATCAGTATCTTTTATCATATATGATTTTTCTTGACATTCTACCACAAATTCTTTGCACAGGGTCCATCCAACATACTATCTTCTTCTATAGCTGTTGGCTCATAGATGGGTCATGATTTCTGTAATAATGGGACATACTTACACTAATGAGCTCACAGATCCATTAAATTATTGAAGAAATAAAAGCTATGATTTCCATCCCCCCTAACTATTAAAAGAATATGGGCTATGGTTTCCTTTACTCCAACATCTATTATTCTCTCTCTTTCAGCTTAAGAACTGATCTTTCAGTATCCTAAAAATTGTGCTATCTTTAGCATGAACCTACTGGGCATATGCTTTTTCTAGATAACTAGATGATACAATAGATAGAATCCCAGGCTTGAAGTTGGAAAGACCTGAGTTAAAATCCAGTTTCAGATATTTACAAACTGAGATTCTGAGTAAATCACGTAATTTTTGTCTATTTTGGTTTCCTTACATATAAAATGCAGATAATAATAGCACCTACCATTCAGGGCTATCCTGAGGATAAAATATGATACCTATAAAAGAATTTTAAAGTACCATATAAATTCTAGTTATGATAATGATAATTATGGTGGCAATGTTTCTTTTCATTTTATTTTCTCTAATACAGTTTATTTTTCCTTATTGGGCACTTTTTTTTATTTTCAAAGTTTTTATTTTCAAAACATTTGCATAGATAATTTTCACACTCACCCTTGCAAAACTTTGTATTCCAATTTTTTCTCCCTCCTTTCTCCCTTATAAGTAATCCAATATATATTAAACATGTGCAATTTTTCTATACATATTTCCACAATTATCATGCTGCACAAAAAATCAGATCAAAAAGATAAACATGAAAAAGAAAACAAGCAAACAACAACAAAAAATAAAAATACTATTTTGTGATCCACACTCAGTCCCCACAGTTCTCTCTCTGAGTACAAGTGCCTCTCTTCATCACAAGATGCATTGGAACTGGCCTGAATCACCTCGATGTTGAAAAGAGCCTTTTTTTTTATTGAGTACTTTGAGAATGGACTCCCAATCCATTCACTTCTGAAAACATATATTCAGGCTAACCTATCTCCTGGGAAGAGTAGATAGTTATGGAATGAGATTTTAGGAGTCTCCTTCCACTAAAAAAAGAACTTCTATATATTCATATCTGAAATACCTTTAATAAGGAACAATCGTTTTTCATTGTGTAATTATAGAATTTATTATGTAATTATAGAAAAAGTTTATAGTAAAAAATACATTAGATAAACTACGTGAAAAATAATTACCTGATTGCCAAGTAAAAGAATAAGCAAGAAAGGGGGAGGAAAGATGAAGAAAATAAAGAGGGGAAATGTTTGGCACAGAACACCTTACTTTATTTTATATACAATTTTGTATGGAATTGTCCCTATTCATGATCATAACATACACTTTAGTGATTATCCAGAATTTTCTATCTCTTCTACACTAACTTTTGTCTACTTTTCTTTTTGCTACTCATTAACAATGTCACTAGGGCATCGGCAGGAAGAAGAGCAAAAACAAACATGGACAACAAGCTGTTTTAGTTCATTTAGTTTTCTACATAGCTCATAATTAAACTGAAAACTATTTTTGTTTCATTGTTTGTCCAAACAAATCTTTTGAAAAATTAGTCTATTTTTCTTTCTAGTCAGCACAATATAAGAAAAATAATTGACTGAATCTTTAATGACTAAAGATCTTACAGGCCTGAAAGTTCATTATTCTGAACATCTACTGGACTCAGGTTAAAAGACTTCATGTTCAAATCCCTTGCCTTTGAACATGGACAAGCTATTTTTTTTTGCATTTAATAGTCATTTAAATGTTTATTTGAGTTGAGATTAATTAATTTCCAAAGATAGAAATTTCCTTATATAAGAAATAAGCTTATTAAACTAGATAATGCATAAGGTCCTTCATTCCTCTTTCAGATTTAAATATTTATGAGACAATATCTATTGGTCATTACCAAACATTTAAATGTAGTATAATAGACTAAGCAGAATCATTAGTGATTTCAGGATATACCCACAGGTGTGCTGGTAAATATTTAACAGCCTTCTCTCATGGAAGTGAGGGAATGTATAAACAATTTACTTTTTAGCTTAATATTCATTGTTAACATTTTCTTCATCACTTTATTATATTTAATCACCAAAACAAAAAAATGAAGCCCCATTTTGTAACGTTTGTCATTTTCCAAGATGTAAATGCTTACACTAAATATTTAACAATTGTCTCTCATGAACCAGTTTGAGTTGACAAAAACTAGACATATCCTAGGAGTTGATATTATCATTTTTATTCAATCCCTCTTATCATCTTGTTTCAGATTAATTTGACTCTTCCTCCATAGAGAATTTATGTAGGTGAGGAGGATTGCTTCTGTTAAGGATTAAAAGCTAATTACTTGAAAGATCTTGTTGGATGAACTTTAGGGATCAAATTTTTTTTTTGCCATAGTCATTGTTCTATATTACCAACCTGGATTGATAGGGAATGAAATTTATGCTGACTTATGCTGAAGAACTCTCTGTAGATTTTAATGTTTTAAGCTATTAATGATAGCTAGCAAATCTATAGTACTTTAAGGTTTATAAAACACTGCACATGTTAACTCATTTGATTCTCATAATAATCTTGTAATTAGGCACTATTATTATCCTCATTTTACAAATGAAATAACTGAGGTTAAGGGATTACTTTACTTGCCCTGGGTAAAGCAGGTAGAATCTTACCTAAACATTTGACTTCCTCACTGCAGTTTATAATTGAGAATTTGCTATACTTGTCTTATGTAAACAGATGTATTCTCTTTATTTATGACAAACATATTTCATGGATAAAAAGAAAACTAAAGTATACATTGAAATCTTCAGAAGACATTGAATAAACACAATCATCAGTCAGGTCAATATGCTTCTCAGGTGTTAGGGAAAAATCAAGAATCATTCTGCCATATTTACCATTAACAGGTTGAATCAAGGTATTCATTAGCAGGATAGAAATATATGCTATATAAGCTACACAATCACTTCCAGGTACCAAGCTTCCTGAGATATGGAATACTAGAGCACATATGTCATCTGAGAAAGATAAGAAGACAAAGATAACATAGCAATAATGCCCAGGAATAATATTAACTCAGGTTAATCTTGATATCATCCTCAATTCTTCCTTCTTTCCTATATTCCATTTCTAATCAGTTTCCAAGTTCTGTCAATTCTTTCTCAAAAAACATCTCTCATATTCATTTCCTTCTCTACACATACAACTAATTCCTTAGTTCAGGGTTTTATCACCTCTCTGTGTATTATGGCCTCTTGATTGGTCTGCTTGCCTCTTATCTCCCTTCTCTACAAACCTTCCAAATATTTCAAAAAAGTGTTAATTTTAGAGGTCACTATCACTTCCTCTTATTTCTTTCTAAAGACATTTGATCAAGAAGGAGATTTTATTGCCAAATGAAGCTTTAAAATAGAATGAAGCCTAAAATAGAAAGTCTGACTGTCATTTCCTTGCTCAGAAAACTCAATGACTCCCTAGTACCACTAGGATAAAATGCAAATTCCTGTGATGTTTAACTACATTCACAATCTAATTCTAATTTATCTTTCTGGATTGATTTTACATTATTTTTTTTTCTTACCTTCTATGTTCTAGTCATACTAGCCTACTTGATGGTTCTAATACACAACATCCCATTCCCTACCAGTGTATCATTGTACACTCTTCCATATTCTGGACTACTTGTTTATTCTTCTCCTCCAGCTGGGAAAAACCTTATCTCCTTCAAAAGTTCTTTCTTTGGTTCCCCTCTTCTAAGTTTTTAACATTCTCCCCTCAAAAACCCTTTTAAATTATATCTAGATATAGATATATATAGATATATATTAAATTATATACACACAAATATACTTATATACATATATATATGAATAGATAGATAGATAGATAGATAGATATGTATTTATTTGTGCATATGTTGCTCCCTATAGAATGTAAGCTCTCTGAGGAAGGGGTGATTAGTTTTGGTCTCAGTAGTTCCTGGAATTAGGGCAATGCTGGGAACATGATTGATATTTAATGTACAATTATTGACTTGTATTGATTCTATCTGAGATTAAGTTAAGCCATGAGTAGGACCTAGGTTTCTTGCCTTCCTAACTGGGGTGCTTCTTGCTATATCATGAAGTTTTTCTCACAGCTCTAGCCAAGCTGTCCATTCACTGCTTCTGAAACACACCTAGATTACTTACTAGAGATATGAAGGGGAAAAAAAAAAAGATGATGCAACTATAAGCATAATCCAGTGGCTCAGTGGAAAAATGGTTGAATGGGTACATACTGTATCTACCAGCTCACTCACTCTGCAGTCTTTCCATCTTGCCCTACCCTTCAAAACCAAATATACTCATCTGGAAAGTATGCATTCATTCTATTCATGGTGTCCCTCCAGTCATTCTTAGGACCAAGATGATTGTTTGCCTTATTCTGACCATTACACAGGATTCATTCATTTCTTTGTTTAAGTGAAAAGCTGCATGGAATAATGGAATCAGAACTGGGCTTGGTGTCAGGAGACCTTGGTTTTATTCCTAGTCTGGTCATTAACTATCTATGTTATCTTGATCAAGTCATTCATCCTTGAATATTCAACTTTATGGCATTATGAATTTCACACTATAACCATGAAAATATTTATTTGCTGATTGAATTTTTCTATTTATAAAACAATGGAGTTGGGATGTGTGATTTCTAATATCTCTTACAGAAGCATCTGGTCCTGGAATCAGGAACACCTTAGTTCAAATCCTTTCCCAGATATTTACTAGCTATGTGAATGTAGACAAGTCATTTAATCTCCATGTGTCTGTTTCCTCAACTATAAAATGTTAATAAAAATAGCTCTTTTCTCAAAGGGCTGTTGTGAGGATCAGATAAGATAATAACACTTACCACAGTTCCTGGGTACATAGTAGGCATTATATAAATGTAAAATTATATAAATATGTATAAACATATATTCCTTTCTCTTTCTTTCACTTTCCCTTATAGTTAATCAACAAGTATTTATTAATACTTGTTATATGCCAGGTATCAGTTGTAAGAATGTATGGAAAGAGAAAGGAAGAAACTCAGAAAATGAGTTTATTCATGAAATTGTCCATTTCTTTCCTTTTGATTCTAAACTTCAGACTTTGCTCTGGGCCTTGGTTCTCCCTAACTTAAAACTTCTTAACTTTTTTTCAGTGTGTGTCATGGACCCAAATGTTTCATAACTGGGTCTTTAGGAAAACTTATATTGTTGTTCATGGTATTTCATTCTCTTGGTCATATCTGACCCTAAATAGGGTTTTCTTAGCAGAGATATTGGCATTTGCCATTTCTTTCTCCAGATCATTTTATAGATGAGAAAACCGAGGCAAACAGGATTAAATAACTTGACCAGGTTCACATAGCTAGTCTGAGTTTGGATTTAAATTCATGAAGAGAAGTCTCTGATTCTAAACCCAGTGTTCACCTAACTGCCTGAAACTTCTTTCATCTATTTACATATATATATATATATATATATATATATATATATATATATATATATATATATATATATACAAAAATGTGTGTGTATGATATATATATATATGTACATGTAATGTATATGTATGTGTATATATATATATAAACTTTAAAATTAATCTGCATAATTAACTTTTTCTATCAATTTATTAAATTTAAATAATTATAAAAAATGTCAAGCCTTGATTTGTAGGGTTTGTTTTTTGCAAATTTCTGAGAAAAATGCTCATACTAAAAATTTAACAGTAAGCTTTTACAAGCTGATTGGAACTGGTTCCATAACAACCATGCATGGTCCTCTTTGGTAATCTGATAAAGGCTATGGACCCCTTTTCAGGATGATGCCTTTAATTGAAAGAAATGAGACATTTCATTTCAAGGTTAGTGAAAACAAAGTTGTAATTTTTTCCTATCCCAGTTCATAGTCCCTTTGAAATCTACCTATAGATCTCTTGACTCAGGGTAAAAGCACCTATCTTAACAATTTCTAAATATTAAACTATATTGGAGAAACATTCTTTTGGGAAAAAAATTACATAAGAATGGGAATTCTGTTATATTAGTATAAAAACAAAAGAGGGGTTTGCCATTTTGACAGGCTGCTAAAAAAATTTCCAGAACACATTTTCCATGTGATTTTATGTGATTAACTGTTACAACTCTGGTTATACATGGATGAAGTTTACTATATATATATATAAATGAGGAAGTTATTGTTATAACTATTTAGGTATAAATGAAATTTTAAGTGGAGCACTTGAAGTGATACAGAAACAGGACAGAACAGTGGAGACATATTCAGAGAATAAGAGACCTTCCCTGCCCTCTAATTCTTTGAACATAGGAAGGAAGGGTAGTCTAAAGTACTATGGGTTTTGTTTGGCTTTGGAATCTTTATATGTGAGAAAATCAAGAGACCTTAAGCATTTCGTGCTCTTATTGTTCATTTTAGAAGACACAAGAAATGTTTTCAGATCTTCCTCTTAGGGAACCTTTTTGGGTCTAGTGTTTCTCTCATCAGCTATTGTGAAGAAAGAGGAATTAAGTGACATTTTATATGTCTACGTGATGTCAAATAGATTTATTTTACCAAAAAATCAGGCAACCTAGTAATTTAGTATTGGATAGTCAAAACAACAACAAAACCTTCAAATAAACTTAGATGTTGTATAATGAATAAAACTTTTAAAAAAATTAGAACCTATACAGATATAAAACGCAAACGTGTAAAACTTGAGAAGTCTGTATAGCATTGTAGGCTGTATAACAGTATAATATGGTTTTTAAAATGTTAGATACTGATGTACCTTATACATAACCATTTTCATTGAACTACAATATCTCCAGGAGGAGATAGCTCAATGGAGAAGTCAGAGGACTAGATTCAAATACTAGTTCTATAATTTTTTACTTGTTTGATCTTGGTCAAGTCGCTCTGGAGCTGTCTCCTCTTTTATAAGATTATGGTGTGGGAAGAGAGGGAATTTGAATACACCTACTATCCATACATCTATGATTCATAGATATACATCCTACTCATAGAATATATATGCTTCAAGCCATATAGTAATCTGGTTTCCCAATATCCATATTTTAAAAGGCTCCCATACTTTAAATACTGAAATTGTTATTATTATCTGTTGGACAAATGTGCAATTGGTCATTCAATAACACATTTTTAAAACAATTATTATTATTGTTAGTTTAAAAATAATACTACTTCAAGGAAAAGATGTAATTGTAACCCTTTGAATGCCTGGTCAATAGTTTCATGAGTTTTTGCAGCTAAAAAGTATTTCATCACCTGTTGTCCAGCTCTCTGATGATGAACCTTTGTGACCTTAGATGGACTACTCTTTGAATGAAGAAACAGGCTATTACCAGAGCCAGATTCAAGGCTTTTCCAGCTTGGTAGGACCTGTCAGAGCTTGAATTCTTTGGCTTAGCCTTTGAGAATCTATGCTTATCTTCATGGCACACCAAGGCAATTGCCCATGTTTAAACAGCTTAAAATTACAAAAAGACTTTGGGGATTTTATGGATTCATTAGATTGTAAGCTTCTTGAGAATAGGGACCTCTTTCCTCAGACTCTTTGACATAAATAGTAAAACGATTAGTGTTCCCATTTTCTGAATCAGAAGAAAAGCTACAGAGAGTAAATTGACTTGTCCAGTGTCACAGAATTTGAATAGCATAATGAGTACCAGAATCTTCTGAAGCAGTATCCTGAAGGCTGGATGTTTGCTAAGAATTTTCCTGGAGCTATCTCTTTCTTTCTTTTGGAGAAAATAAATCAATATGTATTTATATAATATACATATATATAAATAAAATGTATTTATAACTACATATATATAATGTGTGTGTATATATGATTTATTGATATATAGATAGTCCATTCTTTGTACCACTAGCAACTTAGGTTTTGCTTTCATTCATGTATCACAAAATCCCAGAGTAGGAAAAGCCTATTTCCATCTGAATCCTTTCTACTACATAAAAGAAAAAAATTATTTACGCTGAGCTTAAAGATCTGCAAGGAAAGGGATCCCATTAAATATAGTTCTAATTATGAAGTTTTTTTTTTGGTAACCCACCATTAAGTCACTATCTTGCCTCTGTAGTTCCCCTCTATTGCTTCTAGTTCAAGCAGTAAA
Source organism: Antechinus flavipes (assembly GCF_016432865.1). NCBI lineage: Eukaryota > Metazoa > Chordata > Mammalia > Dasyuromorphia > Dasyuridae > Antechinus > Antechinus flavipes. The sequence goes on along the minus strand of NC_067399.1, from coordinate 175,272,627 downwards.
AAAAAAAAAAAAAAATCTTGTCATTTTTCCAGATGACTACTTCAAATGCTAAAAAATATTATACATTTTCTTCTCTAGGGTAATTAGGACTAATTCAAAATGTAGCTAATATTGCCAGCTATTTTAGGATGTGTATTGTGAATATTGTTTCTCCTTCTTTGCTAAAAATATTCAGCAAGTCATCTACACTTTCTTGCTTAATGTTTATTGACTTATATTTCTAAAGTAACTAATTAGGAATGCATTGCATGGCTATATTATAGAAAAAAGATATTGCATATATCCAAAATATTACTGGTCTTACTTCACAGCATTCCCTAATCAATTGAATGAATTGACTTGAGACTAACGCAAAACAAACAAATAATAATCATATTCATAATAAAATGACTTGGTGTATTTCAAAGTCTTCTCATCATATCCCAAATCCAAAGAATCTTGAAATGTACATATGTTGAAATGTCAAGCAATCAATTAATCAACAGCAATTTGTGAAGTACCATCTATTCAGCATACACTGAGCAGGGTGCTATTGATATAAAGACAAAAATAAAATAATACAAAGATAAAAATAAGTAAATAAGCCCTCAAGGAGCTTATTTTGTTCCAAGAAATACTACATTTACAGATATAAATGTAACATTCTCTCTGGGCACATTACCGAATGTACCTGACAGGGTCAGGTCTCCAGAAGGTAGGTCATTTTTTTGTTAGTTTAGGATTCTAGAAAAGCTTGAGAGTTTGGGGGTTTTCTAATATATTTATTCACAAGAACTTATCTGGTAGTTCCCACTGATCATCAATTAGTTATTTAGTTTTTAGAAAGCAGGAAAGTAAGTAGCTGCAGCAAAGATACTTGTTATAGACATATCCTTTCTCCTCACTCCTCCATCCTCTTACTCTTGCCAAACCTTCTCCCTTTGAACTTGCAATTCCCTGGAGATAATGGGCCCAAACTCTGGGATCCTGGAAATCCTTTTCTCCCTTCATAAAGTCCTCATGATGTTTCTCTTAGATTTAGCTTTCTACTGGACTCCAAAGATTTGTACCCTTGTAGAGTCCTGAAAATATTTTTCCTTTTAATGCATTTAATTTTTGTAATCAGGGCCCTTTCTCAGTACTTAATGTAGATTCTTCTGATGGGAACTCAAAGGTTATCTGGTTAATGATAGTGAATGAGGGAGAGAAATTCTATCTTCTATCTGTCCCCCTAAGGCTTTTCAACATGGATTCAACCAACAACTGATTGGATGATCTGTGTGATTTAAAACTGCTTTACTTAACACTTCTTAGCTATGTGATCCTAGGCAAGTACTTATCCTCAATTACCTCAGCAAAAATAAACAAATAAATAAATAAATAAATGAAAAAATAAAATAAAACTACTTTACAAATCTCAGAAATGTGCCTGATTCTTCCAGCCAAGAGGTATTATCTTCGAAAAAAATGTTCAAAACCACTTAAGGTTTCCCAGAATAAGTAAGGACTTTTTTCAAGCTTAATATATACTTTTGATTAATTCATCAATTTATTTGAGAAGTCTAGACTTTCTGTTCTTCCCTTAATTAGAGAAGATTTATACCCCACACCTTACATAATTAAATACAGAATGTAGTCAAAGTAAACTTAGAGAAGTTACACTAACACCTTGTGTAGGAAACTGAGCTTAGAACTGAGCTTTGAAAGCGGCTAGGGCTTTAAGAGGTAGAAGGGAAGAGCTGATATATTCCATCATAAATACATAGAAATGGGATCTGGATTGTTGTGGTACAGATGAAATAATAAATCAGTTTATCTGGAATGATCTCTGAATGAAAGAGGTTAATGGGTAATTATCTTTGAATCACTTGGTGAAGGGCTTTATATTTGGCATTAGGGAACCACTGAAATTATTTGTCAAAGGGAATGAATGATGTGATTGGAAGCATCCTTGATAGCTATAAGGAAGTAGAATTACAGAAGGAGGTAGCAATTAGTAGCCTATTGCAATAGTCCAGACTTGGTGATAAAGGTTTGATGTGAGTGCAAATGAAGAGACAAAAGTAAGAGGTACTACAGCAGCAGAATAAGTAAGACTTGGTGGTTGACTAAATATGGGCCATAGAGAGGAAGAATGAAGAGGTGAAGCTGATTCTAAGATTCATACCTACATAACAGAGGGAATGGTGGTGACTTTGAAAGAAAAAAAAAAGAAAAAAAGGAAGATTTTGAAGGAAAGGTAAAGTTCTATTTTGGACATGTGGAGTGAGATATATTTAAAAGATATCCATTAGTAATTGGTGATGCTTTCATTCATCTACTCCTTTTCATTTTCATCTTGCATTCCTTATTTCAGGCCTTCATCTTCTTGTCTGGACTATTTTAATAGCCCAATAAATGGTCTCTCCTCTTTCATCTGTTGCCCTCAAATCAATCTAATGCATAACTATCAGATTAATTTTCCTAGAGCCTATCACTTCCTCTCACAAAAAACTTCCAATAATTACAATCTACATTTATAAAGCAGTTTTACAAAGGTTTACAAAGAGATTTTTTTCATGACAACATTGTGAAGTGGTCAGAATAAAGGAAGGCATTCAAGACCTTCCAAATTATGAACTCAGTAATTCTTTCCTGATTTATTTCTTACTACTACCCTACATGTGACCTCTGCTCAGGCCAAACTAGACTACTTATTTCCTTTAAGGTTCCTTCCTACAAGGTTTTGTGTATATTGTTCTTCCTGCCTAGAATGCATTTTTTTTTCTCATTTTCTACTCTCATGTTCAGTTCCTCTTGTTGAAATCTTACTTATTCCTTTCATGTTTAGATCAAAGATTACCTCATCCATGGTGACTTCCTTGATACTAACTAATGAGGTCCCAACATGAATTCCTAGTGAATTGTTTCTTTCTAATTGGAATCATTCTCTGTGTCACATAATAGTTATATCTATTTACCTGTGTTGTTATTGTTCAGTTGTATCAGTCATGTTTGACTCTTCAGGACTCCATTTGGTGTTTACTTGGCAAAGATAGTGGAGTGATTTGCCATTTCCTTCTCCAGTTTATTTTACAAATTAGAAAACATTGCGGCTCAAGGGCACAGAGCTAGTGTCTGAAGACAGATTTGAATTCATGAAGCTAAGTCTTCCTGACTCTACAATGTGTGCTTCTTTTCATTTCTACTAAAAGACTGCAGTTTTTTTTTCTTTTCTTTTTTGTATACCCTATACTTCTTGTACAGTGCCCTGAATGTAGTAGGTACTTACTAAGAAATTATTGAAATGAATTAGTCCTGCTCTTCCTTCCATTTGCCACACTTGGCCTGGTTGGCTCATACACAGACTTCTTAATGTGTATCTCAATGGAAAAGTCCTAACCTCAAATTACTATTAAAGGAAGGGTGGCTGATGATTATTTATCTTTGTATTCCCATGTCAAAGATCTCCAAGGCTGCCTGCACTGATAGACTGTATCTATGTTAACTTCCCTTTCCAGTGGTGGATAGATAAAGTCAAGCACCTACTAATGTACCCGATTTGGATCCAGATAAATAGAGGCCTGGTGATATAAAAGCACAGCCATTAGCACCCTGGCCTTGGCAGGAAAAGTCTGAGCAATTAATCATGTACTCCTTCATAATCTGAAACGTCAATTATCCCTATTTAACTGGAGCTCAGCTTGTCCCACGCCTGCTGAAGTGACGCAGCCTTCTATTAGCCCAGATACAGAGAAGGGCACCAAGTCTATATTGGCTAAGAAAAGCTGCTGTTGTCGGCAAGGGAAATGACACCACCTTAGAAGCATTTTATCACAAAGTGTGTACCGACGTCTGAAAACTCCCTCATTGACACGTCCATAGCCCCTCACTTCTCTTTCCCTCGCCCCCACCTTACTGAGGTGCCAGCCTGCTTTTTAGCTTGCTCTTGCTTTCTCCAGGCTGAAGCACAGGACCATTTTTAGATGATGTCAGCGGGCTGATAAGCAGGCCTATGTTAGGAGGATGCTGATTGTGGTCAGGAACTATAGTGGAACTTTTTGGGGAACTGTTGCTAACTTAGGCTAGGGTGGCAGTAGCAGGTAACTAAGACATTCTTTTTTTTTTTTCCCCAATTTCTACCTCAGGGAAATGTGTGATTCCCTTGGATGATAAATCTAAAAATCAGAATAAAGATTCTCTCATAACTTTGGCTCTAACAGACTTTCAGAATCAAGAGACCCATCCACATCTGAATGAAAGATCTTTTCTTAAACAAGTCCTTCTGGAAGGACTTTAATGAAAGGGGAAACTTAAGTCTTTTGGGCAGCCTATCCTACTTTGGAACAAGTTTAATGGTTGACATTCGTTTTTATCCCTTGCCTCAAGACAAAAATTGCCTCTTTGCACTTCCAACTCATTCCACCTTGTTTTTATGCTTGAGGTCAAACAGCATAAATCTAATCCATTTTGTATATGTTAGCTAAATACCTCTTATGCCCTCACAGGTTCTCCCTCCCTTAGTCTTCTCTTCTCTGGACTAGATAGATATTTCCTTTGGATCTTATATTGTCTTCTATTTCACCATTCTACTCTCTTGCTGTCTACATGTCTGTATGTTGATTGAAGTTATTTCTTCCACTTCATATCTATCCCTTTACATTCATTCTACAACCATCTAAGCAGATATTCATCTATCAGGGCCCATTTAAAGTCTTTCTCCTTAAAGACCCCTCGCAACCCAGTCATTATCTTTTCCCACTAAATTCATAGTACTAAGTGGCTTACCAATTTGGTAATTAGTTCTATATGGCTTGAGAAACCTTGTATCTGTGATCCTACACAGTCACTTGAGCTTCAGTTTCCTCATCTATAAAATTGATTTTATATCTATATCTATAAATCTATAAATTGATAAAATTGAAATTATCCCTATAAAATTGGGATAATATTTGTATCTGTATACTATTACTACTATTCATTGTTATTAAATTCATGTTGTTATTTAACTTTTCATGTCTTATTGCATTATTTTAAAATCATATTTAAATTTCTGGGAAGTAGAGCAAATGTCATTTAATTTTTGTTTCATATAGATGAAAGATCATTTAGTATATTAGCATTGTGTTCTATTCCCTACTCCCAAAAATTTGTTTTCTTATCAAAGATGTTTATTCAGTCATATCTGGCTCTTAGTAATTCCTTGAGCTGTCCTATCAATGGGATCTTGGCAAAGATACTAGAGTTATTTGTCATTTCCTTTTCCAGTGGATTAAGGCAAACAAACATTAAGTGACTTGCTCAAGATCACACAAATTAGTATGTGCCTGAGATTGGATATGAACTTAGGTTTTTTCTTGACTCTGGGTCCAGCATTCTATTCACTGAGCCATTTAACTGTTTCATCAAAGATATTAATGCCTCAGATTTTCTATCACTAGGATAGGTGGTCAACTAGCTTTTTCCTGGCTCTAAAAGTTCTATAACTAGAACCATGCTTTTGATATTGATTTGTTTATTTATTCATCCATCTGTTGAGCAAACTTTTATCAAATATCTTCTATGTGCAAGGCATTGTGTATAATATTGTCAGTCAGAACTTAAGAGGAGTCAGGTTGTGTTGATTTGATCAAAAGTACTTTTTTTTTTTTTTTGAAGCACCAGACTTGGATTCCTTAAATACTAAGAAATTTATCAAACAAAAGAAGTTCATTTTATGCTTCATCTAATGATGTGAAGAAAACAAAGAAGGCTTATGATGTCACTGGAAAAGATAACCTTGTGGAGTATTCTTCCTAAGTTATCTAAAAGAGTGAAGAAGCATTCACTCATTTTCAATTAATTTCCATGTTGAGGGGGGAGGTGGAATGCATATTGAAATCACTGCTCTATAGCATTATCTCCTTAGGGCATATTTGCAATGGGAAATGATACAGAGCTGTCAGCCACTGGATTGAATGTACAGATAGACTGTTTATCAAACTTGTAAATGACAAAACAGGGAGAGATAGGTCACTGTATTCTGTGTACTTTTTTTTTTTAATCCAGGCAATTTAATAGGCATAAATTCAAAGTTCTGTGCTCGAATGTAAAACAAAAACAACTTCACAAGTACAGGATGAGGAAGGCATGCCTAGACAACATCTGTGACAAAGATCTGGAAGTTTTATTGGTCTGTGGGCTCAATATGAGTCAACAATGTGACATGGAAGCCAAAAAGCTAATGTTACACTAGTCTGCATTATATGAAGTGTAATGTCCAGAAAGAAGGAGGAGTCAATTCTGTTCTGGTCAGGTCATATTTATAATGTTATGTTTATTTCTGGTTATCACCTTTTGAAGACATTGATGAGCTCTACCTTTTCTTAATTTTTTTTTTATTACTATTAAGGACACCACCAAACTCCTTGTCACCAAGGCTCAAAACTCCTAGTATCATCCTAGACTCTTTACTCTTTCAACCCCCATATTCAAATAGTGTTCAAATGCTAGTATTTCTACCTTTACAATATTTCTTATATACAAGCTTTTCTTTCCCCCAACACTGCCACCATCCTGGTGCAAGTCCTTATTCTCACACCTGGATAGTTGGTTTCTCTGCTTTAAATTTCTCCCCACTTCCATCAGTCCTCCACAGTTATCAAATTGATCTTCAAAAGCAAAAACGCTGGTCTGACTGTATCACCTCCCTTTTCTCAATTCAATAAATTTCAGTGGCTGTATATTGCTTCTGTTGTCAAAAACAAAATCTTCTATTTGAGTTTTAAAATCCTTCATAACATGATCTCTTCTCACATTTTTAGTTTTGTTATACCTTATTCTATTTTATGTATTTTGTTCTTCATGAACACTAGCTGCTCCTAGCTATTGCTCTTCCTAAAACTAGACATTCCACATCCTAATTATTTCATTGGCTTTCATCCATGACTTCAACAGACTTCATTTTTATTTTCATCTCCTGACTTTCAAGGTTTCCTTCAAATCTTCCTACTTCTGTAGAAACCTTTCCCAGTCCTTCTTAACCTTACTGCTATCCCTTTCAGACTACCTTCATTAATTCTGTGTATGTGTGTGTTTATTTTCCATATGATTTTTAAAGCATATTGTACTTCTATTATCCTGAGAACTTTCTAAGAGCAGAGACTTTTTTGCCTTTCTTCCCCCCTTTTTTTGTACCACTAAGTGCTTAGCATAGTGCTTGGCACATAGTAGATTGGCACAGTTGTTGACACATTGTGGACATTTAATAAATTTTAGTTGATTGACTCACTAGATGCAGCAAATATAGAAGAGAAAGCAATTGGGATGATGAGAGAACTAGAGATTATCACAAAAGAATGAAACACTCCAGAATGTAAAGATGAGAGAAAATTTAGGAAAGCATTTAGTTATGTCTATGTATTCAAATTGCTGTCATGGAGAAGAGGGATTAGTCTTGCTCCATCTGGTCCTCAGGGCCAGAACAAGGGGCAATTGGTAAAAGTTCCAAAAAGGTAAATAGTGTCTTGACTTAAGGAAATAGATTCTGAAGTTGAATAGGATTGGTTGTCTTTGTAAGTCAGGGAGGGGATTTCTCTTCATTGGAAGACCTTTAATGATTTCCAACAAAGGTTATTGAGTACATTTTAGTGGAGAGTCTTTCTTAAGAATAGATTGAGCTAGATGAGCTCTGATATCCTAGTATATTTCCTTCCTCCTATCTTGAGAGGAGATCACTAAATGTTTGTTGGTTGATTGCTATCCCTTCTGAGTCAGATTTTGTGGTTCTTTAAGTAAACTGTCCAGTTGGCTAGCTTTCTCAATGTCATGTAGCAGAACCAGTTTTAGAATTGGTCATCTTTCATTCTAAGTCAAGCCCCTAGAATACTTCAATAGGAAAATAGCCATCTATTTCACAAATAATACATATTCTTGAATCTAGGTCTTGGAAGAATCATTGTTTAAAATAATGACATGCATTTTATTAAAAATTATCAAACAAAGAATTTGGTCTTCCTGTCTGCTAACTTTTGATGTGTTGAAAGTAAAAATGTTTGCAAAACAAATGAATCAGATTGGAGAGCACCAGTTTATCTGAATATAGATGGACATTAGCCAAATTGCCGCTTTCTTTTAATAGCAGTTTCATTCTTATATTTAATAGTAGTAGCTCACCCACAGCCTTGCATCCTGGAGTTTGTTTTATTAAGGAATGTTTGGAACTAAACAGTTGCTCCATTAATTCCTTTAAATTGGCAACAGGTGATCTTAAAGACTTGTGGACTTAATTTGAAAATGTGAGCCAAAATTTTAGCATGCAAAGTTAGAAAACTCATGCAATGCTTTAAGCCCATATTGCTTTCCTCCCTTCTATCTTGGGGGTATGTTCCTTTCATCCCTCTTTTCCATGACCTTTTCCTCCCTTACTTCTTTCTATTAGGGTCAAAATTTTACCTTTCTTCTTTATTCCTTTAGCCTAGCTAGGAGAATGTCAGGCTATGTGCCTATGACTCAAAGGCAATGTGCAACTGCCCCCTAAGGAATTTCTTGTACTTGGCCCCTCTCCTGAGTTCTCTTTTCAATTCATTTTCATAGGATTCCATGTGAAGAGCTAGGGGTGAACTTGCCACAGGCAGATGTTAACATCTGTTAAGCTCTAAGAGGGAGGAGGTCTGACTTTCAAGGAAGATAGAGATGTAAAAAAAATACAAATCTAGCTTTTTAAAATGTTTTTTTACATGCTTTGACAAAAAAAAATTAAAGTCAAATTGGTCATCTTAATAACATTAAGTAAATATTATTAGAAAGTAGTTCATATTTAATAGGACTTATAGATTCTAGGGAAGAACATTAACAAGTAAGATCTGGTTAATATCTGGGGCATAAAAGGGAAATGACAGCTTCCTCTTAGAATCTTAAATATGACAAGAATCTTAAATTTGGCCTCCCTCCTCTCTTTATGGAATTGTCAATGGGGTAGGATATGGAGGTTCCAGTGGTCTAAATGTCTCTACTAAGTAGGAGATCAAGTCTCCATGTGGGTGGGACAATTTATGACCTTAGGTGATTATGAAACCATGTCAGTAGAGCAAAAGGCAGGGACCAATCAGGTTCTTCGGAGGTAGTTTTTATTGCCTTTTAATAAAAACTAATCAATATTAGGGAGTTATAGAGTGTGTAGGCCTAATTCATATTGTGTGTAAGAATGGGATAAAAGAGTGTATGAAGCATAAGAATCAATGGTACATATTAGTCCTGTCACATACCAGCCCGTGGTGGTAAGGCTCTAAATATCTTCCAGAGAAAAAGTATAATTGGAAAATGTTTAATGAAACAAATAAAAATACAATAAAACATAGATAAAATTACACTTTAAAACTAAGTCAACATGTGGCCTGCAAGAATCATTGGTTTAGATTAGTGGCCCCAGTTCTATTTGAGTTTTATGCCTTTATTCTTAGATGACTTTTCACCATTTAAAAACTTTCAGGGTTATCCTCCTGTCTTGGGCATCAAACTAGGGGAAAAAAGTTATTTTGCATCCCCTTCAAACCTCTGCCAATCCCAAGGAGTCATCATAATGAGAGAGACAGAGATAGACAGACAGACAGAGGAAAGGCAGAGACAGAGACAAAGACAGAGACAGAGACAGAGACAGAAACAAACAGAGGGAGAGAGACAAAGACAGACAGAGAGAAAGGGAGACAGACAGACACACAGACAGAATTAGAAACAGACAAAGAGAGAGAGAAAAGAGAGACAGAGACAAAGACACAGAAAGAGAGAGAGAGAGAGAGAGAGAAAGAGAGAGAGAGAGAGAGAGAGAGAGAGAGAGAGAGAGAGAGAGAGAGAGAGAGAGAGAGAGAGAGAGAACGTAGGGAACAAAAGTCAGAGGTCTTAAGTTTTTCTTTTGGTCTTCAAAAGAAACAAGTATAAGATTTCAGCAGACTGAGCAATGTGGTTGGTTGGTGATTTCTTCCTTTACTAAAAGGTGGTGACAATGAACAAGAGCAGCTTCAGAAACATCAGACATTTCTGGCACAGTCAACAATTTATCATGTATCAAGGACATATATAGTCAAATGGCTAAGAGATCATAAGCTTCTTGCATGAAACCTGTTCTGGGATCTAAATTGTTACAGAGCCTCTCCCTATACCACTATCCACTCAGTATTTCTTAGTCTACCTAATATAACCTCCCCCTTCTGGGTACTATCAGGCAGATGATACTAAATAGTTTCCTTTCTAGAGACCTCTGCTAAAATTCTGCCCCTTACTTCCCCAATGGTTAAAGAACTCTTCTTCATCTTTATGCAATCATTCAAGATTGCCACCAAATGGGCTAAGGGACATTCTTTTTTATCATGTAAATTCACAATCACCATAATTATTCAAACACAGTGTCACCTTCCCCATGACATCAGAAAGTAGAACATCTTCTATCAATTCTACCCCATGTTCTCCCGAGGCTTCTATGTAAAGAAAATATCTAAATCACTGAAAAAAACATCTGCCAATTGAAGAAGGATCTGAGACATTTTCATCAGAATATATAGGACCCATTAAGTTGAAGCCTAGGTGACACCATTTAGGGAATGGAACAAAAAAAAAACTTGAGAAGGTCAACTAAAACCATGTTTGAAAGCACTCTATCTTTATCAGGTAAGCTGGGAGGCAGGAACCAAAACTAGACTGAAGATTTCTCTCCTTTCCTTAGCTAGTGTTGATGGGTTAAGTATACAGCTTATGGGGGAAGGATACCCAACCATGATCATCAGGCTAAAAGTGAGGAGATTGCTGTTTCAAAAGTCCATTCCCATGTTCAATAATGCCAGTTTCCTAAGAATTGTATGGGGGAAAAGAATTGATGTGATAACAATGAATCCAATCTGAGACCTTCTCTACTAGAAAGCCAGTCTTCTGATCAGAGGATCAATGCAAGGTATTATGGTGGGGGAGGGCACATACTGAAGGAGACTATGCTCTGTGAGAGCATTGATGATTTCTGCCAATGTAGGATATTTGACTGGAATAACTTAGCCATAGGGCTATTAGTTAGAGTTATCTCTTGCTCTGATATTATGGAAGAGAGTCAATATAATAAATTTGCTAATTGAAGGTAGGTTGGGAACAACATGGGGTCATGCTATATTGGTCTTTCAGATGTAGATATGCTGATTGGCTAAAAGAACATAGGTAGAAATAGCTGCCTCATCCTTTCTTGGGAGAATTATATTGTACTGTGCCTACTACAACATAGTATCATCCCTCTTTCTATCTCATGTCTAGTTTCATAATGGACTCACTCTCCAACTCATAAGTCATTTACCACCTTGTGTAGTTCAGCAAAAGGTGTATGTATGATGTTTTTAATGGACATTGACATATGCTCTTTGTGCAATAGCAAATTGCTGCTTGGGGAAACTCTTTGCTCAAGAAACCTAGTAGTGATTGTGAGTTTAGCACAACCTTAGGTGTAAGGCTCAATTCCATCTTATTTTTGTGGACACCTTCTCAGAGTCATGAGGGCCCAAGGTGAGAGACTTTTGGGAAGCCTGCTTTATATCTTCTAGGTCTATAATCCATTGTGGGCTCCATTTAAAAGAGACAAGCTTGCTGGAGACTCAATAAATGGGAACCATTAGGATAGTTAAATAAGAATTGTAGGTTCTCTTTAACCCCAAAAGTTTTTAAAGTCCTTTAATTTTATTTTTGAATTGCTGGAAAGTGAGGATCAATAGCCTATTCTGAGCTGCATCCTTAATCATCTGGGTTCCTCTCATCCATTGTATCCCCCCAAATATTATTGAGCAGTTTGACCCTAGATTTTCTTGGCATTAATTTTTCATTCTTTTCCCCTCATATGAGTCACCATCTAATTCAGTGTACCATTTTTTCATTGTCTATGCCATCACTATGTTTAGTGAACATTATGTCATCAATGTAGTGGTATGTGCCAATGTTCTCAAGAAGGGAACCCTCTTTTATATCTAGCATATCATACAGTATGAGGGTAGTCCAGGTTGCCCTGTGAAAGGACTATACTCCTTCTCAGGTGAAAGCAAACTGTTCCCAACTAAACTTGGTTACAGAAAAAAAGGGGAAAAAAAAACACTGGGAAGTTTGATAAACCTTTCCATTCACCCTGAACCACTATCTAGTCTACCATATTAACAAGATCAATAATAGCTATAGATATGAGAAAAATGATTTTTTTTCCTTATTTAATATTTTATTTTCCCCAGTTACATGCAAAATAATTTTAACATTTGTTTTTAAGACTTTGGGTTCCAAATTTTCTCTCTTCCTACCCCTCCATCTCCACCCCCATCATTGAGAAGGCATATGAAAAATTATGTAAAACCTTTCCATAAAAATCATATAAAAGAAAACATATATTCCATCCCCAAAAAACCTCAAGTAAAATAAAGTTTAAAAGCATACTTCAATCTATATTCAGATATAATCAGTTCTGTCTCTGGGTATGAATAGTATTGAATAGTATTTTTCATCACAATTTCTTCAGAGTTGTCTTGGATCATTGGATTGCTGAGAATAGCAAAGTCTTTACATATGATCATTTTTTTATTATTGGCATAATGATTTTCTTTAGTACCCCGTAGTCCACTGCAAGCTGTCAGGTGCCACCCACTGACAGTATTGGATTTAGTAAGAGGAGTTGGTATAGCAAAATACTATAGTCTCTTTTATCCCCATAACCATGGATGGAAATTAATTTTGCTACCTCTTTCAAAAGATACAATATTTTCTGATGTTAATTACATTGATTATTTGGGTAACTCCATCTCATTTTATCTTATCTAGAATGAACTTGTTAATAGGAAAAATCTTGACTTCTAAGAACTTATAACGTCCATTATTCCCATTATTTCTGGTGATTAGTCACCACCACTGATGCACAAAGGTGTTCTGCATGCTTGAAGAAAGATACTCCTCTAGTTGTCTGTCCTCTGGGGCTCAGTGACTCCTTTTTTTTTTAACTATTTGGGATCCCCTTGTATAATAATAACCTGAATATCAGTGCCTAAAAGTTCCTTTTATTATTATCAGTCCTCTTGTCGCTTTCCAGGTTACTATAACTCAGGCATATGGTTTCTCATCTTAACAACCTTATAATTAAGATGATCTAAGGCTCAGGAGAATCTCAGTCATGGCCTTAGATGGACTCATTTGCCAAAATTCTCAAGTCTAAACACAAAATTTTATGTCACTTAGGGCTGTCAAATCGTGTGACAACTTTAAGAGAAGTCTTAAACTTGGGAAAGATTGAAGGACTGTTGTTGTCCATGGTCTATCATAATACCTTTTCATTGAAATTCCCATAAATTGCTGATTGTTTATTTTATCAAATCCATTTTCATAAACTTTACTCTGTTATAGAAGGACATCAGCCTCTGCCTTTCTGATGGGGTGTATGTGTATGTGGAGGTTATAGGGCCTCTTTCCATTATCCTCAGAGACCCTTTTGCATTCATAGCTGTATTTTCCTTGACCTAGTCTTCTACTCAAATTTCATCATTTGATCTGTGTACACCTGTATAGTTGTGTTGTGAGAAAGACTGATAAGCTAAAGTCTGGTGTCATTTGGGTGAGGATTCCCCCAAGAGTGGAAGTCTAATTGCCCCAAATGCAGACTAGTCATAAAGTGTGGTTGGCCATAGAGGGACTAGATAGATCCAATCTATCAAAACCATTTTGTTTAGGAACTTCACTTGCTACCTCAGAGATTCCCTCCCCTTTCCCCCCCTCCCCCCAAGCAGGTGCTCATCTTAATGGGAGCAGCTTTGAGTAATTCCCCATTTTAGCCACCTAAAAACAAAGCAACAAAAAGGAAAACAAAAAAGGACAAATGATAATCCCCATCTGGATCCTCTAATTGATTTAGCTGACTATATAGAAGTAAATCCTCATAGACCTCTCTTAAGCCCATGGAACTCTGCAGAAGAGAAATTGTCTTAATTGGCTCCATTAGACCATGCCCTCAGGGACTATTGCTCCAGTTATTCATCAGGTTACTCTTTGAACTTTTCTTGTTACCTCAAAAGTTCCTGGGTGGTAAAAACTAGCTCACCCCCTGCTCCATCAGTGGAGGAAAGCATTCCAATAATAAAGTTAGCCCAAGGCTATCTTACCACCAGTTGCAGTTCCCTGTCTCTTCCTGACTTCCACTCTTATTCTCCTGTCTTATGACTGATTTCAGCAGAAGGAAATACAGCTTGTGAATCAGAAATCTTCTTTCCATCCCCAGACCCATGGGATTTTTAGGTCCACAAACTCCATCAGAAGAGCTCCCTTCTTAAACTTTATTAATTTCCCCTTGGTCTTCAATAAAGAGTGCTTAACAGAGCTGAGAGCTCTATAGTTACTGAATTTGTTCTTATTTCAGTCATGTGTGATACTTTGTGACCCCATTTGGGGTTTCCTTAGTGAAGATTATTTTCAGAATTGTTATGCTGACAGAACAGCTTCTGCAGGATGGCTAACAATTACTAGAGAATGCTGCACCTAATATTCTCTATACCCTTTTTGTCAGTTTCCTCTAGTACCCTTTGAGCCAATTGCTCCACATCAATGGGATCTTGTTCTCTACTCTGTTGGGAGAAGTCTCAATACACAAACAAAAAGGCCTTAGCTACTGGATGACACTGTGACCTTATCCAGTCATATCAGTTTGGCCAGAGGCTACCAGGAAGCTTCAGCAAGGAAGGCAGGGGCTAATGAGGCATCAAGAACATGGAAAATTAATCCATGTTATCAAGTCACCCAAGGAGGAGAAGTAGAATTACAAGTCATTGTGCCCTTAATCTTATTAACAAAGTGTACCAAATCCAAAGGATTGGTGTGGTTGTAAGAAGACTCAAAACCATGTTATGTGATGATTGGTTCAAAGATTTGGGAGTTCTGTTTGAAAATGACTAGTTATGGCATTGTAATGGAGGAGGGTAAGGTCTTTATATGAAAAATAGGTTGGAATTGTTCTGTTTAGCATCTGTGGATAGACATAGGAATGATGGACAGAAAATAGGGAAAGATTGGTTTAGGATCAGTATAAAGAAAAACTTTTTAGTTATTAAAACTAACTTGAAATTAGATAAACTCTTTCAGGTGAAATTGAAAGTAGGCTTTCACCTTTGTCACTGGAGGTCTTGAAAAGGAAGGTGGACAACTCCTCTTTGGGGATGTTATAGATGGGAAACATATCTTGGTTAAGAGTTGGACCGAATGACTTCTAAGTTCCCTTAAATATTATTATATAATGAATCTTGGAAGAGTTGACAGTGACTTATGATGACTTTCCAATTCCCCTTTCTGAGTCATAATTGATTGAATTAGTTATAGGGTAAAATAGTACACACCTCACTCTTCGTGGATGTAACCTGGAATCTCAAAGTCTATGCCAACAAAGTACAAGCTCCAACAGGCCCTTTCAAGTTCAAAAAAACTTCAAGTTCAGGACCAGTGGTGGACTACATGGTTGGCAACCAAATAGCTACCTAAGTTTTAAAATCTTTTCATAGGAAGGCTGGTGGTAAGATGATAGTTTTTTTTTTGTTGTTGTTTGTTTTTTTTTGGTCACAATAAAGCTATGTGACACAATTTAAGAAGGTTGTGTAGAGGACTCAAACTCCAAAAAGGTATGTTTGAATCAGATAACTAAGCACTTAAGGCTAATTACCTATGCAATGTGAGACAATGACTCTATTAGCATATATTTGGATAAATGGCTTTTCTCACCATTGGTGCTTGCTGAATGTTTGGTGTTAAGATAATCATAGGCCAGGATTGGAGCGGCCAGAGAGAGCACTTGGTGGCAGGAGGAGGAGGAGAAAGGCTGGTGACTCTGGACTCCAGAATCCCAGCTACATCTTTGACAAGCCAAGTAGCAACTTGCCTGCCTCCCTCACTTCTCCCCCTAAAGACCAGGGACTTTAATTTATCCAGTCTCTGGCTGGCCCCGAGGACCTCCAGAGAGCTAGCCCATACTCTACAAGGTTGAAATCTGGATGAAGAATATCACTTCAGTAAATTAAAACAACCAATAAACCAACAGACACCTTCTATATGCCAGGCACTGTTTGGAACTAGAGATATAAAGATAAAAATGAAAGTCCTGACCTCCACAGGTTCATAATCAGTTCATGGGAAATATACACATTTGTACCTATATAAAAACACATTAAAATTGGATGTAAGACAATTTTGTGAAGGAAGGCATCAGTAGATGGGTAATACAAAAAGGTTTCATTTAGCAGGTGGTGTTTGAGCTACCTTTCCATAAGCTAGGGATTTAAGAAGTGAATGTGAAAGAGTATACCTCAGGCATAGAGATAACAAAGGGAAACACATGAATATCTGTATATGAAAAACAATAAGAAGGCCACTTTGGCTTGCCTTTAGTTTGCTCCAAAGAGAGTAATGTGCCTAACACATAGAAAGCATTTTATAAATACTTGTTGACTGATTGAATAGGGTCATTGTAATCTGTGTTGAAGGGTAGTTTCCATAAAAAGAGTTTCTTATTTATGAAGTCATAGATTTTTTGCAAATTCATATTCATAGGACTTTAAAGTTTGCAAAAGACTTTCTTCATGATGTCTTGAACTTATTAGACACTGAATGAATGTTTTTTCTACTAATTGAATTGTAGTAGATTGTGCAAGTATCAATACTCTGATTTAATAAGACAGAGGCTCAGCAAGGTTAAGTGGCTCATTATGACTGAGTAGGGATTCAGATAACATCACCATTTTCACTCACATATAATCCAACCAAAAATAAAAGTGAACAAGAATAAAGTTTAGTCATCACAGTACCTGGTCAGCAACAATGCCCCAAAGAATTACTTATAGCTCTTTATTTGTCATATTTTATCTTCCCTGACACATCTAGTAGCTAAGAATCTCCTTTAGTTGCAAAGGACATTGACCAGGAATAATATAAGCATGTGGAAAAATTGACCTATCATTTTAGGTTAACCTATCATTTTAGGTTGACAAATATGTGGGATCTATGCTTGTCAGGTGGTATATCAAGTACTGGCTGATGCAAGATGAAAGAGCTGAGTTAGTTACCATAAAGAACCCAGGATTATGATGGAGATTTTGCACTTCACTATTAAACACAGTGATGCTAAGCATTGCAGATTGCAGTAAGAGCAATGGAGTAGATTAGAATCAAGTATAGTACTAATTTTTTTAAAAAGGCTTAATTATGATAAAATTCTGTATTCATTTGAGAAGCAAGGGTAAAATATTATAGTTATTAGCAAAATTTGGTAGTTTTTAAGCAGGTTCACAAAATAATCACTGATAATTTCTTGTATACTAGAGACTATGCTATTTCCCAAATTGGTGTTTTAGTTTCATAAACTAATCATGCAGAAAATCACTGTATATCCAAATTATCAAAATTTCCACTGATTTTTAAAATTTTCTTTTCAAAGTTTGTGGTAAATATCCCCATTTCTTTCTTCTTGGCAAAGCTATTATGCTTTAGTAGATAGTACCAAAAAAAGAGGGCAACATAATAAGTTACTTTTAAGATACTAGGAATTCAATCAATATCTAATAAATGTTTACTAAGTGTATACTATGTTTCAGAAATAAACAGGAATAATTTATGTATCACATAAATAGCTCTGGGACTATTATCCCATTTCCTACTTCAACTGGCAAATCAGGTCCCAGGTTTGTGGTTGGCTATGTCCTCTTAGGGATCTAGAGGTAGCTGCAAGGGAATTGGAGATATCTTTTTGTTATAGCTCATCAGCCCACCACTGGTATCCTGTTCCTAGGAGTATCAGGTGACATCAATTAGTCCAGAGTCCAGGGAAAAGTAGGCCCAAATTTAGAGCATATGTGACAAAAAAAGACTGAATCGTAGTTCCAGAAATTCTCTTGGAATTATCAAAGTGTTCCTCTTTCCAGTCTTTTAGAATTAATGAGATTCTTCTTTGGGGAAGAGTAAGGGGGAAAAGAGACTTATGCAGAACATTAGGTCAAGGTCCTTTCTTCTACACTACTAGGTTCCTACCACTAAAATACCTCATAACCACATTCTCAATTCCAATCTATTTTTCTGGGACCAAATCCCTAAAACAATCTTAAGATATTTTCTGTGTAACATCAAGAACTTTTTGCACTTAGTCTAAAGCCTGTAACCAAACTATTGATTGATTCAATATAGATGTCTAGATCTGGTTTATATCTAGTGAACAATTAAGATATGTTTTCCACTGGTTAAACAAATAAAAAAAAAGGTTAACATCTTTTTTGCTTACTTTAAATAGGCAGGTTAATTGTCTAGATGGATCTATATAAGTTATTGCTTTCCCATCCTGTCTCTTTGGCCAGGTCATATCACTATTGTTATATAGAATAGTAATCAAAAAACATTATCCTAGAATAATCCACATCCACAGTAATCATCCACAGTGAAAAACCTCTGTGGAAAGTCAAAGCTAAATCAAAGAAGAGGTGTGAAAATTTGCATCTATACCTTTTTTTTGTGAAGTTGGGAGACTATGGAACACAACACATAAAATACTGAGTTTCCCCATACTGTTGAGCTCAATTATTAGTTGATTAGTTTTGGTGAATTTTTCTCCTTTTTTCCCTTTTTTTCTAATTTATTATAAGAACAATTCTCTAGATGAGGAGTGAAGAAAGATATAAGTAATGAAAGTGAAATAATAACAATAATGATAATAACTAACATTTTGTGCTAAGAGCTTTAAAATTGCTTTGTTACTTGTTCCTCACAACAATTCTGAAAGGTAAGCAGTATCTTCTTTTGACATATGAGGAAACTTAGGGATTGTATGACTTATCCAGGATCATATAGCTAATAAACACCTAAAGCCATATTTTAACCTAGGCCTTCCTGACACCACCCAGTGCTCTATCTACTGTTCCACTTAAAAATCCAAAAATAAGTATATATATATAGTTCACACATATTTTGGGCCTTATATTGATTTCCATTGAATTTTTCTTCTTATAGTACCCATAACTGATAATTGAGGGAATAGTTTAGTTTTCTATGTCTACAACTTTCAGAAAGTATCTGAAAGTCTATTTATAGTCAATCACTTTTATTTATTTCCTCACCCTCAGAAAAAAATATTTTTGAAATGGAAACTAAAAGATAAAGATCAGTATGAGTAGTATTGCTATCCAAACTCAAAATGCAAATATTCTATGATTACTCTGAATGCACTTGCATCACCCTTACTGTTAAGAAAACTTGTCATTTAGTAAGAGAATACTAAAAGAGAGCCAACATAGCATCAAGGGGCCAAAGAGTTATCTTTAGAATCAGGTACATCT
This sequence comes from Antechinus flavipes, assembly GCF_016432865.1. NCBI lineage: Eukaryota > Metazoa > Chordata > Mammalia > Dasyuromorphia > Dasyuridae > Antechinus > Antechinus flavipes. Next base: position 175,253,341 of record NC_067399.1, on the reverse strand, counting down.
GGATTCAAATTCTGCTTCTAATCTATACCAGTTGGGTAATCATGATCAAGTCACTTACTTAATTTACAAGTCGTATGCATGGGTAATTTTTCAGCATTGACCCTTGTAAAACCTTCTGTTCCAACTTTTCCCCTCCTTCCCTCCATCTCCTCCCCTAGATGGCACATAGACCCATTCATGTTAAATATGTTAAAGTATATGTTAAATACAATACATGTATACATATCTATACAGTATAACTTTATTTTCTTAATTTATAATGTAATACTATCTCCTGAAACTGTTCAAATTACTTCTGAGGGTCAATGTACTACATAGGACAGAATACTACATCTTAATGTGTTCAGGGAAATATATAGATATAAATTACAAAAATAAAAATTAAAAATTTCCAAACTACATTGTTAGATTTCCACACTGAAAGTCCCCTACATTGATGAAATTACAAATTTAGACCCTTCTCCCCCCAAAAGAGTAGAAATCTTTTTTTATGTCTTTGAATACAACCTTTTCATAAAGTAAGAAAACCTTCTGAAGCACTCTTTAGAAGTAGTTATGAGACTTTGCTTTGAATTTCTGGTGATGGAGAACTTTTTACTTCTAACAACCAAGCCATTCTACTGTGAGATAGCCCTAATTGTTATCAAGTTAAATTTACCTTTCTGTAAGTTGTACTCATTGCTCCTAATAATCCCTTGCTGTCTATTGGAATCAGGCTCTCTTTGACTTTGTAAAGACAAAGTTCTCTCAGCTTTCTAATTTTGAACCAGCAGGGTTTTTTTTCATTTTTTTAATTAAACCTTTTTATTTTGAAAACATATGCAGAGATCATTTCCAACATTCACCTTTGCAAAACATTGTGTTCCAATTTTTTTCTTTCTCCTCCCTCCACCCCTATGCTAAATGACAAGTAATTCAATATGTTAAATGTCCAATTCTTCTATACATACTTCCACAATTATTATGCTGCATAAAATTAGATCAAAAAGGAAAAAAAATTGAGAAAGAAAACAAAATGCAAGTGAACAACAATAAAAAGGTGAAAATAGTTGTGATCCACACATAGTATTGTGTCCCCACAGTCCTCTTTCTGAGTGGTGGTTCTCTTCATCCCAAAACCATTGGAACTGGCCTGAATCATCTGGCTATTGAAAAGAGTCATGTCATCATATAATCTTGCTGTTACTATGTACAATATTCTCCTGGTTCTATTTACTTCACTTACCATCACTTCATGTAAGTCTCCCCAGGGCTCCCTGAAATCATCCTGCTAATTTCTTATATAACAATAATATTCAATTGCATTCATGTACATAACTTATTTAGCCATTTTCCAGTTGAGGAGCAATCACTTGGGTTCCAGTTTCTTGCCACTACAAAAAGAACTGCTACAAATATTTTTGCACACATAGGTCATTTTCTTTTTTTATGCTCTCTTTGGAATATAGGCCCAATAGAGACAATGTTGGATCAAAGGGTATGCACAGTTTGATAGCTCTTTGGGTATAAGAACCAGCAGATTGTAACAGGAAAATAATCTTTGGTTTGTCTGTCTGAAAAAAGGGAAAGAAAAATTAGTTTGCCTTCTATGATCTTCCCTGGGCTAGGTATAGGTTTGACTATATGGCCTCTGAGGTTACTTCCCATGCTGAGATCCTGTTTTTGTGTGATTCTATGCATCATTATGTGAATCCAGATGGTTGGTTGATTCTAGTCAATTACATCTTGCCTGCCTTCCTGGATCTCAAAAATTCAACTAAGCAAATATTTATTAGTCTAATAATAAAAATTGCATTCATACAGTACTTTAAAGTTTATAGTGCTTTAAAAATATTATCTAATTTTACCTTTACCCTGAAAAGTAGGGTTATAATTTTAAGGTCACATAGCTAGTATGTGTCTGAGTTGGAATATGAATTTAGTTCTTCCTGACCTGAGATCCAAAGTTCTATTCACTTTGCCACATTGCTATATAAGGAATTATACCATGCGCTAGAAATATAAAAATGAGAATTACATAATTCCCTGATCTCAGTTTTTCTTTTTCAATTACATTTATAACATCTTTTGTTTTATATCTCCTTCATTTCTGAATATGTCCATTATTCCCTCCCCTACTGAGGAAGCAAAAATAACTTAGCAATACAACTATAATAAACAATAAATAACAGATAACAAGATCATTTCAGTAAAACCAAGCAATATATTAGTCACATTTGACCAAATATTCAGTACTTTACATCCACAGTTCCTCACCTTTGCAATGAAGTGAAGGGAGGAAACAAAGTTTTTCAGTCCTTCTCAATTTTAGTACAGTTCTTGTTTGTTTTGCTTTTGGAACTACAGACTATTAAAGCTGGGTGAAAACTAAATTATTGTCCAATCCTTTCATTATGTAGACCTAGAAATTGTGTTTTAGGATTAATGTTATCTAAATTTACATTGATAAAGTCAGTGCTAGAACAAAGATCTCAACATCTGATGTAGTATTCTGTCATATGTAGTACATTGACCCTCAGAAATAATTTGAGCAGTTTCAGGAGATAGTATTATATTATAAATTAAGAAAACAAAGTTATACTATATGGATATATATACATAGATTGCATTTAACATATACTTTAACATATTTAACATGTATGGGTCTGCCTGCCATCTAGAGGAAGGGGTGGGGGAAAGGAAGGGAAAAGTTGGAACAGAAGATTTTGCAAGGGTCAATGCTGAATTAATAATTGAATAATATTCAATAATAATTGGATAATAATTACCCATACATATGTCTTGTAAATAGAAAAGCTATTTAAAAAAGAATAAAAAAAGAAAAGAAAGTTATAGAATGGTCTTTTTCATGTGATCCAAAATTTCACATGGATACAAAAGCTGCTCCTTCTTATCCAGTATGATCAGGGTCATAGAAGATACAACCTTTGTGCTTCTAAAAATGCCCTACTATTTCTGTTTCCTATCCTTTAGGTTGGTTGTTGTTTGCTCCCCCCGCCTTCATGAGTTTATCCTTTTCCCTTTCTATATTCTCTCTTCTCAGAATAACCAAGTAAGAACATCATTGCTGATTCTTATTTGAGAGACATATCTAATCTCTGTGGCCTGTTGGAGAATGGAGTTAGCTGCTGACCATAATTAGCCTGTGGTGAATGAACATCTGCCCCAGAATGCCAATGTTTGAGTGGGATTAAGGTCCTTCTGGGTAAGACCTGCATCTTTTTAATAATAAAAGTTGGTTCTATGCCTCACCTCTCTCATAGAAAATGGGTTTTTCTTTCTCTGATGCAATTGAACCAAGTATTTTCAATAGTTTTTTCTGTTCTCATCTCTTAACTTTTTGCCCTAGATGAAAACATTCTAATTATGTTTCCAATTTCTTCACTGATTCTGAAATCTTAAATCTTCAAGGTGTTGCAACCTTCATGAGATTATTGAAGCTTTGAATTCTCATAAATAGATCTGTGATGAATAAGTTTTGTTACACAATTTTTTTCACTTTTGACTATTATACATATTACATATATGCCATTTTATTGAAAATGGCATATGGATAATGCACATATTATATATTAAATTTTATTTGAACCTTGCAACATCCTTTGAAATTATCCTCATTTTGTAGACAAACTAAGGTTCAGATAATGATATGACTTGTTCAGGATCTTATAGCTAGTAAATGTAAGAGACATTTATATAGTTAGAGGCAGGATTTGGAACAAGGACTTTGGATCTAAATGCTACAGCCTTTTTACTACATCATGCTGCCTCTCTTTTTAAAGAGCTCCTCTTAGAACCCAGGACTTGGGTTCTTTTATTACAAGTGAATTGACAGTTCCCATCCCTCTTAGTCATATCTTTTTTCCAGGTATCCTGAATTCTCCTTCTCTCTTGAGTATTCATAAGTAAACTTGACTCCTATTCTCTAAAACTTAACCTACTTCCAACCCTTCATTTTTATTTCCTTACTACACCGAGGTTCATGTTTTTTGGCATTTGTTTTTATGTTTTTTTTAATATTTAACATTTTCTCCTTTTTTCTGACATTCTAGAATGTATTTCTCTGCTCCTTGTATTATGAAAAAGTAGCATGAGGTTTAAAGTAGAAAGTTGGTCAGTTGACAAGTATTTGATAGGGATATATTTTGTATATTCCAGGCATTTGCTAAGCTATAAAGATAGAAAGAAAGGTGAAAATAACTTAGAATTAAGACCTGACTCTTATACTTCTTAGCTGTGTGGCCTTGCTCAAATTATAGTTTTCCCTTTTGGAGCCTCAGTTTCTTCATTTGTAAAATCAGATGTTTTACAAGCTGATCTTAAAGATTTCTTCCTCCTCTAACAGTAATGAATCTTCATATTCCAACAGTGTGTCATCTATCCAAAGATGCACAATACTTTCTATTCTATTAACAATGTTTTATCAAATATGATTATCTTTTTTAAAAATACATCCTTGTTTCTGGATATATTGAGGAATTACTGTACTATCTACCTATAGTGGGGAAGGCATAAAAGGAAATGTTTCATAATACAAAATCTTAATTACATTCTGTTCTAACATTCCTACAGAATTTCCAACTGGGACCAATGGGAAACTAAACAGCAGTAGCTTGCCTTTTTAAAACAGGTTGTTGACTGACTGACTTGTGAGAAAACTAGCATTTCAATGAAACTCTTAGGGATATTTCAAATTGGTGGAGTATATGGTCCCTTGATTAAGTCTGGGTTATATAAACAGAAGAGTGTTTAGATTTAGCTTTTGCAGTGGGAGTCTAGGCAGCTGGTTGTACTTAACTCTAACAAGAAGCTCTGTTAATCAAAGAGATGACTAGATTTTTTAATGGGGGAGGTGGATGAGTAGTTACCTGTGCTATTTTTCCTTCTGTCCCAATACTTTGTGCTCAAAGATTGTTGAGAGGCAAATCGAGTCATTTTGAATGTCCCTCTAAGGACTGGGAACCTATTTTTTTGATTATGTGATGACGTGCCCCACAGATTTTCTCACTGTGAGGTAATCATTTCATTTATCCAAGTTTTACAAAGCCTTTATTATTTTGGTTAGTCCATATTTTTGAAGTTAAGTCACCGGTTTGATGCATTTGTTGTAAAATGTGGTTTAACAGCTTGTTAGCACATTTATTTTTTCTAAATGAAACCCAAAGATATTTTATGCCTGAACAGCAGCAGATTTAAGAGCTGCTGAAAAGCATCAGAGCGTTGGGCATGTCAGCTGTGTAACAATGGCCTTGGAACATCGAACACGCGTGGTAGAGGTTGGGACCAGCAGCAGAGGGAGGCACAAGGCATGTCGTTTGTAGAAGCATCAAGTCTTCGTCTCTCTAAGGGTGCCTTAGAAATCATCAGGGCTGCATTGTGCTTACTGGTTTCAGGTTGTCTGGGATGCATTGAACCATTTTAACAGGCTGAGTTCATGTGGTTTTCTACCCACTGAGATGATTTTTTTTTTCCTTGGACACAGAGCAAAGTAGGAACTTGGTATGTTGAGTTCCGTCTCCTGCATAGGGCTTTGTGAAGTTGTCTCAAAACTACCGGAATGGAACTGAAAGCTATTATAGGTCTCAGTGAGTGCCGGAGGTACTTTGGAAAGCAAATGTGGGAAAGTTGACTATTTCCCAAGTTAGTTATATCACAAATACAAACTCAGTCCCTCTCTTCTGAGTCAGGTTGATGAAAAATGGACATCCTGATTTTGATAAAAGAAAATGTGTGTGTGTGTGTGTGTGTGTGTGTGTGTGTGTGTGTGTGTGTTGTGAGGGGTGAGGGGCAAAGTGAAACTTGAAAATCTTGGAGTGAAATTGAAGTAGATTCTTAAATCTAGTACTAATTTTGTATTGTTTGATTTTTCTGGGGTTGAACAGTTTGCCGAATGTCAGAAGCAGCCCTAGGAAACAAACATCAATTCTTTCAAAGGATTTTTCAGTTGCAGATGAAACCTGTTGCCATATTATTTTCTCCTTCCACATACCCATACTACCACTGACATCAAGTGGTCACCAATCTCTATCTTGCAAACAAAAGCTATAAAACTCCCATATTATGTTTAGGCCATGGAAGGGTGAAGGGAGGGGAGTTGGCAGGGCCTGGGATGTTGAGAGAAGGAAAGAAAAGTTTGTTATTTGATAGTATATATGAGTCACATATGTTTTCAAAGATGGGCTCAATGCTGATAAGCTGTCTATAATCTAACTTTAAAAAAAATATATATTGAACAAGATTGAAGCATTTATGTGGGGGAAAGCCCCATATGTGAAAAATTACAAGTTACTCCACCCAGTGATTACTGAACAATGAATAAGATCCATATTTCCGATCCACCCACTGCCACAAATGCCCCTTTGAGGTTGAGAAAGTTAAGTAGAACCCTGTGTGGAATAGTTGCTTTTTACTTAAATATATTGGTGATGAAAATAAAAGCCAGTCTGGAATGGTAATAGGGCTGATTCATAAGACCACAGAATTTTAGACCTATAAGGGAACTTGGAAATCATCTAGTCTAAATCCTCTATTTTATGAATAAGAAAACTGAGGAGCAGAAAAAAGCAAACTTTTTTGTCCGTGATCATACTTCTTATTCTTGGAAAATATCCCTAGAAATCGGGTACTTTTACTTCTACCAAGCCATACCATATCCTTTGGAATATCAGACTATGAATATGATGTAGTCTTTGAAGATTGTTATTAAGCCCACATTTAGTCAAGTCTACATTTTAAGTCATTTTTTTCTAATAGTAGCAATAGTTAGATAGAAACAGGAATCTTTGAACTAACAGAGGTGAGGGAATGTGATTCGCACTTATAGTTGTCACTGATGATCAAAATACAATGTTTTTTAATTTAATTTGCTTAGATCAATGACCCATAGATTCTTGTGTGTTTTTTTCCACATATGATCTGTGACCCATATAATATCTTTCACTTCTTTATTAGAATATTATCTGATTTAACCTCTATCAGCATGTACTTCTGGGGTAATATATGGCTTTACTCAATTATGAGAGTCATGGTGCTAACTAATATTCAGCAAAGGGTCATACACTTTGCCAGAAGATGCTCAGGGAAATATCAAATTGTCTCTGTTCTCTGAAAACTGTTATCTTTTTGTGGATGATAGAGCTCAGCTCATTAACCCAAGAATGTGGTATACATGGTTTTAACTAAATAAACTTTTGAATCAACTTCCTTAACTTATTCTCTGTTTCAATGGCTTCTGATCATGGAAATTAGCACAAAACGGGTGAAACACATAAGTAAAATTTAACTCTATATAGTCTTTTTTTGGGGGGGAGGGGAACCATAGGTTTTCCTGTCTTACCCTCTCTCAGGCTGGAAATGCAGTAGCTACTTACTGCTGGAACTCTTAATACTATGTTGATTGGCATGAGATCTTTGACTTGTTACATTTCTAATTAGGCTAGTTTGTCCCCCTTAAGCAGCCTGGTAGCCTCTACTCTCTTGAATTCAAAATTTTGATGCTCTACTTAGTGCAGACACCTGATCAAATTTTGTCCATTGCACCTCAGAATTCCAGAGGTCAAGTGATCCCATCAACCTCAACCTCCTCATTATCAGGGATTGCAGCCCTCTAATATGACATCTGGTCAAACTGCATATGCTTTTACATGTTACTGCAGACAACTATAGCAGTTGCCCAAGACTTTTGGAATATTCTATATATTTATACTTCCATACATACTAGGTATCTGTAGTTTTTGCCTTCACCAGTCTATCAGCACTTTATAAAGCTCCAAAGTCATGGATTTTTGGGAAACAATTCAAGTGTCTAGACTCAGTCAGTTGACTGATTTTGATGGGTCTAACCAAGAACAAGAAAACATAACCAATGTTTTACCTCTTGAGGTGTCCTGTGGTGTCAATATCCAATCAGTTGAAGGACCTCATTCCTAATGGTTTACTAAGCCTCTAACTTCTTTTAAAGAGCAATTGTTGGTCATCATGATTCAGAAATACAATCTTGCTATTGCACTCTTAATAAAGAAAAGTCAGAAATTTATTCTCTCCATGTCAATATCATTGATCTTCCCATTTCCTCTTCTCCTAAAGGTTCACACATTGGCTGTCTTGTAACATTTCCCTTCCAGATCTTCACTTTGGAACTAGTTTTGCCTTTTTTTTGGGGGGTGGGGGGGTTGTAGATAGAACTGTTCAGAGAATCTAGTCCTACAGCTTGTTTAATGGGCCATACATATAACTGTCATGACATTGAAACCTCCATAGGTTATAAACCCCTTGTTGCCATAAATATAGATTTTACTTTTCCTGAAATCTTAGATAAATCATGAAAATAGTCGGTGGTTGTGTTTAGGGAAGTAGATCAGGGAAATGAGAGCAATAATGAAAATAATAGATGACAAAAGAACAATAAATATGAGAATGAATGGCATAATTTTTATTTGAATTAAAGGATATATAAAAAACATGCAAAGTAGAATTTTTCACATGATAATATTGTGTTCTTTTTAAAATCTGCCAAATTTTTTTCTTTTCAAAGATATTTTATATTAACTCGATAATCTGCATTTGAATCAACACAATTCTGGTACACAGTAGTCATTTGACATTTTTCATTAATGGTGATCACAGATATTGTTTCAGGTAGTAGTCATTCAGTCAAGATGGTCAGTCAACAGTCATTTTTTAAGTGTTCACTATTTCATACACTTTGCTAAGTGCAAGAGAAACAAAGAAAATAAAATACAAGAACAATAACATGTTCTTGCTCTCAAGGAACTTACATTCTAATTACATACACACACACACAAGAAAATCAGTGTAAATGGGAGGAAATCTCAGAGGGAATGACTGGAAAAGAGTGTGTTGGAGAATGGTAGGCTGTTCAAGTGTATTGCAAAAGGTGGAATCTGACATAAATATTGAAGCAAACCAGTGAAACCAACCGTAGCATGGTTATAAGAATCATAATATTAGAATATATGACTGACATGATGGAACATTAAATAGGGAAAAAAATTCACTAAACTAGAAATTAAGAATTCTGAGTTTGAGATGAAGTACACCATGGGCTAAAAGTGGCAAGTCAATTACCCTCTTGGATTCCTCATCTGTAAAATAGGTATCAGTATATGCCCTTCTCCTTTACACTATTGATATCTCATCTCTATCCACACACTCATCATTATAATTCAGATCTTATTATCTCTCACATTGACTATTACAAGTGGCTTCCCTAGCTCCAGTCTTTCCTCCATTCAATCCATTATCCAAATAACTACCAAATTGATGTACCTGAAGCACAGGTCTGACCATATTACTAATGTGTAAAAGAAGACTCAATAGCTTCTTCTTATTAAAAAAAATCATTTTTTAAAAAGCCTTTCATAATCTGGCTCCAAACTATCTTTTTAGGCTACTACAAATTAATTACTTTTCTTTAAGCCTTTCAATTTCCCTCCAAACTAGCCTATTTGCTGTTCCATGTTCACAATATTCTGCATTAATGAAATATCTGTAAAACCTTTACAATAGTGACTGACACATAGTAGGAAGTTATTAAGTACTTGTTCTCTCCCTGTTTACTGAGCTTCTACACAGTAGCTAGTGTTCTCCTCTCAAGTATCCCTTTCTCCAAATGTCTTTGACTCTTTGTAATTAATTTAGACATGTTCATTGTCACAATGACAGCATAAGACAAGAAATATTAAGAACAAAGTCAAAAGACTAAAAATGAAATCTAATATAAGGTATCTTATCGTATAAACCATTAAAAATCATTGGACTCTTTGAATGTCATGACTTCCTGGAATGTCTCTTCCTTTTTTCCTCCTCCCCCCCAAAAAAGATCCTAGGTATATTTCAGATATTCTTGAAAGAAAACTATCTAGATATTTTATAACCAGGGGACAAAGTAGAACTGAATGAAATCCTAAAATGAAAGCTTTCAGGTCAAAATATTGCAAACAATCAGCAAGAAATAATTTAAGTATCAAGGAACTACTATCAGTATCATTTACAATTTAACAGACACTATTATAAAGAAGTGGAAAACTTGGAATATGATGTTTCAGAAGACAAAGAGCATGGGATTATAGCCAAAATTGTTTTTACCCAAGAAAACTGAGATCAATACTACAGAGAGAAAATTGATTTTTTTTTTGAGAAAATTGATTTTTAATGAAGCAAATTTTTTCCAAGTATTCCTGATGAAAAAACCAGAGCTGGAGAGAAACTTTAAAATTCAAATATAGGAATGAAGAAAAACATAAAAAGCTAATAGTAAATGATCAATGATAAATGACTAAACAATGATAACCTACTTATACTCAGATATGGGGAGATGACACATGTATCTTTTCTGAACCCTAACATCATGAGTGTTAACAGAGGTAAACCAATTGGTTTACCGGAGAATGCTTCTTTTGTCTCTTGGTAATCAAAAGAATATAGGAGAAAAGATAGAGAATAGAAAGAAAAGTTAGATAAAAGGAGAAGGAGATGAAAGAGAATAGCTGATAGTTGAAGCTTATTCTCATCTTAACTGACTAAAAGAAGGAATAATATCAGCATATACAGAGTTGGGTACAGAAATACATTTCACTCAACAGTGAAATAAATGGGAAAGGGGAGAAAGAAAAAGGAAATTAGAGGGAGGATAGATTAAGAGAGGTGTTCATTTTACACAAAATAAATTCGAAGGTTTACAAAACTATCAGTAGTTCTTTGTCAGAGAGCCAAGAATGGGAATTTGAGGGGATATCCATTATTTGGGGAATGTATGATTATGGTATATAAATATAATAGAATACTATTATGCTGAACTTTTTCTTCTTTTAAAAATTAATTTATCAATGCTTTTACTAACATTTTTAGAATAAAATATTATATTTTAGATCATTCTCATTACTCAAACAATTGTTAAGCCAATTGTGTGGTAGTAGCAGAGAAATAAATTCAAAGTCAAAATTCCATACTCTACTGAATTTTTATTAGCATAACAACCAACCACACATCCAGAGGATTAATAAGACATGCAGCCCATTTCCTGAAAGAGAGGAAGGATTCAGAATGCAGAATGAGACAATTCCCCATTTCCCCCCTTCCCCATGACCAATGTGAAAGATGTTTTGATTGTTTTATTATTAATTTATTATTTATTAAAATATGTTTTATTTTTCTTGTGTTTTTATTGGAGGGCAGGAGTATTAGGGTAAGAAGGAAAATCTTGCTTGGTTAAAAGAAATAAAATATTAATTTTTTTTAAAAGACAGCTTAAATATCACCTTCTTCTAAAAGAGATCTTTTTTGAGGCCCACAGCAGCTAGCACTCTCCTTTGCCACACAACTTATTTTTCTTTTTATCTTTTATATATATCTGTATATGTGCAAAGGCACTGGGTGGCACAGTGAAGTGCTGGGCCTGAAATCAGAAAAGCCTGGTTCAAATACAGCCTCAGACATTTACTGTGTGACCCTGGTCAAGGCCACTCAACCCTGTTTGCCATAGTTTCCTCATCTTTAAAACGAGTTGGAAAAGAAAGTGGCAAACTACTCCTGTGTTGTTGCCAAGAACTCTCCAAATGAGGTCATATATAGATTGGAATTGGACTGGAACAAGACTGGAACAAGACAGGAAAACAACTGAACAACATATATGTACACATTGTTTTTCCTATTTAGAATGGAAAGTCCTAGAGAACAGAGAAGGTTTCACCTTTGATTTTGTATCCCAAATATTGACAGAGTGATCTATATTTAGGGCATATAATCCTCATGAATCTCTAATGGAGACGTTGGATTTTTTTAATGTGAGTATAAGAATTTACATTTATCACTGTTTAACTTCACCTTAATAGATTTTGTTAACATTCTAGTATATTCAGAAATTTCTAAATCTAACTGTCATTCAATATGACAAGTCAGAAACTTTTATGAACAGGGAATGTTTTCCTTTATTTATATCACTGAGTAGAATGATAAATAGTATTAAGTCAAGCACAGCCCCCTGGGATCCTTTATCCAAGAGACTGTTTTCTGAGGTAACATCAAAACATTACAAGGAAATTATGCTTTTTCTTGTTTCTGTTCCTTCAACCAATTCCAAATCTACCCGAGTATATCATTTATCATATACGTCTCTAACTTTTCCATAAGAATAGCCCAAAAGACAGTGCCAAATAATTTGCCACTGAACCAAGATAAATAGTATTCACGATATTCTTCTGATTCAGTCGGCTAAAATGAAGAAGGAAAATGATAAATGTTGGAGAGAATGTGGAAAAATAGGTACAATGATGCAGTGTTGGTGGAGCTGTAAACTGGTCCAACCATTCTGGAAAACAATTTATAATATGTCCCCAAAGCTATAAAATTGTATATACCCTTTGACCCTGAAATATCACTACTAGATCCATAAATCAAAGAGATGAAAGAAAAAAGGACCTATTTATAAAATGTTTGTAGCAGTTATTTTTGTAATGCAAAGAATTGAAAATTGAGGGGATGCCCAGTAATTGGCGAATGACTGAACAAATTGTAATGGATTACTATTTTGTTATAAGAAATGACAAGCAAGATGACTTCAGAAAAACCTGGGAAGGTATATATAAATTGATAAAAAAAAAATAAAGTAACCAGAACCAGGATATCACTATATGTGTCAACAATATTGTGACAGTGATAAATTATGAACAACTTAGCTAATCTGACTAATACAATGATACAAGACAATTTCAAAGGACTCATGATGAAAAATTGCTATCCACCTCCAGATAGAGAAGTGATGAATTCTGAGTACAAATTGAACCATATTTTTTTACTTTCTTTTTTCAAATATGGAAATATATTTTGCATCACTCCTCATGTATACTTAATATCATATTGTTTGTCTTCTCAATAGATGAAGGAGAAGCTGAAATTAGGGAAAGTATATGGAATTCAAAATATTTTTAAAAGTTTAAAGTAAAGGAATAATAAATTAGCAAAAAAAAAAAAAAAAAGGAAAGAAAGAAAAAAGAAAGAAAAATATTCCTTTGATTCACCATCCTAGAAATTCTGCCAATACATGAGGGTTTCATTTCCCTAGTGGCCGTTTTTATTTTGTTCTTTCTCATCTAAGCATTCTTCTACTTGTTAGAGAAAATAGCAGCAAAACAAGAGTTCAGCCTCTTTTCTGTCTTCAATGACTACATTCATATCTACTCTAACCAGTATTATACTGTATCATTTGTTATTGTAGTTAAGATTGTTCCTTATCAGAACAATATTAGTGTGAGGCAATGATGATTTATTTTTTTCCTGGATATGGAAATTTAGAAGACACAATACCATCTCAAGTCTTTCAGGCAATTGGAAACAGCCAAGCTTCTCATCCAGTGATAGAAATATTTAGTTAAAATATGAAATTCCAGAAAGTTTATTTTCCCAGTGATTGAACCCAAGGCTGGTTTTCCCTGGGTCCATTCCTTGCTTCCACTTCTCCATTTCTCTTGTCCAAAGAACAAAAAAAAAATTCCAGTTGAGGACATTTCAACTCTTGGGAGTAACTAGCTGGAAATACTGTAGAGTGATAAAATTAGAATCAGAAAGACCTCTCTGCGTTAAACTCAGACATTTTCTGGCTGTATGACCCTAGACAAATCACTTAGCCTCTCAACTTTAGTTCTTATGCCACTTACCTCTCAGAATTATTGTGCCTTTCAAACAAGATAACATGTAAAATACTTAGCAAATCTAAATGTTCAATATTAATACTTTTACATTATTATAGTGATCTTATATATACTGTTTTCTCATTTCTATTGTATCCATTCAAGCAGTTTTTCTCTTGCTTCTCTGAATTCTTCATATTATTAATTTTTAACAACACACTATTGTACCATTATTCACATACTTTCTATCACTGAATTTGAGTCAAATTGGATTAAAAGGATTTTGAATATTTTAATAGATTTTCCAGCTATATATTCAAACTTTTTCCAAATGAATGGATTCACAACGCCACTAACATTTTATTTGTATACCTATCTTCCTATTGTTCCCCACCCCTAACATTGTCTATTTCCATTTTCTATGCCAATTAGCTAAATGTTTGGTGAAACTTGAGTTATTCTAAACTGAATATCTCTAATTAGTTATTTGGAATATTTTTCTTATAGTTGATAGTTTGAATGGACCTGAAAACCATTGATGTTTTATCATTTATCTCTTAGAGAATAGTTCATTATATGTTTTCTCAATTAATTCTCTATATTTCTCATATATATATATATTTGTTTAAGATATTTGATTCAAATATTTTCCTTGTTTTTTCATATTATAACTGCACTGATTATACTTATAAAAGAAATTTTGAATATCATGTAACTGAAATTTTTAATTATATCTTCTATTATCTCTTCTAGTTCTTAAGAATTTTTTAACCTAACCTTAGTTGTATAAGATCCTCATTTGTTTTTATGCTGTCACATTTTTATTTGATAAAGTATATAACTGGGGCTTGTTGTAATATTTGATTTAAGATCCTGAAACTAAGTTAATTTTGACAAGTTATTTTCTAGTTTTTCCACAGACCTTGTCAAATAATTAGTCCTTAGCCTAATAGTTGATGTTTCAAGTTTATAAAACCTAGATTGATTGCTATATTAGATTGCTTTTGGATCTTGCTTCTCTTGAATTCTTTACTGACCCACTTTTCTGTTTTTAAGCAGAACAAAATAGTTTGGGTAGTTATTACCTGGTAAGTCTTTTTGCCATTATTATCCAGGAAATTCTAGACCTTCAACAAATTAATTTTGAATTTTGTGGTTACTTTGTTTCATTCTACTGGATAACACCTTGATATTTTGAATGGTATAGTACTAAATCTATAAACTAATTTACGTAGTATAATCATTTTGACATTGGTAAAACTAACAAGGAAAATTATTACATCTCAAATTGCTTAACCCTTCACAATTTTGAAAGAATATTTTGTGATTGAGTCTGTCTAGGCAGTTTAAGTCACAAATATTACATACAGTATTTATTTATTTTAAATGGAATTTCTTTAATTCCCAAACTTATTGGGGCAAAAATCCCATTGTTTTATTATAAATACTTTTGGCTATCTATCTATCATCTATGTTATCATTATTATATTGAGAAACAGCCTTTCTGCATATCTTTTGATGTTCTTAACATGAATGATTGCCATATTTTCTAAAAGGATTTTTTTGGCATGTATTAATGAAGTTACATAATTTTTATATATTTTTTTTGCTTACATGATTAATTATACTCATTTTTTCCTATTGAATTTCTGGGCAGGTAGGTGGCACAGGGAACAGAGCATTCTTCACTGCATGGGAAAGAGTTACCAACTACAGCAACCATAAGTCAATGGAGGACAGTTATCTCTGTCCATAGATCCTCAACTGAATTTTCTCAATTGGAAGCAAAAAGAGTAGGCTGAAAGAGCTATACTTCTCCTCTATAGAGGGGAGACATATTAAAACACAGCATCTTCCACTCCTCCACAGCCCCCAAAGGATGATGAGGGTGGCTAAAAGAAGGGAAAGATATATTTTTTGAACCAGAAGGAAATACTCTGTATAGAAGAATTTGGACAGAGTTTTAGATGACCCTAAGTGTATTTGAACAGTAGAAGTGAAGTTAAAGCTGAGATGTAATGTCTTTTGAGATCAGTTCAATTGTGAAGTCCTATAGGAAGCAACAGTCTTATGAGTGTAGGACCAACAAAAGGTAGCATGATGATACAGTCATAAGTAAGCATCTGTGCATTGTCTAAGGTATGAATTGCTCTTTTATCTGGGTGACATGATTTTTTTTAATAACTAAGATATTTTACTAAATGCCTTTGTTTTGAACTACATATATACACTAGTGAACATGTGAAAGTGAATACATTGATGAACTATGAAATGGAGATTAGTATGACTAAAAATGTACCTAAAACTTTAGGTCCACAGTCCAAGTGTGCCTTTTATGTTACATTTTTTTGTTTCTTAAGAAGCTTTCTTTTGATTTTCTTCATTTTTAGAAATATTAATTCATGAAGGAGAAAGTATGGCAGAATAGAAGTGACTCTCTATACCAAGTATGGTAATTGTTAATAAATGCTAGGTAATTGATGGTTTTCACTTTGTTTTTCTGGATTAATCTAGAACCATAGTAGATTCTATTTAAACTTCTAGCTTTAAACATTTATGTAAACATTTTATATTTTAAATGAATTTGTTATGGTATGAATACATATTTATATTTTTCTTTCAGATCCATTCTACTATCTTCCTCCATTTTATCAGCAAGTTAATTTCATTAATTTTCACGGTTGTGATTATTAAATTTGCTTTTCACTCTATCACACTTAATTGTAATGTTCTCTCCTCAACTCTTTGCTTCACTACCTCACCTTGCTGTTATTTCATAAGGCTTTATAATATATTAGGGACATTTCCCATATCCTTTGCTTGCTTCAATATACATCTGGTATGTCTTTGGTTTCAAGGTAGTGAGGTGTGAATATTATGTTGAAAACCACTGTTAAGCTATCTTGGTGGTTAAATGTTCCTGACAAATACATTTTTATCAGTCCCTTATAGTGATTACACTGCATCTAGGGCCAAAGATCCCAGAAACTAAGTTTCAGAAATCCCAATCAATCAATCAATCAATCAGTATTTGTTAAGCACTTACCATGTGCCACACATTATGCCAAATTCCATTTTTAGACTTCATGATCTTAACCAGCTGTTCATTTCTCAAATCTTTTTCTTCTAAAGTACTTACTCCCAAGAGAGAGCAATGACAAAAATACTATCTATACTCCTGAAGTCTTCAGTTTCTTCTTTAAATTTTAATTATTTATAGTAGTGCTTTCTAGATTCTTTTTGGTAATACTTTTGCATTGTAGATTGTATGAATCTGCAGAAGTGGGAAGTATTAGGAATGACAAGTTTGGGGAGGACTTAAAGGACTTAAAGGATCTGGATGCCTCACAAAGAAGCCAGGACTTAGAGGATTTGGATACCTCAGGAGGAAGTCAGTAGAATTCTATTTTATTTTATTGGCAATAGGATTTGGATCAAAATGAGATATTTGTAAAGTATTTTACAAACTTAAAAGCACTAGCATTTATTCACAGGTCATAGGAGATTTTTGAATAGGTGAATGACTCGGTTAGGACTGGGCATCTATAAAAAGGATGGATTGGAAACAGGACAGACTGGAAGCAGATTTAGCATTTAGGGGCTATTATATTAAGTTGTACAACCAGGATGGTGGTAGTTTCAGTAGTGTGACATTACCAAACATTAAGAAATGGTTTCATGCTCCTGGTTATATTTTTTAAAAATTACAAATAAATATTAAAATTTAATAGCCATTTAATTTTTGAAATATTTAAATAAAATATAAGTTTAATAAAACAAATTTAGACATTACTTGAATATTGTTTTAGATTATAAAATATTTAAATAAACTTATTGTTAAGTATTTAATTATGGAAAGAAATGAGAATGTGAAACTTATCATGAAGTATCTTATTCAGCATTGTTCATCATATTTATAGCAGTCCCAATTAACACAGATCATGAACAATCATGTCCTTCTTGTTAATCACTAAGTAAATTGCTTGCAAATTTGTTATATTTGGGAAAATGTATCTAAAATATTATTTTAACTCACCTTTTTATTATTTATTATCATTAGGCATTAAAGCCATTTTATAATATTTTACTGCATATTTTCTACTAAATTGTATTACATGTGGAAGGTCCCATCCCAGTTAAAAAAAAAAGTTTTAAGAACCTCTGGATTAATTTATGGGAAGCCTTTCAGTGAGGGCTTAATCTCAGGACCATAGCCAAAATGATGCAGTTAGAAGGATAGAATTTGGGGCTGGGGGTCCCAAGATTGAAAC
The DNA here is from genome assembly GCF_016432865.1 of Antechinus flavipes. NCBI lineage: Eukaryota > Metazoa > Chordata > Mammalia > Dasyuromorphia > Dasyuridae > Antechinus > Antechinus flavipes. The sequence continues at coordinate 175,235,424 of NC_067399.1, read as the reverse complement.
AGTATGACTGCCTCTTTATTGCAGACTTCAAAGGAAACCTGCATACAAATGGATAAATTGTTATTTTAATGTTCTTTTGTTTACTTAAACTAGACTCCTACAAGGGAGGGGTAAAGCTAAAGGGATTTGAACTTTGATCTCTTCATATGTTCTTAGAGCTGAATAAACTCTTTTTTTCTCCACAATATCAATGTGGAGGAGAAAATGACATATAAGTCTAACCATCTAGCATTTCTCAATACAGACCGTTGCACCAAAGCAAGTCATATTTTTCCTACTTCAAGATGGCTTTGCAGTGTTGCTACTGAACAATATACCTGCTTTATTGGTAGGCTTTCTTGGTCATGTCCAGGTCCACAACCAATTCAAATATGAAACATGTTAAAATGGTATTTTGTGTTTGTGTTCCCAAGAAAGAGAGACAGAGATAGAAGGCCTATCATTGCTAATGCGAGGGCACCTTGGTTGAGGAACTGAGTTCATATTAGTCCTCAGACAGTTATTAGCTGTGTGACCCCAGGCAAATTATTTATATCTGCTTGCCTACCAAAAAAAGACCTAATGAGTATGCAAAGTAACTTTATTTTGCTCTACACAAAGCAAAAAATGGTCTTATGAAGTATAAATTTTGAATGTTACCAGCAATTCAGGTAATGACTTTGCTCTAACTACTAGAAATTCCAGGTACAAAGCAATAATTGTTTTGAGAGACACAGTCTCTCAGTGTTCCTCTTCTACAAGAATTTCATTATTTATAGTTTCTGGAAAAGAAGCAAAAAGAGCCTCTAATACATATGAAGAAATTATCATTGTATTCCTGTTGGGACCAGGAACAGGAATGCCTGATTTTATATGTGTTTTATTCTTAAGTAGTTCTGTGGTCCACTCTGGAGTAAAAAAAAAAAAATTCCTAATTTTATATATTTTAGACATTTAACAAAAAGCCTAAATCCTCAGGCTTCCTTAGGTTTTCCCATTAATGATATGTATTAGGGTGGAACCTGTCCAGCCAAAGGATGGGTTGTTGTCAGTATAATTCTATTCTTGAAAAGTGAAAGTGGTTATTGATTAGGTCTTTTAAGAAAAATTAAATTATATATATAAGAAAAATTAAATTTTATATATATGTATGTATATATATATGTGTGTGTGTATGTATATATATATATATAAAAATCCTATTACTAGTCAGTTAACTAGTATTTCTACAGTATTCCAGGAACTGTGCTAATACTACATTTACAAGGAGAAGCAAGAAACAAATATTCCATTCTCTCAAATATCCCAGTCTAAAGGGGGCAGACAGGCAAACAATTATATATAAACAAAATGTATGCAGGATAAATTAGAGATGATCTCAAAGGGAAGTCATTAAAATTAAGGAGGATTGAAGAAGGCTTCTTGAAGAACATGAAACTTTTAACTTTGAAGGAACTAAGGGAAGCTAGTAAGCAGGGATGTAGATGGATAGCATTAGAGCTAGTGAAAATAACTAGAGTAGGGACATGGAATGTTCTGCTGGAACAACAACTAAATGGCCAACGTAAGTAGGTCATTGTGTATACAGAGAGGAGTAAAGAATGAAAATACTACAGGGGAGGGTTGTGAAAAGTTTTGAATGCCAGAAGATTTTATATTTGATCACAAAGGTAATAGGAAACCAGTGGTGTTTATTGAATAGGGAGGTGAGATGGTCAGACCTGTTCATTAGGAAGATTATTTTAACAGTTTTCTCCTACATTGGGCTCCAATTCATAATGAACTTAAATGTCTTTTCTGGTGTTGTCCCCAAATTTTTTTTTTTTTAGTGATATGTGAAATAATTTGCCTAGATGCATTTGACCTACAATTAGCATTTTGCTGTTAGTGTTCACATATAAATACAAAAGCTGCCCTTGGATATTGTCTGAAAAGACCTCTATATATCCGTTTGTCAACATTAACTCATTTTCTCCTGTCCTTCAATCTTGTTCAGAATCCAGATATTTTCTGGTCACAAATCATCCCATTTCTTCATCACTGCTCTACAATCATCTGTTCCCATCTCTCTCAGTTCATTTCTTTTCTTTTCCTCAAGATGCTCTTAATTTTTTTTTTCTTTTTAGATTGCTAAACCTTCCCAAGATATCTTGGAGTTCACTGGCTAGATTTCTTTCTTAAGGACTATGCCTTAAACCAAAATCACTCTGACTCTCATTGATTGGCCAGTGATAGGTCCCAGACCAAGCCCTAAATGATTATTGTTTGGGTCCTGATAGAGTCAGAGTAAATGTAAATAGTATTACAATGATAGCAATCATTTCTGTTTTGTTCAGAAACTAGAGGGTCTTCCTCTCTCAGATTTATTTATTTCGGATTTGTTTTTCTTTTTTAACTAGGTGAAAGAGGCTAGGTAGCCTTAATCACTGAATGGGTGTATCCTTAGTCAAACTGAGATTTGTTGAAAATCTTTGTTTAAAAAAGTCAGTCTTCCCCTAAATCCAGGGCCATCCCCAGTTGTCCTGATCTATATCCATCCACTGGACCCAGATTGTTCTGGAAGGGAAAGTAAAGCAGTTGACCTTGCCCAGCCCTCCCTAACTTAAATCCAATTAATTTGCCTGTCATGGTATCTGCTCCCTGATGTCATAGTCCTCTTCAAGAACAAAGGACAAACAACAACAATCTTTTCCTCGCCTTTCCAAAATTGGTTCCTATTCACTGCCTATCTCTCGGCCTTCATGAAATATCTAGACATTAATTATAATGCTCATTACATTTAAGCTGAATGGCCTTATGTGTGTGCTGACTTTATACTGTTGGATTATGTGTGTGTGTGTGTGTGTGTGTGTGTGTGTGTGTGTGTATGTAGTGTGTGTGTGTGTGTGTGTGTGTCTGTGTGAGAGAGACTGAGAGAGAGAGAGAGAGAGAGAGAGAGATGGAGGGAAGGGATGTGGTTGATGAATATTGTGAAGTTGAAGCCCAAGATTATGAAGTTAAATCTCTATTTAAATCACAAATATTTATTTTGGACCTATTATGACTCTAGTGCTATTATAGATAATATGAAGTTGTTTGTTTTATAGGAATGATGAAAATTTTTGCCTTTAAAAAAGTTATAGTACAATTTTAAATATATGATGACATAAAATCAAATTCCTATCTCCAAGTCCCACTGTCCATCTAATACTTCCTAATGTACTGGTACATAGCAACTAGAATTTTTTTTTCCTCTCTTTTTTTTTTTTTTTAAAACTCTTTGCTCTTCATTGCCATATTCACACTCTCCCTTTGATACTATTTCTCATGAAACTCTCCACTTTTAAAGTCTACTCTATCAAAATCTATCACCCATGTCAGATTATGGAGGTTATGATCTATTACCTTTCAGATCATTCTTCTTACTTTTTCAAGTAGTCCAGAACCTAGGTCATTGTATTCCTCTTTCTAAACTCTGGTCTTTATACAATGGTTCTTAATTAAACATATTAATTCTACCTCAAAAACTCTAAACTTCTGTCATGAAAATAAATTTGTGGTATTGATATAACTGACTCCTTTTTTTGTATTAGTTCACCATTTTCTGATGAAGTTTTTTGATGTTTGTTTTTATAAATCATTTTTCAATATTTGAGTTATACATGTATATGGTCTATAGAGTGGCAAACATATGTGTTCATAAACAATTACTAAACATATAGGACCTCCAGATAAGACAGATCACCAATGAGAAAATTTGGTTAAAAAAACTTTTTCCTTAGTTTATATTACCAAGAATCAACCAGATTAATTGGTAAACAATTTAAGTCATTAATAGTCATTCAGAATTTTAATATAATCAGCCAGATCTCCTTGTTACACCTATAGGAAACTCACTGGATGCCCCCAGCTTCTAGTTTGACATTAGGTGATACTCAAAGTAGTTCCCATGTTTTCCCTGGAGACTCAAGTATTAGCCATGTTTATCTGAATGCAGTGCTGTATGACTGAGGTTTATTGACTTTTCCAGAAAACATCTCAGAGGGGGTTACATGACTTTTGGTTGGGCAGTGAGGAAACCATGTCACTGAGTATCATCATTATGAGATAGCTTACTAGGAAACCTTGAAAAATCAGAGTTTGTTTATTGTAAGGCTAATATTTGTATTGCCTAATAGAGAATATGAACTCATGTTTGCATGGATTTAATTAATAAATTTTGATTGCTAGAACTGAGAAAAGTAATTTCTAATTAGTGATTGCATTGTAATAGTTAGCATAATTAACTAAATCCATTTTGTTCATGAATTCTACACCATTTCTCCCAATTCCTCTGTCTTCTCAAATCTCATGATCAACTAATCTTAACCACCTCACCATCCAAAAGGGTTGGTTACATTCTAAATTTTTCTACCATCTCAAATCTACTTTTGTGGTCAGAAACACTGATATCCCACTATCTGATCATAACTTTTCTATTTTTCATTTTGAGATATCCAATGTGAAATTGGTGACAAGGCTGCACCTCAAGGAAAAGACTGGGACTGAGAATATGCTGCAGATACAGTTGTCATCTGTATAGAGATACTAATTAAATACATGTGATTTAAGGACCTCGCCAGCCAGCTTTTAGTGATTTTGAACAGGATGTCTCATAGACATTTCAAATTCAATACATCTACAAAAGAATTCAGTATTTTTTTTCACAAAGACAATGTCATTTCTTATTTTTGTCAAAGGTGATCCTTCCAGTGTACCTGGTTCAGAAATTCATCATTTGCATCAATTTTTCACTCTTCCTCAGCCTATATTCATTTAGTTGTCAATTCTCTTTCTTCTTCTGCAATATCTCTCCCATCTTACTATTAAAACAATAACTATTTCAATTTAGGCTCTTATCATTTTTTGCATGAACAGTTACAATGGTCTTTATATTTATCCCTCATCTTTGTCTCTTCCCACTCCAGCTGCCTTATACTTTAACCACAACTGTGATCATGTCACTTCAATAATTTCTAGTTTTAAGCACACTTAATATAAAGTCCAACGGTTTCTATTGCCTTTAGTATCAAATATAAATTTCTCAGTTTGACTTCTAAATCCCTTCATAGCCTGGACTCATCTGTTAGTTTCATTATATATTACTTTCCTCATATTCTAAAGATTAGCCAAATAGCCTTTTGGCTGTTGTACACACACACCCACACCCACACCCACACACACACACACACACACACACACATACCCGCATACCATTTTGTCTGTGTGCCTTTGCCCTGGCTATCCTACCTCCTTACATGTACATGCTCATTCTTTCTACCTTGTACAATCCCTAATGTCCTTCATGGCTCAGTTTTAGAATCATCTCCTTTAAAAAAAAATACCTTTTTACTTTCAAAATATATGCAAAGATAATTTTCAATATTCACTCTTACAAAACCTTTTGTTCAAATTTTTTTCTTCCTCCCTTCCCTTACCCCTTTCCAAGATAAGTTAAATTGATACAATTCTTCTATACATATTTTCATAATTATCATGCCACACAAGAAAAATTAGATCGAAAAGAATAAAAAAAATGAGAAATAAAACAAAAAGCAAGCAAACAACAATAAAAAAAAGATGAAAATGCTATGTTGTGATCTTCATTCAGTCCCAACAGTCCTTCCTCTGGATGCAGGTGGGCTCTCTCCATCACAAATCTATTAGAATTGGCCTGAATCATCTCATTGTTGAAGACAGCCATATCCATCAGAGTTGATCATTGTCTAATCTTGCTGTTGTTGTGTATAATGGTATCCTAGTTCTATTTACTTCACTTAGCATCAGTTCACATAAATCTCTCCAGGCCTCTCTGAAATCACCCTGCTGATCATTTCTTATAGAACAATAATATTCCATAACATTAATATGCCATAACTTATTCAGCCATTCTCCAACTGATAAGCATTCACTCAATTTCCAGTAGAACCATCTTCTTGAGATTCTCCCTAGTCATAGTTGTTTTAGCCCTTACTTTTTTTAGTTGGTTGGTTGGATGTTGTCTTTCATTTATGAAGAGGACCAAAATAACATCATTATGTTAGAGACAAGTTATACTGTGTTGGACCGTGGCTGACCAAACCAATATGATTTTGGAATACTCTTCCACAAATCAGAAACAAATAGTCTATGTTAACTTTGGATACTCTCTAAATCTTCACATCTCACATTTCTTTTAACCTACTTCAATTCTGTCTTGCTCATAGATCACAGGACTTTCTCTGAAGAAGACACTTGTGCTGGGAAGTCCTGTACCACTGTGCCTCAAGTCACATAATTAATTCTAAACATCTTAAGAAAGTGAAGCTGAAAGCACAGTGGACACAACACTGACTCTGAAGTCAGGAGGACCTGAGTTCAATCCAATCTCAGACACTTAATACTGTGTGAGCCTGGGCAAGTCATTTAACCCCAATTGCCTCTCAAAAAAAAAAAAATAGCAACAAAGTTCTAAGAGAGATATTGAGAATATTCTTGTATTGTTTTTTGTTTTGTTTTGTTTTGTTTTGTTTTGTTTTTTTACCACCTCATGAACACTTGTATTGTATGAATTCTACTTTAAATAGACTTTTTGACAAGTGTGCATTTGGCATTCAAATAATGTGGCCAGTGCATTGGGAGTTGCACTTTCTTTCTTCCCTAAAATTACCTTTTTGTATTCTGTATAGTCTAACATATGTACCTGTAATTGTCCTTGAAAATTTTAAATACCAACTTGGGGGGCAGAGCCAAGATGGTGGAGCAGGCACACACGACTCTCTAAGCTCCTTTCATTCCCCTCATAACCAACTATTTAATGCAGCCTCAAAAATAACTCTTCACTGCTTAAATTCATGAAGATTAGAAGCACTACTACTTACCAGCCGAAGTCAATCCGGAAGCTCGCCAGGAAAGGTTTGTCCTGAGGGGCCAGGAACAGACTAGCACAGGCAGCGAGAGGCTAGCGTCCTGAGCAGACCAGGGGCGGGGGTGATCTCTGTGGCTAGAGAAGTTATAGAGACAACTCTGCTATAGGCTAACTGCTCTGCCTTGATTACAAAGCAGTAAACTGGCAGAGAAATTAAAGCCTAAAACAGAGGGTCCTCTAAAAAACGCCAGAACCTAACGAGATCTGGCTGTAACCCCTCAAATCTGGAAGTGACTCAGGCAGACTTTACTGCAGCCCTGCAGCCACATCCTGCAGTTCAGGGCTTTTGCGGAGGCAGTTACAAATCTGCACGGCAGGGGGCACAACCTGGGCAGCCTCTAATCGTCAGTGTGGGGGGCTCGGCCTGGGGCAATAGAACCTCCCCAGCTGACTGTGCTTCCCGGGCAGACAATTCCAGTCCCTGCAAATCCATTCACTGCTCAACTGCTAATACCCATAGCCCCAGGGCAGGCTTTGGCTTGGGAAGTGAAACTCTCACTGCTCAGCGTCTAGCCCCAGGGCAGTCATTATCTCACACAGCCAGAGTTCTTTGAAGGGCATTTTCCCAGCCCAGTCCTGCAGGCCTGAGTTACTTTCAGGTGGGGAACTCTTTCCCAGAACACTCCAGTACCTCGCTGCTTTTTGTAGCTGGCTGGCAGGACAGCTACCTGTGTCCATACACCTTTCACTGCTCTGCAGAGGAAGCTGGTAACCTCCTGGCTCTGAAGGCAGACCTTACAGGCTTTAACAAAATGAGTAAAAAAATCAAAAGAACGATTAATAGTTTCTACACAGAAAGAGAACAGCTTTTCAACCCTGAAGAGACTAATAGCAGACAGTCTCCAGACAATTGTTGGTCTCCAATACAAAAGGCTCTCCTAGAAGAGACTATTAAAAATCTTAAAAGAGAGCTAGAAGAGAAATGGGGAAAAGCACATAACTCACTAAAAGAAAAATTTGATAAAGTGGAAAAAGAAAACAACTTCCTGAAATGTGAATTGGAAAAGGTAAAAAATTCCCAAGAAGTGCAGGGGAACAGAGTTTGCGAATTGGAAAAAGAAAATGACTCACTAAAAAAAAAAAAAAAAAAAATAGTGAAATGGAAAAAAATTCCATAGAGCAAAACAACTCAACTGGACATATACAAAAAAAAGTTTAAAAAGCTAATGAAGAAAATAACTCACTAAAAATCAGAACTGAACAAATAGAAATGACTGATTCATTGAGACATCAAGAATCAGTCAAGCAAAACCAAAAAAATGAAAGATTGGAAAAAAATGTCAAATATTTACTTGAAAAAACAACAGACCTGGAAAATAGATCTAGGAGAGATAACCTGAGGATCATCGGACTACCAGAAAATTATGATGAAACAAAGAGCCTAGATTTATTTTACAGGAAATCATCAAAGAGAACTGCCCAGAAGTAATAGAACTGGAAGGGAAAATAGGTGTTGAAAGAATTCATCAAACACCTTCTGAAAAAGACCCTAAAATAAAGACTCCGAGGAATATTGTGGCCAAACTTCAGAATTTTCAGACTAAAGAAAAAAAATTTAAAAGCAGCCAGGAAAAAACAGTTCAAATACCGAGATGCCACAATAAAGGTCACGCAAGATCTGGCTGCCTCAACATTAAAGGATCGAAGGGCCTGGAATCCAATATTCCAAAAGGCAAAAGAACTTGGAATGCAGCCAAGAATAAACTACCCAGCTAAGCTGAGTATTTTTTTCCATGGAAGAAGATGGACATTTAATGAAATAGAGGAATTCCATCTGTTTCTAAGTAAAAAAACCAGACTTAAACAAAAAAATTTGATTTCCAACAACAGGAATCAAGAGAAGTAGAAAAAGGTAAAGGGAACTCTTGAGAACTGTATTTCTGTTGTGGATATACATCAAAACCATATGTATAATTTGATTTTACCGATATAACATAAAAAAGGAAAGTAGAAATGGAAAGGGGATAGTGTCAGAAAAAGGGAAGAGGGGAGACAAAAAGAGGGAAACTACATGTGACAGTGAGGCAAAGGAAACCTATCATATATGAGGGAACTTAGAGAGGGGGAAGAACATTGTGTGAATCCTACTCTTATCAGAATTGGCTCAAAGAGGAAACAATTTACATTTTGTTTTACAGAGATTCTTCTCTCACTTCATTAAAAAGTGGGAGAGGAAAAGGGAGAAGGAAAAAGAGTAATAAGGGAAGGATACAAGAAAGGGAAAGGGATTCAAAGGGAGGATGGAGGGATACTAAAGAGGGAGAGCTGCGTGACGTTAGTGGGACCAATAAGTTTAATACTAGGGAAGAAGGGAAGGAGGGCAAGAAAAAGATATAATATATAATATATAGTATAATCTGGGGATATTAGGATGGCAGGAAATACAGAATTGGTTATTTTAACCGTAAATGTGAATGGGATGAACTCTCCCATAAAGAAGAGGCAGATAGCAGACTGGATCAAAAGTCAGAACCTTACAATCAGTTGTTTACAGGAAATGCATTTAAAACAGGGAGATACATACAGAGTAAAGGTAAAAGGCTGGAGTAGAATCTATTATGCTTCAGGTGAAGTAAAAAAAAGCAGGGGTAGCCATCCTTATCTCAGATCAAGCAAAAGCAAAGATTGATCTAATTAAAAGAGATAAGGAAGGAAACTATATCTTGCTTAAGGGTACTATAGACAATGAAGCAATATCAGTATTAAACATATATGCACCAAGTGGTATAGCATCTAACTTCCTTAAAGAGAAGTTAAGAGAGTTGCAAGAAGAAATAGACAGCATACTATACTACTATAATAGTAGGAGATCTCAATCTTGCACTCTCAGATTTAGATAAATCAAATCACAAAACAAATAAGAAAGAAATTAAAGAGGTAAATAGAATATTAGAAAAATTAGGTATGATAGATCTCTGGAGAAAACTGAATGGTGACAGAAAGGAGTATACTTTCTTCTCAGCAGTTCATGGAACCTACACAAAAATTGACCATATATTAGGACATAAAGACCTCAAAATTAAATGCAGGAAGGCAGAAATAGTAAATGCTTTCTTTTCAGATCACAATGCAATAAAAACTACATTCAACAAAAAGTTAGGTGTAAATAGACCAAAAAGTAATTGGAAACTAAATAATCTCATCTTAAAGAATGATTGGGTAAAACAGCAAATTATAGACACAATTAATAATTTCACTCAAGATAATGACAATGATGAGACATCATATCAAAATTTATGGGATGCAGCCAAAGCAGTAATAAGGGGAAATTTTATATCCTTAGAGGCTTACTTGAATAAAATAGAAAAAGAGAAGATCAATGAATTGGGCCTGCAACTTAAAAAGTTAGAAAAAGACCAAATTAAACCCCTCCCCCAATCAATTACTAAACTTGAAATTCTAAAATTAAAAGGAGAAATTAATAATATAGAAAGTAAAAATACTATTGAATTAATAAATAAAACTAAGAGTTGGTTTTATGAAAAAACCAATAAAATCGATAAACCTTTGGTAAATCTGATTAGAAAAGGAGAGAGGGAAATCAAATTAGCAGTCTTAAAAATGAAAAAGGAGAACTTTCCACTAATGAAGAGGAAATTAAAGAAATAATAAGGGGTTACTTTGCCCAACTTTATGCCAATAAATTTGATAACCTAAGTGAAATGGATGACTACCTCCAAAAATATAGGCTTCCCAGATTATCAGAGGAGGAAGTAAATTGCTTAAATAGTCCCATTTCAGAAAAAGAAATAGAACAAGCTATTAATCAACTCCCTAAAAAAAAATCCCCAGGACCAGATGGATTTACATGTGAATTCTACCAAACATTCAAAGAACAATTAGCCCCAATGCTTTATAAACTATTTGAAAAAATAGGGAATGAAAGAGTCCTATCAAATTCCTTTTATGACACAGACATGATACTGATACCTAAACCAGGTAGGTTGAAAACAGAGAAAGAAAATTATAGACCAATCTTCCTAATGAATATTGATGCTAAAATCTTAAATAAGATATTAGCAAAAAGACTACAGAAAATCATCCCCAGGATAATACACCACGATCAAGTAGGATTTATATCAGAAATGCAGGGCTGGTTCAATATTAGGAAAACTATCAGTATAATTGGCCATATTAATAATCAAATTAAGAAAAACCATATGATCATCTCAATAGATGCAGAAAAAGCATTTGATAAAATCCAACATCCATTCCTATTAAAAACTCTTGAGAGTATAGGAATAAATGGACTTTTCCTTAAAATAATCAGTAGCATCTATTTAAAACCAACAGTAAGCATCATATGTAACGGGGACAAACTACAACCATTCCCAATAAGATTAGGAGTGAAACAAGGTTGCCCACTATCACCATTACTATTTAATATTGTATTAGAAATGCTAGCTTTGGCAATAAGAGTTGAGAAAGAAATTAAAGGAATAAGAATAGGCAATGAGGAAACCAAATTATCACTCTTTGCTGATGATATGATGGTATACTTAGAGAACCCCAGAGACTCTACTAAAAAGTTATTAGAAACAACCCACACCTTCAGCAAAGTTGCAGGATATAAAATAAACCCACATAAGTCATCAGCATTCTTATATATCACTAACAAAACCCAACAGTTAGAGTTACAAAAAGAAATTCCATTTAAAGTAACTACTGATTATATAAAATATTTAGGAATCTATCTGCCAAGGGAAAATCAGAAACTTTATGAGCAAAACTACAAAACACTTTCCACACAAATTAAGTCTGATCTAACCAACTGGAAAAAATATTAAATGCTCTTGGATTGGGCAAGCAAATATAATAAAGATGACAATACTACCTAAATTAATCTATTTATTTAGCGCTATACCAATCAGACTCCCAAAAAACTACTTTGATGAACTAGAAAAAATAACAACAAAGTTCATATGGAAAAACAAAAGGTCAAGAATTTCATGGGAATTAATGAAAAAAAAAATCAAATGAAGGTGGCCTAGCTGTACCAGATCTAAAATTATATTATAAAGCAGCAGTTACTAAAACCATCTGGTATTGGCTAAGAAATAGACTAGTTGATCAATGGAATAGGTTAGGTTCAAAGGACAAAACAGCCAATAACTTTAATAATATAGTGTTTGACAAACCCAAAGACCCCAGTTTCTGGGATAAGAATGCACTATTTGACAAAAATTGCTGGGAAAATTGGAAATTAGTATGGCAGAACCTAGGCATTGACCCACACTTAATACTGTACACCAAGATAAGGTCAAAATGGGTTCATGACCGAGGCATAAAGAATGAGATGATAAATAAATTGGAAGAGCATAGAATAGTTTACCTCTCAGACCTGTGGAAGAGGGAGGAATTTATGACCAAAGAAGAACTAGAGATCACTATTGACCACAAAATAGAAAATTTTGATTATATCAAATTGAAATGTTTTTGTACAAACAAAACAAATGCAGACAAGATTAGAAGGGAAACAATAAACTGGGAAAACATTTTTACAATCAAAGGTTCTGATAAAGGCCTCATTTCCAAAATATATAGAGAATTGACTCCAATTTATAAGAAATCAAACCATTTTCCAATTGATAAATGGTCAAAGGATATGAACATTCAATTCTCAGACAAAGAATTTGAAACTATTTATAGACATATGAAAATATGCTCCAAATCATTATTAATCAGAGAAATGCAAATTAAGACAACTCTGAGATACCACTACACACCTGTCAGATTGGCTAAAGTGACAAGGAAAGATAATGTGGAATGTTGGAGGGGATGTGGGAAAACAGGGACATTGATACATAGTGGGTGGAATTGTGAACACATCCAGCATTCTGGCATCCAAATGTGGGGCACTGAAAGAAAAACACTACATTTTGAGGCTCTGGACATAAGGACTTACACTCAGCAGTTTGACTGACATGATCATAAACTCAGTGGAGAAGTTCCTGTAACCTGGAAATAGGGTGAGTACAAAAATAGACAAGCAGGAAACTTTGGTTTGAACCATGCTCAAAAAGTTATCAAACTGTGCATATCCTTTGATCCAGCAGTGTCTGTACTGGGCTTATACCCCAAAGAGATACTAAAGAAGGGAAAGGGACCTGTATGTGCCAAAATGTTTGTGGCAGCCCTGTGTGTAATGGCTAGAAACTGGAAATTGAATGGATGCCCATCAATTGGAGAATGGTTGAGTAAATTGTGGTATATGAACATTATGGAATATTATTGTTCTGTAAGGAATGACCAGCAGGATGAATACAGAGAGGACTGGTGAGACTTACATGAACTGATGCTAAGTGAAATGAGCAGAACCAGGAGATCATTATATACCTCAACAATGATACTGTTTGAGGATGTATTCTGATAGAAGTGGATCTCTTTGATAAAGAGAGCTAATTCAGTTTCAATTAATCAAAGATGGGCAGAAGCAGCTACACCCAAAGAAAGAACACTGGGAGATGAATATAAACTGCTTGCATTTTTGTTTTTCTTCCCGGATTATTTATACCTTCTGAATTCAATTCTCCCTGTGCAACAAGAAAACTGTTCGGTTCTGCACACATATATTGTATCCAGGATATACTGTAACCTATTCAACATGTAAAGGATTGCTTGCCATCTGGGGGAGGGGATATAGAGAAGGAGGGGGAAAATCGGAACAGAAGTGAATGCAAGGGATAATGCTGTAAAAAATTACCCTGGCATGAGTTCTATCGATAAAATGTTATTAAAAAAAAAAAGAAAATTTTAAATACCCTGAAGGCAAAGACTGTTTTATATAGCTCCTGGAACTTAATGCAAGTCTAATAAATGCCTGTCACTTGGTTGATTTGTTGATTGACTTACTGACCCATAAGAAACAATGAGAAAAATGAAAAGCATAAATGTTACAGCATGTGATGAGTAGTCAAGCTAAAGATTCATGGAAATTCTTTTTTTCCATATTTTTTAAAAATTTGATATAGTAGTATTTTTTCTTATGTCTATATGAAAAAATACTTTTAATATATTTCTTACCTCTTTCTTCTCATTATTCATGTCAGCTTTCCTATTTGCTAGAATTGTAGAGTAATAGAACTGGGGAGGATCATAGAAGGCTTCCTCTCTATCTCTTCATTTTATGATTGAGGAACCAGTACCTAATATTGTAGAGAACCACAGATATTGGGGAACTCTGAGAAAAGTATATTTGAAGCAAAAATACTTACAGCAGGGTGTTAACTCAGTGTTATTGATAAGATGATGGTTCTCTAGTTCACATATACTTAGTACTTAGCATGGTGATGTAATGGTCCTACAGTTGTTACGTGTTCAGTATGCTGTAGTGATGTAATTATACTAAGGCATATAAGGGTTGGGAGGACTTGGAATAAGCAGACTCAAGAGAGACTTGAGTGAGAGTGTGCTCAAGCTCGATCTCAGACTCCAGACTCCAGACTCCAGACTTCAGAGAGATCCTCAAGAAAGCTAGCCTAGACATCACATTTTGGCATCCAAATGTGGGGCACTGAAAGAAATACACTACATTTTGAGGCTCTGGGCATAAGGACTTACACTCAGCAGTTTGACTGACATGATCATAAACTCAGTGGAGAAGTTCCTGTAACCTGGAAATAGGGTGAGTACAAAAATAGACAAGCAGGAAACTTTGGTAAGAGCTAAACCAGTCACTTTCATTTTTCAGCTGAAATGAGGTGAATACTAAGAAAGAATACTCCAAGGAAAGTGTATAGAAAGCATAGTTAAGTTAATAAAGAAGCAAGGTTTGTTGGTAGCTTGGGAGCAGATCATTGGACTCTTAAATATATTAGTGTGCACATTTTCTTAGTTCTCTAAGGAAGAAAAATTAGAGCCAGATATATAGAAGCTAGTGGGACAGCAACTAATTGAATATAACAATGCTAAGGGTCCTGATTCAATTTCTGAGGAAATATTCTGTATATACAACACAATACAATTGGCTTTAAGGAATCCCACAAGTTTTAAAATAAGGAAAAAAAATTAATGTGGATATCCAGACAAGGAAGTGTGAGGAGAAAGAGCAGGAGGGGGATAGTATTGACAAAGCAGCTGAAAAGCATGAAGAATCGGACAAGAGAGGAGTTAAATAGAATGCTAATGAACTTAAGGATGGTGGTACTTCTCAGCAGGTGCCCTTACAGCATTTCCCATCTCCTGACCCTCCTCCCCCTCAATTTCACCTTCCTGGGTGGAGGAAGAAGGAGAAATGGGAGGGGCAGTGACACCATCAGCACTACCCATGAAGCAGTTTTGTCCACCTCCTATGACAAGATTACAAAAGGTATTAGTTAAAGCTAAAGAGGAAGAACAGGATACATTTGATTTGAGAATAGAAGCATACCCTGTGATTGAAAAGTTTGACTCTTCAGGTCAAAAAAGAATAAGATACACTCCTTTTAATCTCGAAATTACCAAAGATCTGAAAAAGGCTTGCATCTTTATGGGTCTACATGTTAAGATGATATTAGAGAATTTGGCTTATAAAATTTTAATTCCTAGTGATTGGAAAAGACATGTTTAGAACCTGGACAAAACTTGTTGTGGCTTTCTAAGTATACTGTAGAATATAAGCCCAACAAAATAGGCAACCTGGAGTTAATATACTAGTCACCTTTGAACAACTACAGGTTTAGGTCCCATGTTCCAAATAAACCAACCCTTAGCTGATTTCGTGGGATGTCTGAAGACAGCTGTCATACAAACTATTGGTGAAAATGTAGCAACAGAAATTATGATAAGACAACTTGCTAGAGAAAATGCTAATGAGATTTGTAGAAGAATTATACTAGGACTACACAAGGATGCTTCTTTAGAGGAGATCATAAAATGCTGTGCCACAGTAGGCACAAAAAACCTTTTATACTCAAGCTATAATGCACTTTTCAAGATCTGAACATGGGAAGACAGGCTTCCTTTTGGCAAGGGATTTCCAGAGAGACTTGTCAATTCTTTCAATGTAGTAAAGTAGGGCATCTGAAAACTCAATGTTTGCATAAAAAACAGGGTGGGGGAACAAGACCCCAAACCTTATGTCCAAAATGCAATTCAGTTTCCATTGGATCAGAATGTAGATTGACTCAGGGAAACTGGAAATGGTTTTTGGCTCCAGGACCCCAGGCAAAAAACACTTGAAGCATGATGGTAGCTGTTGTTACACCCAGAGAGTCTCTAGAAGTTCAGTTCTCCCACATGATCAATCAACCAAGAAGCAATCTGATGGGAGAAAAGGATTACAATTGGGGAGAACATAGTTGTATGCAGCTGGGGCTACTGAGATATCCCCTGGAGATGTGGAATCTGTCCCTGTCCAGCCTATAGATCCCTTGCCTCCACATATAGTAGGCTTGACCTTTTCACTTCCTGAAAATGCTTACAAAACAGTGTTCATCCCTATATTGCTTTGGGAAACTGGGGAATATGTAGCTAATATCCCAGTCACTAGTACAGTTAGACAATGTGTGACTTATCAACCAGGAGAAATAGTAACATCAGATTTACTGATACAGACTTCTAATAGGCAATTTGGTGATATTTGCCCAGATTTTGACTCCCAGTAACAGAATCCAGGAGTATTCTAGATTGCAGCTGTTACAGCTGACTGTCCTATGCTCATTATCTATGTGAATGGCATACTGTTGAAAGAGTTGGTAGACACAAGTGCAGATGGTACAATCATTAGAAGTGCCAGTTGGCTTAGTCATTGGCCAAAGATTAAGGCAGACACCTATATGTCTGACATAGAAGGATCAATAGCAGCTGAAATTAGTGCTACCCCTTTGAGATGGACATTTGAAAGTGAAACAGGAGTTTTTACTTCTTTTGTAGTAGAAAAATCCCCATCAATCTTTGGGGAAGAGACATCTTACAACAGTTAGTATTACAATTGAGTACTCCAGCTTTTTAGGCAAGGCTGCTGTTGAAGGCCTGCCTGCACTCTCACCAGTTCTCATTCAATGAAAAACTAATATACCAGTGTGGGTAGAAGAGTGGCCCTTAACAAGTGAAAAAATTCAGGCCTTATTAGATATAAGTACAAGAGCAACTTGACCAAGGCACTTACAACCTTCTCTAAGTCCTTGGAGTTCCCCTGTATTTGTTGTAAAAAAGAAATCTGGACAATAGAAGATGTTGACTGATTTGAGAAAAGTAAATGAACAGATGGAAACTATGAGAACTCTTTAGCCTGGACTTCCATCAATTGCTTAGAGAATGGACTCTTTGGGTTATAGACATTAAGGATTGTTTCTATTCTATCCCTCTAGATAAGGAGGATATCAAAAGATTTGCCTTTTCAATAGCCAGCATTAATTTAGCTGAGCCTTATAAAAGATATGAATGGACAGTTTTGCCACAGGAAATGAAAAATAGCCCTACTATGTATCAAAAAATATATTGCTGCTACTCTTACTCCAGTAAGAAAAGCATTTCCAAAAGTTATGTTGTTACAGTACATGGATGATATCTTGGTGTGTGCATCTGAGGAGCAAATGTTAGAAGCATGTCTACAAAAGATCATAGAAACACTAAGAAACTACAAATTGCATATAGCTCCAAAAAAAAAAAATTCAAAGATATGCTCCTTTTCAATTTTTAAGATATGGATTATACTCTAAGGTGATTATTAAGGATTGTTTCTATTCTATCCCTCTAGATAAGGAGGATATCAAAAGATTTGCCTTTTCAATAGCCAGCATTAATTTAGCTGAGCCTTATAAAAGATATGAATGGACAGTTTTGCCACAGGAAATGAAAAATAGCCCTACTATGTATCAAAAAATATATTGCTGCTACTCTTACTCCAGTAAGAAAAGCATTTCCAAAAGTTATGTTGTTACATTACATGGATGATATCTTGGTGTGTGCATCTGAGGAGCAAATGTTAGAAGCATGTCTACAAAAGATCATAGAAACACTAAGAAACTACAAATTGCATATAGCTCCAAAAAAAAAAAATTCAAAGATATGTTCCTTTTCAATTTTTAAGATATGGATTATACTCTAAGGTGATTATAGTACAAAAACTTTCTTTAAGAACAGAGAAGTTGAATACCTTAAATGATTTTCAGAAATTGATAGGAGATATCCAATGGATATGTCCAGTGGTAGGCTTAACTACCTATCAATTATAACCATTATATGACATTTTAAGGGGAGACACTGCTTTAAACATACCACACCAGCTTACAAAAGTAGCTCAAGAGGCTTTGAGAGAAGTTGAACTGGCTTTATCCAATGTGGTTGAAAAAGTTACTCAAAAACCCTTGGAAATATCAGTTTTTGCTACAAAAGAGGCACCCACAGCAGTTCTTCATCAAGCAGACAGTGTGGTCAAATGGGTGAACCTTCCAGCATAACCAGACCAACACCTTACTTCTTACCCCGTGCTTGTGGCTAGAATTTTATTAAAGGCCATTAAGTGAGTACAACAATTATCTAGGATAACACCTTTTATACCAATGAACAAATTAATGTATGCTGTGAAACCATCTCAGAATGGCAAATTTTATTGGTCACAGCTCCAAATTTTACACACAGGTCTCCATTAAACATATCCTGGCTATTATATAATTGGCAATGTATTTTGGAAGAAAAGGTTTTTAAGGTTCCTCTTAAAGAATCAACTATATTTACAGATGTGTCCAAACATAACATTTGTGCTGTATACTCTCATGACTAACTATAAAGAAAGTAGTCAAAACTCCTTTTTCAGTCCACTCGGCAGAATGAATTGTATGCAATTATACTAGCTCTTACTTATTATCCAGGAGATGTAAATATAATATCTGATTCAGCTTATTCAGTAGGCGGGGTACAAAGATTTGCTACAGCCCAAATAAAATTTGTAGCTTCTTATATTTATCAGATCTTTAAGGAACTTCAAGAGCAAGTAAGAAAGCATCAAGGTAAGATTTGTATCTTGCATATCCACTCTTATAGTAGACTTCCAGGTCCTATTTTTTGATGGAAATTCAAAGCAGATAGCCTTCTAAGCATGTTAGCCAATACTCCTTTATTTCAGGCAACCCAAGAATCTCATTCTAAATATAGACAGGCTGCTCAAGCTATATATTTGCAATTTGGGAAAACAAAAGAGGAAGCTAGAAGCATAGCAAAAGCCTGTACTGCTTGCCTTCTATTCCATGCTCCCACACTGTCTCCAGGGAAGATCCCTCATGGTTTGAGACCCAGTGAAATTTGGCAAATGGATGTGACCCATTATAAATCTGTTGGTTGTCTCTCTTTTATCCATGTTGTAATAGACATCTTTTCAGGTTTTACTTTTGCAATACCAGCAGCAAAAGAGACAGCCTGAGTGGTCATTGAATTCCTTATACAAGCATTTGCAATTATGGGTGTGCCACAAGATTATAAAGCAAAGATACTTACAGCAGGATATCAACTCAGTGTAATGGATGAGATGATGGTTCTCTAGTTCACATATACTTCATACTTAGTATAATGGTTCTACAGTTGGCACATGCTCAGTATGCTGTAGTGATGTAATTGTACTAAGATATATAAGGGCTGAGAGGACTTGAAATAAGCAGACTTGAGAGAGACTTGAGTGAGAGTGTGCTCGAGCTTGATCTCAGACTCCAAACTCCAGAGAGATCCTCAAGAAAGCTAGCCCAGATATAGAGAGAGTTAGAGAAACTTACACCATCTGATGCTAAGTAAAATGAGCAGAACCAGGAGATCATTATATACTTCAACAACAATACTATATGAAGATAAATTCTGATGGAAGTGGCTATCTTTGGCAATGAGAGGATCCAAATCACTTCCAATTGATCAGTGATGAACAGAACCAGTTATACCTAAAGAAAGAACATTGGGAAATGAATGTGGACCACAACATAGCATTTGCACTCTTTATGTTGTTGTTTGCTTGCATTTTTGTTTTTCTTCCCAGGTTATTTTTACCTTCTTTCTAAATCTAATTTTTCTTGTGCAACAAGATAACTGTATAAATAAGTATACATGTATTGTATTTAACATATACTTTAACATGTTTAACATGTATGGGACTGCCTGGCATCTAGGGGAGAGTGGAGAGAAGAAGGGGAAATGTTGCAACAGAAGTTTTTGCAAGGTTCAGTGTTGAAAAATTACCCATGCATATGTTTTGTCAATTAAAAAAAATAAAAAAAGGAGAAAAAGAAAGAAAGAAAGAAAACTAGCCTGTAATCATATTATTACATAACCATATTATTACAACAACAACAATAGCTAATATTTATATGGCTCTTATTATTTTCCAGGCACCGTGCTAAGCACTTTACAATTGTTATCACATTTGATCTTCATCATAACCCTATGAGTTAGATGTTATCATTCTCATATTATAGATGAACAAAGCAAAGCCAACAGAAATAAGTAACTTGGCCTTTCATAGTCTTATCAATTTTGAAAAATATTTTTATCTGTTTGGTTATACCTTCTATTGAAATCTTGTCTTGTTGATAATATAATTTCAAAAGGTAGCAGTTTGAAACCACATATGTACTTTTTCATATAAGCAGTTTGCTGTAGTGGTCCAAATACTGAGATCTGAGTGAAAAGGTTCCAAATTCAACTCCCTCTTGACATTAACTGCATAAGTCTAAACAAAGCACTTTACTTTTTTCTGCTTCAGGTAACTAACTATTTTGGATTTATCTACTTAGTCATAGGCAGATTATAATCTGTGTTGTTGGAGGGAGTTCTCGCACAGGGAATTCCCTGTGCTGACTAATTTTTGTCTTATTTGAAAGCTTGGGGCCTTTTCTTTTGTGCAATATCAGAATGAACATGTAGGAACTTCTTGAAAACAAACATGTTGAGAATGGAATAAAGCAGCTAATTCCTGATGACTTTGGGATTTGGAGAAATAAAGTGACAAATAGTATTTATAAGACTTAAAACAAAACACATATGATATGTTCTGTTGCTGTAAGAATGGGAAGAAACAGATGCTACTTTTTAAAATGAGTTTGTGAGCCAATCTATATTATCTCTGGGTGTAACTTGTTAGATTTAGTACATAAAATATGATTTTTAATGCTTTATTTTCACAGCTGTGAAATGTGAAAACTGGCTTGCTGAATAGTCTCAAACATGGAGAAAGATATAATTAGAGATGTAGGTGCAGATATAGATATATAATATATGTAGCAACAGCTTAGCTTTTTCTCTAATTAGACTAAACTACTTGAGAATGCATAGTTTTTTGTTTTAACATGAAATCCAACTTTGCTATAATATATTTAATGAAATGTGTGAATAATACATGTTTAATGACTGTAGAGAGTGAGCAAGGGCCATATTTTGGGCTTTAACTGGCTGTACAAAACTTCAAATTAATGGAAATCATCCTCTTCCATCATTATTACAATTACTTTTCTAATTGGTAAAAAAAACAAAACAAAACAAAAAAACCATCTACACTGGCATTTCCTACAAGCCACATTACTTTTCTGACCTATAAAATAAGCAAAGGAATATTTTACATATTACTTTTTAGATAGAGTCTATCCTGGCTTCTCAAAGGCTCAATCTTCCTCATACCTGTAATCAATAGTGATAATTTAAATTGTTACTTCTTGAAGTTAACTCTCCATTTTAACAATCCATGGGAAAAAAGTTACCTTTCTTTGGCATTTTCTTTTTAGATCCAACATGTTATCAATGCACCTTATCTGGTTGATACAGACCTCCACAATTGTAGATGTTCATTTGCAAGCAACATAACAGTAAGGAAAATATATATGTATCTCTATCCAAAAGGTATAGCTTTAAGAGTTTGACTCATATCAAGAGATTATTCAAGATAATTCATTTTAATCCCTATTCTTATCTGGAATAGCCCTTAATTAATCATCTCTTCTACTATTTCATTTTACATTAATATTGTTTTTTTTTTTAAACTCTGAAGTCTAAGTATCAGCAAAAGCCAGATCTTTGAAGAAATTCATTTCCTCATGTACAAAAAAAGGGAATAATAAGCAACTAAGAGAGTATTTTGAGCCTCTAATGAGTTTCAGACATGATGTACTTTACAGACTTTAAATCACCATGTGAATAGCAGATATTGCTATTAGATAACAGAAACAAACATCCACTTCAAATCATGTGCTACTTAGAACTGCTGCTTAGGTGTTTTCACCTGAAAAGCCCCACATTTTAATATACTTAAGTTTTCTTCTGTTCATATTCAAACACTACAATGGATCAAAGTCCCTCCCTATGATACCAATTGTTGATCATTAGGGTCTGTCTGGCCTGTGAGATAGTTACTACTATAAACTTAGCACGGGGGGCAGGGGGGGGTGGTCCATCCAATGTACTCCATTTCCCTTGACATTGAAAATATTTCAGGTCTTTTTTTGCCCTTCCACAATGAGAAAAAAAAATCAATTTCATCAATGAAACTGTTAACAATCCAGAAAATGTTGACATCTCTCTAAATGGTTGGAGAACTATTGTAAAGAGCCCCAAAATAATCTCACAAAGAGGTTTTGGCAATATCAATATTGAGCTTAGGCTCCTTGGAAAGAAGAGAAAATAGCTCAGAGTTGATAAGTGATGGGAAAGCTAAAAGGAACTTGTAACAGCTCAAACAATCAGTGGTCATATAAAAAAAAATTTCTAAGACCTGAGTTTTGATACAAGATGAGGGCTGTATGTGCTCATTTCCCAGCAACATCATTATTTTAGAGAATGGTTCATTTGTTTAAATCAGAAACTTCTTGAATGAAAAATAAATCCAAAAAGCAGACATGAGATCAGATTTTACTTACACTATTCCTTTGGGTCTTAAAGGATGGCTTAATTATTGAAGGAAATTATACTAAACTTGTATCAGACTCATCTATTCTGATCTAACAAACCACAATATGATCAGAAAAAAAATTGGATGCTTCTTATTTTTCTTAGAAACAATAGAACAAGTAAATGCAAAAAATTTGAAAAAAATTATACAGATACTAAAGGTTTTGTCCCAAGTACTCAATATTTACTCTTACGTATAAAAAATTAAAATGATAAAAAGAAAGGGACCAGTATTGGCAAAATACACACTTTCCAGTGATTATTCCTTGCCCTAATACTTGGCCAATCCATCCTTTTTTTTCACCTAAATAATTCTTTGATAACATCAAATTGATGACATTATAATTTCATGTTTGTGTTGTTTTTAATTTTATTCACATGCACTTTGTGCTTTTTCTTTTACCCTCTGAGTGATCTACATTTTCTTTTTAAAAATTAATTAAATCTTTTATTTTCAAATATATAGAGATAGATAGATAGATAGATAGATAGATAGATAATTGTCAACATTCACCCTTACAAAATCTCATGTTGTAATTTTTTCCTCTCTTCCTCCCACCCCTTCCCCAGATGGCCAGTGATCCAATATATGTTAAACATGTGTGATTCTTCTGTACACATTTCCACAAATATCATGCTGTACACACACAAAAAAAGATCAAAAAAGGAAAAGAAAATGAGAAAGAAAACAAAATGCAAACAAAAACAACAAAAAGAGTGAAAATACTATGTTGTGGTCCACATTCAATTTCCATTATCCTCTCTCTGGGTACAGATTACTTTCTTCATCACAACATCAATGGAACTGGCCTAAATCATCTCAGTGTTGACGAGAATCATATCCATCAGAATTGATCATCATAGAATCTTGCTGTTGCCATGTATAATGTTCTCCTGGTTCTGTTCATTTCACTTAGCATCAGTTCATGTAAGTCTTTCATGTAAGTAAGTAGGCTTCCCTGAAATCATCCTGTTGATCATTTCTTATAGAACAATAATATTCTATTACATTCATGTACCATAACATATTCAGCCATTTTCCAACTGATGGGGCATCCACTCAGTTTCTAATTTCTTGGCATTACAAAAATGGCTGCCATAAACATCTTTTGTATATGTGGGTCCCTTTCCCTCCTTTAAGATTTTTTAAGGATACAAGCCTAGTAGAAATACGGCATAGGTCCAAATTCCTCTCCAGAATGATTGAATCATTCACAACTCCTCCAACAATGTATTAGTGTCTCAGTTTTCCTATATACCCTCCAACATTTGTCATTATCTTTTCCTATCATGTTAGCCAATCTGAAAGTTATGTAACAGTACCCCAGAGTAGTCTTAATTTGCATTTCTCTGATCAATAGTAATTTAAAACACCTTTTCATGTGATTGAAAAATGGTTTTAATTTCAACATCTGAAAATTTTCTGTTCATATCCTTTGACCATTTGTCAATAGGAGAATGACTTGAATTCTTATAAATTTGAGTCAATTCTCTATATATTTTAGAAATAAGATCTTTATCAGAACCCTTGAATGTAAAATTTCTCCCCAGTTTATTGTTTCCCTTCTAATCTTATCTCCATTGGTTTTGTTTGTACAATTTTTTTAAACTTAATATAATCAAAATTATCCATTTTACATTTAATAATATATTCAAGTTCTTCTTTGGCCACAGATCTGAGAGGTAAACTATCCTATGTTCTTCTAATTTGCTTATAATATCACTCTTTATATCTAAATCATGAACTCATTTCAACCTTGTCTTGTATATGGTGTTAGGTGTAGGTCAGTGCCTAGTTTCTGCCATACTAATTTCCAGTTTTCTCAGCTGTTTTTGTCAAACAGTGAATTCTTATCCTAAAGACTGGGATTTTTGGGTTTGTCAAACACTAGATTACTATAGTCATTGATTATTTTGTCCTGTGAACCTAATTTATTCCACTGATCAACTATTCTATTTCTTAGTACTAAATGGTTTTGATGACGACTATTTTATAATATAGTTTTAGGCCTGGTACAATTAGGCCACCTTCATTGGCATTTTTCCCCCATTAATTTCCTTGAAATTTTTGACCTTTTGTTCTTCCAATTTTTTTCTAGCTCTATGAAGTAAT
Source organism: Antechinus flavipes (assembly GCF_016432865.1). NCBI lineage: Eukaryota > Metazoa > Chordata > Mammalia > Dasyuromorphia > Dasyuridae > Antechinus > Antechinus flavipes. The sequence goes on along the minus strand of NC_067399.1, from coordinate 175,210,570 downwards.
TTCTTGGGAGTTTGATTGGTATGGTACTGAATAAGTAGATTAATTTAGGTAGTATTGTCATTTTTATTATATTAGCTTAGCCTACTCATGAGCACTTGGTATTTTTCCAAGAAATTAGATCTGACTTTATTTGTGTGGAAAGTGTTTTGTAATTGTGTGCATACAGTTCCTGATTTGCCTTGGCAGGCAGACTCCCAAATATTTCATATTATCTACAGTTATTTTTAATGGAATTTCTCTTCTTATCTCTTGTTGCTGGACTTTGTTGGTAATATATAAAAATGCTGATGATTTATGTAGATTTATTTTGTATCCTGCAACTTTGCTAAAGTTATGAATTGTTTCTAGTAGTTTTTAATTGATTCTCTAATATACTATCATATCATCTGCAAAGAGTGATAAATTGGTTTCCTCATTACCTACTTTAATTCCTTTAATCTCTTTTTCTTCTCTTATTGCCTAAGCTAACATTTCTTATACAATATTGAATAGTAATGGTGATAATAGGCTATTTTGTTTCACCCCTGATCTTATTGGGAATGGTTCTAGTTTATCCCCATTACATCTGATGTTTGCTGATGGCTTTAAATAGATGCTATTTGATCTATATTTTCAACTTTTCAGTTCTATGACTCATAACCAAGTAGCAATTTAGTATTAAATGGGCAGAAAGAGGTTAGTTCACTATAGAATTCAGGACTTCAGGCAGACTTACCTTTTAATTGTTTTGTGGAATCACCTGAGATCTCCATTTTATTTGAAGTTATTCATCCCTCTTAATGCAATGAAACTTGCCATTCTGTTGAGACACATTGAAATTTATATATGTCTATGTTTATATATGTCTATGTGTCACAATGCACATTTCATAAATATGCAAATATATATACATTTATATCCTCTACAATATAGAGATGTTGCTGATACTATATAAAAACAAGTCATGTTTTAACTTGATGGTCTAATATTGAATATAAAAATCACAAAAATGCACAGATTTCTCCTATTCTTAAAAGCCTTCCCTTAAAAGCCTATCATTCCCTCAAGCCCTAATCTCTCTTCCCTTTCACAGCCAAATCCACCCCAAAAACCCTGTCTCTCTCATTTTTATTAAAAATTTCTTAATTGCTCAAGCAGTTTTTGATATAATTGACTTCCTATCCCACCTCATCTTTCTGGATATTTGCCATGGCTTTGCAGAATTACTACTTGTTGCAGGACTTTAAAATCAGTAGGAATCACTGGATTCTCTGAGACATGATGATACTGTTTCAGGACTTCAAGATGTGCAAGAATCATTGGATTCCCTGACACATGAAGTAATGGACAGTAGATTCTTTTTGGAGTATCTCTTGGCTGCTGAAGGAGGTATATGTATGATTGTTATTTACATACCAATTTTACATTTTACATTTACATTTACATACAATTTACATACCATCCTTCTAGGACTTATGTTGATTCATGTTGTTTGTTATGTTACTACTAGCCTGTGTTATATTACTATGTGCTTGTGTAATCCCTCCCATGCTGAATGGATTTATGTATACCTATTTCAAGTAAGATCCTTTGGCCCAGAGAAAACCTGCTAACAATATCTGATTTGGCATTTTCACTTCCCTTCCTTAGAAGTCAGGGAGGGCATGATCACCTCCTTTTTGTTGTTCTCACCTCTCTTCCTGAGAAGTCATGGAAAGTATGACCACCTGTGTTCTAAAACAAAAGAAAGCTGGGGAAGATTTTCTCTGGATTGAAGGGTCTTCTCTGTGTCTCTCAAATCTGACTTTGTCCCCAGTTTAAATACCCTATTACAGTTACATCATTACGGTATACTATGTATGTGTGACCTAGAGAACCATTATATTACCGTACTTAGTATTTTATACTAAGTACTAAGTACATCTATGAACTAAAGAACCATAATTTTGTTTCAAGTATACTTCTCCAGAGTTCCGGGCCTCTACAGCTACTAGACATTTTTGCTCTCAGATAAAGTACTTAGAAACTTTGCTCAGGCCAAATGGCATAAAATATACTCTCAGTTAATTGATGATGAGTATGATCTAGTACAGTTATCTATTGGTGAGGAGAAAGGAAAAGGAGAAACAGAGGCTCTCAGATACTACCGCCCATTTTTAAGAAGTCTAACACATGGTTTCTGGTTGAAAGGGGTCCAAGAAAAGGACCTTGCCCATCTCACCAAGTGGTTGCTTTCTATCTTATTTTTCTAAGTGCCAAACTCTGTTATTTTTATGCTGCTAATGGATACAAGTCTTGTCAACATCCTTTAAATTTGATGCCCTGGGGAAAATCCAGTAACCCCACCTTAGTTATAGCTATAGTTATAGTTACAGCAAATTTCCCATTCATAGCTGACTTTTTTCTAGAGCATATACTGATAAGTATTTACATATTTTTTTTAGTTCTTCTGGAGTTTATGGGATGTTGTGCAACCTGACATGTTCTTAATTAACAAACAAGTTCAGTTTTTTTTTTTTTAAGGAATTATGGATAGAACCTTCTTAAGGCACATTTTATTGGCAAACCAGAATTCTAAGCTTCCATCTATTCTTCAGATGAAAATATTCATTTGGTATGCTAGTATATAGATTGTTCCCTACATTTCCAAATCATTCTGTGATGAATATTAAAAGACATGTAACCTTAGTAATGCTTATTAACAAGCCAAGAGTCCAAATTCAATCCAAGGACTTCTTTGAAAAAAAAAATTATCATTGAAAACATCTTAACTTCATCTTATATTTCAACATCAGATCATGTTTTTTGTGAAATGAATACAACAAACTGTAAATACACTTATAAAATGGGATCTTTAAAGATAATTTTTCTTCCCAGAGTCCCAAATCCCACAAGAAGGCCAGGAAGAAAATGTCTGGCAATTTACCATGCCCACCTGGGCAGCTTGAAACCAAAAATGGAGGAAGAGAAAGAAGACTACCATTCATTAAACTAATTACCACAGATATGAAGTAGATAGAAGAATATCACCAAAGCCTTGTAAGAGAAAGAAGATAATCTTTAGATTAAAGACAAATAATCAAATTCATGGCTTCAGATGTACATATACAGATGCATAACTAATAGATGTAAAGTTAATAAAGTCAACAAGTGATCTTAATGCAGAAAGGCAAATCTTATTTCATATATATAACACTGAGAAGAACTGGGTTATGAATAATGCCTGAATAATGACAGGTTAGATAAAATATAGAAGTTGAACATTGGATATAAAATGATATACTTGAATGAAGGAATCTCTGATCTAGAAGAAGAAACATGGTGGGAAATATTTTAGCAAGGATGAATGGAGAGAGAAAAACAGAAGCGACATTGTTATGGGAGAATATTGTAGACTCTGGCCAGAAGGAGGAAATGGATGATGAATTTAGGAAACATCCCGAACTTGGCATGGAGGTTTGACGTAGTATTACTGGGGACTAAAGCTATCTGGACATTTGCTACAGTACTCTCTCTGCAAAAAAAGTAGCATCGTTGATGAATTCTTGACTTGCCTTAATGATAATTTTTTTCTTCAAAAGACAGAAGAAATGATGATGGGAAATCTAGGCCTAATTCTGGTCAAGCTTGGTGAAATAAGTATATATTATATAAATCTTGGAAGGAATGTTATCTTAGAATTAATAATAGGAAAAAAAATTGAAAAAAGTAGGAATTTTGTCATTCTACATTTGGGAAGAGAAAAGTACAAAGATATGAGCTAGCAAATAGGTGGTATTTCATGTCCTCCTTTTATAACATTTCTTTTATAACTTCCATGTTTACTCAGCATAAATGTTTAATCAGGACTTTATCATTGAATAACTTAAGAGCTACATGAAACTGGTTCTTCAAAAATGAGATTCTTTTGAGAACATAATTCTGATGACACAAACTCAAAAGGTTTAAATAATTAAAGGATGTGTTTGGGGGAGGGTTAGTACTCATCTAAAATAATAGATGTAAATTGAAAAGAAACTCATTGACCCACTCATATTGGAAAAGGCACATACAAAAGATAGAAGGATGGAAGAAATACTAAATAGTGACATGGCTTTTTAAGAATACGTGTTGAAACACTGGGAAATGAATATAAACTGCTTGCATTTTTGTTTTTCTTCCCAGGTTATTTATACCTTCTGAATCCAATTCTCCCTGTGCAATAAGAGAACTGTTCAGTTCTACACACATATATTGTATCTAGGATTACTGTAACCTATTTAACATGTAAAGGACTGCTTGCCATCTGGGGGAGGGTGTGGAGGAAGGGAGGGGAAAAATCGGAACAGAAGTGAGTGCAAGGGATAATGCTGTAAAAAATTACCCTGGCATGGGTTCTGTCAATAAAAAAGTTATATATTAAAAAAAAGAACATGTGTCAAGAAAACTAAAAATTAAACCATGATGATACTTATGATAAATGCTAATGGATTTCACAGTAACTGTATGTTGGGACCCAGAAAAAAACTTAGATATAGAAAGGACTATTATCAAGATAAATAGGATAAAATAATAGGTGACAGAGAAAAGGCAGATTTACTAGACTCTTATATTATTTCTATTTACTCTACTAAAAACAAAATGTAAACTTTGGACTGGGGAAGGAAACAAACATTATTAAAAGGGAATTGAAATCCAAAACCCATGATAAGAAAATACCTAATTCCCCTCAATGAACTCAAGTCATGGGGTTCAAATTATAGCCCAGAATAATAATGCTAATATGATTGGTAAAATATTGTTGGTGACATCTGAAAAATCTTCTATTACAGAAAAGTTGTCCCTATAAGATTGAAGAAAGATTATGTTGTTATTTTCAAAAGCAAAAGATGGTATATAGATTCTTCAAATGATAATGTTTCTATCACAACTTCAATTGTTAGCAAAATTATATTACTAAAAGGGATATGTGAAGCCTTTAAGAAAAAAGTCATGATCACTGTAATCCAGCACAAATTCCTTTAGGGCAAGCTTTGCGTGACTTGCTTCATTTCTTTTCTTTTTTGGACAATATTTCTATAATGATAGATAAAAGAAATATAGTATAAAGAGTACAAGTGAATATCAACAATATCATATCTTCCATCTTTTGAAGAACAATTATCATTAAGGCATTTGTCATTTAGCAAAGTTTTTCATCATAACTTTGTGGACAATAATGAGTGAAGTGGAATGCATATTAATAAGGTTTAGGATATTTCCATCTGGTTGAATGATTGGAACCAAAATATATTAACATTGATCATTGTCAAACACAATGAGGCTTTTAGTGAAATGCCCCAGGTCTCTGCTAATGGACTAATAATCAAAGTTCTTTCAGAGGCGAATGAATTGTCTCAGTGTTATAGTGACTTTCTATTTATTGCAGATATAAGCAACTCCTGGAACAGCTATGTGACATAGCAGATACAGCACTGGACTTGAATCAGGAAAGCTCATCTTAATTAGTTTAAATCTAGTCTCAAATACTTATTAGCTATGTGACCCTGGTCAAGTCACTTGACCTTGTTTACCTCAGTTTCTCCATGTGTAAAATAAGATGGAGAAGGAAATGGAAAGTCACTCTAATATTTTTGCCAAGAAAACCCCAAATGGCATCATAAAGAGTTAGACATGACTGAAATGAGTGAACAACAACAAGCAAATTCTAGATAATCACTCATTAGAAGTCTTGTAGAGGAGATTCCAATTTAGACATGAGTCAAAATGGCTATCTCTTCGGGCCATAAGGTTCTGTGATGATAGGATGTTGGCGTAGACCAATGTAATAAATTAAAAGTCTTGCATTTTTATTCATCTGCTCATTAAATATTATAGAATTCCAACTATTTCCAAAGTACAGTGCTAGTTCTTACAAGAGATGGAAAAAATATTGTAGTGCTTCTTTTGACTGCATTGTGAATGCTTACTTTGTGTGAGTTCTCCAAAACATAATCTTTTAGGCAATCATATCTTTGGCATTTAAACAATGTGGCCAGCCTATCAGGGTTGTGTTTCTTGAGGAAGAGACTTGGCAGATTACTTAAAGAAAGACCTCAATGTCTGGTATCTTATCCAGCCAGATGATTCTAAGAATCTTCCTAAAACAATTCAAATGAAAGTGATTTAGTTTACTAGCATGGCATTGTTATACTGTCTGAATTTCATCAGCATACAATGATGAGATTTGCCCAATGGCTTTGTAGACCTTCAATATGGTAGGCAGTGTAATACTTCTTTTTCCCATACTTTCCTTTAGAGCCTGCCAAACACTGAGCTAGCTCTGATAATGTGCTCATCAACTTCATTATTAAGATGCATATTCCTGGAAAGAATACCGCCAAGGTAAATGAACTTTGTCACAGTATTCAAAACTTCTCTGTTTGCTGTAACTGATGGTTGTCCATAAAGATGATATGTGTTGGCTGGTAGAGCACCTGTGTTTTATTAGAATTAGCACAAGCAGTAGAAAATCAATCCATACGTTATTGTACCTTAGTTTCAGAGGCTGCATTGAGTGCACAATCAATTTAAAACTCAAAAAAAAAAATCAACATTCGTTCCACTTTAGTTTTGACATGTAGCCTTTTAAAATTGAAAACTTTACTATCAATGTGGTAGCTGATCTTGATTCCATATTCATCCTCGTTGAAAGCTTTTGACAACATTGCTGAAAACATCTTGCTAAAACATATGGGAATAAGCACATAGCCTCGTTTCAGTCTATTGGTGACTGGAAAAGTTTAAGACATCACTCATCATCCAAAAATTATCCAAAATCTGAGTAAGTGTGCTATCATAGTATTTCTGTACAAACACAGTATCAAAGACCTTAGACTGATCAATAAACATTGCATAAAGATACCTGTTTTGTATATAGACATCAATTCTGCTCCTGTCATTTTTCTCAGAGTTGTTGAGCAGAAAACAGCATATAAATTCTTTTCCTATTCCTTTCTGAAGTTACAGTGGGTTTCAGATGGATAAGCATCTTCTAGGTAAAGAATGAGCTATTAAGGAAGACTCTTGCAAAAATCTTGCCAGCAATGACTAAGAAAGCGACCACCCTATGATTGTCACAGATAGTCTGTTTCCTTTACCTTTATAGAGATGGACAGTGGAGACATCCCTGAACTTTTGGAGGGTAACCTCCTCTTTCCATATAATCTGGAAAATTTCAGGAATCTTTTGTATGAGCAATGGACTACCCTCCCCTCCACAGATATACCTTATAAATCTCAGATGAAATAGAACTAGTTGGAATAGAATCAGCACCAAGTACTTTGCCACAGGAAAAAAGTCTAATGGTTATTCAAAACCTATTCTTCAGTTGGAAATTTGTCAAGAGAGGGATTAATTTCAACCTGAGGAAAATGGTTAATGACTTTACCATTGATTGATGATAGTCTGTTGAGAACAAAGTCAGTCCATACCTCCAGGCTTATGTCCTTATCACTTATTATTGTAGTTCCTACAGCACTGAGGAGTTGAGATTACCATATGTCTTTGGCTCGTAAATATTCTTTAGGGGATCATAAAAGCACTTTGGATTGTTACTATCAGTATAAAATTTAATTTCATCTGCCTTCTTACTGAGCCAAGAATACTACACATCTCTTTAAATTTCACTTGTTCTTTACTTTTATTAAAGTTCTGCCTCCTTAGAGATTGAATGAACCATCCTGCTGGTAAACCCTATATGGTGCTCATTTTTCATATAGCAGCTTTTGAATTTCCCATTATTTTTTGTAAAACCAGTTGTTCTTAACTCAAGGATTTTTTTTTGTTGTTGTTGTTCTAATCAAAGGTTAAGTCAAAAAATTGAGAAGGTAAAATATATGGTAATGTCTATATGTGTCATATGAATGACAAAATTTAGAGGAAGGAGTCATTAAAAAGAGTTGGGCTGACCATGAAGACTTTATGGAGGAGGTTGTAATTAATCTGGGATTTGAAGGATTAGTAGCATTTCAAATAATAGAGATTGGGAAACATAAGAGAGAACTGCATAAATAAAAGAACCAAGGTGGGAAAGATCAAGGAGTGACACAATTAGGATTGTACTTCAAGAAAATCAATCAGGAAAAATATGCATGATAGATTAGAAAGAAAAAGTAATTCAGAGGCTGGCATACCACAAAGGGATTTGTTGTAATCATGATGCTATAATAAGCATCATTTAAGCAAGAATGGAAAAGAAGGGATTCCAGAGAAATGATAAAGTCAGAATAAAAGGATCTGGTAAATTGATTGAATTGGGGTAGTAATAAAGTTTTGTTTTGTTTTGCTTTGTTTTTAATGACAGGTTATTCAAGTTTTCTGTCTGAGAGAATGGGGGCCCCATGAACAGGAAAAGGGAATCAAGGAGGAAGAAGGAATATGTTATTATAGGAAAGTGAAAGAAAGGTGAAAGAAGAGAGATTCTTGATACAACTTGATTGTGACAGCATTTCACTTATAGAGAAGATAATGAAGTGTAATTCTAATTATTATATTACCATTAACCTCTCAATAGTAAGTTGATATTTCATAATGTTACCTAGCATAGACAACATAAAAACAGATTTGTAAGACCTCAAATTTTAAGGTAGAAAACAAAATCCTGAGGTAGTGTGACCCAGAGGAGGCAAATTTTAATGGAGGACCAAAGTATGCTTAAGCATATTTGATAGGGGGGAAAATCAATTTTTCTTTAAAAATTATCCTATTATAGTTCTTTCCCACCTTCAAATCTTGGCAAAAAAGAAGTGTTCAGAGCAGAAATTAGGGAGAAAAAGAGGCAAAGAAGGCCTCAAAATTTGATCTTGCCTAGAACCAGTGAAGTGTATAGAAGAATTAATGAAAATTATATTGTCATATAGGCTCAGAATATTCTGTCACTCTAGGATTATACACGATGAAATAACTAATCAGTATGCTCATTAACAAAACTTAGGGTTTCAGGCCAGGCCAACATGATTAATAACTTCTTTTGATATTTTGCCATGGAGCTTTGATTGGTTGCAGGTAGAAAAATGGCCAAGGGGACTTAAGTCCATAGATATTTGTGTAGCTTGATTCATGGGGAGTTTAGCATCCAAAATTGGGGCTCCCTTTCCAGCTGGAAAGTTGGTTGGAGTCTTCATCATCCAAAAATGAATTCTGGCTCCATGAATTGGAATTTGTTCTTAAAGGGCTTCTAAACAACAGACCTATTCTTTTCACAGTGTGAGATGCTGGCCTGATTCCTTATCACAAAATCTAAGGCGATGGTTTTCAAGAGTGCAGTTCAAAGGCTTATCAAATCCTTCCATTCATTTGGAGAAGAGAGTTCTGAAATATCTCATAACCCTTTCCCTATGTCTTTTCCATGGTTCCATGCCTTTTTAATCACTTTAGGTCCCTCATTTCACCTTGGAAAATTTTGCTATAGACCTTATATTCTTTTTTAATTGTTGCCTCTTTTTCTTTGTCTTTATCAGTTTCCCTGTTTCTATTTCAGTCTCTCTGTGTGTCTGTCTCCTTTCTGTCATATTCTTATATGAAATAATCTCAGTAGAGAGAAGAGAATTTGAGATTTTCACCTACAAGCCTCTCTTCTTTGTTTACTAATCTGCTAAGGACAGACCCATGGAGTCAATTATTATGTTGTTATGATATTCTAGACTTTTCCAAAATATTGCTAGTACTTGTTAAATTATAGGTAGAAAAGTCAATCTCTTGTCTCATTGATACATATCCTTACCTATTGCTTTCACAATCTGGAATCTTGTTAAGCTTTACTGTCCTAGTTATATTAGCTTACTTGTTTGTTGTTCCTCACACAGAAGACTCCATCTCCCTAACTTTTGCCTTTGTGCTGATTATTCCTCATGTCTGGAATGTTCTCCTTTCTTATCTCTCATTTCTAGCTTCCTTCACTTCTTTCAAAGCTCAACTCAAACCTGATTCTTCTAACCTGAAGAAATTATTTCCCATTTCCAAGTTCTCTTCCCCTTCCCTTCCTTAAGCCTTTCCTTTTGATATTATTTTTCACTTTCCCTATATGTGTGTGTGTGTGTGTGTGTGTGTGTGTGTGTGTGTGTGTGTGTAGATTGTTGTGTAGAAAGCAGTTAATAAATACTAATTGATGACTTCATTTCTTTTCTAAGGATAAATAAGTATTGATATCTTAATGTTTTATTTGGTGAGAGGAGGGGTGTTCATTTCTGATGAACACACAACTTGATTGTCTGTTCTTTTGATGTAAGCCCCCTCTATTGTATTCATTTTTAAATCTTTTGCTAGAAGTTATTGCAGTGTGCTTAGCATCTACAAAGTTCTTTTAACATTGTGGTACCCAGTTAAATCCCCTTGAATAAGGATCTAAATAGATTCACCATTACCCAATATCCTTTTTATTTATATATATATATATTTTTATTATTTGAGCTTTCCAGGTTTCCTTTTTCACTTAAAAAGTGACCCTTTTAAAAAGTATCTTAATCTCCCACTATGGTGGTTGCCATCATCTCTAACTTGTTATTGCGTTCATTCCTTGCATTTTTTGTTACTCAGCAGCCTTTTGACATTAGAAGGAAGCTAATTCTATGGTATCCAGTCAACTAAAGCCAGGACATGAATAATCTAATTTTATAAGGCAGAGATTTGGCACCCTAGAGAATGCAGTGGCCTTTCTGAAATTGAATTCTCAAGTGAAAGTGAATTTTCTTAGCTTGGTTGGCATTTTTTTTCATGTGATAGTCCCATTTTACAATTATCCAGGGCAATTTCTATGTCAAAGAAGTACAGAGATAGTCTTTACGATGACTGATTTGAATGGGGAAAATTATATATTATCTGCTTACAGATAAAAGTTCTACATCATTTCAAAAGGAAATTAGCTATTGGGAAACAAATGGTAGTAAGACACATTAAAGCTTTCCTTTTTTCATCTACATATTGTCAGATGTCCTTATTGATGAAAAAGTCACAATTTTATTTGTGTCAGCAAATAACTGAAAATAAAATAGATGTCCATCAATTAGGAATGGCTAAACATATTGTGGTATATGGATATAATGGAATAATACCACACTACAAAAAATGATACATGGGATAAACAAGAAAAGCATGGAAAGATCTATATGAATTAATGCAGGTTGAAACAAGCAGAATCAAGAAAATAATGTACCTAGTAACTACAACAATGTAAATGGAAAGAACAAATACACACACACATAAGCACACACACACACACACACACACACACACACACACACACATACACACATACACACACAAACCCAACCCCAAATTGAATGCAACAAAATTATAAAGAAATGAAGAAATATGAGAGAATAATCTGAATATCTTCTTCATGGAGCTGAGAAGTCTACAATTCTTTCACATTGTACATGCCATTCAGATTTTTTTTTTCACCGTATTGATCAGTTATGTTAACTATTTTTATTTTCTTAAGATATTTGTTAGATGACAAGGCTTTCTGGAAGGAGGAGGGGTAAGAATATTTGGGATAATCATAGTCCTATTAGAAACAAGATATCAATGAAAACATAAAAATAATAAAAGATTGGCCATCTCTTAAGAGATGGCTATTTCTTCACTCTTTTTTCCTGGCTGTACTCTTTTGCACTTCTCCATTATGTTCCTGTGCTTGGTACCCCCACCCTGACCCTTTTTATCTTTCTTTGGTGTATTGCTATTACTTAATAGACCATACACTTCTTGAAGGCAGAAATTGCCTTTTTGGGGGGAAAGGAAGCATTTGCCTTTCCAGGACCTAACTCAGTTTCTGCCAATGTTTAATAATATTTAATATGTTTAATAACTTTAATGTTTAATAAATGCTTATTAACTGACAGAAAAATGCAAACAAATAGAAAAAAGTTAACATTTTATAATATCATTTCTTAGATTCTTTCCTCCCCAAAGTGATATATTTCAAGGTATATCTTTCAGGGTATATTTATAAAAAGCAATGCCAATAAAATCAGATTATATCATTTAAAGAGTTGATCATAATAGGGCATACTTTAAGAGCAATAGTGTATTTTTTTTCATCCATACTGACCCATAAAAACCTAAAGATAATATTTTTAAAGAAAGTTACCAATCAATTATTAATAACTTTCAATCTGTATGGAATAAACAATTCTCAAAATGTAGAAATTTAATGGAAGAAACCAAAACCATGTGAGAACAAGAAGAAATACATAGCACGTTTATTACTCTGTCTACTCCTGGAGTTCTCCAGAATATGCATTTAGTGAGCCTCCATCATATGAGCTTAAATCTCAACACTTTTTATTTAATTACTAAAAAGCAATTATTTCTAAACTTGTTTAATAGTCTGTTGAATATTAAACATAAAATAATAATAGTAAAACATTAATCTGTCAAAGAACTGCTTTTAATTAATCTTAATTTTTAAATGAGAAGAGGAAGAAGAGAAAAAAAGAAGGAAAAGAACAAGAAGAATAGTAATTGACCATATATGCTTTAAGGTCACTACATCATATATCTTAAGTCTCACAACAGCCCTATGAAGTAGGTGAAAAAAAATTATTATTTCCATTTTATATATCAAGAAATTGACATTCAAAGAGTTGAAGTGATATGCCCAGGATGTATAACTAGTGAGTATCTGAGTAGAATTTGTGCCCATGTGTCTCCTGACATGAAGTTGTTTGCTCTTTCTATTATATAGAAATATGTAATATAATGGAAAGACCAATGAATTGGAGGTCAGAAGAATACAGTTCTTATGATTCTGCTAATAACACGTATGATCATGGGTTAATCATTTTATCTCTTTGGGCCTTGAGTTATTTAATCAACATATATCATTAACAGAAAGAAATATCATTATCAAAAAAACCTTGATGAAGGTTTCCTGATTCCTAATCTGGTGTTCTTTCTACCATATCAAAAATTTTTTGTTAAATAAAAAAAAGGCTGTTCACTCTGTTCTTGATCAGTTTTATGGCTGATTACTAATTTACATTTTTATGCATGTAATAAAATGTATGTATTATTCCTATTGCTTACAGGCTAAAGTTCAAACATTTTAGTGTGGTATTTGAGGCTCTTATCTGATAGAGCCTCTTTCGTAGACAATTAAGGAGTACAGTTAAACTGATTTATTAGATTTCCTTCAGTTGTACTGTGTGCTTTCCAACTTTGAGTTTTTTGTTCATGATGTTTTCTTTATGTGGAATGATCTCCTAAAACCCATTTCTACCTTCTGAATACTATTTATCTTTTAAAGCTTAGGCTAAGAACCATTTCTTTCTGAAAGCCACCTTGCTCATTTCAATCATAATGAGCTCTTTTTCTTCAGGCCTTGGAGGGTATTTTTACGCTGTCATTCAAATGATATTAATCAAACTCTGCATAAATTTTTGGAGGGTCAGGAGCTTCTTCATACATTTTTACATCATTGATTATATCTTACAATAACAGTCATTATCCTAAAATGGAACAAACAAGGCAAACAGCCCTATCTTTTAGATTCTGTTTATGGAGGCATATATCATACCCTTCAATCAATCAGTCATTGAGTATTTATTAAGTTTCAAACACTGTTCTATGCACTAGTTACAGAGAATGGAACCATACTATTCACAATGAGCTTACATTCCAACTGATGAGACAACTATTACATGTAAAAGTACACATATAGCTTAAATATGAAATTCATATTCACACATGAAGAAATTAAATACAATGTAATTTGAAAGGGAGAAAATTAGCACCTGAAAGATCAGGAAAGACAAGTCTTATATTAAAGAATAAAAAGGACTCCATGAAGAGGAGCTGAGGAGTGAGTGCATTCCAGGCATGGAGGCTGGCCAAAGCAAAAGCATGGAGAGCTTAAGTGTTATGAGTAAGAAGCAGATCAATTTTGATGGATCACCAAATGGAGGAGGGCAAAGAACGTCCATCCAGTGAGATTAGAAAGATAAGTTGGGGCCAGACTGTGAAGGCATGTTGTTCTGTGGCCTTCATTATAATGAAGTTGAATCACTGCACTCAATTGTAATGAAAAATATGTACGTGCACTAAGATGTCATGAATGGCTGCATATTATAATATGTTCTTTGTGCTTTCGTTTACCTAGCAAATTCTTCTTGTTTTCCACCCTTAATACCATTAAAGTATGTACCTCAGTGAACCACCATTTGTAAAGCTGAAAGCTGATATGTACTTAAAGTAATAAAAATTGGACTTCCTAATTCCCTTTTAAAGGGAAAACCCTTTTTTAAAAAAAATAAAAAGCACAGAGGATAATGCTCATATTATTTTCAGACAATAAACAACTTTGTATAATCCTATTATAGACATTAGCATACATTTCACAGTCCATCTGGCAAACAATAAACGTTGTGACTCCGTGTATTTGAAATGCTATACAAGGCATTGTCTTCAGAAAATGACAAAACCTACAGCTGTGTCAGTGGGTCAAGAAGAGGTCATGGAACATTCTCAGCTATTGCAGATTACATGAACAGACTTTTGTGAAGACAAGCTGTGTATTAGGAAATGTGTTTTTTAAAGGTAAACAGGCTTAAATGAATAGTCATGGGGAGAGAGAGTGGAGGGCAGTCTGCTATATTTCAATGTTTTCAGTGATCATGTCAAACTGAACTGAACAAGTATTGTGTTTCTTGTGGTATGCAAACCGCTATGGAAAGAATGCCCTTTAGGAGATGGAAAAAATACAGTATCTGCTTCAGGTTAAAGAATCCTCATTTACTGGAAATTGAAAAGACATAGAGGCACAAATATGTTGCCTGAGAGTTTTACCTAGTTGACTTATTTATAGTTTCATGTATTCATACAAATCTTTCTGCTTAGTATCTCAGAGGTCATCTAATCCAAACATTTCATTTTTGCAATTGAGGGACCAGAAGCCCAGATAGGTTCTAGAATCATAGGAAGAATTTTAGAATTTCAAGGTTGGAAAGGACCTTAACAGTCGTGTAATTCAATCAAGTATCTGAAAGATATACTCACTTAACCAATCTCTGGTCAAGTACATCAACCAGCCTCTGCTAGAAGACCTATAATAAGGGAGAAATCATCTCCCCTTGAGGCAGTTTGGGGACAACTCTAATTGTTAGGAAGATTTTCATGAAATCAAATTGAAATTTGCCTTTTTGCAACTTCTGCTTATTGCTTTTAGTAATCTTGCAGGGAGAAACAGAACAAATGTAATCCTTTCATGTGAAAGCCCTTCAAATATTTGAACATAACTATTATAACCCTTTGAGCTATCTCTTTTGCAGGCTAAATAGTTCCTGTACCTTCAACCAAATCTCATATGACAAATACTAAAAGTTCTTTAGTATCCTCGTTGTCCCTAGCTGGTTGCTCTTCAACTTTTCTGTGTCCTTAAAACATGGCACCAAAATGTAAGGCAATACTCCAGCTGATAGATTAGAGTGAAGACCGACCACTACCTCTTTAGTCATGGAAACTATACCTCATTTAATATAGCCCGAGATTGCATGGGTCTTTTTGGCTGCATGTCACATTGCTAAGCTCACCCAAACATATTAATGTTGTTTGACAGAAGTATGACAGAAACTAATCAATAGTATTATTAATCCATCATTTGGTATGGTGTTCCATTTTCTTTAAGTAAATGGCATAGCTTCCTAAGTACATTCATAATAAGGTGAAATGACATTAGAGATTCTGTTACAGGTAGATTCTAAAAATGAGGTCCAACGGAAGGAGTACTCTGAATTAATTACATGACTTTAGGTTACTCAAATGACTTATCTTTATGTTTTTTGTTGGGCAAAAGTTTAGTTTGTTGCACACAAAAAATGCTTGAAAAAGTTGGCTGAATTGAATTTACATGAGAATTCAACATAAAATTTGAAATACCGATTCCCAGGACTATGTTCTAGCATACTGTCCAGCTGTTTATAATGTGCCTGTCAAGTATAAAATTATATAATATAGTTCCAGAATCACTTTCCACCAAGACAAAGCTATGAAGTTATATTCTGTCTTTAACAATTTTGCTTTTATTAGAATGCGCTTATTTATACATTTGTTTTATAAATCACAGAATTTCAGAATTGGAAGGAGCCTCAGCAGCTAATTAGTCCACCTAGTACTTGAATAAGAGTAGTCTCTACCACACATCTGAGAAATGGTTATCCTTTTTTGGCTTGAAATTTTTCAGTGAGGTGGGACCCAAGCAGCCTATTCCACTTTGGAATAGATTTAATTGGTAGGATTTTTTTTTCTTTTTTCCTTTCTAAAGCTTAATTGGCCTCTTTGCAGCATCCCCATTTCTTCTCACTTCTTAGGTTAAATAAAATAACTTAAATTCCTCTTCCATGGTAGACAATGATTTGAAAATATCTTCTTATTCCCTTAGCCCTTCTTTTTTCTAGGTTAAGTTTCTTTTATTTTTTCAATTTATCTTTATATAGCATATCTTTGAGCCTTCATCATCTTGATTCCCCTCTTCTGGGTACTCTCCCACCTATCAAGGTCCTTCTGAAAGGGGGCACCTAGAACTGAACAAAATAATCCAGATATTGTCTGACAATAACAAAAAGTAGAGTATGAGTATTACCTCCGTTGTCCTGGAACCTTTTCTTCCCACAATGAATGCAACCTGAGACTGAATTAACTTTCTGGTCAGCCTGTTTAAATATTATTAACAGGTATTTTGTGTTGTTTAAGAATACTACTTAGGGACTTAGTATTTCTATTATTTAATCACCACTCAAAGTTAGTAGAATAAATGTTTTGGCAGCCCAGGATGTTCCAAAATATTTTATGACCATTTGGTTACTGTTAGAGGTCCTGTAGTCTCCCCTCCTCCACTTTTCCCCACCAGATTTAATAAAGTGAGGTCTTGACAGATTACGATTTACCCAAAGCCACAAAGCTAGTTAGGAACAGAATCCTATGCTCTTTTAACTACATTACCCTTTCTCTAACCAAAAAGAAGAATTTTTTTTTCATCAGTATATATTGTGACTCTAATTTCAACCAAAGTTGTTTGAATAATAAATTCTTGATCTTATTGAACCCAGTGCACAACTTAGAATGCTGATTTTGGCAGCTCAGTTACTTATCTCTGATTTTTTATGAGATTTTTTTTTGTTGTTCATGTGTTGTCCTTCTCTCCCTATCCCCAAAACACACACTCCAATAATCAAAGAGTGGGTGGAAAATTTCCAAAGAAAACTCATATTAATAAATGCCACTTGTGAGCAAACCTACAAAAGTCTAACAGAAGATGAAGTTGAAATGATTGGCTAAGGACATTTGATGGCTTCTTGAGGGGTGCGTATTATCCATATTTCTCCTGGTTTCCATGATAGTAGATTTTCTGGTCGTAAATTTAGTCTTATAGTCATTAAAATGTTAGACTCAAGTAGGAGGCACAATAGATAGAGTGCTGGGCCTGAAGTCAGGAAATCTTAAGTTCAAGTCTAGTCTCAAATACTTACTAGCTATGTGACCACAGTCAAGTCACTTAACCTGTGTTTGTCTCTTTTTCCTCATCTATAAAATGGGGAGGATAATAGCATCTGACTCCTAGAGTTATTATGATAACATGAAATATTTGTAAAATATTTAAAGTATAATATCATTGCTATTATTATTATTAAAATAACAGGAATAAAGATTTTCAAAGGCAGTGAAACCTTCAAAACATACATTTTTTCCTAAATATAGGATCATAGATTTGATGCTTAAAGAATACTTCAGAAGCCAAACACCTTCATTTTATAGGTGAGAAAACTGAGGCTTAGCGAGATGACATGAGATAGCTAGGGTCACTCATGTCAGAGCTGGGATTCAAATTCAAATCCTCTAATTCCAAACTCAACATTATTTCCATTATGACACATTGCCTCCTTTTGATTGCCTTTTAAATTACAATGTGTAGGCCAAAAATCTTTCTAAAATGTCTTTTGGCAGAGGAATAGAAAATGAAAACCACAGATTTGTCAGATTAAACATTTTGGCAAATTAAAATACTTATTCTTATGTATGAAATGGATCCTATCTAAAATTCACTTTTCCTCTGAAATTCCAACTATCCTCTATAACTGACTATATGATAATACTTTATATATGGATACAAGTAAACTGTAATTAATCCAAGTCACAAGAATCTCCAATTAACCAGATCTACAGATGCTTTCTTTTACCTTCCTTCCCACCCCACCCCCCTCCTCTATCCAGGTATATTTATTAAATCACTTTAGGAGAAGGAAAATTATAGGAAACATCTCAAGGTCCTAATAGAGAATCAACTTTTAAACCTTACCTTGGATCAGAGTAGATTCAATTTATACAGTCAGATAGATAGAGATAGAGATATACATATATGCACACACTATATATAAAGACATAAAAACATACAAATATAATATTCATGATACAGATTATATGTATGTCTACATATATTAAGAAGCAATGAAGCATTTATAGATATAAAATGCTTCATACCTTCTGTATCTAAAATAACTGTATAATGGGAATTGATATTCAGAATAAGCCTGATTATTTTAAAAAACAGAAAAATAAAATGTTTTAGAAGGGTTTTAAAATAGTTAATCAGAAAATTCACTCCATTTCCAAAAATCTCTGATTAATCAAGATTTCCAAAATGTGCCCAAGAAAAATTCTGATTAATCAAGTTCTCTTTGGCTTATAAACAGAGCATTATGCCTTCATATGCTATTGAATCTGTTGTGAATCTGTTATTATCCTTAAAAATTCCCTGTGAGGTTCAAAAGAACTGAGATTGTTAGCTATATTTTACATTATACAGAAAAGCAAATTAAACAAATAAAAAATATAAATATTTATTAAGGACATATTATGTGTGAGGTGCTGTGCTAGATTAATGAACATACAAGTATAAAATGAAATAGATTTTGCCTGAAAATGAATTTAATTCTACTGGGGAAAATACCATTTATAAATAAAATGAATGTAAGATAATACAAAGTAAGGATAAACTCATATGGGAAGAGGGGATGGGGGTGATGGTAGTTGAAGGGAACAGGGAAGGGAAGATATAGGATGGAGGACTTGATTTGATATGGAAGAAAATTAGATATTCTGGAAGGCAAAGATAAGAAGGGAACCCTTGTTGGCATGCAAATGCACAGAGGGATGGAACATGATATACAAGAAATGGTAATCAGGCCCTACAATATTGTTAATCACTAGTTTGTTGCTGTTCATTTATTTCAGTTATGTTTGCCTCTTCATGACTCCATTTGGAGTTTTCTTGGCAAAGATACTGGAGTAGTTTGCCATTTCCTCCTCCATCTCATTTTTATAGATGAGGAAACTGAGGCAACTGGAGTTAAATGACTTGCTCAGGATCATACAGCTAAGTGTCTGAGGCCAAATTTGAACTCAAGAAAATGTCTTCCTGACTTCAGGCCTGGCATTTTATCCACTGTGCCCACTAATCTTAGTGGAACCATCATAAAACTCACAAATTTTTAAACTGACATAGTAGTATGAGTTTATTAGACTATGTATTTTGTAATCAGAAAATTATTTTTTCTCTCTTGTATTTTTTTTCCTTCTGAAAAGGAACCTCTAACACTCTCTTAATGAATTCTCTAAGTAGTTCACAACTGAAATATCACAAATAATCCTAAAAATGATGGTCTCACTTAAATGTTGAACTTTTGCCAAATATTTTCAGGAGATTGCTTCTCTTGGGTAGAGAAAACAACAGCCTGTGCATTAATGTCTGCAGGACAGTCTTTCTACAAAGTGCAGCAGGGAAAAAAAAAAAAAAAAAGTGGCTTAATCAAATCATCTATTCAAATAGGTTTAGAAAACCTTCAAGTTGCCCTAAACTTTGAATGGACTTGGCATCCTTCCACCAGCTCATCCTATACTCAATAGTTTCTTGAAGATACTCAGTACCTTGTGGAACCACATAACTGTAATTTAAAGGAAGACAGACCTAGCGCTCTCTGGGTTCTAATTTCAAATTTGATTAAATCATTATTTGTCCAATATATGATTTCCTATGTGGTCTTTGGGACTGTCAATCACTGCTTATCTACATAGCTAACTTATTTCCTTTTTACGTCTGGCATACCTAATAAAAATTAATAGGACAATCTTATTTCTTTTTATAGTTACTTTAAAAATCTTTATTTTTAATATATTGATTTTTGTTATATCTATCTTCTATTATTATGGTTCCCAATGTGTGATAGACTGCCAGTTTCCATGTGGTTCAATGGGCAGATTTCTTTTAATATTAGTATATAAGATATAATAATGTATATAGTTTCATCTGGCCTCAATTAATAAATTATTTAAGGTATTTGATAAATGCCAGACATGACATCATTGGTGTCTCATTTTTTAAAAAGCATCAGTTTTTCCATTAATTCTAGTGGATTTTTTTTTTGTCATGACCAGCTAGAGATGATGGTATATAGGTGGTCCATACATTCCATATACTAACTGATTTGTAACCTCAACATAAGTACTTTCTTAAATGATGAGATGACACAGCCTAGCTTCCTTACTTTTAGAAAGCTAGCTAAACCTTTTGTGTTCATAAGGCTCCTATGATAAAATCCAACACTAACAGCTTCCCAGGAAAGGGGGATAAATGGGGATCTAAACCTCTCATTTTGGCATTCAAGCCTCTAAAATATAGCCCCCATTTTTATTTATCTAACCTCATATCTCATGACTCCTCAGCACAAATCATTATATGCTGCAGCCAGACGGATTGCCTTATACACCATGTTCCTTCCTGCATCCAGGCCTGAATTTATTCTCTTCTTCTCATTTGAAATGACCTACCACCTCCTCTTTAACTAGTAAAATCCAGTCTTCAAGGTCCAGCTCAAGTGCTATTTCCTCCCTCAAACTGCTTCAAATAATGTCTGACCTCTCAGGGCTTTTCATAATCTATGTTGTTAATGTAATTTGATATTTTGTTATATTAAAATTAGTACTTTATTATGTTCTGTCTTTTATTCTTAAATAATGATATAAAGTCAAACTCTTTTCTTCCCAATATGATTTCAAACATCTTTATTACTTCCATTACCTAGCACAATTATGGGTATTATTCATTTGACAAACATTAAGCATATACTGCAATAGATTTTAAGGAAGATACAAAGATAAATATTACAAAATCTTTAAGAAGGTGGCATAGTGAATTCTGTGATGAATGTGGTATCAGGAACATCTGAATAAGATGTGTTTCAGACAGTTACTAGCCATAAAATTAAATTATTCTGGGCAAATCATTTAACTAAGTCTTGGTTTCCTTTTCTGTAAAAAAGTAATAATAACATATAGCTCTTATGATTATTATGAGATGAAATAAATGTTAGCTATAAATAAAACTTATAGTATGTTAACTATAAATGACTATCCATACCCATACACAGTGATACAGGACTGCAAACCTTGAAGTAATTATAAAAATGTTAGCTATTATTGATCTCTCCAGTAGGCAAGATAGCATATAATGACGTTAAAAAATTAAAGGTATATGTTCATAAGCATTTAAGAAAAGTAAGTGTAAAATGATAAAATTAGATGGAAATATCATTGCTGATGAAGAAGATCAATGAAAATTATATAAAAGCAAGGCCATTTGGAGTGGGTCTCAGAGCATGGGTAGAATTTCAATAAATAGACATAAATGACAAATCATTCTAGGTAAAAGATACAGTGTGATAAAAGGTATGAAAGTAGAAAAGTATATAATTTTACATAATATTCAATATAAGCATTTGAATAGAGTATAGAGTATATGAAGAGGAGTAGTAGTAAACATGACTGAAAAGGCAAATTATTTAATTTTTATCTAAGTTTTCCTATCTGTACAATGGGGATAATGATAGTATCTAATTGTAAGGTTGTTGTGACAAACAAATAAGGCAATGTTTGTAAGGCATTTTGTAAACTTTCAATAGCCACTTCAAGCTACAAAGCTTCAATAGCATTTGCTAGCTATTAATATGAAGATTATATTATTGATGGATGATTGGATCCCAGGAGCCCTTGAATTGCAAGCTAAGATACTCAAACTTTAATTGGTAGCTCTTAGGGAACCTCTGAAAGTTTTTCATCAGTGGAATTATCAAAATTTTAATATCAAATAGAAAAGTAAGAAAGGAACTGGAGGTAGGACCACTGTTAAGGAGATTCTTAATTAACACAGGGGAAAGAGAATAAAAGAAAATGGAAAAGAGAAGGTGGATTTGAGAGCGATGATGACAAGAGAATAAAAAAGACCTGGCAACTGCTTAGATGAAGTTGGAGAAGAGAAAATGGAGTCAAAGAAAATATTGAAGTTTAAATCCTGGGAATATTGAGGTACTTTTAATAGAACTTAAGGCCTGGGAAAATTGGGGCACTGTTAATAGAATTGTTCAAGTAAGGAAAAAGGCAAAATTAATATATTTCCAATCATATTGATTTCAAGATGGTGAGGCATTAAGATGAAGAGCAAGAGGCATTAAAATGTAGATCAGGAGCTCTACAGACAGGTATGAACAGGAAAGTGTATTTTTGGAAACATTGATATGGAGGTAAAAATTGAAGCTGGGATACAAGTCTTCAAATGAAAAAAAGTATTCATTGAAGACTGATTGAATGAATGGGCTTCTTTGCCTCTAACTCTAAAGAATTCCTGGGATGGGAAGAGTAAAGTAATCTATAGTGTTTTCTCATTGCCTGCAGAGTCTGCTCCCTTGACCCAATATGACCCAAAGGTGTTGGGTTGCTTAAGTGTGGAGAGGAATTTTCTCCCTTGTCCCTCTCTTCCAACACACATTGAGTGCAGTCAGGATTAGACACTCTTGGCAAGAGACTGCCCATGGGTAGTGATGGGGAAAAGGTCATTCCCACCTTGGAAAAAGGTTTCCTGATATCTTTCCTTCAACAAGGGGCAAAAAACTCATCAAGTACCAGTAGCTGCTGAGATTATGTCTGAGTGGGGGAGAAATGTGAAAAGTGATTGAAGTTAAAAATAAACATCACTCTGTGTGTGGGTATTATTTCTGAAAAGCTAACATATGGAAATTAAGCAATGTAGCATTGAGTATCAAGATGACTGGTTTCTGAATGAATAAAGTACATTGATGTTTATCTCTTTTGACATCAAGCTTTCAAGTGCTGTTTTTCACATCCATATAAAGTATTCTAGTATAAAGTCCACATATTCACCATTGCATAAAATGCACTTTTTTGCAAATGTTTTGTGTGTATCTGTGACCAACTCTATATTGCATTATGTCTAGATTGGATAAATCAGTCTGATTTCTTCAAGGTGAAAATACAGGTGTCTTTTTTGTCTTTAAGCATAATACATGATATGACAAGATCTCCATTTTCTTTGAAAAAAAGTAAATGAATATTCTGCACATAGAGTATTCAGAATTTTAAAAATTACAAAAAAAGCTTGACAAGATTATAAGGGCTCACATGGTGCTGTCAGTTTCAAAAAAGTATTTTCCTTGCTATGGGGGAAGTATTACGTTTTATACCCATTTTACAGACATGGAAACTAAAGTTCAGAGAGATGAATTTCTTTTTTAGAATTACATATCTGGCAAGTACCAGATCTGAGACTTAAACCCAAGTCTTTTTATTCCAAGATCAGTAGTATTTTTGCCACTACCATGTATTACTATTAAACTAAGCTTAATGTTTCAGTTTACTCTCTTCTGTAGTAAGGTTTCTTTACTCTGACTTCTCAGAAAAAAAACATTCGTTCTTATATTCTTATATTTGGCTCACGTTTTATTGTGCATTAGTGTATAGCAATATATATGCTAATGTGGATTGCCTTCTCCCTAATAAATTATAAATTTCACTAGAATGAAGACAATTTAATTTTCTTCATGACTCCTTTAGCAACTGGATTAGTGTATTAGGTACATAGTAGGTGCTTAATAAGTAGTCATTTAATCACTTTATTAATTAAATCAATTATATAAACCACAGAACTTAAGTAGATTATTTCAAGTTGTTATTGACTTATGTGACCTTATTTTCCAGCCAGTGAAAATTGTAGTGAATAGTGAACGTAAAATGAAACTAAGAGCTTAAATCTTAGGAGATCCCATTGCTCTTTCAGTTTAAAAGAAAAACATAAAACAGGAATAGTAAAGGAGAAAGTCAATGTCAGAGAGATGAGAGAGGGAGAAGGACTGTCAGAACTGTGAAGATCTGGAGAACAGATTCAAAGGACATGTGAAAGTTTTAATCAAGTATATGAAGAGTTTTCACGTGGAAAGAGAATTTGTCTTGCTTTGTTTAGCCTTGGAGGACAGAAATAGGAAAAATGAAGTAGAATTTGCAAAGACACAGATTTCTGCTTCATATTAGAGATAATTTATGAATAATCAGAGCTCTCCAAAAATAAAATTGTCTGGCTTGGGAGGTGATAATTTCCCTCTCTTAGAAAATTTCATGCAAGGACTAGATGGCTATTTGTCTTGTGGACCATGTAAGAGATCCCCTTTTGTGTAATATTGTTAGTAATCCTGTAAGCAACTTATATAGCACAATCTATCCTTTTATTAATTAATTAATTTGTAGATTTAATTAATAGATTTGAAAGTCTAGTTGGCTTGTTAAAAGCATCTAACTTTTCTAGGAAAAATTACCTTGTATTGCTAACATGTTCTACATCTACATCTTTAAGATGTTATTTCAGATTATTAGGTGTCATGCAGGAGTATTTGGAACAAAGAAACAAATCAATAATAATTCTCAATACTATTTTATAATTAATAATACTTAGTACTTAAAATAACAGTGAATAATCACATTAAAGAACTCTTAAAGAATTGAGTACTCTGCATTTTCTGGCTTAGATAATATGTTATGTTTTCATTGCCTTTAATTATAAGATAGAAATGTATCAAATTGGTGTAGTACTCGACTTCATAAATACCTGAACAATTTATACTGTTTTGAGGCTACAGAAAAATCAAAAATTTTTTTTAGTCCACGGTTAGCTGAGAGAGTGATATACAAGGTTGGTAGATTGATGAAGATATTCAGAGATAAATGAAGATATCAACATAGTGAGATTCAGAAGCTGAGTGGTATTTCTTTCAATTTTCCAAAAAATAAATAAGATATTAATTGACAAAATACATAACATTTTATACACGCACAGTACACAGGCACTTTCCATTGTTCAGCATATGGGAAAAAAAAAAGTTTCTTAGTACATCAATGACTGACTGATTGTTGACTGATCTGGACTACCTATAACCCTTCGCAAAAATGTTAAGATCTCTAATAGCAGAGTAAAATAAGATAGACCTAGAATCCTCATTCTAAATCATGTTTTCTGAATTTTGGCTTTTTAGTTTGTGTTTCTATATTTCTGCTTTTCTAAACTGTTAATTGCTTTGCTCATACTAGTTTCATGACTAATGAATTTCTCTTTCCAAAACAGTTATGTATCAATCTTTTAGGAAGGATATGACTGTAACTAAAATATGCATAATTAAAAACCTAAAGAAGAATTAAATAGATTTAATTATTGAAAATTTTAATTATATACAACTCTTCTCCAGTTACTACAATTTTAAAAAAAATTACAGGCTTTCAGATATCAGTACACTATATTATAGTTACAAAAATTGATGATGTTGAGAAATATATTCTGATTCTGTAACTGTTACACTAAGATTGAATGTATGTTATACTCAAATATGCAACAAGCAGTTCAGTGGTATAACTCATCTCTGTCATGAGCTTATACAGACTTATAGTGAAAGTTTCAGATTGTATCTGTCAAGATTTGACATATTAACTCAAATTTTGTTTCATGTATTTGTACAGTATTACATACTCACTGAGCTGTATTCTCTATCATTTGGAACAAATTTACCAAGTTAGTCTTGCTTTTGTTGGCTTTGATTTGAATAGTACTTTTATTGGGAAAAAAAAGTAAATCTATTTAGGAGCAATATTTTATAAGTATCCTATAAATTTGCCCATTATTTACCATCTCTTTTCTTTCCCTGATTCAGAAGAGAATATCAACTCTATTTTCTAGGAAGAGGAGCAACTTACAATTTGGAAAATTATGGTTTAAAACCTATTATCTGCAGTCCATTTTGTTCTCCATTGCCAATAAAGTAAAACATTGATACCCAATGGGTCCAACTTTGTTCACTGTATTGTGGTCTTTGTCCCAGGTCACAATGAGGAACCTGGAAGTCTGTGCCAATTTTCACTTCTATTCTTTGGAGAACTATGACAGGAATCATGGAGGATCTTTCTTGGTTATGTTCTAGAAATGCAGGTGTCAGAATAGATTATAAAATATAAGTGACCATTTTCTGCCCCAAGAAAACCAAAATTTTAAGAATTAAATTTAGCTCACAAAAAACTTCATTTTTTTCTTATGGATGCTATATAGAAAGAATTTTTGAGCTTGAAGTGGTCTTATTAATTATTTTGTCTCTACCCTTATTTTAGAAATGAATAGGCTAAGATTGGATTAACAGTAAAAATTACACTCAAATTTATGTCTTAATTATCTAGTATTTGTTACATTACATTGGATTATTTTGATTTTGCTGACTATGCTATCTCAGGCTAATTACTCAATCTCTATAGGAGAACATAGATTTCTCATCTCTAAAACAAGATATTGAACTATCCTTTAAGTTCTTCCCATATATTAAGTCCTTACCCAAATATTTTAAGATTCAGTGATACTTATTTTTCAAAGATATATCTATATATATTCTTGAAGAGTCAATAACTAAGGTTAATTTAAGAATATCTTTAAAATATCACAGAGACATATACAAAAAGTATTCTTATATAAAACTCTAAGCATTATATAGTCAGATAAAATGATAAGATCACTTAGTAATATGTTGATTAAAAGTACAGGAAATATGATTATACACCAAATTAAAAAAAAACATGATTTTAATGAATTGCAATCACAGTAAGTCAACATTGTGATATCGAAGCTAAAACTAAGTTAATGAGACCATAGGCTGTATTGATATTTCAGGACCAAGGTTATGATATTCTCCCATAAATTGTCTTAGACATCACATCTAAAAGATTCCAATTTTGTAAAGCACATTATAGAAATATTGCAGATAAAATATACTGTGGCAGGTCTTGGTCCCATTCAGAAATTAAAACCCTGGGCACTTGGCTTACCCCCACCTGTCATGTGTACCACTTGGTGTCCTAGAGAATTGTGTGGTATCAACCAAATTCTCTTGGTTTCTCAGAGAAACTGGCTGCCATTTAACCCTTAGGTCCTTCCCTTTGTGGGTGGTATTACTTTTTCATCTGTTTATGGATATGGGCTAGTGCCAGACCAATAGACCTCATCAGTTTAGGAAAATCTGATCTCTTCATCCAGTTCTTGCAAGGTTTCTTTCAGATCCATGCAACATTTGCTTACAAAGACATACTTGTATGTAGGCCTCATCCAGAGAAGCAGAAATAAATCAAAGCAGGTTAAAATCAATACACCTTGTGCATATATTCCCAGTTTACTCACTTCCAGTTACCTACATCAGCTCCTCAAGTGTCCGGCTGAGCTGACACAAGGTCAAATACCTGTTGTTCCCAGCTGAGAGCAAGTAGAGTTTTTACAAGGGCTAACCACAGATGTGGGTCTCTCCTAGAGTAAGCACCAGTTGCATTTGCAGAGAGTAGTAGAAGTGTTTGCACTTTTAGAAGATGATGGCTCTAGTCCCTGATCTATGGCCCTTGGTCTCTTTAGCTCTATGCATTTAAATTTGTTTTTGTCCCTGTAATCCCAGGAGATTTAAAGTGGTTTTTTTCCCCATCCTGAGATATCAATTTTCTGACTAGCACAATACTGTCACAGGAAATGAATGGGGTTTGATTGGAGAGAGGAGAGGGGAAAACTTTAGTCATCACCAGACAAGAATCCCCTTACCCAATCTTCCTTTTCAAATTCAAGTTCAGTCAGTTTTTGAATTCCCTTAATCCCTACTCCCCTGTGCTTGACCTTCTCCATTATGTGCATGCTTTGAGTTCTCTCTAGGCCATGGTTGCCCCTAGTTATTTGTATGGGTATAGCATAGGTTTGTAACCAAAAAAACCAAACAAACTAACGAACTGAATTATGCATAAGG
This sequence comes from Antechinus flavipes, assembly GCF_016432865.1. NCBI lineage: Eukaryota > Metazoa > Chordata > Mammalia > Dasyuromorphia > Dasyuridae > Antechinus > Antechinus flavipes. The sequence continues at coordinate 175,182,431 of NC_067399.1, read as the reverse complement.
AGGATAACTCAAATGAAGAGTATTATCATATCTTGGACAAGCAAAGATTAGTTTAAGGAAATGGGGATGTTTAGCCCTGGAGAAGGCTTTTGGGGGAAGGAAATGGCATGGGGTAATATTAGGTGGTATAATATAATGAAGGGTTTTCTCATGAGAAAGAAACTTCTGTCATAGACACCAGAAACTAAAATTAGGAGCAAGGGGTGAAGTGGCAGAGAGGTAGATTAACATTTGATATGAGGGAAAAAGAATAAACTTCCTAAATCCTTAACTCTGTACAAAATTGGAATGTCCTGCTTTGTAAGAAGGTGAGTTTATCATCAGTAGTGTCTTTAGGCATATGCCATGCAACTGCTTAAGAGATGTTACAGAAGGGATTTTTATTTGAGTATGGCTATGACTTCTGAAATTTGGCCTAACTTTAATATTCTTTGGAAAAATGTCATTGGAAAACATACTGGCTTTCAGTCAAGGATCTTGGGTTCAAATTCTTCCTGTCTTTCACTACCATGATGAGACAAAGGCAAATCACTAATTTCTCTGGGTTTCAGTTTCTTCTATGTAAAAGAAGGAGGTTGAATTAGAGGGCCTCTGCAACTCCTACTTCTTAATTCATAATCCTATGAAATTCATTTTGCCTATTAGTTCTCTTTTATATACATGAGTAAGTGCTCATATAAACATTTCCGAAAACATACTTTAAGCTTACAATCTAGGAAAAGAGAAAGGGTTATTCATTTGAATTTCACTCTTCCAAAAATCAGGATAGTAAAATGTTCCTAACTAGTTAACTGCCATTGATATCTCCATGAAACCAAAAGATTACATGGAATTTTGGATCAAGACTCTAGTCTCTCCCAGAAGCTGTTCAGTCATGTCCAACTCTTTGTGATCCCCTGGGGTTTTCTTAGCAAAGATACTGGAGTGCTTTGCCATTTCCTTCTCCAGCTCACTTTACAGATGAAGAAGGAAATTGAGGCAAAAAAAGTTAAGTGAATTGCCCAGAATCACATAGTGTCTCTGAGATCATATTTGAATTCAGGTTTCCTTGACTCCAAGCCTATCACAGCTCCACCTAGTTACCCATCTCCCAAAAGAGTTTTAGTCAAAACACTGAAAGACACCAAGTGTATTTTCAAAGTCTGTGGTAGTAAGTTGATTGCTTTCATTCCCAAGGGGGAAAAAAAAAAAAGATATGACAGAAAGATTGGAGAATCCCTTGAAATGGTAGACTTGGGCTCTGCCTGACTTTGCTGATGAATTATCTGCTTTTAACATACTCTTGAACAATTACTCAATTACTGCTGAGTCTTCATATGAAGAAGACTTTTATCATTCACTTACAGTGCTGATATGTCATTTCTTTCTTGAAATCCCAATCTTCCCCTCCAAAATTAAGCTTCTTTGGACAGACTTGGAGATACTCCAACTTCAAATGTCTTACTCTAACCTGAAAGTTTAATTGAAGTCTTTAGAAAGCAAGACTTTTCCATTCAAAGGAACTGGTAGAGTTAGACCTAGAAACAAGTCTTCATGTATTATTATGTCAGAAGGGAGAGCAAAATCAGTTCCCTCCCATATCTTTTCCCTCTTACCCTGCCACTGCCCCTGCCCCCTCCCCTTTTGAAGCTGTGGCTAGATGAAGGCCTGATTATAAGGTCTGGTATTAAAAGCTTTAAGCTGCTATTGTATACAGCATACTGTAAATGTTTAATAGTTGACAATATGCCACAAATGCTATTGTCAAGTCAAACTGTTGTTTGTTTTAACTACTGTACATTAGAGTATACTTCCTTATTTCCTAGTATTTGTATTACTTTGAATAAATCTGAACAAATACGCATAAAATGTGTATTCAAAAGATATTTCATTTAAAAACAAAGAAAGCCTTGTTTCTTTAGATAGCACAGGGCCCCAAAGGCTGAGAATTATAAATAAATGCGGCTTCATAGGCCTGCAGCCATAAATTACTTTTGGGGAGGGGGAACTTGAGCACTACAGAAACTTTCCCTTGGAAAAATGGTGGCATAATTTAAAGAACATTATACTCTTACTCTCAGATGAAAAGAGGCTTTTGATTCCTGGTTGTTGGGAAGAAACTGAACTGTTTAAACCCATGTTTTGTTTTGTTTCAATCTGTGTAGCAGGAATAAGGACCTGGCCCCTTTAAAAAGCTAGTTTTATCACCTTTTGGCTGAAAAGAGCAGCCCTGAATGGTGGAATTAGGAACAGCTGGAACAGACACAGTATCTCCCATTTAAAAGACAGTTCAAAGCCACCATACAGAGAAAAAAAAAAAAGGCAGAGAAAGGGAGGGCGGGAGGGCACATGTACTGAGAGCAGATTTACAGGCTGGGAGCTGCATAGCTGCAAAGAGCTGGGGAGCAGAAACAGAGCTTGGATGGCCAGGGAGAGAGCTTACGTGAGGAGAACCTAAGAGCCATTTGAGGACATTTAGGGTTCAGTTGTGGGTAGCAGAAAGTTGCTAATTTAATGCCTTTTCTCTAACAAGCATCTGAGTATAAGCTAAAACACATGGGTTGGCTAGAAGTGAAAATGGCCCTAGGAGAAAGATAACAAGCCAATGTTTAGAGAAGCTGATTAGAGTTAAAGTTAGGAACAGGTCCGCCATTTGTACTTCAGGACTTTGGGTTCTTTTAAAGAGTTGATTGTATAATTTTCTTGTTGCTTACAAATAAAAAGTTTAAGAAAAACAAACCCTAATTTATGTTATTGTTTAAGCTGGGAGGCAGTGTAGGGTTATGGATATGGTCCTTGTTTGGGATCAGAGAAACTGGATTAAAATTCCAGCACTGCCCATTTCCTAGTTGATAAACTTGGTCAAGTCACAACCTCTCTGGACCTCAGTTTCTTTATCTGAATCAAAATGAAGAGTTTGGACTAATCTAACCTATGAAATCCCTTGTTGGGTATAAATCTCTGATTTTTTGATAATTTTTTTTAAAATTCATAAATTTTATAAAAGTAAAACAAGTAGGTTCTGAAGAATTCATAGATTTGGAGTTGGAAGTTGATTTTAGAAACAAGCTAAATATTTTATAGATGAGGAAAATGAAGCTCATAGATGTTAAGTGACTTGATGAAAACTATGTAGGAGATAAGAAAAAAATATATATTCAAATTCAGCTCCTCTGACTCAAAAGCTTGGGACCTTTTCACTACACTACATTGGGCAGAAGACTGAGCTTATACCATTGACTATCAGCAATTAAAGAATAAAGGCCTACTATCCAGAAGGAATTTTAACCTTTTTAGGAGTTTCACTGAAACCTTAACCACTTTTAAGTGATGGGTGTGTCACCAGTATCTATTTGGCAAGGATGGTACTGCCCCAGAGAATAAATTAACTTATGATTTAATTATGTTTTTTAAGAGACTGAGGGGGCAGGAAAGAGGAACTCAGAAAATAGTGGATGATCCTTTGTCCAAAAGGTAAAGACAAAGCCAAAAGCTATAAACAATTGATTTATGTAGTCAATAATGGTGAGCATAATTAACATAGTTATTCTTCTTCTCTTCTAGTTCAATGAGTAGCCTGAAGTCTTTTCTCCATTAATAGAAGTGTTCCAGCAGGGATTCTGTATGCCTTCATGTCAGGAATAATATAGAAGGTTCTCAGTTATGTTCTAGAAATCTTAGGCTATTTGATACGTGACCATGAGATATGTGAACCATTACAACTTTCAATCATATCTCACAGCTGAATTAATCCCACCCCAGAAAGATAAATCAGACTGTTCACTCTTCTCCAGTTCTACAGACTGATGCCAAAGTCTTTATAAATGGGCCCAAAGTGACTGACCAACTTGGAATGAATGAAGGTTCTTTTTAGCACACACACTTGCAACTATAATTATCTCTCTAGTTTGTTCAACATATGGAATATTCAATAGCTTTAGTTGAATGTTGGAATGTCTATTGGATGGATTTGGTTTGAAGAAGCAGAGGTTAGTCTAATAAAAAAAAAAAAAGTTTACTTCTGTCCTAACTGATTCTCTGGACACCTAAGTCACTGCTTCATCCCCCATTTTCTTTTTGTTTTAGCTTTTTCATTAGTAAAAAGGAAATAATATCCATGTGTGTTTCCTTTCCATGTGCATTTAGGATTACAGTTCTCAGGGTTTCTGATTTAGAAATGGGAGAGACTTGAAAAGTCTGTTAATGGAACCCATACTTAATACTGTATACCAAGATAAGATCAAAATGGGTCCATGATTTAGGCATAAAGAACGAGATTACAAATAAATTAGAGGAACATAGGATAGTTTACCTCGCAGACTTGTGGAGGAGGAAGAAATTTGTAACCAAAGATGAACTAGAGATCATTATTGATCACAAAATAGAAAATTTTGATTATATCAAATTGAAAAGCCTTTATACAAACAAAACTAATGCAAACAAGATTAGAAGGGAAGCAACAAACTGGGAAAACATTTTCACGGTTAAAGGTTCTGATAAAGGCCTCATTTCCAAAATATATAGAGAATTGACTCAAATTTATAAGAAATCAAGCCATTCTCCAATTGATAAATGTTCAAAGGGTATGAACAGACAATTTTCAGATGATGAAATTGAAACTATTTCCACTCATATAAAAGAGTGTTCCAAATCACTATTGATCAGAGAAATGCAAATTAACACAACTCTGAGATACCACTACACACCTGTCAGCTTGGCTAAGATGACAGGAAAAAATAATGATGAATGTTGAAGGGGATGCAGGAAAACTGATACACTGATGCATTGTTGGTGGAGTTGTGAATGAATCCTACCATTCTGGAGAGCAATCTGGAATTATGCCCAAAAAGTTATCAAACTGTGCATACCCTTTGATCCAGCAGTGCTACTACTGGGCTTATACCCCAAAGAGATACTAAAGAAGGGAAAGGGACCTGTATGTGCCAAAATGTTTGTGGCAGCCCTATTTATAGTGGCTAGAAACTGGAAATTGAATGGATGCCCATCAGTTGGAGAATGGCTGAATTAATTGTGGCATATGAATGTTATGGAATATTATTGTTCTGTAAGAAATGACCAGCAGGATGAATACAGAGAGGCTTGGAGAGACTTACATGAAGTGATACTAAGTGAAATGAGCAGAACCAGGAGGTCATTATACACTTCAATGATACTATTTGAGGATGTATTCTGATGGAAGTGGATTTCTTCGACAAAAAGAAGATCTCATTCAGTTTTAATTTATCAATACTGGACAGAAGCAGCTACACCCAAAGAAAGAACACTGGGAAATGAATGTAAACTGTTTTCATTTTTGTTTTTCTTCCCAGGTTATTTTTACCTTCTGAATCCAACTCTTCCTGTGCAACAAGAGAACTGTTTGGTTCTGCACACATATAGTGTATCTAGGATATACTGTGACATTTAAAATGTATGGGATTGCCTGTCATCTAGGGGAGGGGGTGAAGGGAAAGAGGGGGAAAATTCAGAACAGAAGTGAGTACAAGGGATAATGTTGGAAAAAAAATTACCCAGGCATGGGTTCTGTCAATAAAAAGTTATAATTATTAAAAAAAAAAAAAGAAAAGTCTGTTAGTCCAATTTCCTCATTTTACAAATGAGGATACTGAGCCCCAGAGAAGTTATTTTTTTTTTAATCTGTAAAATGAGGGTAGAAATAGTACCTATCTACCTTATCTATCTGCCTCACAGGGTTATTGGAAGGATCAAATTAAATAATACATATAAAGTTCTTTGCAAATCTTAAAATGCTGCAAAAAATGCTAGGTAAATGTTAAGAGATTGGTCCATGGTCACATAGAAAGCGACAGATGGGATTTGAGCTCTGGTTTTATTACTCTAACACTCCCCTGAACAACACTGTTTCTCATTTAGCCCTCATTTGCATGTTGGGAGAAAGCGGGGTGTTAACAGGCTTTGAAAATTAATTGTGAAGGGCTGCACCAATGTGAGGTGTTGCTATGTAAGGACTTAAGTCACAAAGTGCCCGCAATTGGCCAGATGAGCCCTACCCAAATTGGTAGCTAGTTCTACTAGGACTGTTATCTTTGACTTGAACTAAGCAGGATAAACAAAGGCCTGCTCCAATGGGAGCTAGTTCTGCTACATTTTTCTGCCTTTCCAAGTCATCAAAGCAAGGTATTCAGGCCTCTCACAAGTACATCTAATGCTTTGCTGGTTTGTTTATTCTGTTTAGCTCAAGTTCTAAGTACCTTGGCATTTACATTATTAACAGCCTCTTTTCAAAGCAAGTATGTATATGTGTATGTATTTATTCACTTGGCTTTAAAGGGCCTTAAATAGTTTCCTCTATCCTGGTTAGACCCATCTGGTCATTAAGATATAGGCTTGCCTATCTGTGCAAAGGGTCAGGTTTTTCCACAAAAGCAAAAGCAGTAATATACATCCAAAGTATGAGTAGCATTTGTAACCTGTGTGCATTCTTCTGTATGAGAATGGAAGTTCATAGGAAGCTCATGAAATCATGGCGTGTGGATAGCATTACTTAGGGGCTTAAGACATTTAAAAAAAAAAAAAAGATTTAACTCATTTAGAATAAAAACTGACAAGAAAATAAATCCAGAAACAGAAGTTGTTATGTGGTATAATGAACTACAATTGAAGTCAAAGGATAATAATAATAATAATAATAATAATAATAATAATAATAATGATAATGATAATTTACATAATGCTTTATAGGAAGCTAGGTAGCACAGTAAATGAAAAGTTGGGCCTGTAGTTAGGACTCATCTTCCTGAATTCAAATCTAATTCCAGACACTTTTTAGCTATGTGACCCTGGGCAAGTCACTATTTGCCTCAGTTTCCTCATCTGTAAAATGATCTGGAGAAGGAAATAGCAAAGCTCTCCAGTATTATTGCCAACAAAACCTCAAATGGGGTCATGAAGAGTTGGACACCACTAGAAAAAAATGATTGAAAAACAACAATACTTTATGTTTTGCAAAGTGCTTTGAATATGTTATCTCATTTGATCCTCACAACAGCCCATGGAGGAAGTCCTTTTTAGGTATGAGAAAACTGAAGCAGAGTGACTTGTCCAGGGTCAAATAACTAGGAAGTGACTGAAGTTAGATTCTAATCTAGATCTTTCTGATTATAAATCCAACAGTCTATGGATATTCAAATTCTACTTCTGCTATATTTACTGTTTAGGAACTTTGGACAAGTTACTCTCTTAGACAGTTTCTTTATTTCTACAATTAGACTAGTTTGCTTCTAATATATAATAAGATAGCAATAAGGCTAACAAAATGGTTTATAAGAATATTTCCTGCAATTATTTCCTATATTTCCATCCATTACATTCAGAATCTGTAAGAATTTATATTAAAATGTAAGATTATAATCTAAGAATCATAGAAATGAACCTGAACAATCATCTAGCCCACTCTCTCTATTTTATAGTGACACCCAGAAAGATTAAGGGACTTGGCCAATGTCACATAAATTCTAAGCAGAGCTAGGATTCATCGCTTCCTTTATGTCATACCACCCCTGACATCCCAAGGTTCCTGATGACTAAGAATCATCTTTCTCTGTAGTATATGCCAGTTGTAATGAAGATTGATTATAACTTATTAGTGTTCAAAAAAAAAAGAAATATATTGTCGTTGACTAATTCACACTGTGTCCTTCCTAATTGAAATCTCTGGCTAATCCCTCTCTGACCACACCTTCTATCTATCAAAATAACTACCAAAGAGCAGTAGAATTGGCAATTTGAGCTTTGCTTCTCCTTCTCATGTAGAGATGATTAATTCAATTCAATTCAGCAATCTCTTATTAAATACTACCGTGTGCCAGTATACCATATTCTTGGAATACAAAGACAAAATTGAAACTCTCTTTGTTCCTAAGCAGTTTAAATTCCTAAGAGATGAGTAAAGATAATGTAACAATTACTAATATTATGGTTTGGGTTTTAATATGTCTTGATATTATTTTTTTTCCTATTCTGTGAATCAGTATGCTATGAAGTACTAGCCTTCAAGTCAAAATAACTTAGATTTGAATTGTGCTGAGACTAACTAGCTGTAAATGTGAAAAACATAACTATAGTACCTACCACACAGGACTTAAGTGAGATAATTCAAGCAAAGTGCTATGCAAAAGTTGAAACATACATTTCAGATTATTATTAAGTCCCAGATAATTGAAAAAATTACAAAGAGATTGTATGATCATTCATTAAGGAAATTATAGACTGAAATATTATTAGGAAAAGGGCTTAGTGGAACAGATGATCTTTGAAGTTTGGTGATTCTAAGATAGGCAACAGTGGGATGAAGGGGGGGGGGGGAGTGGTTGTATAATCTATAAATTGGAGAACCATCTCAGAATAATCAGTTAAAGCCCAATGTTGAATTTGTGGTCAAGTCTGCATGATGACAGAGTTAAGAATTTCTTTTGTGTTCAAAGAAAAGACAGATAACTTTGGGGATAAGTAGTATTATGGACAAAGTTCTTCCAAGATCTCTCTAAGAATTTAATTATGAAAATAGGTGGTGAGTAAAAGGCTAAGAATCCCTGAACTTCTTTGAATATGTATAATTAAATGCAGAAAAAAGGTAATTGTCCACTGTATTTAGAGGTATTCATGCTAATCCATGAAGGGTCAATTATTGTGAAGAGGAAGGTAGTGACCCAAGAATTGATGGGTCCATCTTCTAAAAAACAAAACTGACACTTAGCCTTCCTCTGCCAGCCCCATGCTAGCCCCACCCTTCCCTGTCTGCCAAGCATTGTTCCTTGTATCTGTCCAGTGCCTGGTTTCTGCAGCCACAGATACCTAAGCACCTTTTCCTTTTTCCAAATGGACCTCACCCACCTTACCTCAGCCCCACCCTGCCCCATCCCTTAGCCAAAACCTGTAATTATAGGACCTGAAGAGCAGCCTTCCCAAGGGTTTTTGGAAATGCCACAATAGGGCTGGTCAGCTTCCCACAAGCAGGTCAGCAGTCATGCTGAACATTGAACTGTGGAGGATATAAGGAGATTCTCTGAACTCAGAAGGCCCCGAAGGGGTGAAAGGTGTGGCTACAGCTTCTGTTTTCTAACTAGGTCAAGAACAGGGACTTCAGGGGTGACAACAACACCCAATACAGTCCATACTACCCCTTTGTAACACCTTTCTCTAATTATTTATGTGGCTTAGCTCTTAACTCTAGGAAAGCATGCCATTCAAGTTCAATCATAGACTATTAATGCTAAAAGGAACCTACGAGATCATTAACTCCAGTGTTCTCCTTTTATAGAGGAGGACACTCTATAAAAATACACTTTTTTTTTTTTTTTTTTTTGTCCATAAAGGCAAAAGTATCAAAGTGGCAGTGCTAGGACTACAACTCACTGCTATGATCCCCAGCTAAATTTTCTCCTCCATTATGCTTGGGAAAGTGGGGAAAAAGAAGAAATCAATTTCTTGAGACAAGGACTGTTTTGTTCATTGATTGGTTGAGGGTTTTGGTTGAGGTATTCCCTGTGATTAGCACTGTCTCTCTTATCCTAATGGGCATTCAATAATTATTGAGTTTGGATTTGGCTAAGAGTCTCAAGACCCACAAAAACTGATGTGATTGATATACAAAATTAACTAATCAATATATAGTGGACAGTCCTGGCCTTAGACTCAGGAGAGTTGGGTTCAAATCCTGCATTTGATATTTACTATTTCTGTGCCAGTTAACCTATCTTTCTCGCAAATTAATTACATAAAAATCATATAAACAAGTTTAAGACATTCTATAGATCTTAAAATCAAAAGTTTAAAATTTGTTTTAAATTTAGGAATCCCCTATTTTGGCAATCTGTTGAAGTTTTTTGCAGATCCTTCTCAAAATAATGGTTTAAATAAAATTAAATACTTAAGAATGAAAGGAGAACAATTATATTGAAATACAGTTAAACTTAAAAAAAAGTTCATAGGCCCCCAGTTAAGAACTCCTGATTTAAATATTTGTTTGCTTGTTTGTTTTTTAATGGAATAAAGAGGAGACTTAAAGAAAGAATATAGGTAGATTTGGTGATGATACAAAGTGACAAAAAGAAGCTATACTTATGCAAAGATGCTTCTCTCCCCTCCCCTTTTTTTTTTTTCCTAAGAAAGAAGATGCTCTAAAACTGGAAAATAGAACAAAAATGATTAATAGATGGTTAAAGCACAATATTTATGAGGGGAAAAGAAAATGCCTTGCTGATCTTAATAGATTTAAGTCATTTGAATAAGCTAATTAAAGAATTAATGGATGTTATTGTTGAGCCATTGTTGATATTTGGATCATATAGAATAAAAGCAATATCATAAATATTCCAATTTTTAAATTAAAAAAAGGAAAAGGAAAGAGGGCATGTTCATCATCTGAGATAGCAAGGTGGTATAATGGGTAGAATGCTGTTTCTAGAATCAGGAAGACCTGCATTCAAATAAAGATTCAGATATTTATTAGCTGTGTGACTATAGCAAATGCACTTAACTTATATTCCTCAGTTACTTCATCTATAAAATGAGAATAATAATGCAACTATTATTCTAGGGCTAGGGTGAGGTTAAAGTGAAATTATAATAGAGTATATATTGACTTTGTAAGCCTTAAAATGTTATATAAAAGATATTATTGTTATCTTTCTTATATAAAGTTATAAATGTGTGCGAGTATATATTGTTTACTGTATATAAACTGTATATAAAATATATATATATATTCTTATCAATTGGTGAAGCTGATTTTGAATCAACATAATTCTAAGACAAATTATTGAGGGGATAGTTTGTAAATATTTATGAAGAAAAGCAGAGGCCATCTTATACAATATCAGTTCATTAAGCAAAATCATACCAGACTTAGCTCATTTTCTCTTTTTGACAGGACAGTTAGAATGGAGGATTAGGGAATCTCAGACATAGTGCGTTTGTATTTCAGCAAGATATTTGACATCCTTGTGGAAAAGATAGAGATGGCAGTTTTGTGACAATGCAATTACTTAGATTCAGAACTAATTGACCAAGTCAGTTGGCATAAAAGACTCTGGCGTGATTCCCCCTCTCCCAATTATACTTGATCCTGCTCACTTCAAAGTTTTTGAAAATTATTTTGATGACGGCAGAGATTACATAAATGACACAAATGATCAACTAATAGCATTTGATAAGAGCCTACTATGTGCCAGCCACTGTGCTAAGCATTGGAGATACAAATATGAAAAAACAATCCCTAAATTCAATGAGCTCACATCCAATATGGAAAGATGCATATGGGAAAGTGATGGACTGGGAGGGATATTTTGTTCTAGGAAATCAAAGGAGCAGTATGAATGGAACAATTGATTGACATTCCTTTTCTAGAATGAAAATATTGGTTTGATTACTGTTCTTAGATCAAAATAGTGAGGTTGGAGTGGGGCAGGGGGAGAAAGACTGATGTACTTGGTAGTGTATCAGAAAGAGGGCTAGAATTTATTGGGTATTATAGTGGTCTCTGAGTGGCATCAGAGCATAGGGCCCCAGAGAGGGACCTGAAGATCTGGATGCAAGGGGAATGAAGTGTGATGGAATGAAGATATTTGGACTATGAAGATCATTCAAAAATGAAAATAAATGTCTCCTTCTTCAAGGAACTTATGCCATAAAGCAAAATGAAAGACAATACAATTTTGGCACAGTACATTTAAAAGTTTTACTCCACATCCCAAGTGATAACAATAGTTAGTCCCTGGTACTTATTAATCACTTACTAAGCTTCAGAAACTGTGCTATATAACAGGAATACAAAGAAAGTCAAAACCATCGTCATTGCAGTTTAAGAATTAACTTTATATTGGGAGAGATAGCCTTCAGATAACTTTATGTGCATCTAAATGAAAGGAAATTTCTGAGGGAAGGCACTAGAGCAGTTAGGAAAACTGGGAAAAGTCTCTTGAACAAGGTAGGATTTGACTGACTTTTAAAGAAACACCAGGAAGGTGGGATGAAGAAATTAAACAGCTCCAGATACAGGGAATAGTGATGGTGAGGGCACCAGAGGAAAAAAGCATGAAGTTGAGAGAGACAGTATTGTATGTGAGGAACACCCTGGAGGCCAATGTAGTTGAATCATAGAATATATGGTGGGGAATAATATAGAAGGAACTGAGAAAGTCAATAGGGGGCAGTTTGAAAAAGATTTAAAAATGCCAAATAGAACATTTTATATTTGATCCTGAAGTTAATAGTCACTGGATTTTGAATTGGAAATGGGATTATTTATTGTATATAACATGGTAAGACCTGTGCTCTAGAAAATCACTTTGGTAACTGAGATGAGGTTGATTTGGAGTGTCCCTGTAAGAGAAGTGATGTGGGAAGGTGGGAAGAAAATGAATTCTATTTTGGACATGTTGAATTTATGATGTATTAAAGGCAGTTGATGATATGGGAGTGGAGCTCAGGAGAGACTCTAGGGCTATATCAATCTCTATATTTTGGAATCACATAGAGAGAAATAATCATGGAATTCATGGAAGCTGATGAAATCACCAAAGGAAACAGTGGAGAGGGACATGAGAAAAGAATCCATTACAGATCTTTGGGAGAGATATTTATGATGATAAAAATAGAAATAAAACCTAGGGTGAAAATGATGAAATGGGATGATTTTGCTTGCTTTGCATTTCATCAGACTTTATATTTTGTAAATAGAGTGTCATCACTCTTCTAAATTTTATGTAAAGCATTGAAAATGGATAGTACTTCTGATTTCCAAAGTTATATTCATTGATTTTTAACACTGGACTCCGTGTTCCTCTAAGATTGAATCAATCCATCAGTCAGTTAGAGGCAATGAATCGTCCAGAGACCATTTGATAGATGAAAGTTTCTTATTAATAGATTCTTATATCCCCATGTGACAAAGAGGATCTGACTATTGATACAATATTGTTTTATAATATAATATAATATTATTATATTGATACAAAATTATTTTATTTAATTTTCCTCATCTGTTCCTAGCTCAATCATATCTAAAAGATATTGATGCAATGTTTTTGTATGAAATCACAGAATATTCATCTAGTTCATCTAGTTAGTCAAGTAACATTTAAGTGTCTAACTCTGTGTCAGTCACTATGGTATAAGCTGAATATACAAATAAAGTCAAAAGATATAGGGAAACAATGTACAAGCAACTATGTACAACAAGATGTATACATGATTAATTATAAATAAATAACAGAGGAAAGGCACTAATTTTAAGGCTGATGAGAAAAACCTTCTTGTAGAAAATAAGGTTTTGATTGAAACATGAAAGAAGCCATGGAAGCTAGTGATGATATTTAGGTTTTGGGGTTCCCTTTTGTCATGGAACCAAATGATAAGGTCTAGATTTAGGGAACCAAAGTGAGATTAGGGTTTCTGGAGGTCAGGGAATTAAATGATATGGTCTAATGGCAGATTCAGGGTTCAGGTAACCAAATGGAGAGGTTTGGCTCCTCTATACCCCCTTGGGATTTGGTGCAAGATTAGGGAGTTTTGGGAAACCCCCTCCTGGCAGTGTAAAGATTTTCTGTAAAGGAATTTACAAACCCCGAAAAGGCTATATTGATATAAGAGATTCATTATAGGCATTGGAAAGTCAGCCTTTACTATGCAAGAATGGAAAGGCTGAATTCTTCAGTGGAGGAGTTCTGGCAGAGAGGCAGAGAGAAATCCTGACAGAGAGGCATAAAGTCTTGTTAGGGAAATAGGTGAGGATAAAGAGAGGGTGACACTGGAAGAGAACATTATTCCAGTGGGCAGAGGTTTCCTTGGCATAGCATAGCAATGCACAGCATGGCATAGCATAGCATGGCGTGATGGCATGTCAGAACCTCTGCAAGGAGTTGTTTCAACTTGGCTCTTTTTATCTACAAGATGGGTTTCAGCTTGGGCTAGAATTTGAATAGAATTGCATGAGTTTAATTCAATAGGTTTAGAATTCTTTTAGCTCAGGACTGAACCATCCCATGTAGATAACAGAATGAAACTGTTTATCTTGTTTTCTCTGTGGGGCAAGGTCTCGCAGGCATAGGGTTCAAGGAGAATCTCTTCTTCAAGGAGTTTTGCAGTTTTAGGGTCCCTCCTTCAATAGGAAATAGAGATTAAGCACAAGAAAACTTTGGAAATGGAAAGCCATTAGTGAAAATGCTCAGAGTCAGGAGATGTGTTTTGTTTGAGGACCCCTAAGGAGACCATTGTCACTGGATTGTAGAAATATTGGCAGATGGGGGAATTGTGAAGAATAAGAAAATGAACAAGATAGGAAGGGATGAGGTTAGGGAAGACTTTAAAAGTCAAAGAGATTTTATTTATAGCCAGCCACAATGCTTAGTACTGGGGATACAAAAAAAGGCAAAACCATGGTTGTTGCAACCTAGGAATATTGGGAGAGATAACATTCTAATAACTTTATATGCGGTCTAAATAGAAGAAAATCTCTGAGAAAGATACTAGCAATTAGTGGAACAGGGAAAGACCTCTTGGAGAAGGTAGAATTTGACTGGAGGCAACAGAGAAGCAGTGGAGTTAATTTAATGGAGGGGGACAAGCCCAGATGGACACATTTCAGGAAGAATCTGATAGAGTGAAGGATGGATAGGACTGGAGAGAGACTTGTAGTACAAGATCAAACAGGGGCAGCTACATGGCTCAGAGGATAGAGAATTGGAGAGGACCTGAGTTCAAATCCAGCCTCAGGCATTTAATAGTTCCTAGCTGTGTGACTCTGGACCAGTCATTTAACCCCACTTCCCTCAGCAAAAAATAAATTAAAAAAATTTTTTTAAACCAATAGGCTATTGCAAGAGACCAGGCAGTCAATGATAAGGGCCTGTACTGGTGTGTGCAGCCTGTTGATAACAAACCCAGATGTTTCCTAAAAATGATGAAAATAAAACAATAAAAAAAAATCAACTTAACAATGATCAAATATGTATTTTACATAGAGCAAAATTTACTCCTGCCCTCATAGATCTTGAAGTTTGGTAGAACATGATACAAACATGCATAATTATAAAAAAACAAAAAAAAACAAAAACAAACAAAAAAAACTACAAGATAAATGCAAGAGAGATATACAAAGGAAAGTGCTAAATAAGGCCTTAGGCTGGGGTAGTTATTGTTTGTGTGTGGGGGGGTGATCAGATAAAATAGTCATAAATCTCAGAAAAATAGAAGACCAACTAATCTTCCCTGAGAATTGGAGAAAAGAGAGAATGAAGATTTGGAAGAATCACTCTAGGAAATAAATAGGAAGTAGAGAAATATCAAGATCCTAGCTTTAGGCTAGATGTATGTATGCACCATAAATTTGCTGGGAATGAAATCAGCCTGGTTTTATGCATTTTCTCTCAGGACATATAAACCTCAGAAGCCAGGATCAAGGAATGAAGTGTTGTTTACTCAGGTATAAGGATTAACTACAGAATGGTAATTACCTGTTCTCAATTTCCACTGAAGATAGAAAAAAAAAAAAATAAAATCCAACTATATTAATATGAAGAATGTAGGTTTTATCTTTGATTTCAGGATAATTTAATGGAAATCAGAGATTTCTTCCCTTAATTTAGTAACAGAATGAGATTAATAAGTCTCTTTCTCTGAAAAGAGTGCTAAGCTGTCATTGAAAAAACTTTAATAACTCTAGTAAGTAATTTCCAAAGGAGTTCATTTGACTTTTGGGTACATCTAAACAGCACTTTTTTTCTCACTTCTTGTCTATAAATTTACTTTTTTGTGATTTCCACTCATTGCTCCTTGTTTAGCTTTCTTTTGCTATGGAGAATTATGGTAAAACTCCAGCCTCAAAATGCTTCAACTATGTGAAGACTTTTTTCAGTGTCTTCAGAGACTGTCTTTTTTCTTTCCACCCCTTTAAATTAAATATATGTACTTCCTTTAGCTGTTCAAATCAATTCCACATCGAACAAGTACATAAGTAGCTATTGTGTATCAGGCATACTTCTAAGCATTGAAGATGCCTTTAGACAAAACTGAAACAAAATTGAAATGCAAAATCAATCCCACAGTATGTTTATCAGTCCTCTTAAAATCCTGGTTTCCCTTTCTGGATCTGATTCAACTTATTTATATCTTTCCTAAAAGTCACTGTCTAGGAGTGAATGTGGTATACCAGATGATATCTGACTATGTCAAAGTATGATCTTTCTCACTCTAAGCACTATAATAATATGTACTTTTATGTGGAATATTTAGGTAAAGTTCTTTCCCCACAATAACCCTGTAGAAGTTATTAATATTACCAGCATTTTCTCAGTCTATAGGATAAATAAATTCTAATATGAAAAAAACAAAAAGAGAAGGAAATTAGTCTGGTCTACAGTGAAGTGTTTCTCCCCTCCCACCTCCTACCCCCCTTTTTAAAAATTATCTCTCTCCCATGCTCAAATGCAGCAAATACTAAGAGACTGAAATTTATCCATTCCATTATAGATTAAGGCTGAACCAAGGCTTCCTTCCTTAAATAGTCTGTTAGTCCTCTACTCTGAGATTCAGCATATTGGTATTGGATTTAGTGTGGACATCCAAAACACTTTAATCCTGTGGTAGCTAAGAATTCTGGAATTTAATTGATCCTTCAGCCCCACCTTTTCCAGTAGCAGGAATCCTTGCATGCATAACTATACATGGCTGAATGATTTGTTAATCATGCTGAGTTTAATATCACTGCTTTCTTTTCTAATTGTTCATAAACTATCCTTCTAATAAATTCTAGAATTTTGTCAAGTATAGAAGTAAAGTTTCTGGTCTATATTGTTTTGGTGATATTAAGTTTTCATAGATTCAATTTTCATTGTAACATAGATCATTTCCAGCTCTATACATTTAGGTTTAGTTTTTCTCCTGACTTCTATCTAATCCTATATCATCAACTGCCCTTTGGATATCACAAACTCGACATATACAAAACAGAAATTATTCTCTCTTCTACAACATACTCTGTATATATTTGCTTGGTTTTGCTTTGCTTAGTATTTTTTTATTATTTATTTACCTGGATTGGAGCTCTCATTTCTGCTTATCTGAAATGTTATATCATCTTCCAATTGATAAAATAAGATATTGGGGCTTAGCACAATTTCTAGCACATAGTAGATATCTTAATCAATGCTTGCTCCTCCCTGCCATTTATTCCTATTTCCAAGATATTGTTTATTCAATCCACTTTTTTATACCACAATAAAAATGATTTTTATAGGCAGAAATCTGACAGAATTAAACTTGGAGTTGGAAAGGATGAAGTTGTCTAGTAAAAACTCCAATCAATTTTAATTGGGACCATATCTGGCAAGCAAGGGGTAAATTTAAAATTCTACACTTAGGTTAAAAAAAAATAAAGGTTGAAGATTTAATAGCAATCCATAAGAAAATGGTATGATTATGTATGTATACATATCTTTATACATATTTTCACAGTATCATCAGTTTTAAGCTGAAAAAGATTGTAAATGTTATTTATCTCATTTTAGGAATGAAGTAACAATATAATAGGGCCAGGAATTGAATCTTTATCAATCTCTTTGATAATAAAAAATATATACTTTTTGTGCCCTCTTTACTCTAAATAAGGATAATCTTTGGGTACTTTGAATTGGACAGACTATATCTTAATATGGACATTGACAAACATTATGCCTAGCATGTTAGGAAGACTTGAATCCATGTTATATGAGGAACAGTTGAAGGAACTGACCAATTTAGGCCAAAGTTGTGACAAAACATCAGGAACGTTTAATGAATACATTCAGATATTTTAGTTTTGTCTTTTAAATGCAATTGAGATTAAGTAATTTATCCAGGGTCACATAACTAATTAAGCATCTGAGATCAGATTTCAACTCAGGTCCTCCTGATTCTAGAGCCAATGCTCTATCTATTTTGCCACCTAGCTGCCTCGTGTTGAAATATTTGTGGCATTTCCAATATGGAAGAATATTATAATTTGTCTATCTGACCCTAAACAGGACAATTAAAAGTTAATAGATAAAAGTTGCCAAGAATTTCCAAAAAAATGAATTTTCTACTAAAGATATCCAAAAAAGAATAGGGCAATTTATGAAGTAGAAAATTTCAAGTCAATGGAAATGTTAAAGGAGAACTAGAATACTTTAAATGGGTTGGGATATAGTAGGGTAACGCTATTATATGGAAGATTACATTAGCTAGATCATCTCTAAAGGTCCTTTTCAAATCTAATATCCTATAATTGTATTGAGAACTAAACTATGTGGTATTCTGTATAATGAGCATTAGGAGCTACACCTTTGATGACACACATTCTACTACTATTTTCCCTTCACTATAATGGGATGATGACATCTATTTTGGATTCAGTCTCAAAATGATCTCCACTTGGCAGTGAAAGATAACTGAGGAAGTTTATCTCTCTCATCATGTTTCCCTGGAATACTTTGACCGGGTTTATACTTTGTCTATTACATTCTGCCTTTTGCTAATGTGGAAGCACTTAGCACCAGTCAATCATGTAAGATTTATTATATACTATATGTGAGGCACTGTGCTAAACACACACATTTATTTGTTGACTTGCCATATCTTTCTTAGTAAATGGAAATCTCTTTAAGGACTTGTCTTCTTTTTTTTTTTCCAATTTGTAATTGTTTCTCCAGTCCATAGAACAGTGCCTTGTACGTCATAATCACTTCAATCATTGTTGAGTTGACTTGAAAAACTTATGGAGAATTTCTTTCAAAAAAAAAGTGCTTTCTCCTATAGGATTGGGTTGGGTTGGCTTTCCTGGAATCCAACTTAATCAACTCTCTGTCTTCTTCTCTGCTCCAAAATCCATGTTATGGATTTCTTAGATTTCCTAGAATTCCATTCATGCTACATACAACTTCTGATCTGGATATTTATTGCTGGTCCTCTTAGTTGTCCTACACTTGTACCTGTATGGCTAAATTTTCCATTGCCTTGTTTTGATTGTACTATTTCCATTCATCTTCCTAACATATTTGTAAGAACTTTTTCTTGTAATCAACTTCATAACAACCCAACTTTCCTTCCCTCCATCCCCATTCAAGCCTCCTGCATCCCCCTTTTCCTCTCTCAGGTGTCCCTTATTTTCCCAGTAGATGGCAGTATTCAGTTTCTTTTTCCAATCCCGCATTTTTTTCTTATTATAGATGCCTCTGTCAAACTGCCCATTTTGCAAAGTGGTGACCTTTTTACTTTATTTCTAATATCTTATTGATGTTTTTATGTATTATGCCACACTCACATCCTAATTACACCCTCCCCTACTTAATCCCTACCTCCCCACAGACACATGCTCTATTGTACTATCTCTTAAAATGGCTAATTCCTTTGTGACTGAGGCTAAAGTAATAATAATAATAATTAATAATAATAATTTAAATGATTATATGTTCAAAGCCAGAAGGGATCTTAGAGTCATCTACTCTTAAGCCTACATTATACTGATAAGGAAACTGAAGCTTCAAGATATTTATAATTAGTCCAGGGTTACACAATACCAGAGTCTGTATATAAATTCGGGTCATATATTTAGAAGAAGAAGGGACTTTTGAAGTTATCTAGATCAAACCTTCATTTTATGGTTGAGGAAAATTAGTTCTATATAAAATTAAGTCATACAAGTAGTAAATGGCATACTTATTTAAACTTGGGTCCTTTGACTACAAACATACATACATATTGGTGAGGTTTTAGGCTGGGTTGAGTAGCTCAATTTTCCAGGAAAAATATTTGATTACATTTTATTTTTAGAGGGGAAAAAGAACGGTGAGAATAAATGATAAATTGTATTTCTATAATCTTATATATTTTTGACTAATCAATTTCACACCCATTAGCTAATTTAATTATTGATAAATAATATAAAGCTAATAATATTAGCTTATTATTTGAGGCAACAGGACTTCTGGGTCTATCAGCTTCCTGGATTCCATGACCTGTCCCTTTAGTGTACCTTTGCTACACATAGAAATGGTCATATTACTGATGTCATTATCAGCTACAAGTTACTTCACCTCTGTGGTATAGAACTATGAAATTCCCCTATCTGATCATAACCTACTATCTTTTTATCTCTCCAGTGTCTCACTTCCCTAAAACTAATTTTTTGTCCTCTCTGTAACCTCCAGTTATTCTACCCCTCCCTGTTTTCTCAGTCTATCACCCCTGTTCTGACCTCATTTTTCTTTATTTACAGTTTTGACTGTTAGCCAGTTTTATTCAAATTTACACTATCCTGTGCTTTCAAATCCCTTATCCCCTTGTCTTATTACTATTTGTTTTAAATTATCCCATTCTCCCCCTTTTTTGCTTCAATTCTGTGCCACAACTGTGCTCACTAAGAATTTATATTATCTAATCTTAATTGGGCCTTTCCTGCTCCACAATACTTTTTTGATAATCCTTTTAGTCTTCCATGATTGACTTTCTATCAAATACTCTGTTCTGGCTGTTCCAAACCTTTTCTTCTTTCATCTCAGCAATGCAGCATCTCATATTATAGGAAGGCAATCAAAGCCATCTAGTGTGAAGTCCCACTTATTCTTAATTTTTATTCTATTAATATCATCCTTTATTTTCTCCTCCTTTGTTTCAGAAGGAATGGATCTTCTTGCCAAATCAAAAATCTCTACTTTTTGTCCCGGACCCTGTCCCTTCTTGTCTTTTTTTTTTTTTTTTTTTTTTTTGACCATTCCATCATCACCTTTTTCTTTCTAATCTCATGACTATCTTTAGCCAATGGATAAACTGTAGAGCTGCTCACAGGAGAACTTGTATTTTCAGCATTTTTTTCAGCAATAGAACCAGATTAGTGCTGAATTTGGCTGCTTTTGAATAACACTATGCTTTAGAAAGATGGCTAATTATGGTTAAAATTGCATTTTGTATGTTAAGAGTATGATCAACTGGTCATGTCACCCACAAATATGATGTTTTCCCCATTCTTTAAAGAAAAAAAAACCCTTCATTTGACTCTATTATCCCTTCAAGTTATTATCTTAAATCTTTTCTCTCTTTCACAGCCAAACCCCTTTAAAAAGCTTTTTTTTTAATCCTGCCTTCATTTCCTCTTCTCTCATTTAGTTGCCAGCCTATCACAATCCACCTTCTAATATTATCACTCAACAAAAATTGGTCTCTGTAAAGTTATCAATGATCCCTTAACTGTCAAAACCAATGTACTGTTCTCAGCCTTCATCTTTCTTGATCTCACTGAAGCATTTTACACTGTTGACCATTTCCTTGTCATAGACAGCTGATGTGTGGTTGATTGATTCACCCTCCAGACAACATTAAGAACTCTGTTCTAGGACCCAACCGAAATTATGGTTTTATTTTCTCCTCCTACTTGTAAGGCCATATATAATCCTGGGCTGGATGGATTGCTGGTAAGGTAGGCAGCAAGAGGCTGGATGGCAATAGGTGTCTAAGCCCTGGTTTACGCTATGAGGGGCCATGCATTATTATTTTCTACAAAGAGACATTTTCAGTGTAAAAATCAACATCAATGAAGAGACAACATAGAGTAATAGACAGATGGAGATTTGGGGCTCAGAGGAGCTGGGTTCAAATTCTGTCCCTAAAACTTATTAGTTGTGTAACAGTTGGCAAAGTGTTCTTAGAATCTAATGCCTCTCTTAAAATCAATCTTCTTTTGTATAAAATAGTGGTGATAATAGCATCTACCTCTCAGGATTGTTTTGAGGATCAAATGAGACAATATATGCAATGTATTGTAAATCTTAAAATACTATATAAATGCTAGCTAGTATTAGTAATAAAAATAAGATTTGATATGCCTAATTTCACCTTATGGATACTTTAAAAATAATTACACTGTTACTCATATCCTAATAGAAACTCTCATGTTTACAAGTATTGGGTTCTTATGAAATTGGCTTGCTTTCTGTTAACAGAAGCCAGATGAATAGGATTCCTACTTGAATCAGCCACACCTTCAAATCTCACAGGGACCACATTTAATCTTTCTTGCTTGATTGAAAAGATTGGTGTTGAGTATTTCCTTAGCTTTGTCATTAAAAGATTCAGTAAGTAACCTCTGAAGGACCAGTCCCAATTCTTTGACTCTTCTGGCAAATTGCTTCCAGAATGAATTTCTTTTGTAATGAATACAGTTTACTATCTTCCCAAAGTCTTATTTTTTTTCTTAAAGAAACCTCTATTTACAAGTTAGAACAGATTTTACAACCATCACCAAAGTACATAAAAATTTACAACTTTACCCCAAAAGAACATACAAATTTATAGCCTTCTCCCACAAAATATATAGAAATATAAAACAACTACAAAACATATGAAACATTTAAAAAACTGTAAGTATATGAAAATGTGTCCACTCACTTCTATCAAAACAAATTTATAACACTGCCCATCACCAAATAGAGATTACATTTATAGCTGCCTCTGTGGGGTATTTGCAGATTTATTATCTATTCTTTAACTTGGTATTCCTTTTTGCCATGTATCTCATTACTCACAGTTAGTGTCATAGTTAGTATGAAGGGAATGGGACTTTTCCTATTTAATCAACTAGCATAGGGACACTTCCCAAGGTATCATTGTTGTGGTACACCTAACAAATGGAATCTACCTTTCCTTTTCAAACTACATTGGGACAAGTGCCAATCAATCTCTCTCCTTATACAAATATACCTGTGGTAAGGTTTTCTTCTAAACCATAGCTTTCCCCACCCCCAAATTATTTCTGCCCCAAAAGAAAATATCCTTAATATAGCTCTACCCACATTATTTTCATATTGATAAATCATGTATAGTGGTATTAAACAATCTTGCAAGATGGCAAAAATAGCCTCTTTAGTCACAATATGCCTGAATATTCACAGAGTATCTAGAATACCTTCCAAATAAACTTCAGTTATGATTCAGCCATGAAAAATATTGGCAAGACTACCTATATTCATATCTACTCAAATTTACCAAATAATTGTTGATGCTTCATGAATATTACCACTTTAAAATATTCTCCAAATTACTTTTATAGGATAAATTAACTCTGGAGTAGACTTGGGTTCAAATGAGACCAAGTCCAGAGGAATGACTTTGACACATGATGACCAGTTGATCATACTCTTAATATACAAAATGCAACTTTAACCATAATTAGCCATCTTTCTAAAGATAGTGTTATTCAAAAGCAGCCAAATTCAGCACTAATTTGGTTCTACTGATGAAAAAAATGCTGAAAATACAAATTCCCTTGTGAGCAGCTTCACAGTTTAAATCTTTGGAAATTGTAGTGTTCCATGATCCACAGCCATGTAGCATTAACATGGGAAAAAAAAAAGACTATTTTCCCTCCCTCCTTCCCTCCTTCTTTTTCTGTCTCTCTGTCTCTCTGTCCTCTGTCTCTGTCTCTGTCTCTCTGTCTCTCTATCTCTCTCTCTCTCTCTCTTCTCTCTCCTCTCTCTCTTCTCTTTCTTCTCTCTCTCTCTCTTTCTCCATTTCCCCTTCTCTCTTTTTTCTCTGTCATCTACACGTGCATATACACATATATAATTACTGGGAGAATATTGTTAAAAAAAAAAAAAAGAAATTGTATGTGTGTCTCTCTATTATAGTATTTTCTATAATAAAAAGAATGTTCAATTTCCCAAATTCCTAAATTTCCCAAATTTCCAGCTCATTTTCTTCTTCTTCATTTCTGAACCAGTACCTGTCCAACATATGTGTTCTTTTGGACAAAGTCAGTGGGCTTCCCATCCAACTGTATGTCACAGACTAAACAATAGACATGTTTCAAACACTCCATTTTTCCTGTAACAGACCTGTAAAATTTGGGAACTTGATGTAATCAGCACCATGTCATCTGTAAAGAAGAGCATTTGGAAGCTCTTACCATCCATAAAGCATTTCTTTTTAAAATTTCTATATTATCTCTTGCTGATGTTATCAGTTTCCATGGGTTTGATGATCATCTCTGTGCAGATTACTCATGGATTTACATATCCAGAATTGGTCTCTCTCCTAAGCCTCATTTCCATATCACCAATTCCTTTTAGATATCTCACACTCACCTTTACCAAAATGGAACTTATTATCAATCCCAAACTACTTCTGAATTTCTCCATTTCTATCAAAGATACCACCCTCTTCTAATCATGCAACTTTGAAACTTCAGAGTTAACCCTGACTTCTTTCTCTCCCTCAAGTTGCTCTTCCTTCCACCCCCCAAAATCCAATCAATTGTCAAGGCTTATAGTTTCTACTCTCACAAATTCTCTTTCATCTATCTCTTTCTCTCTGTGTTCTTTCTATTCATATCACTCATTCAGTTTCCCATACCTCTCACAGGGCTTTTATTGCAATCATCTTCTAATTGTTCTCCCTACCTAAAAATGTCCCTCTGCAATTCAATGTTTGCTCAACCGGCAAAATGCTTTTCTTAAAAATCCAGTATATCCTTGTCTCTTCCTTTCTTAATTAACTCTAGAAATTACTATCAAATATAAACTTTACTTTTTACTATTTAATGTACTTCACAATTTTGCTCCATCCTGCCTTTTCTAACTTTATTACACATTTCTCATCTTCATCTATTTCACAGCTAAACAAAAATGACCTTCTTGCTGTTCCTCATACTTAACATTTCACCTCCTTTCTCCATGTCCTGTACTACCTTTCCCCATCTAGAATGCAATTCCATCTCATTTTCATCTCTTAGACTTAGCTTGTTTCCTCCAACATTCAGGTCAAATGTCACTTCCATAATGTCTTTTCTGGTCCCTGAGCTCTCAATGCCTTTGTTTTCCCATTTTTTTAACATGGCATTTGAATTTATTTATTTATATATATGTTAATTACCCCAATTAAATGCAGGGTTTCTGAGTGCTGTTTTTTTTTTCCCCTATCCCTTTAGCACATTCACAATGATAGGCACATTTGTTGTTGTTCAATCATATCTGACTCTCTGATCCAATGCATCATAGCATACCAGGCCCTTCTATCATCTATTATCTCTAAAAGTCTCTCCAAGTTCTTGTTTATTGTTTTCATGATACTATCTATCCATCTCATTCTTTACTATCTCCTTTTTCTTTTGCCTTCAATCTTTCCTAACACAGGGTCTTTTCCAAAGAGTCCTATCTTGTCATGTGACCAAAGTATTAAGCTTCACCTTCAATATTTACTTTCCAGTGAATAGTCTGCTTAATTTCTTTTAAGTATTGACTGATTTGATCTCCTTGCTGTCCAAGGGATTTCCAAAATCTTCTCCAGCACCACAATTTGAAAGTGTCCTCTGGTGCTCAGTTTTCCTTATAGTTTAATTCTCACAGCCATATATGACTGCTGGAAAACAAAACTAAACTAAACTAAACTAAAGCTTTGATTATATGAACCTTTCTTGGCAAGGAAAAATCTCTCCATTTTAGTATGCTGCCCAGATTTGCCATAGTTTAGAAAATAAGACACCTTGAAAAGAATAGTTTCAGTAGCACTATAAACTGGAAAGCATCTTTTAATTTCATAGTTGGGAATCACTGTTTACAATGATCTTTAAGTCCACGAACATAAAATCTGACAGTGCTTCCATTTTTTTTCTTCCTCCATTTGCCAGGAAGTGATGGTACCAGTTGCCAAAATTTTAGTGTTTTTGATTTTAAATTTATAGCTAGGTTTTATACTCTCTTCTTTCACCCTCATTGAGAGATTTCTTAGATCCTCTTCACTTTCTGTTATTAGGATGGTATCATCTGCATATCTGAAATTGTTAATATTTCTCCTAGTAGCTTTAATTTCAACTTTTGATTCATCTGGCCTGGCATTTTTCATGATATACTCTGCATATAAGTTAAATAAATAAAATGACAATATAAAACCTTATCATATTTCTTTTCTAATCTTAAAGCAATCAGTTATTCCATGTTTGGTTCTGTTGCTTTTTGACCGGCACACAAGTAAAATGATCTGCTACTTCTATCTTTTGGAGAATTTGCCACATTTTGTTGTGATCCACACAGTCAAAGGAAAGTAAACCTAATGAATTAGGAGTAGATTTTTTTTTTCCTGGAACCCCCTTGTTTTCTCCATAGTTCAGTGAATGTTAATGTTGGTAATTTGATCTGTAGTTCCTCTGCCTCTTCAAAGAGTAGTCTGCTCTTCTAGAAATCTTCAGTTCACATAATGATATCACAGATTCTTAATAAATACTAGTTGAAATCATTCCCCAATTGATAAATGGTCAGAAATATGAAGACATAATTTCCAGATGAAGAAATTAAAGCTACCTATAGTCATAGAATTATATACCTATAGAATATACATAGAATATACAATATACAATATACAATCATTACATACCTATAGAATAGGTAAATGCCCCAAATCATTATTGATTAGAGAAATAAAAACGAAAACAACTCTGAGGTACCACCTCATATCTATCAGATTGGCCAAGAGGACAGGAAAAGATAATGATAAATATTGGAGGATATGTGGGAAAACTGGATTGTTGATAGAATTGTGAACTGATCTAAGCATTCTGGTTATCAATTTAGAACTATGCTCAATATAGCTATAAAACTGTGCATACCCTTTTATCCAGCAGTGTAACTACCGGGTCTGTATTTCAAAGAAATCATAAAGGAGGGAAAAGGACTCATTTGTGCAAAAATGTTTCTAGCAGATCTTTTTGTGGTAGCAAAGAATTAGAAAATTAGTAGATGCCCATAATTTTGGAGAGTAGCTGAATAAGTTATGGTGTATGAAAGGAATGAAATAGTAATGAAATATTATTGTTCTATAAAAAAAAAAATGAATAGGCTTGTTTAAAAAAAAAAAAAACCTGGAAATATTGCATGAACTGATGTTGAGTAAAGCAAGCTTAACCAGGAAAATATTGTACACAGCAATAACAAGATTGTGTGATGATCAACTATGATAGACTTGGCTCTTCTGAGAATTCAGTGATTCTGGCAATTCCAATAAACGTGGGATGGAAAATGCCATTCACATCCAGAAAAAGAACTATGGAGACTGAATGTGGATCAACACATTCTATTTTCACCTTTTTTTTTTTTCCTTGTAGCTTTTTATTTTTTGTTCTGATTTTTTCTTTCCCAACATGATTCACATGGAAATATACTTTTTTAAAAATGAGTACACATGTCTAACCTAAAAACAATTAATTAAAAAATGAAAAAAAAAAAACTTGTTGATGGATTGAATTGTACTGGACAATTGATGTTGAGGCTGAAGGATAGAGAATGGTCAAATGTTAAATAACTGGGATAATGGTGACTTCATTAGAAATAAAGAAATTAGAAGGAAAGTTGGATTTCTGGGGAAAATGCTAAATTCAGTTTTGGATTCTTTTGGAACATCCAGATGGATATAACTATCATATAATTTGAATTGGAAGCTTTTCTAATCTTTATCTTAATAATAGTTTTTTTTTGTTTTCCAGCAGTCATATATGGCTGTGAGAATCAGAAGATGTCAGGAGCAAAGGTATTTGGGAATCCCTTGCACAAAACTGATTGTTGAAACCACAGATAGAAATGAAAAGCAGAGAAAGAAAAGCAGGGGCAGAGGTTCTATATTTGAGTCCAGATTAGAAGACAAATTCAATTTAAAAAAAAGATTAAGGATTAATCAAAAGGTAGAAAGAGAACCATGAGAGTGTATTATACAAATCAAGGGAGAATACCAAGAAAAAGAGATGTATAATGGTTTTCATAATCTTCAGAGATGTTAAGGATAAATCAAATTGGAAAAAAAAAAAAAAGGCCATTGGATTTTGTGATAAGAAGAAAATAAAATACCTTGAAAAGAATAGTTTCAGTAACATTATGAACATGGAAATCATATTGCATCAGACTGACATATGAATGAATGGAAGTGTGTGAACAGAAAGTAGAAGCAGTTAGTAAAGACTATTCTTACTATCAGTTTGTCAATGAAGGGAAGGGAAGCAATAGATGTAATTATGATTGTAATCTTAACAATAATATGGTAAAAAGAGGCATGGAAGTGGTAATGGATGCTTGGATGGAATAGTCATTGGAAATAAATAGGATTGGGGGAGGATCATGGAGCAGTAGAAAAAGAATTGGAATTCGAGTCAGAATACTTGTGATTAAGTTTTGGGGTCTACCCCTTTATTGGACATGCAAACTTGGGTAAGACAATTACTTCTCTGTTTTGTACAAATCATCAGTAAAGTTCTTTCCAATTATAATCCAGTAATTGTGGGTTATATTTATTAAGGAAGAGATCTACTTCATCCAATAAAATTTAGAGGAACAGAGAATGAGTGAGGGAATATGTGTCTGAATTAGAGTAAATAACTTGAGGACACTTTTGCAGGACATCCTGAGGTCATTTGCTGAGAGTTCAATGTGGGGTGAAGTGGTGGGGCATAGCATGTAGGGCAGTAAAGATCTTAAAGAAATAAGAAAGTTTGAACCATATACTGGAAAAAGTTAAAAAATGGTCTTGTAGAAATTGTGCCCCAGTTCTAGTTAGAAAAGGCATAAATTTGTAGTGGATCCAGTCAGCAAAGTTTCATGATTTCCTTTAGCAATGTTTGGTTACTCCCAAGTAGGAGTGGGGGAAGATATGGGAATTCATCCAAGGTAGAAGATTAACAGGGTGGGGATGACAAAAGGCCAAGATATTAGTAAGTATTTTCTTTGGTGTTATTTTCTTTTTTCTACCTACTAGATTGTAAGCCCCTTAAAGGTAGGAGCCCTGACTTAATAGTTCTCCTGTATTCCTATTGTACTGAACTCATAATATGCATTCATGCAATTAATTGCTGATGAAATGATTAAATTAAAATTATATTATACTCCCTCATATATGAATTAATTTCTCAGTCTGCCACATTTTAGAATCACAGTTAAGCTTTTGAATTCTGCAATCACAATTTATAATTCTCACCCCTCTGATTTACAGGCTTCCTCTTATAACATTATACAAACAAACTGTCTCCAACAAACAATATATTTTACTGATTGTCAAACTGTCCCTGCAGAATAAACACAAATAGATCATTTCCCCACTATGTACACAAATTCACTGTGGTCTAATTGAGCACCTACATAGTTCAAGTTACTCTCAATAAATGACAAGCAATCTACGGCCTGCCTCTTGTGATACATATTAAAACTTTACTTTATGCACATTTAATTGTTTCTCAAAAATTAAAAACTCTTCCAGCATATGCAAACACTTTTATAGATACCAGGTAAGATGAGGTCTTCAAAGTAAGCTGGGGAAATTTTTAGGAAGAAAGCATTTATTAGGCATTAACTAAATGTGCCAGGCTCTATGCTCAGTCCACAGCTGAGAGAGGTACTATCCCATTTCCCTTCATTAAAAAAAATTGCAGAAAAGGGGAGATCACTCCAGTTATTTTGATCTGGTTTGTGAGTAGTGGGTAAATGCTAATTTCTCTAGCCTAAGTTAGTGACTAGAACTCCCAAAGGTTTCATCAAAGTCATGAATTTCCATTTCAAG
This sequence comes from Antechinus flavipes, assembly GCF_016432865.1. Taxonomy (NCBI): domain Eukaryota; kingdom Metazoa; phylum Chordata; class Mammalia; order Dasyuromorphia; family Dasyuridae; genus Antechinus; species Antechinus flavipes. The sequence continues at coordinate 175,152,875 of NC_067399.1, read as the reverse complement.
ACCATTCTAAAATGCACACAAAATCATATACTTTTCCAAATTAGAGAAAAGAGACTTTTATTTAGTGCATTATTTTATAGATAGGAGCCTGAGCTCTAGATAGAGTTCATGATTCATTTAAAGCAATGCAGATAATTGGTAATAAAGACAGGACTATGTTATTTTCACCAGATCATGCTGCAGAAATTTAAAATTTGTTGAATTTTAAAAACATGATACTATCTCAAAAATATATTTTCTCTTTTTCTCTCTCACGTTGCCATTTAAATTTGTACCCCTCCCCTCCTACTTCCACCCGCAGGCTACATAAAGATCTTCTTACCAGTGGGTATCTTATTTTCCCCCTTACTAGCATGGATAATTATAGTTAAATCTTGGCTGTTTCTGATAATGAAGGATAAGGATAATAGCATGGAAAATTGAAATAAAAAGTAAACCTAATACCATGTTTCACTTTAGTCCAAATTTCAAACTGCTCTCCCACAAGCTTTTTACAGGAGTTCCTAACTAGGAAACGACTGCACTGGTTTGAATTTTAGTTCTTTTTAGGATCTATGCTAATGAACAGTTAAATGTTCAAAAAATCTATGAAGCTAGTAGAAGGGAAGGAGGAGAAGTAAGGGGACTTGAATTGTCCTTTGAATAGGTTTGAATTGACTCTTATATTTTCAGTCAGAGAACCTGGAGTTTGAAGGGGTTCAAAGATCATCTTTTCTAATCTTTATCTTAATAATTTAACCCAGATTACTTCACAATTTAGCCCTTTGATAGCCCTTCCTTTTTCTATACCTATGTGTGTATGTGTTTTCTTCATTTTAACACTGTAGTTTTTAGGTATGTGTCTTAGTGGAAACTTAGCTCTTGTTGGCATGTATGGAAGTGTGTGTGTGTGTGTGTGTGTGTGTGTAAATACAATTGTTGAAATATATTAAAAATATATATCTCTGTATTAAATGTACTATATATGAAGCATATACTATATTTATACTATACCACTATATAAAAATAACCACGACATAATGTGATTGTATAAATTATAGATGTTACAACTTTTTATCTACATCAGCAGTAGTTCAACTTATTACAGGGTGATTAACCTTTTTCTTGTCTTGATGGTTTCCTTTTACAATTTGGTAGAGCCTTGACCCTCTTCTCAAAATGTTTTCAAAGACATAAAATGAAATACTTCAGTTCCTCATCTATACAATGATCTGGAAAAGGAAATGGTAAACCACTCTAATACTTTTTCTAAGAAAACCCCAAACAGGGTCATGGAGAAACAGACATGACTGAAAACTCCAAATGGTGTTACACTCCTACATGATTGAAACAATTCAATAATAACACCTAAATAACACTGCTGGAAGTGTTAACATTGTACAGTCCAGAAGAGAGAGTATGGTAGACTTTAAAGTCTGTGAAATTAGGGACAGAGATTTATCTTTACTTCCTAAGTACTTTCCACAGGGCTCTATATAGAGTAGGTATTTAACCATTAAAAAGAGAAAAGAACTCAACTGAATATAGAAATGAACAACACATAGTATCTATTACTCTTTGATTACATGTTTCCACTAATTCAATGAATGGAGGTGGTTTACATGCATTCAATTCACTCACCTTCTAGTAACTCTACTGGTTAAATTTGAAAGTAGATGCAGAATTCATACTTCTATCATATAAAATGAATATTTAATATGTAAAAGACTTTCCTAATCCATCTACTCTTACTTCTGTTAAGGAGAAGTAGGTTAGAGCATGTCTTTTATTCCATCACAAGTGAATCTTCCTAAACCACAGGTCTGACCATATCAACTCCCACTTTCAAAAAATTAAAACAAAACAAAACAAACAAAACACAACTTCCCCAAACCTCAGACATCTTCAATGGTTCCCCATTCTCTTCATGGGATTACATGTAAACTCTTTAGACTCTAGGGTATGACATGAAGCCCCTTTCCCTGGGAAAAAAAAAATTGCTCACCTGCCTTTCACTGTCTATAGTTGTTATCCTTTCAACAGAGAATAACATAAAGAAAGAAGAAAGCATCTTGGAACTCTATAAAAGGGAAACCATCTAAACACTTAAAAAAGCAAGTTTTTTGAAATGGATTCAGGGAAATTTCATGGGGAAACTCCCATCTCTAGAAAGGGGAGTACCCTGTGAAAACCCCTGCTTATATCTAGCAGTGAGAGAAAATCAGCAGAATGGAATGTTGGGAAAATGGGCCAATCTGATTGGCATATGTGGGGCATTAATTCTGCCCTAAACATGAGCCTGTAGATGATTCACACACACACACACACACACACACACACACACACACACACACACACATTAAAATTGCTTGGCTATAGTGGATTTCCTAGGGATTAATAGCCATTTGATTTTAGTGGCCCACAGCCAACTCCTAGTTATCACCATCTTCAGGGGAAGATTTTCACCCTTGATCCTCATCCCTATCTGCTTTTTATTTTTATTCTTTCATGCAAATTTAACTTATACTATTGATAGAGCTCACCTATTGGCAAAATTATTATCTGCTTCTTTATCTAGAAAGCCAGTATCTAAAATACGAGATGGGGGTATTGAGAAAAGTAGCTCTTTGGCTGGGTCTCTCCCAGCCTTTCACACCTTTGAGTCATCACTGTAACATGCTCAATGACTCAAATGAGTCTGGTCATGTCCAGGTTCGTCAGCGAGGAGGATACTTTGTATGACTTGCATGAGGACACAAAATGCCAGCGGGATCTATATAATCACCATCATGGCCTGAGCCAAGAAGAGTGGGTGGAGTCGTGTGCCACATGCGAGAGATCCTTAAGTGTTTACTCTAATTTGCTGCCTTGTTATATTTGACCTCTGTGGGTTGGCAAAGCAACCAATCTATTTAATTCTGGTTCCCTAATTGTTTAAGGAACAGGAGAATACTTTTTAAAAATACTTAATTATTTGGGGTCATCAATCATTCTCCCTGCTGCAAGAGTTAGGGTTCAGAAACATGAAGTAAATAGTTAAGGGGAGAAAAAGTAACTAGTTCAATGACTGAGTTCTGTTTCTGTTGTTTAAAGCTTTGACTTTTTTTTTTTAATACTTCTGAATACGCAGAGAATGCTATTGTCTAATTTATTAGCTGAAAATGGACAATCAATCATTCAGCATTCATTAAATACCTACTATGTGCCAGGCACAGTGCTAGAAGCTAACAATGCAAGGAAAAATTAAACAGTTCCTGCTTTTAAGAACCCAACATTCCTCTTAGATTTAATGCTTCATTCCATTTCTAATTCACTAGGTGAATGAACAACGTATTTAACCTTTAGGGTCAGTTTTCCCCAACTATGCAAAGGTCTGAGTAGTGATTTGAAAGATTCAATAAAGAACCCTGGATAAAATGCTTCCGACCTCATGCCCTTGTGTCTAAACTGTTTAACTCACTGTCAGGAGGGTTTTAACATAGATAATAATGATTCGTAAATAATTATCTCACTTTGAAGCAAAGTGTTCCATGCTTTCTCTACTAAGGCTTCTTGTATAGCCCTTGGATATCCAGCACAAGACCTGGCTGAGGGCCAGGATAAAATAGGGAAATTTGTGAGCACGATTTTACTGCTAGCCTTCACAACCACAATAGAATGGACTTCAGAAGCAAACTGAACTTTTTTTGTTGTTGTTGTTGGGAGTGGGCAGGCTAAGAAAAGGGAAAAACCCATGGCTATTTACCAATTGAGGTTTGTGTTGGTAGCTCCCTTTTCAGGTCATCATGGAGTAGAAGCTAAGTCATCCTCTAGAACAGTTGGATTTATTCCAATTGCATCCAATGCCACATCTACAAATGATGCATAGAAAATCTATGGGTGGAGATGAGGATAGGGATTATCTTTACAGAAGTTTCTCTCTGGGCATATATTTGCATGGGTATATGTTGATGCAGAAATAAATATGTGCACTTAGATGACCTAATTTATAGGAAGCTGGCTTTGGAGTCCTATCTCCATACTAGCGACTTGAGGCAAGTCTAGTGCCCCTAGAAACTCTCCAAAACTAAAAATTTGAGAGGATTTGCCAGTCTGCATTAGTAGAGTTTCCTTATCTAAGGTTTCTATATATGCCAATGCAATCCCAGATTTATTTTCTATGTGCTTGCTGTGAGACTCATCAGAAGGCAAAAAACTGAAACTATTCCAGCAGGGGAAAAAAATAATTGCAAGCTGTCTAAAGGAACAAATGTAGATCTATCATTCAAGGAATATTATAAGAATGCATGCAGAAAATGAAAGCAAGGACAAATGACAGATGATAATTATAAATATGTGATATGATTCTATTAGAAAAATGACAGGAATATTAAAGTTCAGAATAAGTTTTGTGATGATCAATACTAAAGGCAAAAGAAAAAATGCTTTTAAAATTCCATATAGTTTTGTTTTTTAAGAAAGGATAAAAGTTAAAACTACTGTTTGAGGTAAATAGGATAATTTTCATACATAAAGAGAAGGTTGACTATTCAATTATTTTTTACTCCTGTTTTCTCTACCAAGGAGAATGATCCCTTGACTGAAAGGACAGACTATAAATGACTAACTGAGATGACTTAAGATAAGTAAAAGATAGTAAACAAGCATGTCCCTGTTCTGATAGCAGACTGGGTATTGCAAAAGTTGGTCTGTCTTATGGATGAACCACTGTCAGTGATCTTTGATATTTCCAATTGGAGTCCGCCTGTAATTCAACATGTTTAAAATGGAACTTATTTTTACCACCAAACCTACATTTCTACTTAACATCTTTAGTTTTGTTGAGGGTGATAAAAGAAGATAAAGTGTTGAGTTTAGAGTTAGGATGAACTGAGTTTGAATTCTGCTTCAGATGTTTTGTGACCTTGGGCAAGTCAGTTAATAGAGTTTCCTATACAGTGAGGATAATAAAAACTTTTACCTCCTAGGGTCATTATGAGGAAACAAATGTAAAGCATTTTTAAAATATTGTGGTGATGATGGTGATGATGGTTAATGATGATGTTCCAGATATCCAGATTTACTCCAGATACTGGAGTCATCATCTATCTGATCACTTTCAAAGTATCAATTATCCCTCTCAATATAGCTCCTATCTATGTCCTTCTCTCTACTACCACAGACATCACTTTAGTCTAAGTGCCCATTCCTATTAGCTGGAACTCCTATTATAGTTACCTCCTAACTGATTTTCCTGCTTTCACCATCTTCCCTCTCCAATTCCTCCTCCACACATCTGCCAAAGAGAAATTCCTAAAAAACAGCTATGATCATCATGTCAGTGACTTACTCAAAAATGCTCTGGAGACTCCCTATTGCCTCTGTTTAACATTGAAAGCTCTTCACAATCTGACCTAGTTTATCTTTCCAGATTTATTAGACATTAGTTACTTTTACGCACTTTGTGGTCCTGCCAAACTGGCCTACTTGCTGTTCCTTACATATGACATTCCAACTCCCATATCTGGGCCTTTTCTCCTTGCCTCAGAATGTCCTCCTCTTCGGTTTTACTTCTTAGAATTCTAGTTCCTTCAAAGAAATTCAAGAGAATTTCTTGAGATTTTATTTTATTTACCAGGTGCTAGTACTCCTCCCTCTCACTTCTGAAATTATTTTGTATTTCTTTCTTTACATGTATTTTATATTTACTTACATATTTACATATTGTTTCTCTTAATAAAATGTAAGCTTTTTCAGGGCAGGGCCTGGCTTTTTGTTTTGATTTTTATATTCTAGTGTCTTTGTTATAGTCCCTTTCTTCTATATAGGCCTCAGATAATCTTCACAACCATATTGCCTCCAGCACAGAATTCTTCTTGTGCAATTGGGTTGGTTTTCTACTCTTAGTTTTCTTTAAAAAGGAGGAGGAGGAGAAAAAGGAGCAGGAGGAGGAGGAAGAGAAAGTGAAGAAGTAGGAGGAAGAAGAGGAAAAAGGGAAGGAGAAGGAAGAGAAAAGAAATAACGAGAGAAAGAAATAAAGAAATGAAAGGAAGGAAAGAGTGAAGGATGGAGGGAGAGGGACAGAGAGAGAAAGAAAGACAGAGACAGAGGACAGAGACAGACAGAGATAGACACAGAGAGACAGAGAAATACACATACACACACACACAGAGACAGAGAGAGAGAGAGAGAGAGAGAGAGAAAAGAAAATTATTAACAAGAATACCTGTATTTACCAATCCAAGTGTCTACTTTCCTAACCCTAAAAATTCCCAATAAAAGTAACATACAGAAATCACAGGCATCTTTGATGAAAGTATTAGTACATAAGCAGGATTTTAAAGCAGCATTAATGGACTGAAGTTTTATTATCTCACAATTAACTAAAAGAAAATATGGTGTTCCCCCATGCTTACTTTTTGATGATAATGAAAAAGCATTTAATAGAACAAAATATTGCTTCACAAGTTCTGTTGCAAAAAAAAAAAAAAAAAAAAAAAGTATCTGCTTTCTTTCTATATATCAAAATCATTCAAGATTCCCCAGAAAGTAAGAACAGAAAAATGCACTATTTAACAATTCTCTAGTAAGAAACACCTGGAAGAAGAGGGCAGAAAGCACCCTGATGGAATTCACTATTGTAATGTATGAGAGCTTGAACAGAGGTTGGATTGGAAGGGATTCACTATGGATGGTGAGGGTCTTCAGATGTTTTTATTTGACGACATTGATTGCATCAAGTCTCAGGATATTATATAACCTTTTGGGAGAGATCTGCAATCAAGCAAAGGAGTTTGGCTAAAAAAACAAGTTCATGAAAAATGTGTATTATTGCATCCAACATGCATTCCTATGGAGTTTGTCCAACAATATATCTGTATGTATGTATACATGTATTGATTATTTTAAAACTGAAAAAGGGACCTTTATTTTCATGAAAAACTCAAAATTAGCAAAAGAGCTCTGCAATTTTCCAAAAACAACACATTCTTTTTGCCTCCTTTTTCAATTATAGATCCAGATTACTATTCCATTGTACATCGGTATGCCTGTGTGTATATGCATATATGAATGTGTACACTGAAAACCACATACATATATTTATATATCTGTGGACAAAGAAAACTTATATATATAGTTTGTATGCAGACATCTAAACATATACATACATGTATGTATATGTGCTCATATACATGGATAGATGCTATATTTATATATACACACATATACAGAATATGATGCTTATGTGTACAAATGTATATACTCCCTATTTTTGTCTGTATTACATGTATGTTTAAATGGTATATTTATGTGTACGAATATGTTTATATGCCTATGCATATAAAAACAAATATATGTGTTTTATATATATATATGTATCTAGATATAGAAATATATGTGTAAACATATAGTGCCTTTATATGTTTGTGCATGTGTACATATCTATATACATATTGATATAGATATAAACTACATGTGTATAGATATGGACACATATACACGTAAACATACACATACAGAATAGGTCACTTATGAGTGTATATATACATACATATGCATATTTATATAAATTGTGCTTGAATATATATTATTCATGCATATGGTATATCTAGAACCTATAGATATTTATATCTATATATCTGATACACATATGTATATATGCATGTATGGATTGATCTGGGCCCAGAGCTGAATAAAAGGATTGCATTTAGAAAAACTGCAGGGTTCTTTTACTGAACTCAAATTTCCTATCAAAGTAAAGACTTTTTTTCTTTATAATATTCTCATTTTTCTAGTTTTGCTATACTGTGGTGAGACAAGAACATTATGGCTTCTGAAAAACTAAAGATGAGTATCACAAAGAAGACAATAGAGAAATGCATTATGGGTGCACAAGCAGGGACCAACAAATAACCAATTGCAAAATTCTCTGAGAAACAAAAGAATCAGCAATTCTACTTATGGATTTCCTAGAGGGAATTCCCACATAGATACAGATTTGATTAGATGACCCCTGAATTATTGAATTATCCTACTTAGAAATTCTGTAGAAAACATGATTTAGGGCCCAAGTAGAAGTTTCAGTAATATAAAATAGCCAGTCTAATCCTACAATTTTGGAATATTTTTGTAGGGTCTAAAATTTCTGTCTAAGAATACTTAATCTAAATTACCCTCCTTAATACACCTTAAGGGAAAGAGATGGTCATTTGGTTGGTTTAGTCACCAGAATCTATTACAGTGTCCACAGTTTTAATTTGTACTAAACTCCCATTAAAGTTCATGCTAATGACTATTTTTGAATTTCCTAATTGTAAAGCAAGGTTCATGAATATAAGTGTAATGTTTACTTCATACTTAATAAACCTGCAACTGTTTCTAACAGAGCTACTAGGTGACATAGTAGATAAAGGGCCAGACCTGGAGTCAGGGAGATTCATCCTCTTGAGTTCAAATCTGGCTTCAGACACTTAGCTGTATGACTCTGGACAAGTAACTTAATCCTATTTGCCTCAGTTTCCTCATTTATAAAATGATCTGGAGAAGAAAATGGCAATCCATTTTTTCCAGTATTTTTATCAAAGGAAATTCCAAAGGAAGTCATGAAGAGTTGTACACTACTGAAATAACTGAACAAAACAGAGTACTTTACAAGTATGCAGTAGTGACAAGGAAATCATTATGCTGAAATGAAAATTTCTTTTTTAAAGAGGGGGGAAGGAAAAAAATGCATTTTATCATTGTGAGATATAACTTGCAGGCTTCTTATAAGAAAAGGAAGAGAAGGACTTTTCCCTTACTTTAACTTACCAGATGTATTACTGACATGAAATCCTAGGCACTTATCCTATTTAGAGGAAAACCAATGACTGCTTTTTGTATATTTGAAGTTCTTTGGAATTAACAGATTACTTTGGTACTTATTCCAAATGGAAAAGAATTCATATCTCCTAAAGGTAAACTCAGAAAAAATAAACATTCATTCCAGGTTACTTAAAATAATGTGCATTTTTTTTTCTTATGACATTTTCCATAGTTCAGATATGTTGTGGAAGGTAATCTCTTCGCATCTAAACAATTTTATCTGGTGTGGGTAACCATTATCTAGAAATAATTCTTTGAGCTACTCTGGGGACAAAGTTCTTTTTTTTTCTAAGAAGTAGAAAATAGAAATGGAATTGCTCTTATCTCAAAAAGTCTTGAGGGTATGGGAAAAGGACAACACTGTACTTGGAGACAACTAAAGCCACATTGTAAAGCAGCCTCAACATCACCATTTGACCAAAAAAAAAAGATAAAACTTGGACTAGGTTCTAGGAGAGCAACTGTCAGGCAAAAACAGCCACATTCAAATTTGTTAGAGCTAGACTGCCATGTGCTCTGATCTTGAACTGTGATCACCTTCCTAATCAGATGAAATAGCAGCCTGAACAGGCTACCCAGGTAGAAAGTGTTATCTCAAAAGAGGCAGTAATGCCTCTTGACCTTAGATTCTGCCTCTCAAAAAAAAAATCTCTGCATTGGAGAATTTTGAATGACTTCTTTTTGAATCAGAATCCAGATGAAATTAGAAATCCTGACTCTAGTGTCCTTAAATACCTTTTTCATAAAAAAAAGATATCATTTGGACCCTTCTTTTCTAAGATTCCTAGGTTCTTTGAAGATTGGGGACATAGTTGCTCAATATAACTGGGAAAGGAGTAGGATAGAAAGTGGTGTTTGTGTTCCCTAAAATTGTTTAGCTTTCACAGAAAGTGACAGGTTGTGTTATGTAGTAGATTGAATAGTCGACATGAAGTCAGAATAACTGGATTCTAATTATTGATATTATCTATGGGACTGTTTGTATGTTAATTAAACTCTTTGAGTCTGAACTTTCTAATTTATGAAATGAAGATGCTAATTCTTATACTACTTAATTTAGTGGGTTATTGTGGGAAAACTGCTTTGTAAACTTTGAAGTTCCATCTAAATATGTTTCTCTATCCCAGTACAGAACAGGTATATGGGAAATATTCTAAAAGTATGTCAAATGGATTGATTTTCATGCTGCCTAATAAAGAAATACAGATGTATATTGCTTTAGTTTACTAAGTATTTATATGGACAAGATCTCATTTTATATACTCTTTGACTTTGAGATAGGTAGACATTTTACAGTTGGGGAAATGGAGGAACAAGAAGGTTACTAGCCTAGCTAGTGATATAGACCAGACTTCTAACACCATATCTATTAATTGTTTTTTTTTAACGAAGTTAATTAGTATAGGAGTTTCTATTGAAAGAAGCTATCAAGATGACAAACCAAAAATGCCATATATCCTTTCATTCAAGTCACTGATAAAGCTGTTAAGAGTATGGGCAAAGACAAATTCCTGAATTAATCCAATGGAGACTTGGGTTAACATGAGTCATTAACAATATGAAGTCTTTTAATATCTGAGAAATTTCAAAATTTTAAAGTATCTCAGAGGCCAATCAGTTTACTCTGTAACTGAACAAGAATTCCAGTTGCCTACCTCTGTACATTTGGTAATTTTCTTTCCTAAAAAGTAGTGCTCAAGAGAGATCATAATAGTTCAGATGTAATCTCACCATTCCACCTCCAATAGAATGTAAGTCCCTTGAGGACAAGTGCAATTTCTCTTTCTTTGTATTCTTCCTTCTCTCTGTCCTATTTCCCTACCACCTCCTGCTCCAATTCCTAGTATGGTGTTTTACTCATAGCAGTTTTTTATTTAATTGATTTGAATTGTAATCCATTCATCCTTGGTGATGGGTAGAAGTTGAGGTGGGAATGGAAAGGTGGAGTGAAGAGTAAGAAATGGTGGTAGCTGTAGTCCACAGAAGCTGAGCCCATGTTTCCTGTTTTCGAACTCACCAAAACTTCGCAAATGGAATGTGAAGTTAAGGTTCAGCCAGGGAACTGTTAGCAGTGAGTGAGAGTTAATGGATCAATCGGCTGTCTTGTCAGTGCTTTTACTGCTGACTTCTGGAATGTGTTTGATGAAAAGAAAGAAAGCGGCTTCTTAAGTCAGAAGATACAGATGTAGCATGTGGAGGTTAGGACCTACAGGAACAATAAACCATGTTATCAGGATTTCAGTTGCCTTCTGCCTCCTGCCAAAACTGACAATGTAAGAGAAAGCTTTTTTTTTTTTTTTTTTTTTAACTCTTACCATCAGTTTGCATTATTAGTAGCAGCATTTGCACTGCTCCTTGTTTGAATTAGGTCTCTTGTTCAAAACTTCCTTTGGTTGATCTGAACGATTGAACTTGTAGAAAAAGCAGCTCTGCTCTTATTTGTTGTTTCTCATTCCAAAAAAGTCTAAAAATAAAGGTGGAAAGATCAATGGGCCAGAGGAACAATATCAAATTTGACAACACTTTTTGGGGGGAAGTAGGGTAGAAACTTCTTAAATAGTCTCTTGCACTTGGATTTCCCTCTTCCTGTAGAATTATGAAAGTTAGGCAGGGTTACCACCTTGTTCCCTTGATCAGTGGTACATTTGCATAAATTAATACCAGTATTGTACTTTGCTGTTAGATAATTTACAAGATTAATACATCTTTAATGGGGAAATTTACTTAAGAGTCTTGCGGCTGGCCTCAGATTTCAGAACCATTGACTAAGTAGTTTGAGGGGAGGAAACAGAAGCAAGAGGAAGAAAAGGAAAAAGAGGAAGGTAAAGGAAAAGAAGAAAGAGAAAAAAGGAGAGAAAGAAAAGAAAGGAGAAAAGGAAATGAGAAGATGAGGAGAAAGAGGAGAAAGATAGAAAAGAAGAAAGGATAATGTTCGCAGATTCTTTGAAAGTTTCTCTATTAAGAGACAACAAGTAAAGGATTTCAGAAGAACTCATTGTATACAAAATGATTGTGTAAGTTTGTGTGTTTTTAGCTAAGATAGCAATATTGACATCAACTGCTCATTTGAAAAAAAAAAAAAAAACACTTATCTGAGTGCCTTTTATGTCCTAGGCACTAGGAGAAACACGAATACTACTAGAGCATGGTTTCTGACTTGAGGAGCTTTCAGCAAAGTGAAATAGGAAAACTAAACCAAAACAAAACAAAACCAAATGTAACATGAAGTAAAGTGTTTCATCCATTTACATGCTTTTCCTAGGTTCCTTTGTGTATTCTTTTGCCAGATAGCTTCCTGAGTTTAACTGCAGACAAGAATAAAGTATTCAGAATGATCTTTACAATCTAGAATAGTGGACTAAATAGAATAAAATAATTTTCAACTGGGACAAATGGATGGATGAATGGATGCTACTCTGTGCCTTATGAAAATCAGTTGAAAGAACTAGAAATATTTATCCTGAAAAAAGAAGACAGTATTTGGTAGTTATCTTAAAATATTTTAGTGTTTTTCATATGGAAGATGTATCAACTTGAGAAGGCAGAACTTAGTATAATACATGGAAATTGAGATATAAACTTAGGCCTGATGAAAGGGAAAATTTCCCTCCAAATAGAACTATTTGCAAATGAAGAGGTTATCCCAGAAGGCAGTAGGCTTTCCTTCACTGGAGGGGAACTCTAATCAAATCTTGGATGACACTCATCAGGTATTTGTCAGAAAAAATTATTTTTCAGCAGTACCTTTTAGTTATGCAAGTCTATCATCTGCAAAAGTTAACAACCCCTTAGAGATTAGTGGGAATACATGGTCTCATGAGCTCTACACATCTGATTTAACAACTAGTCATACACTATCTTGGTATGTCATCTGGCTGATAAATCAAAACTTTGGGACCTAGCATAAAAATGACCATTTCAATGTCAGTCAAGTTAACAAACATTCATTAAGTACCTTCTATATGCCAGGCACTGTGCCACATACAGGGGATCCAAAGAAAGGCAGAAACCAGTCTCTTTGCTCAAAGAGGTCACAGGTTTAATGGCTCATAGTGGCTTGAAATGATGGGGTAACTGGTGTGAAGCTGGTACTTTGTGCCAGATGAAAAAATACCTTTCCAAGGAGTCCTGTTCTCCATAACAAAGGACCTTAACCACCTTTTCCCACTAATAAGGCCCATTAACGTCAAGGACTTTTATTAGATTAACTCAGCCCAGGAATGGTTTTTGAAATTCAGGTTTCATGTTGCTAGTTGTCAACAGTGGTCTGTATTTGTTCCCTGCCCTGCCTCTTCCCCCCCCCCCTCTCCAAAGATAAATGTGGTTCTCAGAAGCTAAGGGCCCTGACCTTTATTTAATTACAAGAGCACACAGGAGTTGAGGGACAGTAGCCTGGTTCTAGTCTTGCCCACTGATAGACTTCCCTTGAGTGTGCTGCTACCATACACAGGGGCCTTTGTGAGGGGGATGGTCATATACTAGGAACACACCTGATTACACCAAACCTGGCTTATATAGAGCCCTGCACAGTGTCAAAGGAAAATGTTTTATCGTAAATCTCTAAAAGCTGGCTAGAAACAAACAAACAAAAAAAAAAGGGTCATAGACTTTGCCCAGTAATTAACCTGCTGAAACACAGTGGTTCTGCTCTTTTTTTTTAACCTTTTAAGGGAAAGGTCTGTCTTGACAGGCCTCAACAAGTAGCCTTTTATCATAAAAGATCCCCAAACACCACCAAACAAATAGTGTTTTATTTGCTAAGTTGTTTGGCCCTTCCCCTCCCCCCCTTCCCAATGTACCATATCTTGTCTTAAACACTCTGGCCTTATAGTATTGTGTCAAATTACAGCACAAAAATCACCTCTTCATATCTCAGGGTATCTTTAGATACATTATTAGTCCTTGAGAAGGAAATATTATTTTATGCAGTTGAATAAATCTGTGGTCATCTATAAGTTGTATATATTTAAGATGACTGATCAAGTTAATGTTTTTGAGCAGATTGATTAAAAACGTTAACTCAAATCTCTCCCTGCAGGATTTACCTAGGGTTTGGATTTCTTTAGCAATATTTTTTATGTTTATAAAGAAGAGTATGAGAAGCTGTCAACGAGCTGAGATCTACATTGTTGGAGGGAATATGCCAATCTACAAATCAGAGATCCACTGAAATATAGCTGTATTGAAGATGTAATATTATATTTTTATGCTAGAAAATATGTGTATGTTAAAGACTCAGGGTCAGTTGGGAAGCTTTTGCAGGGCAACTGTAGTATTTGGCATTTTTTTTATCTATGACTCAGTATTATTATCTAATTGGCCATATGGTGAGTGACTTGTCTCATATTTCCCTGTTTTCTCCATAATGCTGGGGATGAAGTAGACTCTCAATTTAAAAAAAAAAAAAAAGAAGAAGAAAGAAAAAGAAAAAGAAAGCTTGATGGTTAATAGATTGGGACTGGCTGATAGGTCATTTAGGGGACTGGTAGACATCTTTCATTTCCATTATAGGAGTTGCTGAATAAGGTTACTACATCATTGAATCACTTATTCTAATGGTGGCTGTCATCAAACACCCCAAAATGGATGAAAAATAAACTTAACTAAAGGCAGTTTTGGAATCGGGTTGATGTTTTCTAGAGCCCTTTTAGGCTTTCTGATTCAAAATGTATTAGGATGACAAAGTATCTACCTTAGAAACATTAAGTTGAATTATTGATAATAGTATTAGATTAAGGCCACAAAACAGGCTGCCTTGGAAAGCTTCTACTCTACTCCCCAAGCTAAGAATAGGAGAAATTCCTCATTTCTAGCAATTCTGAGTAATGTTATCATTGTTCAGTTGTTTTTTTTCATTCATGTTCAACTCTTTGTGAGTTCAATTGGGCTTTTCTTGGCAAAGATTCTGGAGTGGTTTGCTATTTTCTTCATCAGCTCATTTTACACATGAAGTAACTGAGGCAAATGGAGTATTAAGTGACTTTTCCAGAGTCATAAAAGTAGTATGTGACTGAGGCTGGACTGAACTCAGGAAGATGAAGAATCTTCCTTAACTCCAGGCCCAGCACTCTACCCACTGTGCCACCTAAATGCTTTATTTCTGTCTGATTATTTCTTTCTATTTAGTATTTGTGTATGTATTATATATTTGCCTACATTATATGCTTTTGCATATATGTGTGTATAAGTCTGCTGAACAGTTATTATAGCCTACTGAATTCCTTTAACAATGATGTTTTGACACAGTATGGGGGCCTCAAGCCCAGTAGTATGGCCAGAAGGATTATCAGAAAGGAAGCAACATTTTTGAGGGCTGAAGGGGAATCGTTAATAGTATTGTCCTGACAAAGATTCCATTAAACAGGTATCCTTAAAGTACGTGGGGAAGCATAAAAGACTGTATGTTGATCCAACAACTTGGCATGACAAGACAAGTCTTAAACTGAGGGACAACCCCTTTACCTCAGAGAGGCCCCATTTTGTAGCTTTAGGACAGGTCCCCTATCATTATTTCAATTCAATATGAAACACCTGTTTCCTCTCAACATTTAATTTCCTGTCCCTCACCTCAACCTGTAAAAAGTTTTCCATTCAGGTCACTGTGTCAGTAGTGCAGAATATGCATCTGAAATGCTTCACTGTAAACTGGGCCTTGGGGTAAGGGTGTAGTATTGATATGATTTGATCTGGTTATCTTTGGTGACCCTGTTTGAAGATACCAAAATCAGGTTCAACTCTGAACAGATAGTGGTTTTTCTGAACCCTCTTGACTCTTGAGATTTAATGTACAGCTTGTTATGGTGTAGCTCTACAGATACACAGAACAAAATATAACACCCTACCCTCTGATTTAGTCCCTTCCTCTCTTTTCAGGTTCTGCTCTTAGTTGACATATAGAAAATTCATTTTAAATTAATTTCATTCGATTAAAAAAAAAAAAACCTTCACAGAGTACCTACTATATGCAAGGTACTCTGTTATACATTCTTATTCCTAAGTAAATAGATCAAACTTTAGCACCCCGTACTTCTGTGGGCACCTGTCACATACCATCATGGCAAGTTCTCATAATGATTTTGGTTGATTAGGGCCTCTGAATATCAGCATCCTATTCAGATCAGGTCTCTCTAAGGAGGAATTTGTACTCTACATGTTTCCAAAATCCCCCTCTTCCATGTTCCATGTTCTTTGCTTCCCAAGGTGAAAGAACTAATCTGACAATTTGGCCGGGGCTTCCTCTAAATAGAATACCTTAACTCAAAGGCAAAAGTCAAATAGCAGAAATTTCAGACACTGTAGCAGACCGATGGAAGAGGTATTTTGGTATAAAAAACTCTTTCAACATTATTTAAATCCTATTCCTTAGATGGCTACCTATTCTACTTACAAATGAAGTTGAGTGGGAAATAGCTCTCTCTACCATCTCTGGGCCATCATCTGTCTCAGAAGTATAATCTATTCTGCCCCACAGGTACCATAATAGAATGTACAATATGTACCTTCTTTTCTTCTGAGAGGACAATGAGTTAATATAGTAGGAACTAATCTCTTTTGTCCTGATTCCTTGCTCAATTTCTTTCATCTTTTTTCATCCTCATCTATTGTCTTGTCCCTTTTCTTCCCTATTTGTCATCATTTCCCTTCCACAAACTTTCAGGAGAACCATGACCCAAATTTGCAAGTGATAAAATAAGAGCGGTTGTTTTTAATCCCCTTATTTTAAATACAGTGCTTTACTTTGCATTATTTTGGTCTTTGAGTCACTTCTATTATGTCAGTGATTCTTAACTTGGGGTCCACGATCTATGGATAGATTTCCGGGAGTTAGGGAACTTAGATGAGAGGAAAAAAAAAAAAAAAAAAAACAACTATTTCAATGTAATGATTTACTTTTTAATGCTATGTATTTTCTGCATTAAAAAACCTCACTAATTAGAGAAAGAGTCCATATAATTCACCAGATTTCAAATGAGATTTAACAAACACACATGCATGTACACGTTAAGAATCCTTGCTTTATATTGTCAGCTAGAGGAGATGAACTATGCTAGTAAAAAATAGCACTTATATGATATCTAGTACAATACCACATGGGTAATTTTTTTTTGAATGGTTGATAGCCTGAGTGACAAAATCCAACCAGAGGCAGCAAGACCATTTTGAATGAGAAAACTAGGATTCTCAGGGGATAGGAATAGGAGTGGATTGACATTTGCAATCTGCTGTGCTTATGGTCATATGCACAAAGCAGACTTCATATGACATATATGTTAATGCTGAGGCTAAAGAAAATTTCTGACTAAATGTGATGTAATAGTAATCATATAAAATAATAACTATAATCATATACACAAAGGGGTAACTACAATATTAGAAAACCAAGGACAAACTAGGATCTTTTGCTCCCTGTTGATTTATGGGATGTGTTTTATATATAGCCTTATACTAAGTACTAATATGATGCCCAATTAAAATTTGCTACAGATCATCGAGATGACCATATTTAGATAGTTATGAATGAAATGTTTGTTGACATATTTACTATCAACATTCCTGGTCTTCCCTCAGTAAATTAAAGCCTTCCCATTCCCCTCCTGAGTCTATTTGATATGTTACTGTGTAGTTAAGATATCTCTTGACCTAGTAAAATGAACCAGTTTTATACAGGAGTTTGTGTGTGCTCAAACCTGATTAGGTAGCACATTGTTCCTTATCTGTCTACTTCAAATGCAGCAGCCTGACTGAGCACAAGGACCCTGAGCTGTGTGATTTAACTGATTGTTAGTTAGATCAACTTTCTTTGAAGAGTCATTATGAATGTCTTTAGGTCAGAAGTATTAGAAAACGAAGGAGACAAAATCAACCCCCCCCCACACACACACACACACAGCACATTGAAAGAAGACACTGAATTAATGAGATTGATAGAATGAATAATTTCAAATTGAGCCCTTTTAAAGGTGTCCAGGGTGCTTAAAGAAGACATTAGGAGTGGTGTACGACCAATTTTAGAAACTGGGTTTAGTTTAGCACTGAGGTTTTCATTTCTCCATTCAAGTCAGTGTCCAGGAGGCAGATTATGTAGTGAGTGGGTCAAATTATGGTCTTGGAGTTAAGAAGACTTGACCTTAAATTCTGTCTCTGACACTTAGAACAGTAGGAGAATGGTTTAACTCCTATTCCTCTCAGAACCTCAGGCAACTCTGTAACCTGCATCTCTTGTAAGAGGTGAGTTGTAATGATATATAACAAAATCATAGATCCTTGATACTTACAGTATACAGTAAAACAAAATAGATTTGAAATAATCACTTCTTTTAAGGAGTTTACAATCTTGTTTAAGGGAAAATACATAAATGAGTCAAAAAACAAAATTGAAATGTGATAAAACCCAAAAGACATATTACACACAGCAAATGCTTGGATGAGTCCAGAGACAATGGAAATTAGGGTAACAATTCTAGGCTGGAGTAAATCTTCATGAACGTGAGACTTGAGTCCAAAATATGAGGTTATTGCTATAGGGCCACTTCCATTGGTCTCCTTATCATCTGTGTCATCATTATTATTTATGTAGCACTTGAAAACTTGCAAGATGCTTTATATAATTTATATACATATGTGTGTATAATTTCTTTTGATCCTCACAACAACTCTGGAAGGTAGATATGATTATTTCCATTTAGAGGTGAGGAAACTGAGATTGAGTGATGTGAAGTTACTTTCCTGGGGTCACAGTGCCTTGGTAAGTGCCTGAAGCAGCATTTGAACTCAACTTTTTCTGGGGTAATTCTGTGGCTTAATGGATAGGACATTGGATAAAACTCAGAAAGACCTCAGTTCAAATTCAATTTCAGATAGTTACTAGCCATATGATTCTGGTCAAGTCACTTTACCTCTGCTTTAACCCAGTGGAAAAGGAAATTGCAAATCATTCCAGTATCTTTGCCAAGAAAATCCTATGGGCAGTATGTTCCACAGCAACATGGACATGATTAAACAACAATTTCTTGACTAAGTCCAATATTCTATCTACTGGGACACCTAACTGGGTATGCCGATTCTCTTAGTTTTTGGTATAGCTCCTACTGAGGCAGGTTTCAGACCAGTCAATTTGAAACCTCAGGAGATAAGAGCAATTTCCCAATTAGAATTCTACTATCACTCTGGTATTAGCAAGCTGATTCTTCTATCTAACTCAATACACTCCTTCCCTCACAAAAGGCTGAATCTCAAATGTCAGGCCTTCCTTCCAGGTCATAGCCCTCCTACCAAAAACTATCAACTCCAATTCAGCCCAGAGAGAAGAGAACCAGCTGCCCAAAGGCCCCCAGGAGGTTCTCTCTCTGCCTGACTCATATAACCTCTCTAGACAAGGAACAGAGCCCTTGCTCAGGTTACCTACCTATATGGTATGTTCTTTGTTTCAAGTTTTTTTTTTTTTTTTTTTAAATATATCATTAGTTAAAAAGCACCTACATTTGAACTTTTAAATAGAATTGTTTTAGGGCACCCAAGTCCATCATCTGCTTATGTCTTTGTGAATATGAGTACATCCCTATATGACAAATATATTACATAGAGCTATTAAAGGGTTATTTCAGCCACTCTTTCCAACTTTTTAGTACTTTTGTTGAGGAGAAAGAGCAGGGCTTTCCCAGTGAAATGTCAAAACAGGCAAAGAGCACCTGGAAGGGGGTTGGTTCTGAGGCTGAGAGGCAGGTTAAGATCCAGACTTTCTTGAGCTCCTTTGAGGAAATCTGGGCTGAGCTTCAGGTGCCAGAGAGAAATGTCTGGTTTTGGGACCCAACCAAGGGAAACTCAGTGGGTTTTTTTCTGGGGTTTGACCTGAACCCAGGGCAAACATGGCGGTGGCGGTTTGGGCTGTGTCTGACTCTGAAATCTTGAATGTTAATACTCCAGGTGGACTAGAATTGTGAAAGGTGAGGTTGAGATAGAAATATAAAGACACATAGAAAAGGAAGAAAGAGAAAGAAAGAGAGAAAGGAAGGAAGGAAGGAAAGAAGAAGAAAGAGAAAGAAAAAAAGAAAGAAAAAACACCAGAAAATATAGCAAATGGAGAAAGGAGAAAGTGAACTCATGTAGATTTCATGGAATAAAATGGACACAAAACATCTCAGATCAGAAAATGCATTATTTGACTAGACTCTAATAAGAATGCACATATAAAATAGGAATTCTCATGAGCTCTGAGCTTTAAAGTCTCCTTGTATGATATAGAAATTGAAAAATGGAACCCAGAAATAAAAACAGAAGGGCAAAGTAAAATTCCCTTTTTTGTTGTTTTCCAACACCCCAGCTCCATCCCCATTTATTCCTTTTCCCTGTGCCATTGGCCATGAATGAATGAGTGAGAATGTTGGCTGCTGCTGTTTCTCTTCCTCTCCCTTCCCCCCAAAGTGATCCGTTCTCCTTCATGTCTGGCTGGAAGGGCTGCTCTGTCAAGTCCCAAACTTGAGCTCTCCTCTCCAGCCCCTCAGGGAAAGATGGGAATGCTAACATTAAGCTGTGGGTGGGGTAGCCCTGATAATTAGGTTGTATCCTAGCTTCCACCCGACTAATTGATACCACCTAAGATGTGGCTTGTGCAACTGCCCTGATTTATCACCCCTCCCCAGAAACTCCCCCCTTAATAAAAAAAAAAAGTTTTTAGTCTTTGCACAGGGTGTTCAAAGTGAGCCCCGTGGCTCTGGCGGACTTGGTGGTGTGTTTTACCAAGATCATACAATATCGTTACAAAGCACAGAACAAGATAAAGCCCAGGCCTCTTCCTTGAGGATGTTCTTTAGGACAATCTAAAATGGGAACACAGATTTGATTAATAATCCCATCTGCTCCAGTCCACTAATTTGTTTCCAGGGGGAAAAGTGCCTTTGATCACAGGATGGCTGACTCGGGTACAACCTGGCCTGAGGTGTTTCCCCAGAGTAAAATATGGAGTTCTTCTCAACTCCAATTCCATTTAATTTATTGTTTGTTATTGCTCAAGAAGAGCATGTTTTTACAGCTGAACAGATTTGGAAGCTGGTTTGGGGTGTTTCATTTCCTTATATGAAGGGTTATAATGCAAGGGATGGTGACCAGCTGTTCTCTGTTTCCATGGATGTCAGAACAAGAAATGGGCTTAAACAACAGCAGGAGATGTTTCAGTTAGGTAAGAGGAAGAACTGACAAGGTTTACATTAATTATTAGGAAATTAATCTAAGGAAGCCTTGGATTTCCTTCAATGAGATCTTTTCAAGCAGGATTCTATTACCATATTCTGGGTTAGTTTAGATATAGTCTCAATGAAATTCAGGGAAATAGAAAAGATGATCCCTATGAATCCAGCAGTTATTATCACCAGAGCTCTCTCTGTATGTCACTGAATGGATGAAAGATAGCGGGATATGCTTGAAAAGTCCTAAACCTCAGAAGTGTGCTTATTTTTCCTTTGATTTACATGTGACTAGGAAAGAATGATTCACATTTTGAAACAGATTTTGAAATATCTATATCTCAAACGTAATATATCCAGAAACAGAGTTTATTATTTTTCCCCTTAAAGTCACCACTCTTTTGAATTTTCTCATGTCCGTTTTGGGTTTCACCATCCTTATATTCAAACAGATTCAGAGCTGTGATGTTATTCTCAACATCTCATTTTCACTCACTCTTCATATCTAATCATTTGCCAGTCTTGCCATATCAGCCCTTACAATATCTCTCCCATCTGTCTCCTTCTTTCTACTCATAGCTACAAAAGTACAAGGCTACAAGTTCAGGCCTTCATCTCCTTTTATTTACTAATTGATCAGTCTAATCTCTCCCTTCTCCTATATATTCTTCACACAATCAAAAACAAGCATGTAGTAGGCATTTGTTAAGCACTGTGCTAAGCTCTGGGAATACAAATATAATATGCAAAATAGAGAGTCTCTGCTCTTGAGATGCTGACACTCTGATGGTAAGATAAAGCATAAAAGGAACTGAAAAGCGTGGAGAAGGAAGACTGGGAGGAGGATGGTAGTGATAGCTAGACTTCAAAAATGAAGAGACAATGACTGGCCTTGGCACCCTCTCCATATAACAATTCTTGGGGAGCCCTCCAATCAGGAGGAGGGAGTCATTCATTCTGAATTTCACAGCTGAAGTAATCTTTGAGAATGAAGAATTTTCTTTGGCTTGATGGAGGAATTCAGATTGCAGTCTGATGAGAATACCACAGTGGAGTGGTATTTCACACAAATCGGTCATGCTCTTTTCTCAAAAATTTCGCAAAGCTTCCTGCCATTTCTAATATAAAACATAAACACCTGTTTGTGATACTGAAAACTCTTCATGATCTAGTTCAACTATAACTTCTCTAGCTCATTGGGTGTTACTCCCTTTTTGTAGTCCTATTTGTTATTCTCCTTACCAAATATTTCATCTCCCATCTCTTATTCTTTACCATGCCTAGAATGCATTTGCTCTTCATTTCTACCACATAGAAGACACACCAAATCTCCTTCCTTCCTTCCTTCTTTCCTTCCTTCCTTCCTTCCTTCCTTCCTTCCTTCCTTCCTTCATTCCTTCCTTCCTTCCTTCTTTCCTTCCCCTACGCCTTCCAGATGGACATTAAACACCTCTAACCACTCCCATCCCCATATATTCAAGGAAAAAAAAAATCCCTGCTTCATTAGAACTCTCATCCCCACTCCTTATTTCCCGATCACAGAATATTAGACATCCTGATTTTCAGAGTTAACATGAAAGTTCACATCCTTGGATGATCTGAAAGCCATCAACTACAACCTATTGAAAACATTAAAGACCATCAGACCTTGTAATCTGCCCTGCAAGTGCCTTCTAAGATCCTCTTGTTCTTACCACACTTGAGTGAATGGTTCTACATCATTGTCTTCTAGACCCTATTATATAATCTGCCTGTGCACTCCAAGGACCTCTGGGCTTTGCCATTCATCCCACAATGAGTCCTTAGTATTTCTGGACTCTGTCATTTCCTTTGCAACTGAACTCTCATATTTGTATTGTTTCCCTCAATTAGAAAATAAATTCCTTGCAAACCGGAACTGTCTGTCTATGTATATGTGTCTCCTTCTCTCTTCCTCTCTTTCTTTCCTTCCCTCCTTCCTTCCTTCCTTCCCTCCTTTCTTCCTTCCTTTTTTCCTTCCTTCTCTTTCTTCCTTCTTTCCTTTCTTCCCTTTCTTCCTTTCTTCCTTCTTCCTTTTCTTCCTTCCTTCCTTCTTCCCTTTCTTCTCCTTCTTCTTTTCTCTTCTCTATCAATATTCACATGTGATCAAAACAAAATGAGAAAGCTCCCAGAATGTTAAATAGAACTCCTTTTTCAAACTTAATAGGAATTGCACATGATGGGTAGTCATGAAAGGATTGTGAACTTTATCGCCCATGCTTACAGATGCATTTGAATATATTCATTTGGAATTTATAGCAAAATATTATATAAATTGCTGATCTAGATCTATTTTCTCACGAATAGCTTTTAAGTTTTCCCAGAAGTTTTTGTCCCCAAGTAATTTATGTTCTTGGATTTCTGCGACAGTGAGCAACTGGGTTCAATTGTTTCTGATTTTTGTTTGTGGAGACTGTTTTGCTGATCTACTTTTCTCTTTTTAAATTAAGGATAAGTATTTTGTTGGTTATTACTTTATAAAACAGTCCATAGTGTAAGATACTGTTACTTTCACATATAAAAACTTCAGTTGATGAAAAAGGCAAAAAAGAAACTTTTGTGTAATGAAAAAGGTTAAAATTCACTTATTAAAAAAAAGTCTCTCCCATAAAATGTGAAGATTCCTCTTCTGTTAGGAGAGCCAGATAGATAACTACTCCTCAGATGAATGTTTTGAAAGATCTATTTGAAGGCTAAGAAATTACTGATTTGCCAAGTTACTGAAAGGCCATAACTTTTTTCTCATCTCCCCATTGAGGGTACCTTTATGCGAAAAAAGATTGCCACAGCTTCATCAAGAGAAGAAGATGATGGGTTTTATTCAGGAGAACAGAAAAGCAATTAACAGAGAAAAAACTTTACATGGTATAGATTGATCCTGAAGGAATCGAGAACATCCAATACCTGTAGTCCAGAGTTGTGAGTTTCCTTGATCATAAGGGCTTCCCCTCACAGATGACTCCTGCAAGTTTCCAAAAATATATACCTACATTCCTCCACAGACATTGTGTCAATTGATACAAGTTTAAAGGAGTACTATAAACCTTGGATTATGCTAGTCTTTGCCTTTTAATTAGTAACCTTAGTGTCATGTTTATGTATGTATTTGCCTTATCATTAAGTTAATGTTTTATCCTGAAGAGTTAATGATATTATTATTATAGGCTGGTTTCATGGAAATGGAAAACACATTGATAGCATTCAATAGGACTACACAGATTAGTAGTGGAAATAAATCATCTTTCTAACAACCCTCACTCTACTCCAGGATTGCCCCTAAATCATAATGTAGGGATGGTTTTATCTTTTTGGGATCTTGAGACCTACAATATGAGAATAGGTTGGGGTGAGCAAGCCAGTCTAGGCAACAAACATAAGTATAGTCATGCCCCATTGGTTAAA
This sequence comes from Antechinus flavipes, assembly GCF_016432865.1. Taxonomy (NCBI): domain Eukaryota; kingdom Metazoa; phylum Chordata; class Mammalia; order Dasyuromorphia; family Dasyuridae; genus Antechinus; species Antechinus flavipes. The sequence continues at coordinate 175,128,453 of NC_067399.1, read as the reverse complement.
AGTTTAAAGGGACCTTATTGATTATTATGGGGCAGTAGGTATCACAGTGCAGGGCCTAGGGTCAGGAAGATTTATCTTCATGAGTTCAAATTTAGACACTTCCTAGGTGTGTGACCCTGGCCAAATCACTTAACTCATTTTCCTCATCTGTAAAATGAGCTAGAGAAAGAAGTGGCAAACTATTTCATTATCTCTGCCAAGAAAACCTCAAATGTGATCATGAAGAGTTGGATATAATTAAAGAAATGACTGAAAAACAGCAACATGGATTACTATATCCAATCTCCACATTTTAAAAATCCCTCTCCTTCAATTCTATTATTTGCCTCATTATTCCCTCCAGAGTAATGTTAGTACTATAGAATCACTATATAGTATAGTATAATGTTCTTGGGTTTAAAGAATGTTGAACTTTTCATGTCTTCTGGTTTTGGCTTATCTAACTTGTTGCACTTTCTTTTTTCTGTCATTTTTATTTTACTTTATTAGTTGTTTGGTATAACACAATACATACACACATACATATATTATGTATACATACCTATATATATATATATATGTGTGTGTGTGTGTGTGTGTGTGTGTGTGTGTGTGTATACACATATATATTATATATATACAGATGTGTATATGCATATATATACATATATATTATATATATAAATAGAAAATTGAGGCCCCACAATGGCTTGTGAATTTCTAGAAGTAGAACCCTATATCCTATAACTTTGAATCCATCATGCCTTTTCTTTTACAATACTAATTCACATTCCAAGTACTATGCCCCTTCACTCCTGGTTTTAGAATATATTTTCTTACTGCTTTTATACCTTTTTGTTTCTACAAATGAACTTTGTTATTATTTTATGCAGTTGTGCAAAGTAACCCTTTGACTATAGTTATTGACTATCTCTTCAGTAGGAATTAATTGCTTTAATTAATTTTTAAAATTTTTCCTTAGCTATAACTTTCTGATTCATAAACTATAATAATTTATACACCATTTGCCCTAGCCTTTCTACTGAGAATGGCTATCTTAAAGATTAGTTTGGAAAAAATAATTTATTAGCAATCTTTCTTACTCAAGTGTTTAAAGGATCAATGATTTCATCAGTGTGGGTGTTTCCTCCACCAATAAAGATCAAAATCTTTCTAAGTCATCTCATTTTTCATTCTTATCTAAGTTTCCAATAATAATTCTCTATAAAATATATAACCAAGCATGTTATATGCATAAAAATTTAACACAGACTGTCTATTTGTTATCTCTGATTCCTGCTGCATGAAAAATGTACTTCATTTTCTAATCACTGATATCCTTTACAATGTCTTCTCTGTCAGTTCTTAAATGCAAATTATTATTTGTAAAATATCAAGGCCTACTTCTAATTCACCAATCATTTTTCTATTGTTTTGGGGGCTTGTTTATAGCTTTAATTCTCCAGAGATTTTAGTGTTCTAGTACCTAAAGCTATATGCCAGTGTTAAATTGATGTCTTTTTCAGTGATGAGCAGTTTGGGGGTCATCGAAAGCATTACAGCTTTGTAAATGCCATCCTTCTCTGTCTAATTTTTCTATTCACAACCACAATGTTTAAATTTGTCAGGTACCATAGTAGTTGCCTAGCCCTATCTGTAACTGGAAAAAAATATCCCAAACAATATATTATCAAGTATCATACAATCTTTGAGTATGTCTAATCAGACAGAACCCACCATTTCCTAAGGCAGCACATTCCACTTTCTAATAACTAAATTATAATAAAGATTTTCCCTAAATCTAGATCTGTCTTCTGTAGACAAATAGAATAAATGCATTCCTTCTTCCAGATGAGAGGCTTTTAAATAATTATAGACAACTATCAGCTAGGTGGCTCAGTGAATAAGAGTCCTGAGCCTAGGGTCAGGAAGGCTCATCTTCCTGAGTTCAAATCTATGTGACTTGGATAAATCACTTAATCCTATTTGCCTCAGTTTCTTCATCTGTAAAATGAGTTGGCAAAGGAAATAGCAAGCCATTAGCTTTTTGATGTTTTTCTAAAGCTGTTTTATCCATCGATAAATTCACTATTATTATTATAAGTAAAGTTTAAGCATAGTGCAAAGGGACTACCTATTATTATTTTTAGAAATTTTATCTTATTTAATGCAGCTCAAAATCTCATTACCTTTTTGGCTATTATATCACGTTGTTGTATTAAACTGGAAGAGTTCTAAAATCCCCAGATTTTTTTTTTCCTGTCAAACTTTTAACCATGCCTCCTATATATTGTATTTGTGAAGTGATTTCTTGAACTCAGATATAAAACTTTATATACATTACTATTAAATTTCATTTCATTATTTTCGGGCCAATATTCTAGCCAGTCAAAATCTTTTTTAATTCTATGAATCAGTGTGTTAGCTAACTATGTTTTGTGTCATCTGATTTGATGAATAGACCATCTGTGCCTTTACCCATGTCACTAAGAAACACATTAAAGAGCACTGAGCTCAGCATTGATCCCTGATGACCTTCAATTGAGAATCCCTGTCAAGGTGACAACAAATATTCAATGATTACTCTTTAAGGCCAGCCAAACAGCTCCAAATCTTTGTAATCAAATGACCATCTAGTCTACATCTTTTCATCTTCTCCACACAATTAGCATGAGATATTTTAAAATCATATTCTTTGCTAAAAAGAAACAACAAAAAAAAGTAAATTAAGAGATTGAGTCCATTATTTCTCTGCAATTTTTGTGTAGAAGAGACATCTTAAAATTATAATTTGGCAAAGTTCCAATCCAGTTATGGGGCAAAATCTGGGTAATAAGCATTTTATCTATTTTCCCTTGCAAGGTGTCCAGTTAGATGTATTGAAATCAAATTTCATTGTAAATTTGAGTATTCAGAGGCTTGATAAAATTAGTGCAATATCACAGAGAAGAAATATTTCTTTCACCTATACCTTAAAGAAGACATTTTCCAGGATAATGGAGGATGCCTTTGGTTTGTAAAACAAATTTATGTATGTAATCAAGTCTGACATATTATCTTGTGCAATTTGCATGGGTGATGAAGTTCTGAGAAGTCCAAAGGAGTGCAGCCAGGTGAGATCATATTCAGTAAAGTGCTTCTCTTGATTTTGGACCTGTAATGGGCTCTGTTTCACGACTCTCTACACCAGTTTCCTCTATGAACTTCTTGCCTTTAATCAACTCTAATGGCTCAAACAACACTATTCCTCTTCCCAGGAATGCATCCTCATTAGGGCCTGCTAATTGACTTGCAGATTTTTTGGTAGCTTTAGGCTCCTACTTTCTTTTCTTTTTAGGAGACAATGACTGTAGAAAGTCACAAAATCTCATGGCTCTCTTTTCATTTTTATACAGCATGATACCTTGCTGTATTTGTGGACCATTTTCATAAAGATTTTCTAGAGGCAAGAAAGATGTTTTGTGGGACAAAAGTCAATAATGATTTCTTGGCAGTTTTTATTTCAAGGAAAAACACTATACATGCTGGTTATTCTTTCTTTTTAAGACACAGTCTCTTCAATTCTGAGGTATTTCTCTCATGGTTTCCTTCTGATTTTGATTAGTACTATTAAAGGAAAGCTTTTGAAATTTTTTCCCCTTGCACCTATTTTTTGCCCAAGAAAGTTTTATGTGACCTCACACATGTAGGTATATAAAATAGGTATACAAATCAAACATTTACTGATAATAGATCATAATTTCACAGCCCTCACATTACAAAATCCCATATGGGGTTGCAAACCACAGTTTAAGAAGCTGGGCTATAGAGTACTAGCTAATACAATATAATGTTCTCAACCTAAACAAATATTGTACTTTTGATTTATCTTGGCTGTACTTTATTAAAACTAATTGACTAACATCCTTTTCTCTTTTTTGATTATTACTAAATCTTATTATTAATTTTTATGTCTTGAGGTATTGAAGTGCTATTCAGTCAGTAAATCAATCAAAGCTTAGGGATAAAAAGAAGATCAAGGCATTCCCTGCCCTGGAAAAGTTCAGAATCTAGTGGGGAAAAGAAATGCAAATTTTGTTCAGTTGTGTCCAACTGTGAGACCCCATTTGGGATTTTCTTGGTGAAAATACGGGACTGACTTACCATTTCCTTCTTCAATTCATTTTAAATGAGGAACTGAGGCAAACAGCATTAGATGACTTGTCCAGGGTCATACAACTAAGACCAGATTACATTCAGGAAGATTAGTGTTCCTGACTCCTAACCTAGCACTCTATTCACTGTGCCACGTAGGTATTATAAGCTATATAGAAGTTAAATAGAAACTAAAATTAAGAACGAAAGAGGGAAGGAACTAAAATTAATTACATATACTTATCTATATACATAATAATTTCTAGATTTATTAATTTCATTATAGTATATTTTTGGTAGATTATTATCTATTTCCTTTGAATTTTCAGTTTGACTTGCTGTAATAGTGTCTTATAGTTTGTAATAATTTTCCTAATATCTTCTATGCCTTATGTGAACTCATCTTTTTCATTATTTATTTTGATAACTTAATTTTACTTTCTATTAAAAAAAAACAACAACCCAGCTCTTATCCTTAGTTTTATATTCTTATTTTCAAGTTTATTTCTCTTCTTGCTTGTAAGATTTCTTTTGAACTGTTTTATGATTCTGAGTACATGATAAAGTGGTCTGAGAATTGCCTCAGAGACAAGCAGAACTAAGCTTAAATGTTACTTCTGATGCATACTTTTTTTTAATGTAATCCTGGTCAATTCACCTAATCTCTCAATGCTCTAGGCAACCCTTTAAGAATAAATTTCAGAGGTGTTGATATGTATTGTTAAATTTCATCACTTAAAATCACCTTTATCAATGAAATCACAGGACCAGTTCCTAATCCTGTGTAGAAATGTAATCACATGGTCAATTCATCAATAGTTCTTTTTTATTTTATTAATGTAAATTTTCAATGATTCTCTACTGAAGACTACTTTAGATGTTTTCCACTACTTTTTGGTATGATTTGTGATTATTAAAATTTTCTTTAATTTAATTTTTTTTGTTGTTTTAATGATTTATTCCTTGACCTACTTATTATTCAAAATGTAGCTGCTTATTATTCACTTAAATCATTATCTTTTTCTCATATTCTCTTTATTATTACTTACCAAAGATTTTCCATTTGTGATTGTGACAAGATCAATTTCTGGAAAAATATGCGATACTAAAAAGTTGATATATTCTTTAATATTCTGTTGATTTATCCCAAAGACTTTCATAGTTTTTTTTCTCAGTAATATGTTGTATTCTAATTTTTTTTTTTTTTTTTTACTTTTCTTAGCTTTTCTTTAAAGAACTTAAGATGATATTTTATGTGTTCAGATTTGGAATTAATTTTAGAAGTCCAAGCTTTCTGTGAATGTGTAAAGTGCTGCTAGGTATGGGGAAGAATATCAAAGGCAAAAATTATGTAATAAAAACAATGTGCTATATAGGGGTATGGAAGAAATGACTATCGCTGACTAAGGAAGTCATAACAGGTTTTATAGAAGTAGTGCTATCTGAATTGGGTATTAAAGAATTAGTTGGAATTCCCTAGTCAGATATATTTTAGGAATAGGGAACAGATTGAACAAAGGCTTGGAAACTGGATAGCACAAGAACTTCCACAACATAGATTCTGAGGCAAAATTGTATAAGATGATTTTGGAAAGATAGAATTGCACAGGATTTTGGCATCTGAACTCAATCCATAGATAGTCACTGAAGAATTTTGAGATATGACTCAATGAGATATGGGATAGGCACATAAAAATATGTCATACAGCACTATAAAAGATGCAATGGAAGGGAAAGAGAGCAAAAATTGGAAGATATGTTGAAGGCTATTGCAAGAGTTCAAATGGATGGTTAGGCAACAGTCAACAAACATTTAATAAGTTCTTACCAGATGCAGGGTATGGTACTATGTTCTGAGGATACCAAAAAAAAAAAAAAAAAAAAGGAAAAAACATGGCCCCAATGTCAAGGAATTCACATTCTCAGAGAAGAGACAATATACAAATAACTAAAACTACAGGCTGAACAAAAAAGATGTAATATCAGAGGGAATGCACTAGCGCATATAGCAATAAAGCAGAGCAGCTCAATAAGATGATGAAAGCAATTTTAAAATTGTAAATCATTACAATTAGATTAAACACTCTGTCCTCTAGGTTGTCAAGTATCTCACAAAGATCTTCTTAGGGCCACCTTTTAAATAGAGAATCTCATATTAGTGTATCCATATGATATGGATTTGCTTCCATGGAAGTGAACTGTGAAAGTTTTCCTATTTAAGTGTTTCCTCTTTAATCTTAACTATGTTGGACTTGTTTGGACATTTATTTGTAGATTTTATATAATCAAAATTATTCATTTTATTATCTGGATGTACGATAACTCATTTTTGGCAATGACCTCTTCCCTTATGCACAGATCTGAAAGGACTTTCTTATTTTGTGTCCTAATTTTTTCCATGATGTGGTCTTTTATATCTAGGTTATATATCTATTTGTATCTTATCTTGGTATATGACGTGTTAATCTCAACTTAATTTCTGACAAAATACTCTCTTGTTTTCTCAGATTTTTTTTTTGTCAAATAGTGGGTCTTTCTAATAGCTGGCTTTTGGGAATTTATGAGTTATAATTTATTGTGCTTCTATATGTTATGCACCTATTCAGCTCAACTGATCTACTGTACTTTTAACCAATTCCAAATTATTTAAATGTTAATTACTTTATAGTACAGTTTCACAACTATCATTGCTAAATCCTATTGCTTTTCACTTTTTTTCACTGATTCCTTTGAAAATCTTGATTTTTTTCCCCTTTCAGATAAATTTTGTTATTATTATTTTCTTTTTCTATAAAATAATCCTTTGGTAGATTGATTGGTATGACAGTAAGTAAATAATTTAGATAATTTTTTTTTTCATTTTATCAGCTCAGCCTACCCATGAACAATGAATATCTCTAATTATTTAGATTTTCTTCTATAAAATGTTTTGTAGTTATACTCATATATATGAATATAACTATTCATATATTTCTTATGTGTATCTTGATATATAAATTTGGCAAGTAAACTAGGTTAAGCAAGTAGTATTTTGTACATTTCAAATTTATTTTAAATGGGATTTCTCTTTTTAGCTATTCTTGCTGATTTATATCAACAATAGGCAGAAATGCTGATGATTTATGTAGATTTAGTTTTTATCCTGTTTACTGGATTTTTATACTGAAATTTTAATTGTTTCAATTAATTTTAGTTTACTCTATAGGGTTCTCTAAATTACCCTCATCATATTAACTGCAAAGTGGTAATTTTGCCTCTTTTATTTCCTAATTTTAAAAATCATCTTATTGCTGTAGCTAACATTTCAAAAATTATTTAAAATAGTAGGAATGACAATGGATACACTTATTTTATACTTCATATTACTGGAAATGGACAGATAGCTGGCCTGGAATCAGGAAGGCTCATCTTCTTGACTTCAAATCAAATTATTAGCTATGTGGCCCTGAGAAAGTTTCTTAACTCTGTTTGCTCAGTTTCTTCATCTATAAAATGATCTGAAGAAGGAAAGCCACTTTAGTATCTTTGCCCAGAAAATCTTAAATGAGATCATGAAGAGTTGGACACACAATTGAAACAACTGAACAATAAACAAAAGATTTTCCAAACAATGGATACTTTTGTTTTATATTTCATATTATTGGAACGCATTCTAGTTTTTTTAATCCAATTATACAAAATATTGATTGTTGGTTTTAGATATATACAATTTACCATGTTAAGGAAATGACTATTTTACAATTTTTTTTTAAAGAAATGAGTAGGTTTTTTTTTTCCCATCAAAAGATTTTCTGAATGGATTTATACGAAGATTATTGTTGTTTTTTTTATTAACATGGTCAGTTTTATTTAGAGATTTCCTAATATCACATTCCAGTATAAGATACACTAGCATTCCTAGTATAAATACAACTTGTTATAACATTGATGTATGTGATGCTGTAGCCTCTTTGCTAATAATTCCATTTATTTTTTATATCAATGTTGCTTAGAGCTATTGGTCTAAAATTTTCTTTCTCAGCTTCATTATCAAAAACATTTATGTTACAGAAAGAATTTGGTAGAATTCTATTTTTTGCTATTTTTACAAGCAAAATTTGTACAATATTGGAATTGTTCTTTGAAAGTTTGGTAGAATTCTCTAAGTCCATTTGCTCTTAGAGAAAGAGCTTGGAAAAGAAAGGAGACATAACTGACTTAAGTACCCTTTTTAAATGGAGGTCTTGGGAAGAGTCATTCAATTCTGCTATCCTCTCAATTTTGGTTGACTTAATATCATTCATATTCACAGTTATGACTATTGTTTATTTATTTCCCTTTATCCCTTTCTCTAATACTTTCCCTCTTTCTTTGATCCCTTTATATTTGAAGATGTTTCATCTGTTGATTTGCATAATTTGTGTTTGTATATGTGATAGGAATTTTTCTCTCTTTTCTTTCCTCTTTAAAAAAAAACAACTAACTAACAACTCTTTAGTAGTAATCTCTGGATTGTTTACATGGGTATTTTGTTATGTATACTAAGAATTCTGGTCAGTTTTCTTGTATTATTTAGTGAATTGTGATGCTCAGTTTGTTTTGTTTTGTTTTTTGGTCTTACTCTTCTGGAAGATCCATTATATTTAAGTTGTTTCTGCACATTCTAACTAAAAGGTCAATGGGTTCTTTCCTCATTATTATCTTTTGTTTCTCTTCTATCAAATTTAATACCAACTTACTTTACTTTTATTACAAATCAATTGTTTTCTCTTTGGCTCCTTTGGTGAAAATCATCACTTTTCTCCCCCCACAATCTGCTAATTATTTTACTTTCAAGATTTAAATTTTGTTACTCCATTCAACTTTTATTTCTTCTCTAACTGAGGAAAAGAAGGTTAAGTAACTTGTGCAGGATGAAGCAACTAGTAAGTATCTAAGAACAAATTTGAAATCAGATCTTCCTGTCTCTAGGTTCAGTTCTCTATCTTCAAAATTGTGCAAGTCAAGATATCACCTTTGTCATATCATTAGTCCTTTTTTAAGAATGAAGAACAAGGCAGCTAGGTGGTGCAGTGGACAGAGCACCAGCCCTGAAGTCAGGAGGAAATGAGTTCAAATCTGATCTTGGACACAACACTTCCTAGCTGTGTGACTTGGAGCAAGTCACTTAACCCCAATTGCCACAGCAAAAAAATAAAAAAATAAATCAAATAAATGAAGTGAAGAACAAATAATAACAAGAACAACAATAACTTCTGAAATAGATTTCATTTCACTTTTGATCTATTTTGGAATTTCTTGTCATTTTATGCTTTCTTAGGATTCTGCATCCTTTGTTTCTTTGGATAGCTTTACTTCATTTTCAAATATTTATTGAGAGATTTGTATTCTCTTTGAGGGTTTAATACTCATTCTTTATTATATCCTTAGGGTTTTTTCTCTTGATTAATCTGTTTGTACTTTTCATTCTAGGCAAGAATTTCTTCCTCTTTAAATCTTCAGATTCAGCTTTTTCTTCCATTATATTATCCATATTTCTACCACCATGCCTCCTCAGAGATATCTTCTCTACCATTATGCTAGAGCCACATCATACCAAATGTAGAAAGCCCATTTTTCAATTTCAGTTTAGAATTTGTACTTCAGAAATCAGCAAATGCTATAAATAAAGGCTTAATTTATTGTTTTATTAATTACTTAGACTTTTAAAAGTTATGGAGAAAATATTAAAAAAGTAAATAAATCTTAAAAGTATATTATACATACTTTTTTTCAGTGAGCTTATTTCTTAAATATTCCTCAACACCATTGTTCTATCCCACTTCTTAGTTCCTTTTTATGATTCATCTTTCTTCATTACAATGTAATTTCCTTAAGGGTAGAAGCTGTCTTTTGTTTTGCTTGTATTTATAGTCCTAGTTCTTAACACAATATCTGGTTCATAGTGACAATTAAATAAATGTTTGGCTTGATTGATCTCTTGGAGAATAGTTAAATAAATTGTGGTATATGAACATATTGAATTTGTGTGTGTGTGTCATTAAAAAACTAGTTTCAGAGAAAATTTGGAAGATCTTATAAATTGGGTCAGAGTGAAGTGAACAGAAATATAAAAGTAATTTATATGACAACAATATTATATAGAAATGTAATAATGAACCCTAAGTTGAGAGCAGTGAAGATTAATGATGTTGCTTACTTCCTGCCAAAGCAGTGATTTACTGGAAATTCAGAATAAAGTATATTTTTGAACCTATCTAATGTGGGAATTTGTTATGCTGAATTATGCATGATTGTTTTCAGGGCTTGTTATTGTTTTGTTATTTTTCATTTGTGTCCAAATTTTTGGGACCCTTTTGGGTTTTTTTTTGGGCAAAGATACTAGAAGGGTCTACCATTTCCTTCTTCAGCTCATTTTATAGATAAGGAAACTGATGCAAACAAGGTTATGTGACTTGCCCAGGGTCACATAGCTAGTAAGTATCTGAGGCCAGATTTAACTCACAAAGATCAGTCTTCCTGACTCCAGACTAAGTACTCCATCCATTGTACTATCTCATTGGCCTTTTAAGGCTTAATTTATTATTTTTGTAAACTATTCAATGGGGTATATGGATAGATAGACAGACAGACAGATAGGTAAGTAGATAGGTAGAAGGGTGGGTAGGTAAGTAGGTAGGAAGGTAGGTAGGTAGATAGGTAGACAGATAGATGAGAAGAATTGTGCATGAAATATGGAATAAATGATATCATCAGAGAGAGGAATGACCTAAAAGAATAACAAGTCATTTACTTAATAAGAGAAGAAATTTTTGATGAACAGCCAACTTGCTCCATTCAGATCTACCTAATACCAAGAGAAGAAAGGAAAGCAAAAGAGTGATAGCTAGAAACTATATGAAGATTTACAAGAGAATATGGACGAGAGTTATGAAGAATGAGAAGACAAGGAAGGGTTGCAATCGGTATCACTGTAGAAAATACATAAAATTTAAAAATGTAAAAACAAGTCATAGTTATTAACAAGCCATACAAAATAGGCAGTGGGTCATATTTGGATCAGGAGCTATAGTTGGCTGATCTCTGATCTTGATTATGTCGCCTAACAATGTTCTCTTGAACATATTGGGTGCTCTTAAAGATTCTGTCCATGTATCTCTCTTTCCTCTTTCTATATTCTCTTGGTGAATTCCTATGGGCTTAATTATCATCCATAAGTCAATGTCTAATATACAAATGTATGTATATGTCTAGATATGTTTAAATCCATATGTATAGATATTTACATTTATATTTATACACACATATATTCACTTATGTATAGATAGATATACGTACATGAACATACCACCTATACAAACACTCACATATACACACATATACAGACATACATACATATACACACACTCATATTTCATCTAGGTGATTCAATGAATATAACGCTGGGCCTGGAATCAAGAACACCCAAACCCCTATTCAGGATCAGATATTCACTCGTTTTGTGACTTTGGGCAAGTGACTTAAACTGTTTGCCTTAAATTCACTAGGAAAGGAAACGGCAACCCACCCCAGTATCTTTGCCAGAAAACCCCATGGACAGTATTGAATATTGGGTATTGGTCCATGGGGTCAAGAAGTGTCAGATGTGACTGAAAAACACACACAAATATACATTTATATAATATATAGTATGTATGTCTAGTGGTATATATGTATATGACAGTGTGTATATGTATATGTATGTGTATGTGTGTGTCCGTGTGTGTATCTCTAATCTCTTCTTTAAAAGAATTCAGTATCACCACTTGTATGTTTTACATTTAATACTGGTATTCTGGATACATCTCGATCTTAACAAGTCTAAGCAGAACTGATAATTTTTCTCCCCAAAATTCATTCCTTCTCTAAGTTTTTTATTTCTTTTGAGGACATTACCATGCTTTTTAGCACCTTGCCTTATAATTTTGGTATTATCCTCAATTCCTTAATCTCCTTTACCCCATACTCAATCAACTGCCAAATCTTACAGTTTCTACCACCACAACAGTTTTCTCATATGGTTACTTCTTTTTACTTGATACTATTACCACCCTACTACCCACTTCTTATTTTTTTAACATGACTAAAGGTTTTCCATTCATTATTTGTTTACTAAACTTTAAGTAAATTCAATAAAAGTAAACAATGTGAAATGATAACAACAACTAAAATGTATATATACTTAGGCTACATTAATAAAAAGGTATAGTATTTAGAATGAGAAAGGAGATAATTTCACTTTGCTATCTCAGTCATGCCAAATCTGGAATATAGTTTTTGATTGTGAGTGCTATCTTTTAGTATAAAAGCCTGAGATTTTTCACTGGTCAAAATATACCACCAAAGCAATGAGGTTTTGTTGATGACAGATACTCATAATAAAGACAGGAATGTGGCTTGTATGAATGGAGAGCACTGGCCTTGCCTCCTCAGGTTACATTTTGTTCTGGCTCAAATTTATTTGAAGCTAAGCCAGAGAGGATTTGGGGACTATCTAAGAGTGTGGAACCCTAAATTAGATAGTTATCTACAACCAGAGGCTTTGATCTTGCTCTAGTCATATGGGTTGAAAAGGAAAGACCTAATCTTAGCCTGAGGACTTCTAGCCTTTGTTAGAAGGGTGTGGTGGATATGACTAAAGAGTTGTCAGCTTGTGCTTATCATGGAAAGGTTCTTGCCACTACATCCTAGTTTACTGAAGTTGAAATGACTTTGCTGGCTCTGAAGAGATGAACCCAGAATATAGTAGCAGGGAATAATGCCTAGCAGAAATACCAGGAGGATCAGAAGAATTGGCCAGAAAAGCTTTAAGCCAGCAGGGATGATAATAATTAACAATAATAATATCTAACAAAACAAAATAATAATAATATCTAACATTTAGCACCTACTATGTGCCAAATGTTGAGCTAAGCACTTTAATATAGCTTATTTGATATTATCACATTTGATCCTTACAATCCTGCAAGAGGTAGATGCTATTATTATTCCTATTTTATAATTGAGGAAACTGAGGCAAACAGAGATCAAGTGATTTACCCATGGTCACACAGCTAATTAGTGTCAGAGAAGATTTGAATTCAGGTCTTCTGCATAAGGAATTCTAACCACCACTACCACCTAGCTATCTCATTTCTTTTTGAAAATAGGCACTATATAGCAGACTATGTGAAGAAACATACCCAGCCAAAATCCTGTTCCTAGTCAGGAGCAAGCTCCCAGAATTCAACAAGACAATTAAAAAAAAAATAGGGATTCTATAACTATAAAAGAACATGCTGACTGAAAGCATTAAGATGACATCATCAGGGACATCATGAACACTGCAGTGTTGGGCACTTTAATTTTCCTTTTACATAAATTCTTCATGGTTGGGCCTCTCATAGATGATCTATTCCTATTAGAAGTATGTATATTTTTGGGTGAATGTTCTAAGGTTAATGGAGGTGGAGAAGATTCTATTTCTATTTCAATCTATTGCAAATCTAAATCATAAATGATCTTACTTTGAACTAATATATACACTGCTGACTAAAGAAAAAAGTAATCACATGTGAGAGTTTGAAAATTACTTTAAAAAAATTGGTTATGGACCTATAGCGTGTCTTGAACCTGGGATTATTGTTCTGAGAGCCCAATGTGTGAGAGAAGCGTGTCTGTATTTCATTAGAAAGATCATCAGCTCTTGTCAAGAGTGAAAGAGAGATTCAGTCCTTATTAATAGATTCAATTAAACAAGCTCTAATTGATTAGAGTAAAGGAGATTTAGAGGACATAGCACCTTTCTCACATATTTAAAGGTTAACCCCATGTAAAAGGGATAAAATTGTTCTGCTTAGTTCAAAAGAAAAAAAGTAGGGGAATGGGTAAAAGTTATAAGAATGAAGATCTTTCACTCAATATAAGGAAACTTCCTAATAAATAGAATTGTTTAAAAACAATAGGATGGGCTGCTTCATGAAAAATTCATTTTCACTGGTGATGTTGAGATAAAAACTAGATAAGTACTTGTCAGATAGTATTTATATTCTGATATAAATTGGACTGGATGACCTCTGAGATGCTTTCAGAAAGGACAAATGCAGAATAGAGTAGGAAAGAAATTCAGGCCCTTATTTATATCTAGGTTCCTAATAACTTCTATGAAGTGAAAGAAAGCCTTAAGTTCTGAAAATAACCAATCATCTTGAAAGCAAAAAAACATTAGATTGGGCATCTGGATGGTATAATGAACAGAGTTCCATCTCAGAAAGCAAAAAAACATTAGATTGGGCATCTGGATGGTATAATGAACAGAGTTCCATCTCAGACACTCACTAGTTATATGATCTTAAGTAAACACTTAACCCTATTTGACTCAGTTTCCTCATCTGTAAAATGAGCTGGAGAAGGAATTGGCAAATTGCTCTTTGCCAAGAAAACCCCACTTGGGTCACAGGGTCAGGTATGACTGAAAATGACTGAAGTCACTTAAGAGCCTGTTTTTTCTTCTTTAAAAAGATAATTGCTCCTACTTTGCAGATTTTATTATCAATGAATCAAGTGAAAATATATGTAAAAGACTTCGTAAATATTAAAATACAAAATAAACTTTAACTGCTATTTGTTGTTATTGTTGCTATTTGATTCATTCTAATACTAAATGGGAAAATATTTCCATTGTACTTTACCTCATTCTCCAAATAAAGCCAACAGATATGTCTTTTACTTGTGACTTCACTGTAAATGTAGCATCAGGTGAGAATATTAAAATTGAGTTTAGAAAATTTTTTCATATTAAGAAATGAAAAAGGACAAAAGCTTGCATAATATTCTGACCTTTCACATTTACATCAAAGCACTGCCTTCAAGAATGGAGGAAAGATAGTTTCCACAAAGTTACAGGCTACAAGATAAATTCTCAGAAATCAACATCATTGCTGAATTATAATAACAAAATGAAAAAACAATAAAAGAAAGGGAAATCTAATTCCAAACAACAACAAAATACATAAATTACCTGGAATCAATGTACCACAGCATACAAAAGGCTTATGGAGATTCAATTATAAAATTCTCCTTAAGAAAATAAATAATAATTTAAATAGCTGGAAGAATATTTAATGCTCATGGCTAGGCTATGTCAGAATAAGCAGAATGACAATAGCATCAAAACTAATTTACATTTGTAATGTTATGCCAATAAAATTACCAAAATGATAATTTACAGAATTTGATAAGATAAAATTTAATTGGAAAAACAAAAGATCTAGAATATCAAGCAAACTTAAGAGAAGTAGGAATGTGGCCAACCTTTTATTCCCTTAATGGGAAAATTACCTCCAGACTTCAAACTATATTATAAAGCAGGAGTCATTAAAATCATCTAGTGTTGGTATAGAAAAAGAGAGAAAGATATCAATGAAACAGTTTAGAAAAGGGAGAATCAGAAACAAAAACATAATAATTCAATGTTGTTAAACTGAAAAAACAAATTATCTAGGAAAAAAACTATTTGATATAAGCTGCTAATAAAGCTGAAGAAATTAGGCTTAGATCTACTACTTACTGCAAATTTCACAACATATTCTAAATGAACATATGACCTTTATTTTAAATATTATGTTATAAAAATATTAGAAGAGAAATACATCATAGACTTCTCATAGATAAGGCTGAGAGATATGTTATTAATCAAGTAAGATAATAGAGGCGATTATAAAACAAATAAAAGATATGACTTTGATTACTTGTGGATTGAGGCCCATATATTGTGAGAATTATACCCTAATATATCATAAGGATGATATGTGTCTTAAGAGAAACAATAATATACATTTCTAGCCTTTTCAAAGAGAAACTTTAATCATTATCAGGTGGGGAAGCAGGGAGTGGGGGGAGGGGGGCTAGACAATACTCTCCTATGAGACAAGGATCTTGGGCTAAGTATATTTATCTAATCTTTTAAATATTATTAAAGTAGAAATACTGAGTTTTTCAACTTCAGTCTAATTTCTAGTCACTATTTTATTATTGGGGAGAAAAAGGACCCTAAACTTTATATTCAATATTTGACCTCTTTTTCACCAAATACCAGTTTCATGATGCACACACATAGCACTTAGCCAAGAAAAGTCATTTATATAAATTGGTAGCAAAACAGAAATCAAAGAATACACACACACCAAGCAATATAGAATGAAGATAACTTGCTCATTAGAAATGAGGAAACTCAGATTAATGAAAAGAAAGTTTTAGATCTCACGAGACACATATTTCCTGAAGTCTCTAGCAAGTTGGGGATAGGGACACAGACTGCCATATCCTTTCATGTTACCTTCTGAGAGTTTTCCTTCAAAAAATTGAAGCAGAGTTGGCTTTATCCATCTTCTCTTTCAGAATTATAAGCCAGAAACACCTGAAGCAATTTTAAGCTTGAGGAACTCAAAACACTTGTTCTTACTAATGCTACCCTACCCTTCATGTAGAGTAGTGTGTTCATCTTCACCAATGAGGAGAATATCATAGTCTGGAACTTTGGGATGAGAGTTATATGTGAAACTAAAAAGTTTCTGCACATACAAAATTAATGCACCTAAGATAATAAGGGAAGAGGTCAAAGTGGGATGGGAAAGGTAAACTTTGTATGAAACATCTCTGATAAAAGTTTGGTATACAAGATATATAAACAATAAATATATTATTAGACAATCATTCCCCAAAAAATAAGTGATCAAAGGAAATGAACAATTCTCAAAAGAAAAATTGCAAAGTATCATAGCCACATGAAAGAATATTCTAATATACTACTAATAAGAAATATGCAAATGAGATTTCACCTTACATAATGCAAACTGGGGGAAATGACTAAAAATGATGACAGTCAATATTGAAGGAATTGTTAAATACTTTGTTGTTGAGCTATGAAATGTTACAGCCATTTTGCAAAACAACTTGGAATTATTAAAATAAAGTAACTAAAATAAAATTCTCTTTGAACCAGAGACTTCATTATTGTGTTTATACCCCCAAAAAGTCATGATAAAGAGAGAATCCCCATAAAGTCCAAAATATTTACAGTAACACTTTTTGTGATAACTGAGCATTGATAACAATGTAGATGTCTATTAATTAGGGAATGGTTAAACAAATTGTGATATATGAATGTAATTTACTGTGCTTAAGAATTGATTGTGTGATAAATACTGAGAACCATAGAAAGATCTGTTTATATAAACTGATACAGAGTGAAGTAGGCAGAGCCAAGAAAACAATACACAACAATGTAAATAGAAAAAAGTCATACACCTAAAAAACTAAAAAGTGAATGTAACAAAATTATAAAGATCCATCAGGACTCAGATGAGACTTATAAAAGGATATCTCTAACTTACCCTTTCATGGATGGGAAGGTCTACAAGTATTACATATTGCACATGTGGTTTTTTTTTTTTTTTTTTTGGACTCTAACTGTATTGGTCACTTGTACTTAATTTTTTCCTCTCTAAAACATAACTACTTGTTATAGTGATGGCTCTCTAGGAGGGAGAAAGGGAAGGATACATAGGATAATTATGCTGAAAAAAAGAAAGTATCAATAAAAAATTTAAATCAATACATACAGAGAGAGAGAGAGAGAGAGAGAGACAGAGAGAGAGAGAGAGAGAGAGAGACAGAGAGACAGAGAGAGAGAGAGAGAGAGAGAGAGAGAGAGAGAGAGAGCGAGAGGAAAAGAGTATATTAATGTAGACAAACATTCCAAATTATGCAACTGGGTATGGTTTAAAAAAGAAGACTAATGATAGACATAGCATTTGTTTCAGAATCAGCTGACTGGGCAGTCAGGTCATTGATTAAAGAAAAGGAAAAAGCAATAACAACTTCTAACAAAGGATGAGCATGGAAAGAAGATAGTGTATACACACACACACACACACACACACACACACACACACACACACAGCAGCTCCTATTTAAATTGTGTGACTCTCAAATGGTAAATAGGCAAAAATAAAGATACCAACTAACATTTCTTATAAAAGATTGATTTATAAGAGTGCTCATAAGACTAAATGATTCCAGAAACTGTTTCAACTAGTTTCAATGGATTCAAATGAAACTATTTCAACTAATAGACTTTATCTCCTTTTAAAACTGAGGAAGAAGATAGTTAAGAACAGTACTCCTTTCTTTAGAACATGAGGTGTTTTTTTTTTTTGTTTTTTGTTTTTTGTTTTTTGCAGAAAATTACAGAGGATGAGATTATTCCCAATTTGATTTTGTAGTATATTATATTTTCCCTTACCTTTAATAAACATCTGCTTTGATCAAAAATTGTTTCTCTAGATCTAAGAACTTGTCCCAATTTAAGACTCCATGGAAATATTTTTAGTTTTTAAAGAAATAAAAATTAAATAGGATAGGATGAGTGAGAATATTGTAGGGCTTTATTTCTTACCATCAAGTACAGGTCCCTTCTATGATTTCATAAATGTGGATACTTTCTTCAGTGATGGAGATCACAATTCAGTCAAGCTTCTTCATCCTGGATGATACCCATTCTCTTATGAGCCCTTCAAAAATGGTCTACCCAATGTGTTGAGATACTCCTTTAGATCTCCTGAGATAACTTGGATAATCATAGAATTCAGAGGCTTTCCACAAATTACTACTCACCTTAGACCTACTGTTGGCTAATCAATGAGAGCCAGAATTTAAGGCATGATCCTTAAGGGAAAAAAAAAAAAATTTAATCTGTAAATCACAGCAGCATATTTTGTGAGGACAGGATCTTTGAAGAGGGCCCTGGATGCAGTGGGAGACATTGGCCTTTTTAAGATATGGTCTTTTCCCAGGTTTCAGTTTGATGGAGGCCTATTCAAGGATTAAGGCTAATTACTCTACCAAAATCAAATAAAAGGGAAAGTACCCATGTTCACAAAAATCTTTATAGCAGCTCTTTTCATAGTGGCAAAGAATTAGAAACTCCTTAAGAAAATGTTCATCGTTGAAAAATTATGAAATATAAATGTAATGGTATATTATTATGTTACATGAAATGGTCAATTTTAGAAAAATCTGAGACCTATATGAATTGACATAGAGTTAATTGAGGAGAATAAATTAAACAATTCCAACAATATTATGAATAAAAACAAATTTGAAAGAATAGAAAACTAATTCATGCAATGATCCTTCATGACTCCAGAACACTGATCAGTGTTATCTACCTCTTGATGAAGATGTGTAAAATTCAAGATGCAGAATAAAGATGTGTATTTTTAGACAAGCCAGTGTAGAAATTTATTTTGACTGTGAGCATTTTTAGAAAGGTTTTGTTTTCCTTTTACCAGTGACATTAAGTTAAAAGAGAAAAAGAAAGGGAGTCAAGAAAAGGGACAAAAAGGAAGAGGAAGAAAAGGAAAAGAAAGAGAAAAAAAAGAAAAGGGAGAGAAAGAAAAGAACATTGAAACACCTTTTTTAAAATAAAAAAATGGAGTATTGTCAAAACTAGCATAAATAGTACATCTTTGAACACTATAGGTTGAGTTATTACTTTTTAACTTAAAAGGAAATGCTTGAAAAAGGTTTGCAATTCTTGTACATTTTTTTTTTCTTTTGTGCTATGGATGTAGAAATGCTATTTTATTTGGAAGGAAATTCAGAGTAAAGATAATGTTAAAAAAAAATAAAGTGTTACCTCTTGTATAAAGCCTTTCCTGGAGTTCTATTTTCTACCAGCTGATAGTGTCTCCCTTTTCAAATTGTATATGGATTTACTTTTATATATGGTGTACCTGCTTATATAAATAGGGGTTATTTCTCCCTCCAAAAATGTAATCTCCTGGATTGCTCATTCTTGCCTTTGTATCTCTGGTACCTAATACAATGTGTGAGCCATTATATATTGGCAATTAATAAATCATGATTGATTGAGTTCCACAATACTATACATTCAATAAACCATTCTGAGAGTAATAGATAAAATGTTCTCTAACAATGGAGTTATGGACATGTGTTTCTAAAAACAGACTTCTCCTAAAACACCTAAATTAAAATTTTCCATAATTCCCTTCCAAGCCATAGTTTTGTTGAATAACTTCAGAGTTCCACTTGGCAATTGGTATCAAGTCAAAGGATAACAGACACTTTATCTATCTTTATGGATTGTCTAACTTTAAGAAGCATTTCTATATGAGGGACTGCTCATATCTCTCAAAGTATCTGAAAACTGTGTGCTCACTCTAGAGTCTTCCATCAGCTTACTACCACATATTTTCAGGCTAAAGTGGTAGACTGTGTACATGCAGAAATGCATTTCAAGGGTGGTGGGTTTTTTAAAGTTACTTGGGAAAGGCTGACCTGGAATCAGTGATGGAAGGAAACAATCACTGTGATTTAGGTTACAAGTATTTTCATTTCTTCAAACAAATGCTTTTGGGTAAAGAGCTTGAATTTGGGGAAATAAGAAGAGAAGTGGAAAGTGACTTTCATGGTATTATTCAATGTCATTCTATGCTTCCAAGTGTCAACATTGTCTTGAATATCTAGTTGTTCAGAAATTGAGGCATGTTCCATTTCAATCTTTTCTCAAAAAGAAACAAACAAAAAGTTCACATCTGGAGTATTGTGTTAATTCTGAGTGCCAAATTAGAAACCCAGAAGGATATCTATATGGACAGCATCCAGAGGAAATAAATGCAGAGATCTGAAGATATGACATATAAGGATCAGTCACACAAAAAAACCCAAACTGATTATAGTTTGGAGAAGAAAAAATTTATCAGGGCTATGAATATCTATCTTCAAACATCTGAATGGTTTCCATCAGAAAGAAAGCAATAGTTATTCTATTTAAGCACTGAAAACAGAATAAGGAGTAATGGATGGAAATTGCAAAGAGGCAAATTTATGTTTTGTTTTGTGTGTGTGTGTACATATATACATACATACATGTATGTATGAACACACACACAAATATATATAAACTTGCTTTTCTCTATCTCACATGATCTGGAAGTACAGAAGCTACTCATTGGCACTATGCTACTTATGAGTGACACAGATGCTTTAACTTGTTTATCTTATTTGAAATAGTTCTTCCTCTTTAGGGAGCCTGGTGGCCCTGGACTTCTTGAGGATTCACCTTCTTAGTTCCATCATTAGTGTGGATATCCAAATGGCTTTAGCCCTTGCACATTTGAGAGCTCCTGGATTCAAATGATCCACTAGTTTCATTCTTTTCTAGTAGCAGTGATTATAGGTGTCTTACCTTCTAGCTAAATTTAATATAGGTATAAGAAAAAAGAACTTACATCAAAAACTACCCTAAAGTGGAATGATCTGCTTCTTCAAAAGATATCAAATTTCCTCTTACTTGAGATATTTAAGCAATGACTCAAAAATTTCTTGTTAAATTTTTGCAGAAAATATTCTTTTAGGGATATGAAATGGACTAAATGTCTATTAGGGTCTATTCTGGGTATAAACATCTGCTATTATGTTAAAAAAAAGTTTATCCTCAAATAATTGTTATTGTTCAGATTTTTTTTTTTCAAAATTTTCAAACAACTCTGAATAAAAATGTTATTGCTCTGTGTCATTGCTCAGAGACTGGTAGGCAGATATTATAGCTGTTTTGACTCAGTGTTGACTCATTGCTTACAATATTTTTCAATAGAGAAACTGAGCCATCAAATACTAATTAAAAAAAATACAAAAGTGGGTGTTAGAATTGCCCTGTCTTCACTCAGTCTTTATCTTAAACTATTAGGCCACATTATCTCATATCTTCTCTTAACTCATATGTCCTCTAGAAATGTGATTGCATTCAACCTTCAAGAATGTAAAATCCAGACATAGAGAGTGAGGTGTTTGGGGATATGTAGTCTCAAGAGGACCAACCAAAGAAAACACCTACACTATTCTGAGTGTTTTCCTGTCCTGTTCTATGCATCAAGGAGGAGTGTGGGTGTGGATTGCCCTTTGTGCAAAACTTTTAACATTTTAGATTAACTAGATACTTGGAACAACACAAAATGAACACATTTCATTATTTCTTCTGCTAAGAAAATTGAACAAAAATATATAAGAACAGAAAAGTGACAAAATAAGTCAAAATAAGTAAATAAAACACACATAAATAAGACAAAAAATAAAGACAAAAGGCTAATCAATAGGCCAAATTATCTCTACAACCGCTTGTCATATTAAAGTTGATTTCTACGCCTTCATATTTATTCAGCATTCAATCAAGAAAATTTTGTAAAGTATTTGCTATGTACAAGTTCCTGTGGTAGATGCTAGGGCTATAAGGATGAAGTAAAAAAGAGACCCTTTGCTAAAGGACATTATAATAGCGGGGATATGAAATGTTTACAGAAAAGCATAAAACAAGGTAGGGTGTGTAGAGAAAAAAGGTGAGATCAGGAAAAGTATTTTAAGAGAATGTGAGCAGATAAAGATCATTTACAGACAGAGAAATTAGAGAAAGCATCACAGTGGAAGTTCACCCTGAACTTGGCCTACAAGGATGAGTATTTCAACAGATGGAAAGGTGGAAGGCATTATATTCAAGGCAAGGAGTAGCTGGGTGATTACAAAGAGGCAAAAGAAAGCAAGGTAAAATGAGACATAGAATAAGTAGTCTAATTTGGCAGGAATGTAGAGTGCCTGAAGGGAAGTAGTATGTAATATGGATGGAAGAGTAGGTGGGAAGCCAAAATGTAGAGACCTTAAATGGCAGGCCAAGAAATTTGTATAGTATCCTCTAGGCAGTAGGGAGCCACTGAAGTTTTTTTGAGAAAGTTAATGACATGATCAGACCTGCCCATTAGGAGGATTATTTTCACTGCTTAGAGAAGGATAGATTGGGGAAGGGTAGAAAAGGGACAGCCTGGAGCAATGGCCCTTATTACCAAACAGCTTTCAATCTAATGAGGGTGACAAAATAAGCAGGGTATCCAAAAGTCTGGATGGGGTTTTAAGCTTTAGTAGCTTTGGAGGATATGTGGACTTCATTAATGAGAGTGTAATCTGGAAGAATACAAATTCTAATTCATTTCTCAATTTCTAATACTCTTATCTTTTCCCATCCAGAAATCCTTCAAAGGTTTCATCCAACATATGATAGATATACTTTTCTCTAGGTTTCTTGAGAATGTGAGAATTCCAATTAAGCATAAGGGTTTTTGTAAATACCATTTTTATATCCAGGACTTCCTGCTGTAAAGCATGTTCTGTCTTTTAACTAATATCTTGAAAAACTTCCCATTTTGTAATGTTCTTATTCCACTCATACTTACCTTACTCATTTCTTAGTTTTGTTTTTCCATTTGTACTTCACATGTGGTTTCAGTGAAAGGCAGAATAGCATAATGAACAGAAAGTCAACTACAGAGTTGGATGGCTTGGGCTCAAGCCCTGTCTCTAACACAAAGATAATACTTCACCTCAGTGCCCTCAAACAACTCTCTAGGATCATAAATTACCAAGGAGCTAGCAGTCAAAGTTCATGAAGAGAGTTACCTCACTGATGAAATGGCAGGTCCAGTTTGTCTTTTTTCCTGCTTCCTCCTCCCCCCAATAGTATTTCACCATTGTTTACTTCCTTTCTGATTTATTCAAGGTAAAAACTTTGGCTTTGGCTTCAGCATTGTTTTGGTACTAACTCGGATTCTAGTATTTGACCACAGCTCCTAAGTGATAATCCTCGTCTCAGGTATTCCCACCAGATCTCTATCTCTGCTTTATTTCTCAATCTTGTTTTTCCGTTTCTGTTTCTTCACTTTCCTGTCCTTTCCACCTGCCTCCAAGAAGGTTCTGTCCTGTGAGGAAGCTAGCCAGGTTATATGTGTATTGAATGGGAGGTGGGGTAGGGGAGAGGAAGGAGGAAGCAGGGGGTGGAAATGGACTGCTGCTGTTTCTCTATCCAAAAGCGCAGCAGATTAGTGACTGAGTACAGCCTGCCAGACAGGATGATGTCTGGTGTCCTGGGGCCCAAATACAGCTGTTTGCTGGCATGGTGAGAGTGTCACATAGTAAGTTGGCATGAGAAGAGAGACTGGCTGGGACCAAGTCTAGGATGGGTGGAGCAGGTTTCAAAGGAGGCTGAATATTCAACAATCACAGTTCTGAGATGGCACCTAGATGTACCTTGCTAGTGCCCTGGGCAAGACTCTTGGAGCCCAACTTAAATGTAATATTAATGTTAGACATTTCCTCTGTGCCGTTAACTTTTCAAAGTGCTTTCACATATATTTTCTCTTTCAGTTCCCACATTAATCCTATAAGTTAGCACATTAGAATGAAAGTCAGAAGACTTGATATATAATTCAGTCTGCTGCTAATCGGTTTTGGGGGCATGGGTATATCTATTAATCTCTATGGACCTAATTTTCTTCTTTTGTCCTGAGGAAGTTGGGAGTAGGATAAACTAGATGATCTGTAAGGTCCTTACCCCCAAATTATATTATTCCTATTTGTCATGTGAAAAACTGAGGTCAAAGAAAGTAAAATGAATTTTCCAGTTCAGTTTACAGGTAAGGAAACTGAGTCGGACAGTATGTATATACATTACATGGAAGATTTAGAATGTGCTCTAATTGGGCCATATTGCCTCTAGACATAATGATGATATAAGAACTAGGAAATATGATGTTATAAAAAGGCTCTTTTTGCCTAAGAAGTGACAGGCAAAATGAGAATCAATCTGTTAGAAGCGAAGGGGCACTAATTAACTGGGACTCAGACTACCTTTATTCTAGTCTGGGCTCCACCACTTACTAATCTTGTGTTTTGAGGCAATTGACAACTTTTCTCAATCATCTTTTCTTCATTTTTTTGAAGTGGGGATAACAATATCTTCCTGTTCTATCAACTCCACGTGGTTGTTATAAGACTCAAAGGAAATTCTAAGGGATGGGAAAGTCTTCCATAAACTTATAGAATGTTAGATATGGAACTAATCATAAAGTCTATCTTATAACTTATTAAGTGGTAGAGTAAATAATTGTGGCCAGGTCTTTGAGACTCTGAGGCCAGTGCTCTATCTATTACTGTATCCATTCAGGAAAATGGATGCACTCAGGCCTTCCATTCAGAGGAATTGGCTACTCAGCTGAGACACAGAAATTTCTAAGAATTCTAGGAGATGGGGGCAGCTAGGTGGCACAGTGTGGATAGAGCACTAGCCCTGAAGTCAGGAGGATCTGAGTTCAAATGTGACCTCAGATACTTAATACTTTCTAGCTGTGTGACCCTGAGCAAGTCACTTAACCCCAACTGCCTCAGCCAAAAATAAATAAATAAATAAAAAAGAATTCTAAGGGATGGAGAAGAAGAAGGACAGCATATAAGTCATGAAAGATAGCTTGTCCATTGGCAGAAAAAGAAGACCAAGATTGGGGAATGAGGGGAGGAAAGGGAATAAAGGCTTTCTTATGTTCTTGACATCAGGCTAAATGCTTTATCAATATTATCTCATTTGAGATAAATGTATTGATCCTCACAAAACTCTGCAAGATAGGTATTATTATTATTCCCTTCTTACAATGATTTGCCAAGACCACATATCTAGTAAGTATCTGAGACTACATTTGAATTTATGTCTTCCTAACTCCAGAATCTATCTTTCATAAGTTACTAAGTCATCTTAACTGCCTACTAAATAGTCTCTGTGACTAGAATATTGTATTTCAAGAGTATTGATAAGAAATAAGTCTATAAAGATAGGTTAGAGTCAGATTATTATAGAATCTATATGTAAATGCTCAACTCACTTATTTTATCTTATTTTATCCTAAGGGCAACTAGGTGGCCAAGGAATAGACTGCTGGACTTGGAATCAAGCAGCAAACCTAAATTCAAACTTTCCTTCAGACACTTACAAGCCGTTTGACTTTGGGTAAGTAACTTAACCTCTGTCTGACTCAGTTTCCTTACCTGTAAAGTGAGAATAATAGAACCTAATTCACAGAATCATTCTGAGGATCAAATGAGATCATATTTATAAATTACTTAGCATAATGTCTGACACATAATTGATGCTTATTAAAGGATTTTTTTTTCTTTTCCCTTTCCCTTCTTAGAGAAAATAAAAAGTCCTTGAAAATTCTTCAGAATGACATAGCTAAATCTGTCTTATTTTGGTAATCGTGTAGAGGACAGAACAAGAAAGGAGAAAGACTGAGAATAGGAAGACAATTATAGAACATTCTGCAAGTTACCAATAGAAGAATGATGAGACCTGAATTAAAATTATGACAAATGGAATGAAGATTACTATTCTGCCACTATCAGAATTACTAATTCTACACTTAATAGGTTATATGACTATGAATAAATTATTCAGATTCTCTTGTCCTCAGTTTCCCTTTGTGGGAAATGATGGACTTTATGGTTGGTTCCATATCAAATGTAAGAAAAGTTGTAGAGATACAATTGGTTAAATATTAAATTGGGAAAACTTATTAAATCAAAGGAGAGACTGTAAGACTCTGAGTTTATATGCCATGGTACTGGGATGGTAGTATCCTTACTAGAATTAACAATATTTGGGGGAGCAGGTTTTTTTATCAGGAAATATAGCCATAATAATGATGCTAAGACTTTTGAGGCAAGCTGTGTATTGATTTCTCTTTTTCACATAGTGATTTTAGATACTTAGGGGGCATCCAGGTAGAAGTGTCCAATAGCATTACTTGTTAGTAATTCAGGACTAGAACTCAGTTATAATTGTTGATTTGGAAGCCATTTGCATATAAATAGTTACTGAAACCATTAGTTAGCCAAGATCTTTGGTAAATTTGGACAGAATAATTTCCATTGAATTATGGCATCAGATGCCTGTTAGAAGTTAAAAAACAAATGGGGAATGAACAAGCATTGTCAAGGAATGTAGATGGCCTTTTTCTTTTTTAAAAGAGTTTGGTTATGAATGTCTCTACTGGATCTGCAGCCCAAAGAAGTCATAAAAAAGGAAAAGGACCCAGATATGCAAAAATGTGTGTAGCAGCCCTTTTTGAGTAGCAAGGAATAGGAAACTGAGTGGATATCCATCAGTTGGGGAATGGCTGAATAAGTTATGGTATATGAATGTTATGGAATATTATTGTTCTATAAGAACCATCAGTAGGATGATTTCAGAAAGGCCTGGAGAAATTTACATGAACTGATGCTAAATGAAGTGAGTAGAACCAGAAAATCATTGTACAGGGCAACAACAAGATTATGCAATGATCAATTCTGATGGATGTAGCTCTTTTCAATAATGAGGTGATTCAAACCAATTCCAATAGACTTGGATGGAAAGAGCCATCTGCACCCAGAAAGAGGATTGTTGGGACTGAATGTGGATCACAATATAGTATTTTTACTTTTTTGATTGTTTTTTGCTTGCTTTTTTTCTTTCTCATTCCCACCCCTTTTGATTCGATTTTTCTTGTGTAGCATGATAAATGTGGAAATATATTTAAAAGAAGCATCATGTGTAACCTGTAATCCAATGTGTAAAAGTAATCCAATACTTGCTATCTAGGGGAGGGGGATGAGATGAAGGGAGGGAGAAAAATTTGGAACACAATTGTGGTTTTACAAGGGTGAATGTTGAAAACTATCTTTGTATGTATTTTGAAAAATAAAACTATTGTTATAAAAAAGGAATTTGGCTATGAAAAGAGAAAAGATATGAGGGATAGAATTTGAGAGGATGCCAAACGAGTTTTTAAAGAATGGTGAAAGTCTAAGTTTTATGGAAGGTATTATTATTAAAATAATGATTATTTTATGCTTAGTTTCTGGATAAGAATGATGATAACTTTCCCTTTCCTGACTCTCACCTTCTCCACCTCCCACCTTCATTATTAGATACCCTGAGAGAGGAATGGGATGACTTTTAGTTTGGGGAAGAACTGGAATATCAGACATATGGGAAAACCACCTTTGGAGAAAATCACTTCTTTTTACTCATTAAATACTACAGAGACCAAGAAGTGGAATGAAAGCTGGATTTTGGTTCAGAAAAGTGCTGAACTCAGAAAGGCCAGAGTTCATATCCTGACCTAGGCATCTTTATTAAGTGACTCTGGATTAAGTCACAACTCTAAAATTTCTCAACTGGAATGAGAATAGTATTATCTTACTTCCCAGGAATTTTGTGAAGATCAAATAAGATAAAGAATATAGATCACTTTGTAAACTTTACTAACATACAATGACTATTATCATTATTTTTAGATAAAGTCTGAGTGACCCCAAGAAATTCCTTAAAACTATTTAGTTATAGAGAAGCAGTGGTTTGCATCAGTAGCATCAGGGAGATTCCTATTTCACTTATAGTCCCTATGATATTACAAGTTCAGACCAAAAAGCAATGGTTGTCCCAAATCCAAGTGTAATCTAGAAGTGTTTTTCTGGTGTTAAAAATGGAAGAAGTAAATGCCTCTACCTGATTACCAGGACTTCTGTCTTGCTTTTCCTTTGCTATCGATGTCAAAGTTCCACCAGGTGGCAGTGTGATGAGCACACAGCTGTCCAAGGGCTTTGCATCCCATTGCCAAGAAGCCTGTGTGTCTGGAAAACACATACATAGGATGGATTTTGTAGTAGATCAGAAGGAGGAGGAGGAGATGCAGAATGAAAGCATATGTCTTAGCTGTACAGAGAACTCATCTCTGTATTTAGCAATGAATGGGGTCAAAAGGGATGGAAAATGATTTTACAACAAAATTTACTAGACTATATTAAGCAGCAAAACCTGACAATGTGCAAATAGAGAAAATGGTTTGATTTGGAAGCCAGAAGACCCCACTGACTTGTGCAAATCACTTAGTCCCTCTTGGCTCCAATTTCCTTCTCAATAGAATAATGAATATAGACTGTGGTACAGCAAATACAAATTGAATTTGTAGTCAATTGTTGCAGTAATTTTTAGTCATGTCCAACCCTTAGTAGGGTCTTTTTGGTAAACATAGTGGAGTGGTATGCCATTTCCTTTTCAAGCTCATTTTATAGATTAAGAAACAGAAAAATGGGGTTAAGTGATTGTCCAGGATCACACAGCTAGGAGCTGTTTGAGGCTGGATTTGAAACTAGGTTTTCCTGACCCCAGGTCCTAGATTATGTATTGCTGCATCTACCTGCCAAGCTGGAATCAGAAGACTTCAGTGTAAATCACAAATCAATTTGATTAACTGAGCAAATTAGTTTCTGATTCATTTGTGAAATAAGGGATCTAAATTATCTGACTTCTAAGGTCACTGCCAGCTCTAAATCTATGACCACTAAGATCACTGAGGTTGGGGCTTTGATTCTTTTGAAATAGAAGTAACCATACCTTCTGTTTAGTACAGAAAAACTATTAGGAAAGGAAGAGGGATGAATTACTGTTCTTTGAATACAAGTGAATTACCCCTCTCATCATTAATAAGGGAGCTCTTTTACAACAGTTTTTGCATTTTTCTATCCTATTTTAGAATTTAATTTCCATAATGCTTACAATATACTTGAATATAATTGCTGATGAGCTGGATGAGAAATGCAACATACTGTAGCACAAAGAGACTGTTGAATTCCAGGCCTCAGATCAGTCACTAAGTAGCTGTGTGACCTGGGGTTTAAATCACTTAACCCCTCTGTGCAATCACTTCCACATCTGCAAAAATGAGGGAGCTGGACCATATGGTCTCTAACATCCCTTCCAGTTCTAATGATCTATGAGCCTATGACCTATCCCCCTAAAATTTCATAATTCACTAATTCCATTCCTTCTCAAAATCAGTGATTGCCATGTTAATTAGAAGGGAAGCACGTGGATAAAATGTAGCTGGAGAATTCTCTGTGTTTTATCTCACAATTTTGCCTAGGTACAGTTATTTCAAAGTAAATTCAGTTACTCTCTCTCTGCTTAATCAGAAGTGACATTTCCAGTGACTGACTCAATAGCCATGGTGGGTCAAGGGGAAAGAATTACAAGTCTACAGGATGCCAGATCCAGCGGGAGTTAGAGGTAGAAGCAGGTGTTCATTTTCAGTAGAACAGGATGTGCATTTTTTTGATGGGGTAGGAAGAGAAGAGTGGAAGGGGGTGATTTTCTTGTTAGGCAACCTCCAGGATCCTCTGCCCTACTTAGAAAGGGTTGCTAGTCCTGTTACCCAAGGCTAGGATTCTCTTTCCTGACTAACTATTGACTGCTTCCCTAAAAGAAGTAGTCAAAATAAGGAGGGGCTAATGTTTTTGTTCAGAGCATTATCATGTGAATGAAGATCTTTGCTAAAGTTTTGGGTTCTGATGCCTTAGTGTAACTAGTAAAGAAGGACCAAGAGGAGTTCCATCTCTTAAAGACATTGACCCTCCCCCATTCCAAGTCTCTTAACCTAAACTCGCTATGAAGCACTAGATCTGGCAGTTGAGTAATGTAATTATATAGATTAACAAAATATCAACTGAAACTGGTCCCTGTCCTAGATTTGGCATTCTCTTGTATCAATTTTTTTTTTTTTTCTGTCACTTGCTGTGTGACTTGAGAGGAAACCTGGTTTCACAGAATGTGATCTGAGAGACTATACTTGCATTGCATTTTCTCCATAGATTATCTTAGTTCCAGGGCTTTGTGAGAATGGCTCAGGGCCAGAAAGGTGGAGGAACCAGTTGTGTGGATGTAGGGGAGGGAGTTAAATATATGCAAAGACTTTTTCTAAGCTCTCCAATATTTATTTGATAGCCTTCGTAGTGTTCTCAAAGCCTTAGTAGGAGGCTACCAAAGGTTGTAAGAGCCAGTCTATCTCATTTGTTTAGAATATACTGGAAGAGATTCCAGATTATGAGGGTCTATGGTCTATGGGATTACCCTAAAATCTTGTTCTGAATCCAGTTTTCTTTCTATACTGTCTCACATAATGATATACTCAATATGTAAAGATTTAATTACCTATGGTGATGACTATCAGATAGAGTCTTAAGTCTCTAGTGCTCCAATTCCATAGGGCCACCTTGATTATTAGTTTTTTTGAACCAGATGTCCTGTAGGCTCAACATGTCCAAAACAAAACTCATTTCCTTAAACACACCCCTATTCTGAACTTTCCTATTTCTGGGTACTGCTATCATTCCAGTCACCAGAGTTTGCAGTATTGGTGTCATACTCAAATCCTCATTCTCCTTTATCCCACATAGCTAATTAATTGCTAACTCTTGTGCTTTCTATCTCCTCACCATATGTCTCTTGCATAATTCCCATTTTGCCACTCTTTGATCTACCATCCTAGTCCAATATCAAATTGTCTTTGACCAGTGCAATCATTTTCTAAATGGGCTTCCTGCTTTCAGTCTTTCTCCACTCCAATCTGTCCTGAAACTAACTGTCCCTTGACATAACTGTCCAAATGATTTTCTTAAAGCATAACCTATCATGTCTCTAATCAAAAAACACTTTCATCTTTGGGATCAAATACAAACTTCTGTTTGGCATTTAAGGCTCCTAAACCTGGCCTTATTCTACTATTTCAACCTAATTACCTATGATTCTGATCTATGGATGTTGCCAGGCAACTCAGCAGTCTTTCTTGCTGTTCTTTATACAGGACATTCCATCTTCCATCTCTGTGCCTTTATGCTCTTTAGCCATCACTTCTCCCTAGAATACTCTCCATCTGTACCATTAGATCTGTACCACTTGAAATCTCTTATAATTTTTTAGACAGTTCAAATGCAACTTTCTACATGAAGCCTTTCCTCCTCCCCTTAACTTTGACTGCCATCCCAAAATCACAGTATATGATATTTTGAAAGTAATATTCTTAGCAATCATCTATATATAAAGATGACTCTCAGACCTAATCTTTCTTTTGTTCCACTGTCCCATATGACTGGCTTGACTAGTGACCTTTTAAAATTAAATGTCCTATAGACTCATTTCTCAGGCTCAACATTCTCAAAACATAAATTATTTCCCTATAGATACCTCTATTTTGAACTTTTTGTTTTCTAGCCATTACCATAATTCTAGTCAAACGAATTTGCAGCATTATTGTCCTACTCATTTTAAGGTTTGTGATGTATTTTATGTGTGTTATCTGATTTAATCCTTTGTAAATTGTAAAATTTGTAATTGTAAAATTGTAAAAATTAAATAATGATCTTTATCTCCATTTATCAAATGAGGAAACTGAGGCTGAGAGAGGTTAAACTACTTGACCAGTGCCACACAGTTAGTAATATCTGAAATGAGAAATGAACTTAGTTCTTCCTGATTCCCAGTCTAATACTCAATTTATTGTACTATCCAGCTAACTGCATGTGTTTTTCCCCCATTAGAAGTCAGAATGCAAGTTCCATGAGGATCGGGACTATTTTGCCTTTGTCTTGCCATTTTAAGCCTTTGCTCTGGGTCTTGTTTGATTGAAATGCAGAAGGTTAAGGTACCAGCTCATTGTTAAAATTCAATTTCTATTTCAGAGTAAAAACTATCTCCTAATATCCTCCTTTCTATTTTGTATCACTTCACCCTCTTTCTTAAATCATCTTTCTTTTTCTTTTTTCCTTTATCCTTTTCTACTCCTTCCTCTTGTCCCTGCCTCATACCCTCTAAACTTAATTACATTTCTTTGGATTGAGCAAACATTTGGTGACTACTATTAGTAAGGTTTTCTTCTCCATTTCCAGCTCAGCCAAATGCAAGAAAGGCTTCAGGCTAGCCCTGGAAGAAGTGAAAGTTCTGGAATATGGCGGGAGATGTTAGAAAGCATAGTGTCGCACAGCAGAGCTTAATAAATGCCTATTCTTCCCTTCTAAGTTTCTTTTTGCTTTTATCTATACTAATTCTCCCAGTATATTTATTAGCAGACCTAGTATTTGGTTTCCCATAGACAATAAAATAGATATTCATTGTAAAATATATTCCTTCTTAAATTCACATCCCTCAAGTATTATTAAACTAATAATATTCATTTCTTTAATCTTTCCTCATAGGTTATTATTTTACAGTAAACATGAAAAAATTAACATATAGAATCTGTGAGAAAAGAGTTTAAATAATTATAACCTGTAGTCTAGTGTCCTCAATAAAGAGGTAAAAGAATTAGGTTTAATCAAGGGAATTACTATATGATTTTTAAAATAACTTTCTTTTGGCTTATATTATTCTCACTCAGAATTGTTTCTGAGAAATATCAAAATATAACTTAAATGTAGCTGTGTGAAGGTATTCAAAGATAAATGTAAATGATTCCCCTGATCCCACACAAGTCCTAAAGGTAGCAAATATCCATATTGGATTTAGGTTCTGTCTTTTATTCTGCTTTAAAAATATAATCAAAAAGCACATAAAAAACTTATAATAACCCTCAAAGAATCTTTGTTTTCTGGTGAGTCTTTCATTTCCTTAGGATTTTAAAGTCCTCTAGCCTCATACCACCACCTTGTGGTTTGGACTTCTCTAGAAAGGAAGCAAATTTGGGGTTGTGTCAGGGTAACCCCCTAAACAGTCTAATGAGTGTCCTATGGTTTGGACTCTCCTGGAAAGAAATTAACTTGAAGTTACTAGAGAATCAAAACCTCTTCCCATTTGAGCTATAATGTTCAAATATTTGGTGTTATGATAGACAGAAAGAATTGGGTCTTTCGCTTCCCCCATATTGTGATTTTGTGACTCTTTTGTGACTTCTCTAGTCCATCTCCAGTCATCTTGATCTGTATCTTGCTGAATGACTCTGGAGCGGGAACTGTGGCAGGTGACCTTGCACAGCCCTCCTCAAATTCAATTCACTTGCATGTTATATTACCACCTCCCTGATGTCATGATCCTCTTCAAGGACAAAAACAACAACAACAAGTTTTATGTACCATATCTGTTATCCTCTTCAAGTTCCTCTCCAAAAAGTTAAGTTGGTTGGGGAATCTCAGTCTAATAGGCTAGATTCCAGGACTCATGAACTTGAGGTGTTATTGAGCCAATTTTAAGAATAGTGCTACATAACAAATCAAAACCTATACGTAGAAAACAAAATTTCAGTATTACAATGCCCAGGAAATCCACGTCCTCATCCAAGAATCTATTCTTCAGGAACTTTCACCACCAGGTTATGCAGTTGCTCTCTCCATGACAGCCAAATCCAGAGCTAAAAACGTATATCATTGCCTTTCTAAGTCTCCAAATATCCTGCAGGGGTTCCCACAGACAGAGTCTAATCAGGATGCGTTTTACTATTGTGGCTAAGAAGATCACATGGAAGCTTGCTTGCTGATCAAGAGGGCAATTTTAACTGGTTTGGCAGTAGAGATCCACTGGACTGGAATCAGGAAATGAATGAAGAGTTGTAGATATGGACAATTTGTGCCTTGGAGAATTTGAACCCTGCCCTCTTAACTTTTCAGAGATTCTTTTGACAGAGATTCAAGTGACCTCACCTTATAACACCGGTGAGAGGTGAAGATACAGGGTTCCTTGGATGCCTATTGCTAAAAGTGGATGCCTAATGATTCCAGGCATTTTATGAAGAGTACTTGTAACAAGAAGATGATACTTAATTACAGAGGATTATCCTTAGAATAAAAAAGGATTGATTTTGAATCTTGTTTGTAATACATACTATCTATATGACTACAAGCAAACTACTTTTTTTTTTTTTTTTCATTTCTCTAGATAACTAAGAATACATGTTACTGGCAATGTGCAAGTATAGAATTTCAACAGACAGAACTCTTTATGCGGATTAAATGACCAGTCCAGATTATATTGAAACAACAATAATGATATACAATCACAACAATAAAAAGTAGCATACATTATATATTTTTACAACCTATGATGCAGCTAACCATCTGAGACATAAGTGAGCATTATTTCTATTTGGATAATATTATAGTGTTTTTGTAGTTTCATATGGAAGTTATGGTTGTCCATAAAGAAGTACAAAATATGATCCTTGTATATACAAATGCATCCAAAATCTCTATGTATTTAGCAATGCTTAGGACCAATTCCAGCTTATTCAAAATACAAATGGATTACTGCAAAGAATAGTCATTATCAGACTGCTACATATATACCAGAACTATCACACATCATTTTAATTCAATGTCTACATACACAAGTGTATGTATGTATATACATGTATTTGTATATATATGTAACTGTATATATATGTGTGTGTGTATGTGTGTGTGTGTGTATGTATGTGTTCATTTTGGGGTACATAACTATCAAATGATCTATCATATACTGAGAAGAAGAAATAACAGAAAAGAACAATGGGATCTTGAAGCTATTAAAAATAACAGAGGAGGGGCTTCTATGAATTTTTAGTAAATCCAGTAGAATATAAGATAAGAAAAGGATTGTATCATTTTTTTTTCTCATGGATCAGTACATAGCAGAGTGCCAGTACACAGAGGAACTTAATAAATTGTTGATTTATTGATGCTAGAAATAGGTAGGTAGTATAGTATTTAGAGTACTGGTTCTGGAATCAGGGAAGTCTTAACTTCAAATCCTGCCTATATCTACTAATTGTGTGACCCTGGGCAAATGATGTGATCTCTGTAAGCCTCATCTATAAAATGGGAAAATAGTAGTCTCACAATTCTTGTGCTGGAGGTAATCAAAAGCTGTTATGAGATTCAAATGAGCTAATTATTAAATGTTTTGAAAATTTTAAATTGCTATATACATGCCAGTTATTTGTTGTTATTATTATTGTTATTTTATAAAAAGAACTGTTGGGGAAACATGAATAAGAATTACTGAGGATGCGAAAGTGAAAAAGTCATCTATGTTAATGGAGTTCAGAGTTTTAAAACTGGAAATCCTTCATAATATCAAGACATTAAGATTTTATTTCATGACTCTTCTCTTTAAATTATTTCCAAATTGTCTATACTTATCTCATGTAATGTCCAAGCTAGCTCTCTGGAGGATCTTGGGGACCTGTCTTGATCATAGTGGAGGAGTACAGGAGACAGGAGAGCCACCAGGAAGATGGTCAAAGATGCAATGTCTTATTTCCAGTTCTCTCAGCCCTTAAATACCCTATTACAAATACATCACTACAGCATACTGAGTACCTGTGAACTAGAGAACTATTACATCACTCTACTAAGTACTAAGTATATGTAAACCAGAGAACCATCATTTCATCACTCATACTGAGTTAACACCTTGTTGTAAGTATCCTTGTTTCAAGTATACTTCTCCAGAGTTCTGGCCCTCTACAATCTCAGGAAAGAATCTATTAATAGATTTGTAGAACTGTTCTTTATAACCTTCTTTATAAAGAGGTTATAAAATCCTCTAAACTTCATTCCCTCCTACCTTTCCATCCTACTTACATCTTACTTTTCACAGATACTCATCAATCCAGTAATCTGTTCCCCTTGTAATTCCAAGAGAAAAAAAAAAAGATATTTCATCTTCTAGCACCAGCTGTTTTCTCTGGCTGACTCCCAACCCCCCACCTGGAATGCTTTCTCTCTTCAACTCTACTTATTGACTGACAAACCTCCTTTAGTTACTATCTAAAAGGAACTTTACCTACTGACAGCCAGATTTCTTTTAGTTGCCATCTAAAAGGTAGCCTTCTACAACTCCTCTTGATTCTAGTTCCTTCTCTTCATAATTACTTCCTTTTATTCAGTTAATAGGTTGTTGGAACACCTTTGCTTTTTTTCTGCATTAGACTGTAAGTTCTTTGAGGGTAGGGATGATTTTTTGTCTCCTTTTGTAGCTCCAGCATCTAGCACAGTTCCTGGCAAATAGTAATCATTTGATAAATGTTTATTGATTCCTTTATTGATAGAACCAGTAAGAGGCTGGTAACCATTCATGCTTCCATTGTGTAGGACTTATACCCTAACAAAGACTTTACAGTTTCTTTCTTATATGGCAGACCCTAATGACTGTAAAGGCTTCATTTGTCACATTGACTTCTAATTTTTGACCTTTAGATGCTTAATTCTGCAGAAGTCTTCTTTTCCAGACCTTCAATTCCCATCTACTTCTTCTGGTCAGGAATCCAGAGTTATTTCTGTCTCCTTATAACTTATGTAGTCTTTCCTGCCCCTCACCCCATCCCCTCAAAAAATTATAATTTAATTGATGAGTTGACAGAAATTGAGAAATGTACAACCTTTTCCTCCCTGCTGTTACTTGCCTTAAAAAGACAGTATTTGAAATGAGCTTTAATACTATCAAAAGATTTCAGTTACTTTGGGAAATGTCAGGACTACAAAGTTAAACTGTTTTAAATTTCTCCAAAGGAACACTCCCATTTCTAATATTTACACACGTGGCAAAAAACAGTCTTAAACAGTATTTATATAAGTGCTTTGGGAAAATCTACTGAAAGGACTCATGGCATGGATGGGAGACTCTTGAAGAAGATGACAACATGTAAATCACTACAAATGATGTGGCTGTGTTTATGGAGGAGAGTAATAGGATTGAGGCAAAGTGAAAGGGCGTTTTTTTTTTTTTTTTTTTTTTTTTGAGAAGCACCTTTAGGCAATTGAAAACAGTAGGGGATTTGAACATAGGGAATAGTTTTGGGGGTAGTATATGATCATGTGACTAACCAAGACTCAAAGTAGCCTGTGTTTTATTGGATACAGTGACATTCATGAAGAAAGTGAGGAATGTCCTATGATGTCAAGCACAACTCCCAGAGGCTCAGTTCTTTGCTCTCTTCCCCCTTCTTTTCCTCTCCTTTTTAGCACATTACTTTATCTGGAGATATAAGGTGAAGGGAACAGGGAAGGGTAAGCGGGAAAGTCATATTAACCCAAAGACCAATATAAATTTCTCTAGTCTCCTGTGAAGAGAGAAGACTCTTTCAGGCTGAGAATAATTCTTATTTTATTCTAATTTTCAGTTCCATATTTTCTCCCTTCCTTCACTATCTCCTTCACTCATTGAGAAGATAAGTAATACTAAACTCAGTAAACATATTTAGTTATACAAAACATTTCTGTATTGGAGGAAGAGAAGCAAGAAAAATAAAAAAGAAGAAAATGCTTCAATCTTTACTCTGAGTCTATCAGTTTTCTATCTGAAGGGGGATAGTAATTTATAAGTCCTTTGGAGTTATGTTGCAAAGATATGAATTATTCAGTCTTTCACAATTGATTATCCTTACAATGTTGATGTCACTATATTGTTCTGGTTCTCTACTCACTTCACTTTGTATCAGTTCATATAAGTCTTCCAAGATTTTTCTGAAACGATTCTTTTCATCATTTATTACAGCACACAGTATTCCATCATATACATGCATTTACCACAATTTGTTTAGCCATTCCTCAATGGTTATCTTCCCAGTTTTCAATTCTTTGCCACCACAAAAAGGAATTATTATAAGTATTGTTGTACATATAATTCCTTTTCCTTTTATCTGAGACTAAATCTTGAAGATAGTAGCCAGTTAATATTGATATGCGATTTCATTTCTCTGGGATTTTGATTCCAAGGTTCTCTGTAAATCTGCCAAAGTTAAATGATTGACTTTTTGAACTTGGCAGATTTTTGTTTTCATTTGCCTAAAATTAGCCATTTCTCATTCCCCAAAAGGTAAGATCTTTACTATTTGCAGACTGACAGACCTTGGTCTAAAAGTCTGTGTTATTAAATATATATGCCCTGGAGCAGCTAGATGGTACAGTGGATAGATAGAATGCAGGCCCCGAAGTCAGGAGAACCTAAATTCAAATTTGATCTCAGACACCTAACACTTCCTAGTGTGATCCTGGGCAAGTCACTTAATTCCAATTGCCTCAGCAAAAAAAAAAAAAAAAAAAAAAAATTAGAAAAACATCTTATCAAATATATATGTGTGTGTGTATGTGCGTGTGTGTGTCTATACACACACGTACATACACACACATATATATGCCCTGCTTTTTATTAATAGGTTGTAATAGATTGAAGGTCTTTATGCCCTAATTCAGGAATGAACCAGACTGATAGGTAATTATGAAAAATCTCACATTTATATAATACTTTAAGGTATGAAAAATAATTTCCTTTAAATAATTCTGAGATATATTTAATGCAAATATTATTAATATGAGGACACTAAAGCAGAGAGAATTTAAATAACTTTCTTAGAACTAGATAACTCAATATTTCACCTAGAAATCAAACTTCCTGGTTATAATTATTACATTACACTGATTCCCAATATTAATCTGATAGTTGCCTTCAGATTTTGAAACTGAATGAAAAGCAGTGTTCTTGGGATAAAGCAAGCAGATTCATACTCTTCAAATAGATATTGACATCCAACAATTCCTGATGTGGCAGTGTCCCATTGTAAGAGATGTGTATATTTTAGTCAATTGAAAGTTAGCAAACTGTAACTGTTTGATAGTCCTTCATTTTCAGTTTTGTTCATGCAGGTACCATATTAGGATCTTTAGTCTATTCAAAAAATATTTCAAATAATAAATTGGTTGGAAATTTTTTTTTATAAAACTCTAGTAATTCTTAGTGATTCTAACATTTAGTTAATGTCTTAAGGTTTGCAAAACATTACACATATATCATTTCATTAGATCCTAGTAACAACATTATGAGTAGGTGCTATTATTACCATTATATTGATGAGAAAACTGAGACTGAGTTAAGTCTAGTTATTTTTCCAGAATCCAATAGCTATGAAGACTGAATCAGTCTTTGAATTTCATGAAATCTTTGTGATTCAAAGTTCAATATGTATCCAGTATAACACCTTGATGTCAATGAAGACAAAAGCTATTACTTAAATGACATCAATTATTTGACTAGAATAATGGGTAGGGCTAATGCAAATTTGTGTAACCTAACAGGTTTTAAAAATAATTACAAAAGCCGTTATTGTGACAAGGATCCACGTTTTAAATAACTTGTAGGGAGAACTCCTATCTGGAATTTTTTTTAAAGCCCAGTTTCTCCCCTTTCTGGGCCAAAAAAAGGCCAGTTCTTTTTCTGGTAAAGGTGGAACCATAGGAGTAAAGACTTTATGTCCTAGAATACAACATTGGCTTAACGGTTCAATGTAGAATACTGTTTCTTTGAGTGAAGGAGGAAACAATGAATATAATCTTCCCCAAACCAGGAGATACATTAAAAAAAAAAAATTGTCTTCAATGTGATTCTCTTCAGGTACCAAGAAGAAATCATGTAGGATAGAAAGGAAAATAAATAGTTCTGATACTAAGATACAAAACTTTTGGTAACAAGTGAAACAATAGCCTAAGAATCATGATGCACCTGATTACATGAATCAGGTGTCATCATTTAGCAATAGCCAAAGAGATCTTTACAGTTAAAGGCATCTGCCTGAATTTGAATCTGCTGCAGCAGCATTTTTTTTCACGTTAAATTTATTCAGAATGAATATCAGCTCCTCTTGCTATTGTATGTGCCCTGTATCATGAAATACACAGTAAACGATGACACTAATGAACTGTTGTGAACTGTTGGTTGTAACACATCCACCATACTGCCTCTACATACTTTATTGTAATCATTTTTATAAATAGAATGCATTGTAATGTTTGTGGTAGCTAAGGTTACAGACACCCATCACAGCTGCCTATTTTCATTTTCTCGTCATGGTCTTTATAAATGATCCAATAAATTATCCCTTTCAGCTGAGAATTTCCATACTTGGTCTGTGCCCAAGAGTGGCTTAAAAAAAAAAAAAAAAACATTCAACCATTTTGATTTATGCGAATGTGAAAATACCTACTTTTCTCTGCCTCAAAACCAATTTAAAGTATATTCTTTTGCACACAGAAATCTCCAAAATAGCTGAACCTTTCCATGTATTTACGTTTCATCAAAGAAAAATCCCATGGGGAAAATGAAAACAAATCTGAACTAGGGCAGTTTTCAGCTACAAAAACTGCTTAGCCCTATAGCTATTTCAGTAACTTCAGAATTCTGTAAACATATAGGGCTAAAAGCTGTCCACAGTTATGACCTAGCAGCAACCAGAGAACTCAGAATTCTGTTCTTTTCATTTTTTGAAGGTCTATAGCCAATGATTTTTGATCATGATGTTAATCAGAGTACTATTGCTTTTTAATATCTCTTTTCCCTTGCATGGTAGACTGCTACTGTCACTATGTTTGACTTCTAATTTTTTGGTTACATTGTCAGATGTCACCACATAATTTCTGATTTCTACTACACTTGGAAGTTAAAGACTTCTTGGGCTGCGAACCATTTGCTTGAGTTCCAGGTCAAGCAAATCAATTTAAGCCTCTGTGTATTCATTTTTAAGTTTTAATACAGCACCATCTACATAAAAAGGGGTTGTGTGATGCTTGTTGCTGAATAAAGATTGATAGTTTAGGTACTGGGTTTTTAAATGAATAAATGACTCAAACGCATTTCTTAAGCACCTACCATGTTCTAAGAATGTTTCTAGGGGCTGGGAATATAAATATAAGTAAATTAAGGACGTATCCTCAAGAAGTTCACATTCTAAGGAGGAAATATTAGGCAGACAGTCATAGGTGTTTTGAGTAGGGATACTAGAATGATTTGATTGCTGTTCCTACAGCAAGAGGTAATAGTAGTGGGTAAGTGAGAGATATGATGTTGAAATAAGGTACATGAGAAAATGTTTGAAGTAATTATCTGGATTTCATGTGGAGTCTGGGGAGTCTGGGGAACCTGTACAGATATAGAAGGTTAGTTGAGTTTGTATTCCTTCACTGGTCAGGAAAGTTCAGCCTCAGGACAACGTTCCAAAATTGAGTGGATCACTTCCCTGGGGAGTAGATTGCCATTTTCACATTCAGGCATTTTGCTAGGCACTGGGGATACAAATTCAGTTTAAGCAGTGTAAACAAAGCATCTCAAGGCTCATTATCTGAGTGTCTATCTATAGCTTCTGGATTTAATTTCTGTGACCAATAAAGACAAGCACTTCTTTGAGGCTGCCTATCTCTATTGGGCCAACAGATGACCTAAATCCAAGGTATATCCTTTCCACTAACTGAATACTTATTTCAGATTCCAGAAAAGCAGATCCGTCAACTTAAGAAGAATCTTCAGTTTGTGCAATTGCTTTGACGTTAGTAGAATTACTCAGGGTTAAGGACTAGTGGGTAAAAATGGAGGAAGGTCAGGGAATAATGGTTTCTCTTTTTTCTCCCAGAGTCCCAGAAACAAAGGACTACAGATTTCTATCTGTTGGGCATTTTAGAGATCATCTAGTCCAATCTCCTCATTTTACAAATGAGGAAAATGAGACCCAGAGAAGTTAATTTGCTTGCCCAAGTCAATAGAAGTAGTAAGTGGGAGACTTGGGAATTGAACTTAGATCCTCCTTTCCATTATATCACACTGCCTTGCCAAGGTGTCAAGGCATTCAAGGCATTGTTGGAATGGCTAACCATTGGATCATGGTTGGATAGAAAAAGAAAAAAAAAACTAGAATGATCAACATGGCCTTAAACCAAAAAAGGATGAGGAAGGGGGAAACCAAGTACATATATCTGCCAAGTCAAATATGGAGAGTAACTGGGATGATATAAGGAGAATAACAGAAAAGAGGATGTATAATCAATAGGAGAAAAATACTCAAAGAGAGTCAGTAATAAAACTTATAATTTTAACTATTTACACAGATGCACCAAATATGGATTATAAAGTAAACTAAAAATTCTAATTTGAGGATACAAATTTGACTTTATAGATATCAATGAGATGATAAAATGGGACTTAAAATTAGAAAATGTTTTTGAAATATTTTACATCATTCAATAAGCATTTTTCTGGCATGTAAGCTTTGTCAGACATTATGATAATTACTGGAGATATAAATACACAGAGAAAATCAATTGTCTTTTATCTGTTTTGTACTCTTAGTGCTTAGCATAGTGTCTGGCACATAGTAGACAATAAATGCAGTGAAATGAGTACTGTATTTGGAGTCAGAGAACCTAGGTTCAAAACTTGATGTGCTACTTACCATCAGAGTGAACTGGAGCAATTTACTTAAGCTATCAATTATTACTCATATTAATGAGGTCAAATATGCTTTCTCAAATTAGGCCTCTATTTTACTTTTTT
This sequence comes from Antechinus flavipes, assembly GCF_016432865.1. Lineage (NCBI taxonomy): Eukaryota > Metazoa > Chordata > Mammalia > Dasyuromorphia > Dasyuridae > Antechinus > Antechinus flavipes. Next base: position 175,085,291 of record NC_067399.1, on the reverse strand, counting down.
TGTGTACTTGAATACAAAATTATCTTAGAACATTAGTTTTATTGCTAGTTTCCTTCTTTGAGTTTATTCATTCCAGCTCTAGAGATATGATCTCATATTAGAATAGTAATATTGAATGTTTAAATTTGCTTATATGAAAAAAATCCAGGTACCTAAAGGATGGCCTGTGGGTTAAATAAGGAAGGAAATAAGAAGGAAGGCCTGAGGGTTTGGGGTTTATAATATCCCATCATCCACAAGTGCTCTAATTGCCAACTGGTCAGATTTAATTATCTTTTAAAAGAAGGAATTTACTAAACAGGTAAAGCTAGAAAAACTAGGTGGTTTTGTTTTTGTTTTTGTTTTTTTTTTCCTAACAACTCCCCCCACCAAAATGGAGCATATTATGCTTCTGTAATATAGACAGTACCTAGGAAGAGTGGTCTCAAACTTAAAGAGCTCCTGCAGCCAGAGTCTAAACATATAGCTCCATATTATTGGATAATATGTATTTTTATGTAGTTCTTATTTGGGAAAGCTTCATTCTAGCATATGAGGGTCAGCATGTTTGTATCTTTCCATACCTGCCTTGGTTCAATGTATCAAGCATTGCTGCTTTTAAAAAGATTAAAATGGCAAAGTTATCCCCAGTTACTTGAAACTGTCCTTCAATCCACAGTCAAGATCAAGTAAACATTTACTTTAGATAACAGTCTCTGATTTAAAAACAAAACAAAGTAATTTTAAATTTCAGCACATCCTGAAGGATTACTCTTCTAAAAAACCAAACCAAACTGTATTTTCTAAATTTAAAAAAAAAATTCTTTATGAACTCTATCTAAGTAGGATATTACTTTTATTTCTGTCAAAGGTGAATTCCAGATTCTTTTATTAATTAAATTAATTTTTTTTGGTTTGATCATTAACTTAATTCCTTAAGGGAGAAGCTCTTCCTAGGCTAAATAGGACTATCCCTTTAGAAACTGGTTAGAGCTTTGATAAGAATGATATAAAATTATCACAGTGAAAGACATTTCAGAATTGTTAAAGACTGATAAGGATTTCTCATTCAGGTTAGATCAAGAACTTTAGATTAAAACATTATTTTAATATTATTTGATAATATGTAGCCTAAAGAGAGAAAAGGGTGGGTCTGTTTCCCTCCTTTCCAAAAAAAAACGAAACCAAAACAAAAAACCAAGCAGAAGACAAAAGGAAATTACAATTAATAGTAGAATGGCTCATAAGACTTTCTTGAAGAGGGAAAATTAGGTGTTAGAGCTGGTTTTACCATGAATCTAAGGCCAGAAGAAGCCTTATTTCATGGAATATTTAGTCATCACACACTATTTAGTCATCACTTACTATTTGTAAGATCATTATGAAAATGATTGCTATTTGTATGCCAATATCTATTGAAGTGGACCAGAAGCAAGGAAATTCTACAATTATATTAGAAGTGTTTCTGAATTAAATAAATATATATTTTAAAAGTCTATGACTTAAATGTAAACATAGGCAGGAGAGGATTTCAAAAAGTATTTGGGGAAAGATTGTTCAGGAGTAAAAAAAAAATTACAAGAACATAGACGTTTACAGACTGTTAATAGGTCTCATATTTATATATCATAAATACTTTTTTTTCTCTAAGAGTCAGGAGGTGATCAACATGGCAAACACTAAATAACAATATAATACAGCAGAGCTATTTTATTTTGATGGAAAGGAGATGGTTTAGATAAAGATGCAAAGAACAACACTAGAATAGGAAATAATTAAGTTTGTAAGACCTCAGAAGACGATAATACAATATTAGTATAAGGAAGAACAAGTTTATAGAATATTGACGAAGGACATAGCTAATCAAAACTATTCCAACATCATGTAAGGCTAAATGTGGAAGGACCAAAAAAGAAATGAAAAATAGAGACGATATGTAATTATTTCTACAGAAAAAATTTTTTTCTCCATTACAGAGGAGCTACTGTATTTAGACTGTAACATTATAGTCTCTTATCTACTTTATGAAGAAATAAGAATGATAATAAATAAAAACAAAGGAAGAACAAATGAATGAGAATATAAACAGAGAAGGCCTATTGTAGAAACAACACAATTTTGAGGATTTTGAGGGATAACTTCTCAAAATATATCTGAAAGAAGGAAAGACACTAGAGACTTAAAAACTTATGTGACCTTACTGTTACATCAACAACAAAAAGGTGACCTAGTGAATATTACTGACCCATAGGTCTACTTTTTCTCCTTTGAAAAATGTTTATGAAAATAGATCGCATTCAGAGTGTGTCTTTGATGAAGGTAAGAGAAGAGTTAGACAAGAAAATTATATTCAGCAGCAGGCCTCATCTTTATAGTTGTATGGCTCTTCAAAAGGCATAAAGAACTCAGAGTCTACTAATGCCTACTTTGTTGACTATTAAAAATTCATTTGGTGGAACAAAATACCATAACAAAAGCATCTTCATAAGAAGGTGCTTTATATGCAAATATCTTTTTCATGCAAAATTTTAGGAAAGATATAAAGCATAACTTTGACCAATTACACTGTAATTATTAATATTAATATCAAGCAAGATCTAAGATATTTTCACCAAAGATGTTTGCTGAATTATGATCAGCACAAGTTTTGAAAGTTGGATTTCTTGGAGCTAGATTTGTATGCTATCCTTTAACACAACCAACATCCCAAGCATTCATTGAAAATACCCTGTTCTTCATGCAGAATTTTCTTCTCAGATGTTATCTTCCATTCTAAAAACACTAGAGATTCTCCAAGGTCTTATTTCTCTAGATCTAAAACTGCACTAGCAGCCTCACTGTTTCTTCTGTACTCCACAGTCCTATTCTCTTATCCATAATGAACAAATTAACATGGGGTTCAGTTCCTGAACCTCAGATTATTGCACACAATACTCAACCAATACTTTAAATAGGATCGAGTTAGTTCCAATCAATGCCACAATACTGAGGTTGTTTCCTGGACTACACATACCAGTATCACAGATTCCTCCTCCTTGACTATGACTTTCATGGAGAACTCCAAATATACTAGATCTAGTCTAATGGCTAGCATTTGTATAGCTCTTTAAAATTTGCATGTTTTCCACTATTTGATTCTCATAGCAACCTAGGAGTTAGAGGAAATTATAGTCAAAAGTAAATCTAGATAGAAAGAATCCACAAAAATTCAGAGGACTTAAAGGTTAATTATTAATATGGGATAGCTGAGATTCAACTTCACAGAAGTTTCCTAATGCAAAATCAAGATGACTTCAGGTTCTTGGTAATAAAGTGTCGGACATTTTTGCAAAACATTTTACATATATACATATATATATATATACCTACTTTGTCCATAAGTATGGGAAAATAGCTTCTTTTTTTTTTTTAATGCCATAACTGTTGCAATACAGGAGCCACCTGCCAGTAGCTGTATCTAACTCAGACCTATAGAATGCATTTCTTCATGTGAGAGGATGATGATGATGATGATGATGATGATGATACAAAGAGACTGAGAGGCAGTTGCTGTTCTCTGACCTCTTCACTGAGAGGAGTTGCATTGTCTGACCTTCCTCCTCTTCCCTCTTGCCTCCAATTTATTTCATTCCCAATCCACAAGGAACATCTATGAAGGCTGCTTTGAAATGCCTTCATGTTTATTATTCATAGCTATGGAGGTTTTCAGAGAATTGATCTGTCTGCCTCTTCACCTAAGCATGATCCTTAACAATAATTAACATGGTCTGATTCTCTGGTGCTGATTTTCCTGCCTTTCGGAGAGGGGAAATTGTTTTTTCTAATGATCTGGCTTCTAACAACCCTAGTTCAAGCTACTTTGGTGAGCCCTAGATGATCTTATGTAGGATTTGGTAGCCTATATCAAAGTGGGTTATTTTGAAGCATGAATTCATTTTCATCAGCTCCTGATTTGTTGTCCCCAAGTTTAGCTTCTACTGAGCAACCAGCTCAATGCTAAGTAGCTAGATAAGAGAGTATTGTGTTTCTCCTTCCATCTAGCCACAAAGTCATCAGTTTTTCTACAAGCCTCCTGATTTCTTGAGTCAACTTCATGCAAGTTATGTCTCTTTTAAAAAAATTTTTATTTTCAAAACATATACACAGATAATTTTTCAACAGTGATCCTTGCATAGCCTTATTTCAGATTTCTCCTTCCTTTTCCTTATTCCCTCTCCTAGATGACAAGCAATCTAATATATGTTATACCTGTTAAAATATGTGTTAAATCCAATATGTGTAAACACATTTATACAATTCTCTTGTTGCACAAGAAAAATCAGATCAAAAAGGAAAGAAAATGAGTAAGAAAACAAAATACAAGAGAACAACATCAAAAAAAGTGCGAATTATGTTGTGATCCACATTCAGTTCCCACAGTCCTCTCTCTTGGTGGAGATGGCTCTCTTCATCACAAGATCATTGGAACTGGCATCAGTCATCTCATTGTTGGAAAAAGTCACATTCATCAGAACTGATTTTCATATAATATTGATGTTGCCATGTACAATGATCTCTTAGTTCTGCTCATTTCACTTTGCATCAGTTCATGTAAGTCTCTCCAGGTCCCCCTGAAATCATCCTCCTGATTGTTTCTTATAAAACAATAATATTCCATAATACATATATACCATAATTTATTCAGCCATTCTCCAATTGATGAGCATTCACTCAGTTTCCAGTTTCTTGCTACTATAAAAGGGCTGCCACAAACATTTTTGCATATGTGAGTCCCTTTCCCTCCTTTAAGATCTTTTTGGGATACAAGCCCAGTAGACACACTTCTGGATCAAAGGGTATGCACAGTTTGATAACTTTTTGAGCATAGTTCCAAGGTTATATCTTCTAAAGCCATAGCAGTCTTGTTCACTACTTTCTGAAGTAGTCTTTCCAACTTTAGGACAAAGCAATAGAATTTCTTTCTCTCAGGACACACACTTTTAAGTGTCCATTTCATTCAACACCCTAAGATGACTCTCTAGTTAGGGAAATATAACTTTAGGGAGTCACATTTCAAGGTGCATATGATATCAAAATTAGCAACCCTAAGACTCTAGCATTTACCCATATGATTCTTTGTCCTCATCCCCTGCATCCCATATATTCTATCTATGGCAGATACTGACGAGGGATTAAAAGCCTAATCTCTTAAAATCATAATGCCTTCCCTACCCACCTTGAAAAAAAAGCATAACTGTCTATAGTGGTATCCTTGTTATATACTAATTGGCCAACAAACTTGATATGTACTAGTTTGAACCCCTGTGCTGAGATCCTACTTCCATCAACACTGTATGGTTTGTTGAAAGGAAGGAAGCACTTACTCTTAAAAGTCTCCTTAGTCAATAGTCTTCTTCTCTTTCTCTTTAAGTGTTTTAGGTCATCTAACAACTGGTTAGAAATAGAGAGATTAGGGATTAATCACCAAACATACCTACTTTATACTTATCTCTTTGGGAATCTGACAAGGCATCAAGTTTTTAAGTAGTTTAAGCAAGACTTTAGCTAGATTGTCTCCCTTTTAAAGTATCCTACCCAAAGCCTTCAAGTATCTTTTAAAAATATCCTAGCTAGGACTTTACACCTCTTCAGGATTTGCACAGCACTGCATAAATTCTATTCAGAAGACTCTTTATTATTGTCCATTGTTACCCAAAGCTAATAATCTTTAGTAAGGAGTATGATGGATAGAGTATTATACTTGAATTCCTGGAATATGGACTCAAATTCTAGTTCTGCTGCTTATTCTGTGACCTTGGGTAAATTGCTTCATTTGTTACATAGGGGGATTGGACTAAATAACCTTTTAGATACCCTTAGCTCTAACTCAATGAGGACGAGGGCTTACATAGCCCTTTTCAGGATTGCTCATCTGCCTTAGTGTCTACCTGGCATTCAACTATCCAAGAAGGTATAGTATGTGCAGTAGCCATACTCCAGTAAAACCTTCTTGGCAGATAGGCTAAACCAGGGCCCCAAATCAATAGGTGAGTTATGGGGGTGTCTACTCCAAACAGGTGAAGACTTCCTGAATGGAATGAACAAATGTGATCAAGTTGTCCCAGAGGCCATGAAGGTAACAAAAACAGGCACTATGGAGCAGTTAGAGCATGGTTATACATCTAAGATGCCCAAGCTCATCTGCTACATCTTGGGCCATCACCAGTCTTCTTGAATTTTGTCTTGCTATTGGATTTTTGATAATTCTGGAAGTCAAAGTGAGACTGACAACTTTGTGGAGCTCTGCCTTACTGAAATCCATTTCAGGCAGGAGTCAAGACATCACCCTGTGATTTCATTGACCCTCTTCAAAAAATGAAGGATAAACAACTAGGAACTCATACAAGTTTACACCTAACACTGTATACTAATTCTTCCTTAATTGAGCAGCTATATTGCTAACTCAATGCCAACCCAAAATCAAGTAAAAATCTTTAATCTCAATATTTCTTAGTGGCTAGAAGCATTTATGCCAAGAATATGCTAACAGTACAGTATACCTAGCAGGGTACTGCAAGTGAAAAAACTGTCACTAAGGCATTACTGGTTCAGATAGATAATTAGAGCTTTGCTAGTGCCATTCAGCTTAACCCCACCTCCTCCCTAAAGATCATCCTGGATTAGCTCTCCTTTCCCCACTGGGGAAACACACACACACACACACACACACACAACATACTGTGTCATTTGAGGACAAACCAAATGTGTTTGGTTTTGGAAACATTAGTAATGATACCTCTGTATGGCTCATTTCCCCACCCAGGGTTTCCCTTAGGATTATCAGATATTGGTTTGTGTTTACCTCACCCAGGGTTTCTAGTGGAAACCCCTGAATTCAGACCATTTCTATAATATCTGAGTCAATGGACCTGCTAGCAACCAAGGCAACCAATACAAATTTTCAATATAAATATATTAATAACAGAAGCAGATGAGAACAGAAATGGGACTCAGACCCAAGTCCAGCAGCAAGAAACAAACACAAAATCAATAAGGGCATTTTTGTAATACAGGTAAAATCAGTTTCTTTGATACATTGTGATTGCCAGCCTTTGCCCTTCTATGGACCCTACTGTTTTTCCATAATTTCCACAGAACATTCCTTAAGCTAGACACTTGACTTAATCTAAGGATGTTTTTATTTGTTCATATCTTTCAGCTCCTGAAGTTACTGGATTTGTTTAGGAATCCTGTATCATTTGTCACGGAAAGAGCTATATAGCCACTTTTCTCCCACAAATTTTTTTCTTCTTTTTTCTTAAAATTCTTTTACTCTCTAAGCATGCTGCTTGGTATTTGATGCCTTGAATCTGTAGGATTCCGGTCATTATTATTTTTTCTTATCTTTTCTATATCTGCTGCAACTATATTTTTGCAACAATGAAATCATACTTAAATACATACGCATATGTTTATAATACAACTATATATATACGCAAATATAAATAAATATATATGTATATGTATGAAAAGAGACAAAGAGAGAGAAGCAGAAAAACAGAGAGACAGAGACAAAGAAACAGAAAGAGATTAAAGATTTTTGCATGATTTTGTGTTGGGCTTGAATAGCCATTATGGGCTGCTCATTTAAGTGATAATTAGTATACAGTATTAGATATAAACTTACTAGAATTGTATACAGATAGATAATATATATCAGTGAATATATATATACATATACATCCACACATATGCATATACATACTCTCTCTCTCTCTTTCTCTCTCTCTCATTCTCATCTCTTTTCTGGAGAACTTTGCCCCTCCTTTCTGAGATTACCTTCCATTTACATTATATATATTTTGAATACATATAATTATTTATGTTGTTTCCTTCATTAGAATGAGAATTCTAAGAGCAAGATCCACGTTCTTTAGTTTCTTCTTATTCTCCAGTGCTTAGGATTGTGTCTTAAAATTATTAAACACTTAATAAATTTTTGTTGACTTGATTTGACTTGCTTATCAGATGATAATATGTATAGAATTCTTCTGATCATATGAACTTACATAAATAATGGTAGATATTGAGATTGTGCACCAGAAAGTACTACTGAATCTATCTGAAGTACACTGAATGAGAAAGTTTCAGTCACTGGAAGAGGAGACCATTGAATATTATTTAAATTAAATTTTATTTGTTTAAATTGATGAAAATAAATTTTCTTTCAAAGTTCTCCACATCCTCCCTGCCAACATTGAGAAAGAAAAAAAAAGTCACTCCTTCAAATCATAGTTGGATATTACATTTTTCAGAGTTTCTAAGTTTTTCAAAGTTGTTTGTCTTTACAATATTATTGTTGGTGTATGATTTTTTTTTTAAGTTTTGATCACTAAATTGTGAATCAGATTATCCAAGTTTTTTTTTTTTACTTTTCTCTAAAATTTTCTCTATAATTTCTTACAGCATAACAGTGTTGCCTCACATAAGTTTTTCATCCATTTACCAATTTATGGTTATTCCCCCTCAGTTTCTAATTCTTTGCAATAGCAAAAAAGAGCTGTTTTAAATATTTTTGTATGTATAGGTCCTAGTCTTTTTTTATATTTTGGGGGGGGGTGGAGAAGGGATACAGACTTAATAGTTAACAATTTAACAACTTTTGGGGCTTGGTACTAAATTGACTTCCAAAAGGGTTGAAGCAGTCCACAGTGTCACCAATGGAGCATTAATATAACAGTTTCCCTTACCACTTATCCAATATTTTCCATTTCCCTTTTTTGGGTCAACTTTTGCTAATCTAAGGAGTATAAAGTAAAATCTCAGATTTCCTTTTATTTGCATTTCTCTAATTTTTAGTGAATTAGAACATTTTTATATTGTTATTGATAAATTTTCCTCTGAAAACTGCCTATTTATATCTTTTGAGTATTTCTCAATTGGGGAAGGAAGACCACTGAATATTAAGGAGAAAATTAAAGTAAAAAGTTTTTATTATTAGAATTAAACAGAAGGATTCATCCTAACAGATGAAAGATTTAATTCCATTTGAAGAAGTCAGGAAAATTACAAAATTTATGCAAGTTGGAACTTGAAAAAACATCCTCTACAATGTTGTTTCCATTATTTCTGAAACCAAATTCCAATCCTTCCTTCTTTCTGATTACTGGGTACCTTCTGAGTCTTTAGTAAGGTGACCTCATTCTTACCATTAACTAGTGAGGTAGGATTTTTCCAAACTCTAATCCTTTTTTTATTAACAAATAAATTGATATAGCTAAACCCTAACATATTGAAAATGATTTATGTTTTATAAATAGCCGTTTCTAATCTATTGATTTGATGTTGGGTGACATCAGTTGGTCTCCTTAGGAAAATACAATTTGAGAAAGTGTTCACTGCAGCCAGTCCTAGGATCTACAGAAACTCTAAGAAATAAACATTGCAAGCTAAATTGTTGCTTTTTATTTCTATTTTTTTTCCAGCCTGGATGAGAATCAAAATTGGAATAGAGGCCACCTCACTCTTTTCCTATGTGTCATCTTCAAAAATGATGATCAAACATTATGTTTCCTATCCTAAGTCCTATATAATTCTTGGAACCGACACAGTTTTTCTATTAATGACTATATAATGAAGGTGAAAGCAGATATTACCACACAAAGTGATTGATTTTGGCAAGAAGATATTGCTAAGGCCATTGACAGTAATCACCCAGTTACAGCAACATTCTAATTCAGCATCTTGGAAGGCATCAAAAAAAAAAAAAAAAAAAAAAAACCCTCAGGTTACTGGACGTAAATGTATGTGACTGGACTAAAAAACTTGGGTAACTCCATGTCTGGCTCATAGGGTGTTAGCATATTAGTCAACCCATGAAAGCTCATGTTAATTTATATAGAATTGAATAATTACCTTAAAGGTGGAGTGGGGCTAAATTATTTTGATAGGCATATCCTCTGTCCTCAGGAGCTAGATCACGAACTCAGAGAAACACCTAGCATCCCCAATACCCAGACCAGTAAGCTTAAAGAGAAACTTGGCTGAGCCATAAGGATGTGACTAATTAGAAAAGATGAACTGGTTTAAAAAAAAAAAAAAAACAAAACAGAACCGCCTTCCATTCTTTGCATACTTGTCTCTTTTCCACCACCTGAGTTGGTGGCAAAGTACTTATACACACACAGGGACTTTTAAAAATTGACAGAGGTGTGGAGCATGGGGAATTTGGCTATCTAGATTACCACTAGATTCAATGGATTAGAAGATAAGTTGGATATTTCCAAAGGAGAAAGGTGAATTTTACCCATTGCCTGTGCCCAATTTCTGTATTAGACTGTAATCTATGACTAGGGCAAATACCACATGGCATGCTGTCCAATTCTGAGATGATAATCAGTTAAGAGATTTTGATTAGTAATTTATAAAATTCATTAGCAAAATACTAAAGGTAATTGTTGACCAACCCTTCAGTAAGTGCAGCTGGGGTGACCTGCCCATGGACTTGTATTACAAGTATAACAAGATGTGACTGTCACATTCATTAATATCCCGTTTGTAAGAGAAAGCTGGCAGATCTAGAAAAGAGAAGGGATAAGTAGTGTGAAACAATGAGAAAAAAAATTATGAAAAGACAATTAGAATTCCTCCTCCTCCTCATTCTTCTTCCTTTTTCTCCTCTTTTCTTCTCTCTTGAGAATGTCTGGAATTGTATTATGTAATTTCGGAAAACAGCAATTCTGAAATATCTTAAAAAGTTTATTTTACTTTCTTTTACTTTGGATTCCAGAACTGGAAAAAGAATGGAAAAATCTGCCCAGCTAGTAAGGTGAGAAGGACTGGAGAAGTCTCTAGCATTCCGGATGTTGGTTGGACTCAAACCTTCTTTCCCTGTAGCTAGTAGGGTGGGGAAACAGAGGGAACAGCCCCACCCACCAGCAACCACCCCTAATGACTGGCACGAGCCTGCCAGAGACTGGAAGGAACTCTCTTCTCCAGCAGCTACCGCCCTGGCCCCCAGCAGCTTTAGGGAATGAGAAGTAGTTCCACCTTTTCCCCATTAACCACCTAGCAAAAAAAGTATTTTGTTCTTTTAACATCCTTCCATCATTTTCCCATTCAAAGGTGTTATTCCTTTTCTTCTCTTCCTAATGCTTCTTAGTAACCTTTATCCAACTCGTTTTTTCTGTTCTGATCATTTAGCTCGCCATATTTGGGCTTTTTTTGAGGAGGGAGGAGAGAAAAGAGGAAGACTGTATTATTTTTATTCTTTAGATTCCTATTAAGTTAAAAAAAAATCTGTTTTAAACCCAGAAACTATCTCTATAGACAAAAAAGAAAGAAAAGAAAAAATAATAATAAAAAAGAAAGGAGAGACAAAGTAGGGGTATGTTGGGAAGGGGGTGAGTTTGACAATTCTGAGATTGTGAATATTATCCTTTCTGTGTATTTGTTTGCTACTGTACAATTAACTAATTAAACACCTTGTGCATTTCTTCTCTGTAAATTAAACACAAAGAGACAGAGACAGAGACAGACAGAGGAACAGAGATAAAGAGAGAGAATCCTAATACTCTCTAAAGAACTATTCTTTAGATCACCCAAGAGTTGAGCTATTGAATAACATTACGTTTTGGCTTCATGTTGAATGATCAAGCACAGGACAATTGAGATCCTGGGTATTTGCCACTCTAGAGATGGTGTTAGGAGGGTTAATTATTTGGTATTTTAAAAGTACTTTGGGATTCCTGAAGGAAAAGTATAAACAAGGATAGTATCACCATGGGGGTTGTGTGCTGTTGTTAGGATCAATTTAAAAGCTGGGAGGGGTGGGTGGGTGATGGGTTGTGCTTTTCTTAGCATTGACATTTCAGAGGAAGATTTTAAACAGATGCCCATCTTTTACTTTTAAGTCATATTCTTCCTCCTTCAGAGCCCTGCTTCCCCTCAAACCCTGCCCCACCCCCATCTTCTTAAATCCTTAAGAAGAGGCAGAGAGCCCTACTATACTTTGAAAGGGCATCCATCCCCACAGAGATTTGGTAGTCTTCTTACTATTAATGATGAAACTTTACTTTTGAATAAGTCAGTGGGCCTCCTCCCTTCCCCTCCTGCCAGTTTCCAAGGTAGCATAACCTCTTCCCCCCTCCTCCCAGCAGCATACTTTTTTTTTTTTTTTTTTTTTTTAAAGCAACTCTGTCCCACTTCACATTTCCAGGTTTCTGACTAAGGCCATGAACACAAATTCAGCACAGAAGTGCCGAGCTTTTTTGGAAATGGCAAAATGAGAGAGGGGATTTTCCATATTCACATTTTTCCACAGAAATGTATTCATAAGCTTTAAACTTGTCCCAGCTATGTTAATGTATGTGGTTGGCTTCTTTGCCAATTTTCATTGTGAATAAGATGCTCAATAAAAGGACTCTTGTCTCTCCCCTCCCTCCTCCCTCCCATAATTTAAAGTTCATAAGCCCATTTTGTAAGTGAATCAGGTCTTAGGAGAAAATCAGAAAAGATCTTGTTCTTTCAGCTGCTTAGAGTATTTGCTTTAAACCTCTGATAGGGATGTGGGGGCCTATGACTAACGTGAAAGAAGTAAACAGATGACTTTATGTGTATGTGTATATATGTATGTATGTATGTATAATGTCTTTTACAAGGTGGTTCAGTTCATTTCTAACCTTGGTTTTGGCGTCATCTGAACAAACCAGGGAAATCCCCCTTGCCTCCCTTTTCCAGTGCAGGAAGGACTATTTTTCTAAAATAGACATTTTAGCTCAGGCTCTACAGACATTGCCCTTCAGTCCACAGTGGGCACCAACCCCAGACATAGACAGCACATTAATTGAGCCTCTGCAGGTATTTTTACCAGGTGACTATGAAATGATCATCATAAATGCTGTAGCTATTATGAACCATGTACTTGCATGTCCTGACATGTCTCTGGTGCAAAGTTTCAGAGCATTTTTTGTTCACGAATTGCCTGCCTATATTCATTCCTGAGCCCTTATCATACCTTACTTCCCAGGACCAGCGTCTTTGATTGATTTAGTAGCATCTTTTGGCTGGAAGCTCTGAAAACCCAAAGCCATGGAAAAGGCAGTCAGTTTTGGAAAAATAGCCAGATCTACTTACTTACTTATTTGGGACCTCCCATCATCCCCAAGGAGTTTAACTGATCTATTGATACCTGTTAATAGGACTATTGAAGGAAATATATTAATATAAATCATTTAACAAAGTAGTACCTTCTCCCTTCCTACCCCACCCCACTTCCTGTTCTGCCTCAAGTAGTCTAGCTTGACTAAACCTTCTTTGGTTGTGTGATTTGGGTTTTCTCACAAGTTCTATAGCAACAAGCAAGTCACTTTCCCCCAATAAATCAGCATTATCTGATATTCTTGTTCTCACATTACTAACCCATGCTGATGAGTAACTCTTCAATAAATGCCTAGATAGCACAGTGAAGGAAATGACTTGAGGGGCCTGAGAATGAGATATTACCCTCCAGACACCCCAAGCCTCTGCTTTACATAAGACCCAGAACATGACTGGCTCACAGCAAGTATTAAATTACTAGCAGAAGAGGTAGTCAGTAGTCAGTCTGACACATTCCAATAAGGTCCCTTTAGCACAGCACAATACAATGCCAGGCCCCAAAGTCGGGTCTTTTGCCTGTTTGCCAAGTTTGATCATGAAGATGAAATAGAAAAGAAGCATTATCTCTGGCAATGGGTAAAAAAAGAAAGGTCACCTGGCTGGTGAAGGCACTTAGTTAATGACTCTCCACCTTTCCCAAATCCTGGCTGGGTCAGGGTGGGGCCTGACATGAATATTTAGGATTATCACATTAGGTCTCTAGTGAAATATCCAAGAGTTCATAATTCTTAGGTTTAGGAAAGCCTTTGCTTCTTATCTTAATTCCTTATCAGTGAAATTTTTAGAATTATAAAACATAGATGATAAGATCAAAGTTTTGGTGCAGCGAGGTGTGTGGGACAGGTGCTAGACCCCCTTACCCAGAGACATCTTCAGATACAAAGAGAAAGAATTTTCAGTCCTCCCAAGGAAAAGCCCACGCACACTGGGAGGCATCTCAGCTCCCAACATGTGCTTGATCTGGCAAACCAGAAATAGCAAAATAAATAGCAAAAGATCCAAGTTTTTTCATTGGATGGACTAAAAAGGAAGTAACCATTATTGACCAATGGTCACCAATGTTGTCTGCTTCCTGTGGTCATATCACTTCCTATTACTTCCTGAAGCTTAGAGCTAAGGTCTGACCTTTCTTGTCCTAGAGACCTTTGGGAATAGGGATCATGTGACTTCCTGCAACTTGGGCCTATCGTCTGATCTACTCCATCTCATAGACATTTTTTTTTTTTTTTTTTTTTTTGAGAAAACTTCACCTGGTCTCATTTGAAGGCACAATGGATGAAGCACTGAGTCTGGAGTCAGGAATACCTGAGATCAAATTTGGCTTCAATCAATTACCGGCTATGGGATCGGGGCAAGTCACTCAACGGTTTCCTTCCTCAATTTCCTCAATTGTAAAATGAGTATAATAACAACTTTTACCTCTCAGAAATGTGGGGATTGGATGACAAAATAGTGGCAATTTGCTTAACAGTACCTAGCACTGAGTAGACATCATAGAAACACTTATTACCTTCCCTTTCCCACGTTCTCTCCACCTGAGAGATGATTGAGTCTAGCTCTTTCCTAAGGCTCCGTGAGATAGAATGATATGTCAGAGATCACAAAGATAGTAAAGTGTTAAAGCCAGGACAGGAATCTATGTCTTTTGATTTGAAATTCATTGTTTTGCCTGTGGACAAAGGAAAAAACTTAGACTAGCAGCTTTTTCAAAGTAGATCCACAGGGTCATTGATTGTTCTATCAAGAGCTTTTCTGGTCTAACCCCTTAATTTTACAAAGGAAATTTGGATCTAAGATTTAATAATCTGAGTTCAAATATCTAGTTAAGTGGCAGAACAAGGTTTATAACTCATTCCCAATGCAAGACTTTTACTACACCACATTTTCTTCCCTATTAATTCATGATCCTTGCTTCTTGGGACTAGATAGTTATGTAGCAGAAAGAGCAATACAATGAGTCAAAAGACTAGGGTGAAAATTAAGGTTTTCTTATTCATTAGCTAAAATGTCAGATGTTACTACCATTATTACAAATGCACTCTCCCCATTTTAGAAGTGAAAAAATGGAAGCCAGCCAGAATGATTCAGTGACTTGATCAGAGTAGACTTTACATAGCAATTATTTAATTAAATTCAACAACCAATCCACCAGTATTTATAGAATCCCTACCATGTGCCAAGCACAATGTTAAGCACTTCAGTTACAAATAACAAAAGTTAGTCACTGTTCTTAAAGAACTTACAGGTCTAGATACTCACAGCAATCTGTTAAGAAAATCTATATTTTCCTGATTTTAATTTTTGTATGCATTCTTCCTTTTACTTCCTACCTTGATAAGTTATTGTAATACCAAGGTATTATACCAATCACATCAAGAATTTTAATATCCATAGAATACTGTAAAAAATGTGATGTCTTTTCTACCAAACACAGGAATTGTTTCAACTTTTTGGACTTTAATTTCTTCCTCAGTAAAGTGAGGAAGTAGGCCTAGAATAGGTATTTCCAAAGTCCCTTCCAATTTCAAATGAATTCTAAGACACTATGACTAGG
Organism: Antechinus flavipes; assembly: GCF_016432865.1. NCBI lineage: Eukaryota > Metazoa > Chordata > Mammalia > Dasyuromorphia > Dasyuridae > Antechinus > Antechinus flavipes. The sequence goes on along the minus strand of NC_067399.1, from coordinate 175,069,621 downwards.
GTTTGTGTTGTCTCACCCACCTGCTTATGCCTTAACTACCTGTTTCTTGTCAGGAGTCTGATTAATCTTCCCTTGATTCAATTACATTAAACAATTTATTAATCAATGAACATTTATTAATATATCAGTGAGCATATATTTAGCACTTTCTATATGCTTTATAAAGAAAAAACAAAAATAATTCCTTTCATCATGGAGTGTACATTTCATTATGGAAAACAACATATGCATAAATTAACATACACAGAAAATATATGATGTTATTAGAAGGTAATCTTCTTCTAATAGAGGAAAATATTGGAAGCTTAGGAAAAGGAGCAAGTTAAGTATACCTATCATATTGAAAAGCAACTGCCCTCAGAGATAGAAAGACCTAAACTGAAGTCCAGGCTCTGAAATATATAGATTGTGTGACCTTGGACAATCAACAATCTCAGACATCTCTTTAACATAATAAATTGCAGAACAAGAGCTAGACAATTACTCATCTAGCATTGCCTAAACCTATTAAATCACAGGTTAATTAAAAATAGCTTCAAATACAGAGAAAAAAAATTGAAAATAGTGCCTGCCCTTAGAAGCTTATATTCTATCTGGAGAGACAACATGGACGTATATAAATATAAAGAAAATAAGTTTAAGATAATTTGGAATAAGGTTCTCACAAGTGGTCAAAGGGTTTCAAGAGAGATTTTAGTAGAAGGTGGCTATTGAGTTCAGTTTTCAAGGAAAGTTTTCAGAACAAAGGATTTTAAGAGGGAGAAGGAAGTGTATTGAAAGCCATTACAAAGGCAAAGAAAAGGGAAATGAAACTACTATTTTCAAGGTTTCACCATGCTAGATATTAATTAAAAAGTAGTCTCAGGAAGTATAATTTGGAAGGAGGCTATTTAGTTCAATTCATTCATGAGCAAACCTCTCTTCTTCTACAAAATATCAAGCAGGTGAAGATATTAAGATGTCCAAAATGTAGTTGGTGATATGGTACTATAGCTCAGAAAAAGGATAGGGCTGAAAGGGTATAGATTTGGGAATCATCTGCAGAGTTGCTAATTGAACCCATGCGAGCTAGATTACCAATTTACATTTAGAAAATGTACATTTAGGAAAGGGAAGAGAGCTTAGAACAGATCTTGGAGGTTGGGAGGTTTGTATTAGGAGGCATGAGCTAGATGAAGATCCAGTAAGGAGACTGAGAAGGGGAGTCAGGTAGTTAGGAGAAGAACCAAGATGGAGTAATGTCACACACAAAAATTAGAAGAGAAGATCAAAAAGAAAAGGATGAATGATGGTATCAAAAGCTATAAAGACTTTAAGAATGGTGAGGATCAGGAAAAGGCTGTTAGATTTGCCAATTAAGAGACAGACCATGAGTAACTTCAGAGATAATGATTTAATTGAATGATGAGGCCAGAAGCCTTTCTGCAGAGAATAAGAGAGGGAGAAGAAAGAAAGTAGAAGTACTGATTGTAGATGGCTTTTTTAAGGAAGAAAAAAATCAGACAGACATCTGTCTCTGTGTCTCTCTTATGTATATATACTACACACACACATACACACAGACTGATACAGAGAGAGGTCTGAACTGAGCATTCCAGCAGGAAATTCCACAAACAGGTGAGTGCTAGCAGTGGTCTAAGAAACTGCCTTTATTGTGTGCGTGTGTGTGTGTGTGTGTGTGTGTGTGTGTGTGTATGAAAGTGATGAATGGAAGCAATTTCATTCCTATTCTCTCCAAACCTTTTCCACCTCCCATTGACTATGTGAAGACTGTAACTGAAAAATTGCGAGATTTGGCTTTACCTCTGGCCTCTGTAGTGATATCTCTGGAACAATAGTGACCAACTGTAATATCTACATTTGGAACTGAAATTTGGGGATGGGCTAAATACACTAATGAGAGGCAGTTTCAGGATTTGATAAAGTACTGAGCCTGAGATTCCAGAAGTAATCTATCCTTAACAAGAACTTTATGAGGACTCCATGAAGGGAGAATTGCAATTCTCAGAAGATGTAAGTTATTCCTTTGCCACATGTGCTCTATAGGAATGATCATACTCTACAGATAATTGTGTAGGGACAGTGAATCCCAGACTTTTTGAGAATTTTTTGGGGGATACAAATTATTCTTACTACACCTACTTAATAAATGCCTTTTCTTAAAAGCTAACTAACTTATTGGCCATTACTAAATGGAGACTACACTGAATGGAGCTCATTAGTGACCCATACAAGAAATCCCAGGCTTTTAAGATTACATCTACAACCCTGAGGCATAAATACTCAGCATAAATATTTCTGGACCTTAGCCTTCCAATCCTAGTGGGAGTTGCTTAAGTATCCCAGTATTAAAGGTGCTAAACTTGAATTAGATTTTTTTTTGGCTGTCATATCATGTTGCTGATTTTTTTTTCAAATCATAGAATCAGAATTTTACAGTTGGAAACAAGGGATATTGAGTTTAACTCATAAAAGAAAATAAATCTTTACAATATAATTCGAAAAAGTAGACATTCAGATACCGCTTGAAAATCTTTAATGAAAGGAACCCACCACCTCCCAAAGAAGTCTGTGACACTTGTGTATAACTCTGATAATATGAAAGATTTGTCTTGTTTTTCTTTTCAATCATATCAAGTCTAAGTTTGACTTTTTGCAGCTTTTACATATCACTCTTGGTTCTACTCTCTAGGGCTACTAATCCCACTGATTTTTCCATCCAAATAATTGCCTTCTGATGAAATACAAAGCTCAAATCATACTCTATAGCACTATATCTGGGCAAACTGATTGAGGTCCTTGGGTTTAGCCACTATGCACAGTAAATAAAAGGCCTTTCATATGTATATTTATGTATACACATACATGTGTATGCATACATATATGTATATGTATATATAATCATTTGTGCATACATATGTATATGCACATATATGTGTTTAAAATAGGCAACTAGTTGATATTATATATATATATATAGCAGTCTGGAGTTAGGAAGACTTGATTTTAAATCCAATCTCAGACATTTATTGTTCAGTCATTTTTCAGTTGTGTCTGATTCTTTATGACCCCATTTGGGCTTTTCTTGACAAAAACACAGGAGTGGTTTGCCATTTCCTTCTCCAGCTCATTTTACAGATGAGGACATTGAGGCAAACAGGGGGAAGTGACTTACCTAGGATCACATACGTAATAAGTGTCTAAGGCTGGATTTGAACTCCTGAAGATGAATCTTCCTGATTCCTATCCATGAGGCTACTTAGGTTACTAGCTGTCACTTAACCTAGTAAAGTCATTTACTCTTTGTTTGCCTTAGCTACTTCATCTGTAAAATGGGAATAATAATAAAGTATCTGCGTACCAGGATTGTTATGAGAAACAAATGAGATAATAATTGTAAAGCATTTAGCACAATACCTACCACATAGTAAGCATTATATGAATGTTAGTTGTCATTATTATAATTTTATTTTTATAATAATTATCATTAATGTGCTGTATGCTAGCCAGAGGATTATAACTGAGTTAAACTCTAGTTTCTTGAAGTCAATGGCCAGGCAAAGTTCAAAGTTCTCATGCTCATTTTGAGCCAGCTTTTTAATGAGTTAAACACCTCGATTCAATTCAACAAACACTTATCAAATATTTACTATATACAAGTATTGTTCTAGGATACAAGAATAAAACCAAGAATTCCTATCATTCTACTGGGTAAGTGTGCATGTGCACACATAGACCTCCAACACAAACACACACATAGTAGGATGGTAAAAATATACATGAAACAAAAAACAAAAAAAAAAAAGGGAAGTCCACTAAAAACCCTGGGGATCCAGAAAAGTCTCATGTAAGAGATTTTACCTAATCTGGGTTTGTGAACAAAACAGGGATTCTAAATGGCAGAGCTGAAAGGGAATCCATTATTCAAATTTACTGACTTTACTCAATATTTATGGAATTATCTAGATGGTGTAGAACAGATATATGAGTAATACAAAGTATTATATATATTTTTAAAAGAGCTGCAGATATAAAAAGTGATGGTTACAGAAATTCTGCAAGACACCAATGAACTAACTAGTAGAATATAATGATCAATTGATTCCAGTGTCAGATTGAAACACAGGGAACTGCATGGCTGAGTGGATTGAAACTTGAAGTTAGAGTTTTTGAGTCATCATCATGTGTTACATATCCCTTCATTCAAATTATTTATGCCAATATGCACTTTTGCACTCAGTGTGTATGGATTTATGGATGCTTTGTTCTAATGGCCCTGTTTAGTTGGGCCCTAGATGGAGTCCTAAACTTCATGGAAATCTCTAGGCTTTTTCTCAACATAACTGGAAATCACTTGAAGAAGTAACAAGGAATTCTTGACTTCAAAAGTTCCTTAATAAAATGTAGTAAGATAAATATTTTATATCAATATAGTTCTTTTCTGTTTCATCTGAATATTGATCTGGAAGAAAATCCTAATGGAGTTCTTTCTGACATCATGGTCATAATTATTATTTTTATAACACACTTATAGGGTGTTTTGCAGTTTATAAAGCTCCTTTCTCACAATTTCCCTGGGAGGGAAGCAGATCAAGTGTTTGGAAGCTTGTTGATAGCAGGTGCAGTATTTTATTTCCCAGATGACTAGTACAGTACTCTGCATATAGGAGGTAGGATAGCTTATTAAGCATTTATTATATCTCTATTCCCATTTTATAGAGGAATAATAATAACTAATAACACCTCTATAACACATTAAAGTTTGCAACATGTTTTATATCTCATTTGAGCCTCATAATAAGCCTGTGAAGTAGGCACTCCACTCCACTAAGGTATTATTGTCCTCACTGTACAGATCAGGAATCTGAGTTTGAGAGACTAAGTGATTTAACCATGGTCACATAGATAATGAGTCATAGGTAAAATTTGGACCTAGGTTTTTTATTCCAAACAGAAGCCTAGCCAGACTTGCCCAAATTCCAAAGACTACTAAGGGAAAGAATCAGAATTTGTACCTAGGTTGACAAATCAAATGCTGATATTATTTTCTCTACACTTAGATAGTCATCTGTGACTAGGAAGATCAGTATTAAAATTTTTTCTAAATGGATGCCAATACTTATTAAGTACCTACTGTGTGCTATCTTGGTGCTAAACACTAGGGATTTAAAGGGGAAAAAAGGAGCTTGCATTTTATTTAGGGAAACAGCTTGTACATAAGTACATTAAAATACATGCACAATATAAGGTAAATATACTGGCATAGCAGAAGGGTTGGAAAAATCTTCAGGTAGATAATAATGATGACATGAGCAGATTTTTGAAAGAAAAGAGAAGTTCTAAAAGGTAGAGGTAAGGAGAGAGTACATTTTAGGCCCAAGAGATAATCCAAGGACGTTGGGACAGGTAAGATTCACTAAGAATGCCAATTTGGTTGAACTATACTGAACAGGAGGGGCAGTGATGTATAACAAGATAGAAATGTAGGTTGGAGTCATGTCACAAAGAGCTTTAAATGCCAAACAGGGCAGTTTGTATTTGATGCTATTGTCAATGAGGGGAGAGGAGAGATATGATATAAATAAGATGCTATTTGACCTGGTAGGGACAAGAAGCTCTGCTTTCAAGAAAGTGGTTTTATATAGAGATAAGTCAGTGAAATTGAAGATTTCCTTTCAAGGGAAGGGATCCTCTAATATGTTTTGCCTGGGTTTTGTCCTTCCATAGAGAGGATTGGAATGTTATTCCTGAACTAAGAATTCTGCTTGCTGGTTGGCCCACATTATTACAATCCTGTTTTCTTGGGTGTGGTATATTTGGTAGGTTTGGGGTTTATCATCAAAATGCTAATTGTGTAAACAAAATGGCAACTAGTACTGCCAAATCCCCTGTGCCTTGAATGACTGGCAGAGGGCCAAAGGGTTCTGTGGTAGCCTGCCTCTGTCAAACCTCACTTTGCAAAGCAATGGGGCAGGTGGATGGTATTAAAGATTAGGAAGGCCAGGAGAGGGCTAGTAACTCTTTAACTCTTCTGGTGGCACACCTCTGAATACAGGGGCCACACCTGCCGAACTGGCAGATCGTGCTGTGCATGACTGGACAGAGGTGCTTTGTATACTTCAAGGCACAGAATAGGTTTAGGCAGGAGTGTGGTGCAGGAGCATAGAGAACTGGGCCCCTTGAAGACTTGGAACTCTTAAACCCAGGGTGTCTATTGATTTACTGAGGACAAATAGAAACTGTGCTGCTAGGGAGTTCTCTAGGGGTGCCCCCATAGTGTTTATTCCTCCCAGCCCATGGAGGCAATAAGGAGAGTGAACTTTCAATTGCCTGGAGAATATTTAGGCTTGTACATTCATTATCTAGGCCACTGGCTTGTTCCTTTGCTTGATGCTTTCTCTGCTTTTCACCAGTCTTATTCTTAGAATCACTATCAAAGATTTGGTTGATAAAACATTGTGAGACCTTAATTCATATTGGTTAGCTTGTTTATTTTTTTACTGGATATGGTAAAAGAAAATTCATAGAAAAAGGATTAGTGATTTAGATGATTTACCTGAGGAATTCGAATACTCATGCCTTTAATCTTCTCTTACCTTGGACAAATCAAATTTGGGAGGATCCTCAGTAAGTCACATAATCTACCACCAAGTTTTTATTTTCACATACTAGAAGGATTTTTGATCTGGATTACTATTTCATCTTTACATAAGTTTCTGGTTTAGAAATTTCTTACAATGATGCAAATCAGTATCTACAATTTACAGTATTATAGACTTGCCTGGGGCACTAAAAGGTAAATAATTTATCTATGGTCACATGGTTTGAATCTAGTATTACTGAATGCAAAACCAAAGTCATCTACCTCCCACTAAAATAGGGATGAGGTATTCTTAACTCCTCCTTTTGTGGCATCCTTGGAGAAGAAGAAGAAGAAAAAGAAGAGGAAGAATTAGGAGGAAGATGAGGAGAAAGAGGAGAAGGAAGAGAAAAAAGAAAGGATGAAAAATAGAAAAGAAAAATAAAATTAAATTGATGTCTATCAATATTTTTTTCATCAGATTTTGTTCAATAGTTAGGATTGCTGACAAAAATCTATACATGTCCTACTGAAACCATAAAAGAAATCTAATAATCTAGCCAATTGTTTAGTGAACATGTACAATTTGCCCCTGGTCAGTCATTCATTGCAGAACCTGCCAGGATTTGTAACTATATCTACTCACTCACAATCTAGACATAGACAGAGAATAACGTATATGGTCAATCTCTATGACACAAGTTAGAAGGGTTTATTTCCTGCCATTGCACAAAGGCTATTTGTGAAAGTGTTGTTTCTTTTTTCACTCTAACTATCTCACTGCATGGCTGCCCTTTTGGTGTATGTGTATTGCCATACATGGACAATAGTCTGAGTAAATTCACATCTCTTATATGGTGTTGTAGATGGAATATCATTTTAATTTATTTTGTCAGGATCTGATTTCTCAGTATACTAATTGAAAAGACACAATAAGGGTGGCTTCCAACTCCTGTGATGAAGACCTGAGGCTCAAAGCAGTGTTTCTAGGATTTCTAGGCTGTTGCTTTGGCTTCAGACTGCCTTTGATCTGATTGTCAGCATGGAGTGCTTTGCTAACTCTTAAAAATGTTGCATAATCTTTTACAGATCTGCTCTTGTGTTCCATGACTTCTCCCTTGGACCTTTGATGATATTTGGAATCTGCTGAGCTGTAAAAAGAAAAATAAACCCAGAGGATGGTAAGCACATTTGAATTCAGGCTTCCAGAAGCCTGCTTATTTCTTTGCATGGCAATATAATATATGTTAAACTTAACTAGACTTCAATCAGCACTCTCCTTTCTTTCTTTTTTTTTTTTTTAAAGCTTATTATTAAAAAATAAAAAAGTCACCCAGATATAGTCTTGAAGACTATTTTTGATAAAATTATGTGACCAGTCTTGCTTCCTTTGTGCTACACAACAAGTGAGAGATGACTAAGAGAATGAAACTTAAAGAAAGCAGCATGGTTTCCTATAGTTTACTGAAGTAACAATCAGTTCTACCATCTATATATCTACTGTAGAAAACTACACCCAGGGAATTTCCTTACTTAGGATCCATGATTGCAATTCCTCACATAACTAAGGGTATATTAATCTCTCTTATACATCACTAAGTATTAAACAAAAATGACTAGTTAACCTGAAGACTCTTTTCAAACAACTTTCAACTCTTAACTTTTTCCAATGTTTATGTCCCAAAGTCCACCTTTGCAGGTATCCCAGAGCAGCTTCTCCTTGTTGACATTCCCAACTGCTTATCTCATTTCTTAAATGGGAGGGTAGTTGTCATAGAGTGATTATTCCCAAGGAAAGAATCATTCATTTCAATGGTATGTGACTGATTTCCTCCTTCTTCCTTGTAAGGAATGGACTTTGTAACAGAAAATAGTATATCCCTCTTCCAGTTTATTTCTCCCTGACCTGTGTTATCTAAATAAGGTTGTCATTATAAGGGATGTTTGGGTATGGCTTAGCAGTATTGCCATTTGCCCTGTGCCCCAGATGGTTTTATGACTGTCTGCATATACTATGTATATTTCTATGCTCTTCCTGGTCTACTAGACCTTCAATGCTATCCCTCCTTTTCTCTACCTCTTGCCCTGTCTCCCTTCAAATCTCAGCTCAAAACCTATTTTCAAGAAGTCTTTCCTGGTCATCTCTTCCCTGTCAAGAGAAAGAACACTGGGAAATGAGTATGGACCACAATATAACATTTCCACTCGTTCTGTTATTGTTTACTTGAATTTTTGTTTTTTCTTCTCAGGTTATTTTTATCTTCTTTCTAAATCCATCTTTCTTGTGCAACAAGATAATTGTATAAATATGTATACATATATTGTATTTAACATATACTTTAACATATTTAACATGAATAGGACTATCTGCCATCTAGGAGAGGGGGTGGAGAGAAGGAAGGGTAAAGTTGAAACAGAAGTTTTTGCAAGGGTCAATGTTGAAAAATTACCCATGCATATGCTTTGTATATAAAAAGCATTTTAGACAATGGCTGATATTAGAGCTGACTTTATATGTAAGGAGAATTTATTTCAATATTTTAGGAATCAGTGATTTAATTTTGAGTGGGAATGAATACACCATTTCAAATAAGGACCTCTCTACAGCTAAGTATACTTTTTAAGCATCGTTATGGCCCCCAAATCCAACCTCCATCACCAACTTGGACATGAAAATCTATGAACTTAGATTGGTGCTCTGATGACATTTATATAATCCATCACTGGACCTGTACATGAAGTCTTTCAGCTTGCTGTACCAGCCTCTGTGTTAAGTGATAACTCTGACATAACATGACTCTAAAGCACAGTAGATAAAATCTGTGTCATTGTGTGACAACTAAAACTACTTGGAAAATAATGATATTTTCATAAATTATGCATGTCATAACTATTTCATTTTTAACATTAGTTTACCCCAAAACATTTCTTAAATAAATATGTCCTTGGCATTATGAAACTACTCAAATTTGGGTGCTCATTTATAAATTTATGCCAAATTTATAAACTTAGATTGGTATTTTTTTTGTTGGCATTTGATAGCATCATTTCCAATTATATATAAAGTTTTCAACATTCACTTTTACAGAAATTTGAATTCTAAATTTTTCTCCCCCCCCATCTCTCTTCTTTCCAATAGCCAAGACAACGAGCAACAGCTAAAGGTTATCCATGTACAATTATGTTAAACATATTTACAGTTTGGTATGTGAAAGAAGAATCAGAAATAAGGGGAAAATCATGAGAAAGGAAAAACAAAAATAAAAACAGTGAAAATTGTATGTTTTGATCTGAATTCAGACCTCAATAGTTCATTCTCTGGTTGTGGATAGCATTTTTCATTATGAGTTTGATAATTGTCTTGGATCATTGTATTATTGACAAGAGCTAAGTCTTTCATAAATAGTCATTGTGTAATATTACTGTTACTCTGTACAATGTCCTAATTCTGCTCACTTTACTTAGCACCAGTTTATATGAGTTTTTTCAAGTTTTTCTGAAATCTGCCTGCTCAACATTTTTTATAGTACAATAGCATTCTATTACATTCATATGCCACAAGTTGTTCAACCATTCCCCAATTGATGTACATCCCCTCCAAAAAATTTCTAATTCTTCATCACAACAAAAAGAATAGTTAAAAATATTTTTGTACATATGGATCCTTTCCCTTATTTTATGGTTTCTTTGGGACACAAGCTTAGTAGTGGTATTACCACATCAAAGAATATGCAGAGATTTTGTAGCCCTTTGGGCATAATTCCAAATTGCTCTCAAGAATGGATGGATCAGTTCACAACTCCATCAACAATGTATTAGTGTTCCAATTTTCCCACATCTTCTAACATTTATCATTATCTTTTTCTGTCATCTTAGCCAATCTGATAGTGGTGAGATGATACCTTGGGATTGTTTTTAACTTGCATTTCTCTAATCAAAGTGATGTAAAACTTTTTTTTTTAATGAGTATAGGTAGCTTTAATTTCATCTGAAAATGGCATGTTCATATGCTTTGATCATTTATCAATTGAGGAATTACTTGTAGTCTCATAAATTTGACTAAATTATCTATATATTTGAGAAATGAGACCTTTATCAAAAACACTGACTACAAAATTATTTCTAATCCTTTTGCTTTCCTTCTAACCTTGATTACATTGGCTTTGTTTCTGCAAAACAAAACAAAACAAAACAAAACAAAATCCTTTAATTTCAAGTAATCAAGATTATGCATTTTTCTTTTCATAGTATTCTCAATCTCTTGTTTAGTCATAAATTCTTCTTTTCTCCATAGATCTGATAGGTAAACTATTACTTGCTCTCCTAACTTGCTTATGGTATTACCCTTTATGTCTAAATCATATACCCAGTTTTATTTTATCTTGGTGAATTAGGTGAGATGTTGGTTTATGCTTTATTTCTGTTATACTGTTGTTCAGTTTTCCCAGTACTATTTTGTCACCATGGTAAGTCCTTATCCCAGAAGCTAGTCTTTAGATTTATCAAACAGTGGATTACAATAATTATTTGCTTCTGTGTCTTATATAACTTAATGTTTTCCACTGATCTACCACTAGTTTTGACAATTGTCACTTTGTAATATAGTTTTAGATTTGATATGGCTAGGCCAACTTCATTTGTGTTTTCCCCCATTTAGTATCCTTGATATTCTTGACCTTTAGCTCTTCCAGATAAAGTTTATTATTTTTTTTCTAGCTCTATAAAATAATTTTTGTAGTTTAATTGGTGTGACACTGAATAAATAAATTAATTTATGTAGAATTGTCTTTTTTTCCCCTGAGGCAATTGGGGTTAAGTGACTTGCCCAGGGTCACCTAGCTAGAAAGTGTTAAATGTATGAGGCCAGGTTTGAAGTCCTCTGACTTCAGGGGTGGTGTTCTATCCACTACACCAACTAGCCACCCTAGATCCAATATTATTTGTATAAAGTGTTTTGTATTTGTGTTCATAGAGTTTGTCTTGTCAAGTAGATTTCCAAATATATATATATATTTTATCTACAGTTATTTTAAGTGGAATTTCTCTTTCTATGTCTTCCTGCTGGTCTTTGTTGGCAATATGTGAAAATTCTGATGATTTATGTGGATTTATTTTATATCCTAAAACTTTACTAAAGTTATTAATTATTTAAATAGTTTTTAGTTGATTCTCTAGGATTTTCTAAGTATACCATCATTTTATCTGCAAAGAATGATAGTTTTATTTCCTCATTGCCTATCCTAATTTCTTTTATTTCTTTTTCTTCTCTTATTGCTAAAACTAGCATTTCCAGGACAATATTGAAAAATAGTGGTAATAATGGACATCCTTGTTTCACCCCTAATCTTATTGAGAAAACTTCTAGTCTATCCCCATTATATACAATGCTTATGGATGCTTTTAGGTAGATACTACTTATCATTTTAAGGAAAACTCCATTTATTCCTATTTTACTGTGTTTTTTCCCTCCAACTTTCAGTTTTATTTATTAGTTCAATAGTTTTCTTACTTTCAATTTTATTATTCTTTCCTTTGATTTTAAGAATTTCTAATTTGGTATTTAATTGGGGTTTTTAGTTTGTTCTTTTTTCTAGCTTTTTAGTTGCATGCTCAATTCATTGATCTGTTCAACAGCAACAACAAGGATGGACAGAAGCAGCTACACCCAAAGAAAGAATACTGGGAAATGAATGTAAACTGTTTGCACGTTTGTTTTTTTCTTCTCTGGTTATTTTTATCTTCTGAATCCAATTCTTCCTGTGCAACAAGAGAACTGTTTGCTTCTGCACATATATTGTATCTAGGATGTACTGTGACATATTTAACATGTATAGTACTGCTTGCCATTTGGGGGAGGGGGTGGAGGGATGGAGGGGAAAAGTCGGAACAGAAGTGAGTGCAAGGGATAATGTTGTAAAAAAATTACCCTGGCATGGGTTCTGTCAATAAAAAGTTATAATTATGAAAAAAAAAAAGAAATGACAAGCAGGATGATTTCAGAAAGGCCTGGAGAGATTTACATGAACTGATGCTGAGTGAAATGAGCAGGACCAGGAGATCATTATACACTTCAACAACAATACTGTATAATGGTCGATTCTGATGGACATGGCCCTCTTCAGTAATGAGATGAACCCATCAGTTCCAATAGAGCAGTAATGAATTGAACCAGATAGACCCAGCAAAAGAACTCTGGAAGATGAATATGAACCACTACATAGAATTCCCAACTCCTCTATTTTTGTCCACCTGCATTTTTTATTTCTTTCACAGGTTAATTGTATTCAAAGTCCAATTATTTTTGTACAGCAAAATAACTGTATGGACATCTATACATATAGTATATTTAACTTATACTTTAACATATTTTACATGTATTGGTCAACCTGCCATCTTGGGAAGGAGGTGAAGGGAAGGAGGGGAAAAATTGGAACAAAAGGTTTTACAATTATCAATGCTGAAAAATTACCCATGCATATATCTTGTAAATAAAAAGCTATAATAAAAATTAAAAAAAAAAAGAAATGATGTCAAAATCAAAAAAATTTCTATTCACCTCTTTAAATTCTTGTTTATTTTATGGTTAGATTTATTTGGTTCTGAGAGGGAGGTTGAGGTCCACTGTGGATTCCTTGTATTCCTTGTATATTTCTCACTTATTTTCCTGACTTTTCTTTTATTTCTATTGATTTTTAAAAATCACTTTTGAGCCTTTTCAAGAAAGTTTTTGGAGCTTAAGATCAATTCATATTCCGTTTGAGGTTTTTACAAAGGTATGTTGACTTTTTTGCACTCTTCTGAGTTTGTGTTTGGATCTTCCCTATTACCTTACTAGCTTTCTATGGTCAGGGCTATTTTCTGTTATTCTCATTTTTTTAAAAATTAAGCTCTGCTCCTGAGGCATAAAGAGCACTGTCCCAAGCTTCTTGTTCTCTGACCCAGGGAGTTGGTTACTAGCTTTCTACTCCAGGACTTGATGTATTGGCAGCTTGCCCATTGTGCTGGGCTTGCCTACCTTAGTTGCACCTTGGATTCCTTGGCTGGCAATTTGCCTGCTACACTGGGCCTGGAGACTTCATAGCTGGCCTGCTGAGTCAGGACTTCAGAACCTCAGTTGTTGATCTGTGCTATGACGAAGAGCCTCTTACTTGCTTACCACAATACTGCCTGCATTGGGCTCTACTCTCTTACTCAAGAGAGAGAGAGACCTTTCCTGAAGTCCTTCTAAGTTCTCTTAGACTGGAAAAAGTATTTTACTTTTTCTTTTTGTGGATCCTGTTGCTCCAGAATAGAGGCTTGATTTTACATTGTTTCTGTAGGAAACTGGGGAGAGCTCAAGTGAATGATTCAGGCCAATTCCAATGATCTTGTGATGGAGAGAGCCATCTGTAACCAGAGAGAGGACTGTGAGAACTGAGTGTGGATCAAAACATAGTATTTTCACTCTTTTTGTTGTTGTTTGCTTGTGTTTCATTTTCTTTCTCATTTTTTTTCCTTTTTGATCTGATATTTCTTATACAGCAGAATAATGGTGGAAATATGTAAAGAAGAATTGCACATATTTAACATATATTGAATTACTTGTCATCTAGGGGAGGGTTTGGGGGACAGGGAGGGAAAAAAATTGAAACACAAGGTTTTGCAAGGGTGAATGTTGAAAATTATCCATGTATATATTTTGAAAATAAGAAGCTTTAAGAAAAAAAAAAGAAACAACTGGCAAAAAGAAAAAGAAAAATAGACTGTGCACACATAAATTTAGCACCCCCCTAGTCTCCCTGAAGGTCTCAGAAACCATGTTTGCTGACAATGGAGTGGGAGGTAGTTTAGGCCTTTGCTTTGGGTGACCTTAGGAATCCTAAGGTTATATGAGTTCAGGCCCATTCCTATTGCCCACTGTCTGTTCCTGTTCCTGTCTAGAGCAGAGAGATTAGATGAAAGTCATATTATGTCAGCAATAGACAACTTTGACAAAAACAAATTACCAAATATTAGGTAAAACTATAACCCATATTTAGAAATCATATGATAATATTTCTATAGTTCAAAGTCTAATGCTGGATAAATTAAAGAGAACAGGGATTAACTAAGGGCTGGCATTATGTGTCATCCTAGTGGTAGCTGTCTGATTTGGATATGTCCTTTACTTCTCATTGCCTCAGACAACTCTCTAAGAATATAGGTTAGAGAAGAATGTCTTATCTACTTTGGTGGAAGGAGATTCAATACCTGGAATTCTCTCCTGTGACAAAAGCACAAGTTCAGACCTCCATTATCCACAAAGGAAAAGGATAAAAATAATCTTTGCTATGGGAATGAACAAACTGTCAAACCTCAAAAGGACCTTGAAGATCTAACATTTCTGGAACATTTAACAAATGAGCATAGTGGCATATAATAATAATTCACATTTGCATGGTACTTCTAAATTTGTTCCTGTTATCTCATTAGGGCTTAAGAACAGTGTTGTGACATAAGCATTTCAGGTATCATGATTTTCATTTTGCAGAGGAGGAAACTGAGGATCAGTTCATGGCCGTACACCTAAGAACTGTCTTCTTGATACTATTTTCCGTTACCCTCTACATTACTCATTTAGCTGATCAGTAGAGATCTAACTTTTAAATCCATCTTTTGTTGTTGTTCTTGGCAAAGAGACTGGAGTTCTTTACCATTTCCTTCTCCAGGTCATTTTACAGATAAGGATAATATGATAAATGAGGCTAAGTGGTTTGCCCAAGGTCATACAACTAAAGTGTCTAAAGTCAGATTTGAACTCGGGAAGATGAAGTAACCTGACTTCAGGTTCAGTGCTCTGTGCACAGTGGTATTACCTAGCTGCCCAATCCAGTTTTTGACTTTCACTAATAATTTGTCCATGAGCAAGCAAGTTGTTGCACTTCTCAACTTTAGTTTCTTCAACTTTAAAATGGAGATAATAACTCCTGTAATAATTATCTCATAGGGTTGTTGTGGAAATCAAATGAAATATGGCACACAAAATACTTTGCAAACTAAGGCATTATGTAATGTCTGATATTTTCATTTTGAAGGGTAATGGCATAGTAATAGAACTCAAAAGTTCTGGTTCTTAGTATAGTGTTCTTTTGGTTATACAACATTATTTCTGTTGTAGTTGAAAAAAATGTAATTGTCATAGTTTACACCATGCTATAATATAATACAAATATTTAAATAACATACCTTGATAAAAGCAAGGAAAAAAGCTGTTATTGATTGGGTTATCACTTCTATGCAGTTCACTTAAGGCTAGATTGTTCTCCTGTTGTTAGAACCATGTGTGATGTCTTTCAGTGGATACAGTGGGTCATTATTTTAACCTATGCCTAAAGGTGAGATCACATAATTTTTAGGTCCATTTTTCTGATCTACAATTTTATAATCAGATGATAATAAACCTAAGAATGGAAACCTTCTTCTACGCATTTATATTATTATGAAAAATATGCCTCTTTCCCTCAAAAGGAGAAGTAAGAGGAAAATGAGTTCTCTAGCTCTGGAGGACCTGGTAACATATTTTGCAGTGCCTAAAGAGAGTAGCCAAAATGATTATCCAGTGCAATTTTCATTTCCAAAGTCCCCAAAATGGTCAAAATGAAACACCTCTTGCCTTCAAAGAGTTTCTTTAAGAGATTCTACTACAGAAATATGGCACAAACACAGATAAGTAAAGATAAAGCACATGAAAAGCAACACAATGCAATTTCATGGGGGACAGAGCACTGAAAACTTGGGGACAACAAAGTCAAGTGTTGGTAAGAGGTGATATCTGACAAGGGCTTCATTTGACCAGTGTCCATCATCTTGGTATTAGTGAATCTCTTATAAGATCCAGCAATCTTGCATAGAGATGTTAATGCTTAGAAATATGGTCCTAAGACTAGGAGCCAAGATTCCACTTTAAAAAAAGGGAAGCACATCTGGGAAAAAATAATGAGAAATACAGATCTTCCATGGGAGGTCGGAACCTGGAAATTAGTGATGCCAAAAGAGACCTAGAGGGATATGGTGGAGAGCGAATTACATAGGATTTTGCAATGTGATATGGTGGCAAAAAAATGCTGGAATAGCTTTAGGTAGCATGTGGAGAAACATCATGTCACACACTAGGAAGGCAACAGGCTTACTCTTTGTGACCCTTTTGTAACCACACCTGGAATACTGTGTTCATGTTTGGCACTCTGTTACCAGTATGGTAGGGAAGTGACCTGGGTGGAATTTCAAAAAGAGCCACAAGAATGATTATGAGTCTGGATAGATTGATTCATAAAGCAAGATCAAATGAATTAAATTTACTTGGCCCTGGATGCTCCTAACTCACATTGACTGCTAGGGGATATTCAGGAAGAATATGAATAACTTGGAAGATTATGAGATGATAGAACTGTCCACAAATATATCATATACAAAGCAAGAAAGACAAAATTTAGTCTGGCCAAAGTCGGGGGAAAGGGAGGAGGCATATAGCTAAACAGAGAGATCTGGAGAAAAGAAATTTAGCAACCTAAAAATGAAAACTTGTCAGCGATATGCACTTTCACAAACTGTCATTCCACCCTTCCTCTGCGAATTAAATTTAAACCTCTTCTTAAGAGTACTGGGGGGGGGGGGGGCGGAGAGGGAGGGGTAGAGCAGTGGATAGAGCACCAGTCTTGAAGTCAGAAGGACCTGAGTTCAAATCTGTCCTCAGACACTTAACACTTCCTAGCTGTGTGACCCTGGGCAAGTCACTTAAACCCAATTGTCTCAGGGTGGGGAAAGAGTGTATTGAAAGGAGGAAAAGTGCATTCAGTTAGATTTTTTTTGTTTTGTTTTTTGTGCCACAATAGAGGTTTAAGTGACTTGCCCAGCATCACAAAATTAGTAACTATCAAGTGTTTTTTGGTAACATTTGAATTCAAAGCGTCCTGACTTCATGGCTGAATGCTCTATCCACTGTGCCATCTAACTCCCCATTCAGTAGGTTTTAAAAAGGATCACAGATTATTCTGCCTTTGAGATACAAATATCTAGATGGCACAATACATAGTGAGTTCTTCCAGAAACTCATAATGATCTTAGCAAAGAATGCTAAGAAGAACTCACAACTAGAAAGGTTTAGAGTAAAATTGTTTACATTTAGACAAAATATTTGGTTTTGAAAATCTTTATTACAAGTAGTCACTTACTTGTATATGCAATTTTTAGTTTAATCCAAAACAAGAGGCCTAAAAAATATTATAGTTTACCCTTTCCCTTTATGGACCTGATTCAAATTGCTAATTTCAGAGTATGGATGCAAGTTCTATATTACTCTTCTTGTTTGTTATCTCTTTTCTGATTTCCTATTACTGTACTTCCTGCTCTTATATATATATTTTCCCTTTCTTTGCCTAGACTTGTCACTCAGCCTCTCACTTGATTTCCTTTCTCCACTCACATTTCAGTGCTACTTTTCATTTTGGTCTCTGAGTCTGCAACTGTCTCTCTCTTCTCATTTCTTGAGCTTCAACTTCTCTTTCAAAGAAAGCTCCTCTTTAGTGGATTTTTAAAATTTTTTTCTCCTTTTCTCCCCATCTCCGTTCCATGTACAATTTCCCTTCAAAGAATCATATATGTGAAATTTAGTCATTTGAATTTCTGAGTTGCTTCTCTTTGGATTGTTTTTGTGTATTTCTAAAAGCAGAGATCATGTCCAAAATCTGCCAAATAAATGATTGGCAATTAAAAATATTGGTTCTCTATAAAATATAAATTACTTTTGGAAAGAAAGGAGGTTAGGAGGGGAACAAGTATGAAGACTCTGAGTTAATTAGCTCACTGCAATAGTTATTGGCTAAAATTAGACACCCATATTATGGAAAAATATAATACAATGGAAAGACATGCTTTCAGACAAAAGTACTTGACACATCAGATAATTTTGAAACTGAAAGGGACCTTAAAGATGATTTTGTCAAACCATCGATCTTAATACCAAATAATAATTGTTGGTACTACAGTTTCTGTAACATTAATTCATGTGAGGTGACAAAGTGAAAAGACATTGTATAACTTATTTGATTTGGAGTTGCTGTACTAGATCATGTCCAGTTATCTGGATCTGAAGATGACTGTTCAATTAAAATGTTGTACCAAGAACTGTTAGCAAGAAATTCTAGTAAAACAAAATTTGTTGTGATTGAATTTGATTTATGATATTTTCTTTAGAGTAGGTTACAATTTTTGCTCAATTCCTGCAGACAAAAATCCATGCTGACAAAAATATTTGGCAAAGTGTGGCTCATTTTTATCTTTGTCATCTTTTGAAATAGTTAAAATTTATTCTAACAAATATTTATTAATAGCCATAATTTGTTTGTAATTAATTAATCAATCTGTCCATTAGTCAATCTGAAGATTAGGTTCAATTCTAGGTTCCACATTTCAAAAAGGGCATCAATAAGCTGGACATAATCAAGAGAAGAACAGCCATTTTGGTGAAGGGCCTCAAGAAAATGCTATTTGGGGATAGGTAGTTGGTATAGTAGATAAAGCATCAGCTCTTGTGGTTTTTTCTTCTTTAAACTATAAGAATGGTTCTCTCTGGGAGCAAGTTTCTTGGGGAGGTTTTCTGGAGGCAGCCTTAGTTTCAGTTAAAAGTAATAGTCACTCCAAATGCAGCCAGGTGATAAAAGTTCAAACGTTTATTTTCTCCTTCCAAAATAGTCCGATTAGTTTTTCTTAGAGGCCTATCTTTTTGCTTGTTTCCAAGAGCTCTCTCCGAATGTCTCCAAATCCAAAGGTTTGTCCTTCAGTCTCCAGCCAGCACAAAGGAGGAAAATGGAATGAATCTCTCTTGCCTCTGAGAGAGGGCTTCTGCTGAACTAACTTAATGCTCCCCTCTCAATCTTTTCAGCTGAACTGCCTTGACTGGCTCACTAAAGCTCTATTTATGCTCCTTCTCTGAGAAAGTGGGATTATGGGTTTCTTTCCAGAGCCCTCTCTGCCCCTAAGAGCTTTTTGCTTATGTGAGTTCTTTAAAGGTGTGAACACAGGCATTGTTTTTATTAGTTCTACTTAGTACCTTGTTTCTTCTGGCCCATTACATCTCCTTGTAAGATCAGATCAATTATACTGAACCATGCTAAATTAGATAATTATTGTCTCTATCAACTCTAATGACTTAACACTTTGTAAGGATTCCAGCAAGCCCTGAAGTCAGGAGGACCTGAATTCAAATTTCACCTCCAACACTTAACACTTCCTGGTTATAGGATCCTGGGCAATTCATTTAACCCCAATAGCCTCAGGAAAAAGAAAAGAAAAGAAAAGAAAATGCTATTTGATTATTACCTAATTGCGGTGGAAAATAGGATGAAATATTCCAAATACTTGTAGCCTTTGGATGAAGAATTAGATTTGTTCTGTTTTGGGTCATGAGCCAGGAATAGGGACATTGAATAGAAGTGGCAGAGAGACAGATTTTGGCCTAATAAAAGAGAAAATCTCCCAATAATCAAAATTGTTCCAGAGCTAGCCCAAAGTGAAATGGACTTTCTTGGGAGGGAGGGAGTTCCCCCTTACTGAACATCTTCAAGTAAAGACGGGAAGACCACTTTTCTGATATGTTGGAGAAAGAATTCTTTCCATAAATGGTTTGGACTTCTTGGCCTCTGAAGTCCCTGCCCAACTTGATATATTATCATTTTGTGCTAGCTTAAGTTAGAAAGATAGAAAACAATGGTATCTCTCTTCTAGGATCTTATAGTTTATTTAAAAAATTCTCAGGATCTGTCCAGGAAAAGGTTTATCTATCAAATGTTGAGAATAAAAGCAAAGTGGAAAATATTCTTCACACCACACACATAGAGTATCTCATTAATAAATGTTTGTTGAATTCAATTTAATATAGCAAATAGTTCTGCTCAATAATCATTTATTAAATAAATATTATGCTCAAGGCAATAATGCAATTATAAAGGATTATAAAGACACAAAGATAATTGTCCCTTCCCTTAAAGAGCTTTTCTAAACATGTCTCAGAGGTATTTGGTTCTCTTCAGGAAAGAGTAAGAGAAAGAAGGGAAATAAATAGAAATGTAGACCTTCGAAGAGAATATTGGATTCAAATAGGGCACTTCATAATAATAGTTGACATTTTCATGGGATCCTTAATATTATTTGGTTTAGCTTTTTTAGTCAAATAATAGCAAAATTATTGTAACTTGAAACTTGACCTGTCTGTCTTGGTAATCCTATATAGCACAGTTCATAATTGCATGAAACAATGCAAGTTTCTCTACCATGAGAAAGGAACAAGCAAGATAGGGACTGAAAACTTACCACTAAAACTGTTAAGAGAAGACAGTATTGTTCAGGAAATTCTTACTGATGACCCTTTTTTGTTCATATATTCCTATGCTAGGGTAGGTAGAAAGAAAGTTGATAAATTTCTGAATTTGGAGTCAGGAAGACCCCATTTCAAATCTTGTTTCTGAAAATAATTTCATGACAAGCTACTTATTCTATCTGCACCTTAATTTCCCTATTTGTTGAGTGAAGATTGAAATTCTTGTAGTCTCTACTTTATATGACTTTTATGAGATTTAAAAAAAATAATATATATGAGAGCTCTTTAAGGTACTGTAACAAAATTAGTTGAAAGACAGCTCAATATAGTGAACAGGGAGATTACCTAGAAGTCACAAAGAACTGGTTCAAATCTTGCATTTTGCACCTGCTGTGAGAACATAGGTAAGTCTTTTAACCTCCTGGTGTTCCAGGAAACTATCTAAGAAGTTACAAAGCAAGTATAGACCTGTAATGGTAAAAGTTTACTCATTAAGAATTTCCCACACTATGTGAAATAATGAATATAGCAGTTTCTCTCTATCTCTCTCTTTACCTCTTTCTCTCTGTCATTGTCTCTCTGTTTCTGTCTCTCTGACTCTGTCTCTTTCTGTCTCTCTGTATTCCTTACACACACACACACATACACACACACAACTTATTATTATTATTGAATAGCTTTCAAAATGACATTATGTAATTTTTGGAAGAATCTTTTCTTTTGATAGAGCAACTTCCTCTGTAACAACTAGTCAGATAAATCTTCAGTTCTTTGAGGGAATAAATAAGAATAATTCCCCTCTTTACCTAAGAAAGAAAAAAAAAAACTATTGAATTTTTTAAAAAATGAGGGATACTTGTTACCATTAACCCAACATAATTAGCCATCAAGGATATGATGAAGAAAGAATAAAAGACTTTTGGTTTCCATGATTTACATCAGAAAAAAGGAAGCTTTTCAATTAATGTTGTTTCTTTATAATATAGGAAAAAATAGTCTCCAGAATTCGTTTACTTCTGAACTGAACAAATTTAGTTTCTGATGTCCTTTAGCCTGATGGTCTTTACTTCTCAGAATATCAGATCAAAAACAAGTCTAAAAAAAGAATGGAGTCAAAAGTGCAGAATTATGAAACAATAGGAATGCATCTTCCTGATCTTTAGGTGAATAAAAGACAAAAGGAAGAAATACTTTTTATGTAACTCTAGCTTGATATTATTTATAAATGGTTCTGATAATTATATTCAAAGCATAAAGTCAAATTTACAATTGCTGTAATCACATTCTAAATTTTTAAAATTTAATTAACCAAGGAAGCACATGGTATAATGAGTGATACATGAGTTCCTCTGGGCATTAGATGATTTCAGTAATTCTTTCTCTGACTACCAAATGTAGTTAAGCAGATCATTGCATCAGAGTTCCAAACCCAGCACTTCAATGGAACAAAAAGGTGGTAAGATATTTGAGACAGGAAAAAAAGATCTGTTTAAAAAGGAAGAAGCTTGGTTATTTTTGAGCTCTTCAGAAGCCCTGACCTGAGTTATTGGCAGGGTTGGAAAAAAGCAGGTGCTATCTATGTTTAGAAAGATAAAAAAATTTCAGAAATCCCAAGAAAGGCAATGACCTCTCTACTCTTGAAAGATCTGCATTCAGTGATAAAAGGCATTAAATCTTAGAACTTGTCCTGAGAGGACAACAGATTGCATGGGGGTTCCATGATTCCACCAACTTCAAGGCCCTTAGATGGCCCAATAAACAGTCAGAAAAACTTGAGTTAAAACCCAACTTAGACACTTATTAACTGTATGATCCTGGGCAAGTTATTTTAACTTGTCTTTCTCAGTTTCTTCATCTGTAAAAAGGGATAATAATAATAATAATAATAATGGCATCTACCTCTCAGGGTTGCTGTGAGGATCAAATGAAGGAATATATGTAAAATGCTTAGCATAAAACAGCTAATAAATTTGTACCTGTCATATAGTAGGTATGTAATAAATAATCTATTCTCTCAAACACACACACACACACACACACACACACACACACAACCACCAAAAAAAAAAAGCCAGAATGTCTTCATCAATATAGACCAAAAAAATTCCTGTACCTCTTAAAATCCATATTTTCCTTCTGAGCTTGGATGAAGTGCTATTTATTACATGGATCTTTCTTGATCCACCTAGGCTTGGGTATCTTTCTCTTTGAATGAAATTATCTTTCATTTGTCTTGTATATATTTTGTTTATCTTGGTATGACATTCACCACTGGGCCCCAGGGACAGGGACACTGTACACTCTCTCTCTCTCTCAAAATTTTTCATCTTAGCAATGGACTTATAAATGTGCACAGATAAGTATCAAATCTGGGGAACCTCATCCCCAAAGAGAGGGGTGAGAATCTTTTATCTTGTCTCTTTTGACTCTATATTCCTGCCCTAGAGGACATGGGAAATTGATTAAATATTAGATTTGGCTTATGTCTAGACTTTCTTCCTAAAAGGAAGGGAGTAGAAAAGTGGTCAGTGGGTACTTTAGGTCAAGTATACAAAATAAATGTTTTATGCTCATAAGATCCACATGCACACATAGATAGAAAATTTTAACTGAGAAACAGGGATTTATAGTTACTATTTTTTAAGTGGGTATTGTTTCATTGTACTTATATTCTAAGTGCCTCCCATAGTGCCTGGTAAACATTTAACCAGTGTCTGTTGATAGATGGAACAGTTTCTGAGATATTTCCAGTGTTTAGGAGTATAGACATCAGAGATTATGGAAGACATTACTGCAATAAAGGACTTCATTTAAAATTTTAGTGATAAGAGAATTGAGACAGGTGGGTGAAATGAATAGTGGTACAATGCTAGGCCTAGAGTCAGCAAGACAGCATATAGATCTGGTCCCACATAAGCTAACTCCAAGCAAGTGATTTCTGTTTGCTACAGTTTCCTCATCTGTGAAAACTGGATATTTCACAGATTTGTTTTAAGGATCAAATAAAAGAATATTTACAAAGTGCTTAGCAATTTATAAATGCCATTTATTATTTTATTTTATTAGCTATTATAGAATTATATTTTTATTTTTGTTCTTTACATTTGATCATTGAGTGTGTTGTTTTTCAATTTCTGTTTATTTCATTTTGCACTGGGGAAATGAGTGTACAATGAAAAGGGAAAAAATAATTACTTACCTCTAGGGATACAAAGAGAAAAGATGAGATAGTTCCTGCTTTCAAGGAACTCACTCAAATTAGGGAAGAAAACACACATAAGAGAATTCATATGCAGGGTGGATGGAATGTCCCAGAAGTCCTAAGGGTGACTCAGTATATGTGGGAAGTCTGGAAGTTTGAAGTGGGTGGGTAATAAAAAGCCTAATGGACTTAAGGATGTAGTGCCAGGGTCAATGAAAAACTCAGTAGTCCTCAACTTTACTAGAAAGAACATCGCTAACTACAACAGGTGAGTTTGAGTTCATTTAAGCAGTATTTAAAGAGCTGTCTTCCAAGCTTTTCACCTATGTCTGGGTAGCCAAACCATGCATTCTGGTAAAGCTAAGAACTGGAAGCTGATGCATAATAGCCATTTAATAAATATTTATTGGTGGAATGACACCTCTTTATTCTTCATATTCAGGGTTTTATAAAGTACAGTAAAACTCCATTGCATTGATGTACCATGATTTTTTTTTAGTCATTTTCCAATTGTTAGCCATACACTTTGTTTCCAATTCTTTGCTACAACATTAAAGTTTTTATGTTCCTTTGATTAGTAAGAGGGGAAAAAACCCAAATGCTCAAATTGTCTAATAAAATAGGGAAAATTGTGGCCCTGAAAAGGTTACATGGGGACTGAGAACGAAAGGTTTCAATACTAATAAAATATATTCTTATATGGCAATTTTTTTGGAGAGGGCAGAGAGGAAACACTTTGTGTGATTTAATTTGGTCTGTATATAATTTATTCATATGCTTTATTCAAGATTATCCTAGTTCACCAAAGGAAAAAAAAAGCTATTGCTGAGGATAAGATGTAAAGAATTTACCTGCTTCTGAGGAAAAGGAGAAGGAAGTTCATTCCACTTTGTAGCTTCTTACATTAATTATTCTTACAAACTAGGTATGAAACTTACCTGTTTCTGTCCTACCAAAAAAAAAAAATCATTATTGTTTTCATTGTCCTAATTTTGAAACTCTGGAACAAGTCACCAGTTACTCCACTGTTAGAGATGTCTTTGTCTACAAATCATTCATACTTTATTTGCCTCTGGAATATTTTATTTGAGTTTTGGAGGCAGTAGTCTGACTCTCTTACTAGTATTTTGTTTAGTCTAATTTATAAACTGATTTGTATACACTGATTCAAGTGGAGGTTAGGTTAACCAGAAGTGTGTTTAATGGCAAGGGAAATCTAGTTTGGGATTTCAGGTTTTTTTTCCCTATGAAACCTTTCTTGTCTTTCCAGAAAAATAAGAAAGAAAGAAAGAAAGAAAGAAAGAAAGAAAGAAAGAAAGAAAGAAAGAAAGAAAGAAAGAAAGAAAGAAAGAAAGAAAGAAAGAATAAGAAAGAAGGAAGGAAGGAAAGAAGGAAGGAAAGAAGGAAAGAAAGAAAGAAGAAGAAAGAAAGAAAGAAAGAAAGAAAGAAAGAAAGAAAGAAAGAAAGAAAGAAAGAAAGAAAGAAGGAAGGAAGGAAGGAAGGAAGGAAAGAAGGAAAGAAAGAGAAGAAAAATAAAGAAAGAAAAGGAAAGAAAGAAAGAAAAGAATAGAACAAGAAAGGGCTTCAAAATAATCTCATAACTAAATCCTGTTTGTTTGTTTTGTCCAAAATAGATTCTCGTTTGTTATTTCACTCTATAGAGTGGTCCACTAATTTATAACAATCTCTTATTTAGAATACAAAAAACAAAAACAAAAACAAAAACAAAAAAAAACCCAAACATCAGATCCAAAAACAAAACAAAGCAAAACAAACCAA
This sequence comes from Antechinus flavipes, assembly GCF_016432865.1. Lineage (NCBI taxonomy): Eukaryota > Metazoa > Chordata > Mammalia > Dasyuromorphia > Dasyuridae > Antechinus > Antechinus flavipes. The sequence continues at coordinate 175,043,728 of NC_067399.1, read as the reverse complement.
CCAACCCAACAACAAAACAGCTTTTCTTTATTTAGGGACAAAATCCAGTATTAAAAAAAAAGACTAAAAGGTAAATCATGCTAATATGCCTGCCAATAGTAAAGCAGAGAAAAGAGAGAAAATATATAGGGAATAAATTTACCCCTTTCTAATGAGGGAGCAAATTCTGTCCAGACAGGTCATCTTAAACAGGTCACTGAACCAGAAATGACTCCAATGGCCCATGATCACATTGAATTTTTAGTACCAGTACCCTTCCTTCCCAATCTATTGCTATCCCTCCTCAAAGACCCAAAGTTCTCAGGGTTCCTTCCCCCCTGTTCTGTGCATCATTCAGTCCCTTCAATGGACTAGGAAAAACTTTACTACCTGTTAGTTCCTTTGCTGATAAGGTGCTAAATGTGTGTAGCATGGGTTTGATTCTGTTTCCATTCTTTCAAGTTCAGGCCTACTGCATTTTACAATCCCTCAGGGTTCTCCAACACCTAGAACTAAACTGGTTTGTCTGTATTCTTTGCTGGATCAATCTCCAACCAATTATTTCATCCTTTTTTAGATGCCTGGTGAAAAGCACTGCAAGTCCATTTAACCACTTAACCCTCATCCTTTTTATGAAGGGATATTTACTTCAAACACTTAGCAAGAGCAAACATACCAACATTTGCCTCCCAACAACTTGGGGCATATTCCACCCCATTTACCACCTTGCTTTTTGAAGAAGGAAGGGAGATTAGGAAAGATCACAATTTAACTCAGTTCTTAGTTAGCATTTGTTCCACCAAATTTAGCGCAAAGTTTCACTGCTCTCTTTCACTGCTCTTGGATTCCTGGGTTTTCAGATCCCTCTAGTTCAAGCTCCAGGATTTGAGATATTCCTGAACCTGGAAAAAGAAGGATGTAAGGAAGAAAACAAAATTCTAAGCTTGTTCCTCAGCCTTAATGGTCTTAATGTGGTGGGGAGGAAATGATCTTCAATCCTTCCTCCATTACCACATGGTGTAAGTGAAGTAGTGGTCTAGCCTCAGACAAGAATGAGGAATATAGGAAAAGCCCTAATCTTTTTTAGTAAAGCAGTTTTAAAGACACAAATAGTTCTAATTATGTGATCAATGATGGTGAAGAGGAAAAAAAATCTGCTCCCAAATATATAGTAAGTCTTCACAGAATATCCTTGCATCTTCCAGTTGTACAATCTGAAGGAAATTCCTAACGCTTTACAAATGGATGACAGAATCTCAGGTACTTTAAGTCAACTCTGCCCCCTCCTCCCATAGTTTACAAGTTGATAATTGGCTGTTGCCTATATGGTGAGAATGGCAAATATTATATATAACAGTCTAAAAAGTAGGTAAAGACAATATAATACATTCTAAATTGATTAGCATTTATTAGATATTTCCTATGTACAAGATGCTGTGTAAGCATCTAGTTAGGATCCAAAAACTTAAAAAAAGTATTCACTGCTCTATAGAAATTCACAGTCTAATAATGCACTTTTATACATAATCTGATGATGAAAGTATTTTTAAAATTTGGTTTCTCTGTGTAGAAATATCCTGTTATGTAGAAATACATGAAAAGTTAGTAGGAAATGAAGATTCAAAATAAATCATAAATTTAAAAGTGGGAGGAACTTGAGAAGTAATCTACTTCAACCTTTCATTTTATTTTTTTAAAATTATAGTAAACTAGGAAATAATCAAGAAATACAAAAGTTTCCATACATAAACAAAGCCAGAAAAATCGTGATTTTTATATGAATTTAATTGGTGATCTCCAGTAATTTCTTGCTATTTCAACTGACATTTTCACGGATTGAAGTTTTTAGAAGAAACTGTTAACTTCAAGGTTTTTCTAGAGAAGAACCATAGTTTCAGAAATAGTGGCGTGCTCAGTAGGAACCACCTCTCATTTGTGATTATGTTTAAAGGAATAGTTCCTAAAAATTAAAAAAAAATCTAATTCTTAATATGCTTCCCTTGTTAACATTAGGGTGTTTTCATGAATTTTATATAGATAGCTTGTTTATTTGAATTATTATACTTAATGTGATAGTATAAGTATTTTCGTGTTTGTCTCCTTCTGAATTTCCTATTAATCTTTTTTATTTATTTCAAAATGTTTTATTAATGGCATTATTATTACTACTACCACCACCCCTAGATTCTATACCTTCCCCTAAAAATAAAGCCCTTTCTTACATCAAAAGTATTGTTAAACAAAACTAATTTGTGTTAAAATGAATATGACTGGAAATTTCTGCATCATTCTATACCTATTGTCCTCTTTACCAAGAAGTAGAAGAAGATATACTTCATTATAAGTACAGGAAAATTGTGATTGGTAATTGAATTAATAAGAGTTCCTATTCATTTTAAAGTCAACCATTTCATTTTATGCATGAGGAAATGAGACATCCAATGGTTAAATCATTTGTTTATATTTACATAGGTAGAGAAAGTGGCATAACATAAATTTAAACTAGAGTTCTTTGATTTAAAATTCAATTATCTTTCCACTATTTCAGTTGGAGGAGACTTAACAATAACTTGACTTCAGTATTTTTTTTAAAAAAGATTATAGTCCATCTTTATATAATTTTCAGTGAGGAAAACATTCTAATATTCCTTTAAACAATCACTCATAAATGAGAGATGTTCTCTACTCAGCACACTGCTATTTCTAAAACTATGGTTCTTCTCTGGCAAAGCCTTGAAGTTAACAATTTCTTCTGAAAAGCATGAATCCTTAAAAATGTCAGTTGAAATCGCAGGTAATTACTAGAGATCAACCCAGGCAACCTGCATAAAATATTGATGTTTTGAAAACTGCTCCTAAATTCTTGATGTGTAACCATACTCTCAGTTTCCTGGGATTATAAGTAAAACACAGTTCCTATGAAGGTTTTTTTTTTTTGTTTGTTTGTTTTTTTGATATTGAGAAATGGGGTATTTGTCGTGTACTTCTAATTCTCCTTAGACTGGAATGAAAACAAAGTATCTTGGTCACTACAAGACCACACATACTTGAAGTGAAAGGGAAGATCCCTACCTAAAATAATGAAACCATTTCCTGGAAAACAAAGGGGAAATTTCATCTAAAATTCCCATAGTTTTCAATGGAAGGTAATAGGGTCAAGAGGATTGCTGAAATCCTTATGTTATCTCTTTGTTGACTTTTGATGAACATTTTACTTTCCTCCTGTTTACTTTGGTTTGACTTTTGTCTACTTTTTTGTTAATATGTAGTCTCCACCTATGAGGATAGTTATTATACAGAAGAGATAATGAATATTTTTAATTGGTTACCTTTTTCCCATATATTGGCAAACTAAAACATTCCTATCTGGTCACTGCCATGACCATCTTTGACCTCACCAAATAATAAAAGTCAAGGTCCCCCCCAAAGTAGCATGTCTTTTATTTGACCACATCAACACTACATGTTTATAGACCCATTGTTTGTTACAAACAAGTCTTAAGTTGTTTTTATTTCAATCCTTCTGATTCTTGCTTGAATGAATGAGTAAGTTGAATTATAGGATATCTGAAGATTTTTAGAAATCTTATAAATACATAAATGAATTAATGCAATGTGAATTTCTAAGTCACAGTATTTCAAGCAGAAAGAAATACTGTAAGTTTACAGATAAAGAAACTGAGGAGTAGAGTGACTAACTTGGCTATGTTATCTAATAAGTAAAAGAAAGAGTTGGGGCTATAATCCAGGTCTCCTGATTCTTATAACAAGTGCTTGGCTTCCTTTTCTTGTCTCATGCCATGCCTTTTCTTCTTTTTTTCTCTACCTTTAATGCTCCACCATTTCTAAGTATTCTCCACCTTGTGTCTTCTCTTCTCAGGTGATCATTTCCACCTTCTCTTCAGGGATAATGTGAACCTGAATCTTTCAGCTCCAAGAGGTGATTGCTCATCAATATTAGGGGTACAGACTTCCATGCCATTTTCTGCTTAGCTCCATGCCATATAGACCATGCTCCTTCTCTTTTGCAAGTTCCTTTAAGTATTATTTTACCTCTATTAGAATGTAAACTTCTTGAGGGCAAGCAATTCATGCTTGCTTATGCAGTGTCCCAAAAGTTTTAGTGTAGTTTTAAGTTTTATTACAACCTAATAAAGGCAGCTAGGTGGCACAATGAATAGAGTGCTGGGTCTGGAGTTAGGAAGACTCATTTCCCTGAGTTCACTTACTGGTTTTGTGAATGTGGGCAAGTCATAACACTGCTTGCCTCAGTTTCCTCATCTGTATAATGAGCTGGAGCAGGAAATGACAAACCATTTTAGTATCTATGGCAAGAAATCCCAAATGGGATTATGAACAATCAGAAATTACTGAAAAATGACTGAACAAAACAAAAATGAAAAAAGCCTATTAAAGCTTAAAATTGCATTAAGACTTTTGTGACATTTTATATTTTATCTTCAGTGCTTAATATAGTTCTTAATATGTAGTAAGCATGTATAAAAACTTAAAATATTATAATTAGCAATGAGCCTACTTTACTTAATGATGTATCAGAAACACAAAAGCCCAAAGTTCCACCACCTACTTTGAACTTTTTCGTCACTAAGAACCTCATGTATCATACCTAAATTGTTAATTAGTTGGGTGTGAATTAAAGAGGTTTTCCTGAACTCTGTTGCACAACACAACTTAATCCTAAAGTTCCTCTTACCTTAATGCAAAGGATGGATACTCTGAGAATGAAAAGTCCCCCTTAAAGTATTTAAATTACTATCATAGACTTAGACACCAGAGAGACTGGGACCCATTCATCTTTTAAAGTACTTTGATTTGGTTTGCCAGGGGATATCTGATTGTCTATTATATTTGAAGGAAGTGGGTGTGATCAAGAAGAGTAATATTTCTTCCTTTGAGGACAGTAACAAGGATTGGAGCACATGCCTCCTTTTAATTTGCAGTGACTGAGTGAGCTGGTGATTCAGAATGACAATATGCACATTGCAAAGGCAGCATTCATGCCGATTTCTTTTGTAAGTCACCAAGTAATATTTCTTCCCTGTGGCTGAGGACCAGGGTTGATTTGTGTCTGTTGTCTGGTTGGAACACGTGAAGAACCTACTAAGGCCTTGTCAAACTGACAATGTTTCTTTGCTGAGTGAGTATATCTTCCCTTCCCCCCCCCCCCATCCCCCCATCATTTCCAAGACAAGGAAGTAAGAAGGTTAGAAGTTGTGGTAGTGTTCCTTTATGGATTAGATCAATTGACAAAGACAGTCCTACTTTGACTTGAAGTATTTTGTTTTGTATGTTTAGGCAATAACTTACAAGCAGAAAGTGAGAGTAAGACTTAGAGTTGTGCTTGGTATTTGTTATGTTGATTCTAGATTTGAAAGAAGGCTGGATATTTGAGTTGGAAGTAAGGTCATTTATCTGCAAATTTGATAGAAAGGAACCCACGTGACAAAGTGGAAATAAGGCAATATAGGAATTGAAGATATTTGATTGATTAAAAACAGATATTGTGATCTTTTGAAATGTACACATTGTTATCTTTTCTTTTTTATGGGTCATAAAAAGCTGTGGTAGTTGAAAACTTGTTTGTGAGAACTAGGAAAAATTGAACTGATAATGTGTCATTGTTTTTCTGTGTGTATTTGTATATTTACTCAGATACCTGCTTCTACATGTTAACAAAATATACAATCTGATTGGTAAAAATAAAATCCAAAAGAAAAGGTTAGCCAATGTTTTATATTGTGTTGTCTACATAATAGGAAGTGACTAATTTGACTGAAACTTTGATGTGGTGTTTTTAAATATTAACCAATTTTCTGAGTGTCAACATCTGCTTATTGTTTTTTCAAACAATTCTAAATCAGTGATGGTTTTACCCATAGGTAAAGTATGCACCCATTTTCCTGATATGGTATCAAGGGTTACCTACTTTCTACTCTGTAATCAGAGGCTCTGGGTTTAAATCTCACCTCTGATCTTTTCTGTCTTTGTTACCTTAGGCAAGACTGAGTGTCTTTGTTTATAAAATGAGGAAGCCAGGTTACCTGCCCTCTGAAATCCTTTCCAGAATTATTTTGATATTCTACTCCAGAAGTAAACTTTGGTGGTAGAGGAAAGAAAGAACATAGGGATATTGGAAACCTGTGAATGGTGGGGGTGTGGGGAGAGGGCATAAAAGTAAGAGGCTGAAAATAGCCAAAGAAAATCCTTGCTTATGATTGCTTTAATGATTGTTACAAGGTCTAGTCTAACTTAAAATGTCCACAGTACTTGATATCCATATGTGATGAACAATTTAAATTATTTTTGCTATAATTGTAAACACGGTATGTATTTTTTCCTATAAAACACAGTAAAATTATTTTCCCAGTGAAATTTACAAAAGATCTTACCAAAACCTGGGGTGATGGTAGAAACAGGAGGCCTGGGGGATGGAGGTGAATAGTTCTTGCTGATAACTATCAAGGAAAGTGTGAGTTTGCTAAGCAATACAATGGTGGAACACTAGCACAAATATTAGTTAAGCCATTCCTTAAGCAAAGGACAACTCTTGAATGAGGGGACTTTTTTTTTTTTTTTTCACGAGAAATCTATTATCCTATAGTTAATATAGGACAAAGGAGTTCTTTGATAAATGTTTTTAGGAAGCCAGAATACTGGAATTTATTACTTTTGATAAGTTTTTTTTTTCATCATATGTCACTGTAAACTGGGCTCAACTCTGAAGGTTCTTCCTTGGGTTTGAAATCAATGATTCTAAAAATTGACTTTATGAGCCATTGAAATATTTCATATCTTCATTCACTCCATGTTTTGCTGCTAGGCTCATGAGAAAACAGTTAAAAATGGTGCAATAGTCCTCTGAGCTAGAAAATCCTAGCATTAGAAATCATCTAGCAACAGCTTCTCACATAACACAAGAACCTTCAGTTCTTGTGTTTTAATATGGAGATTATGAGATAGTCTGTTCCTAATGCTATTGACACTAAGTAGAAGTAGATATTAAGATACTTATGTACTACACCAAAATTTATCTCTCTTTAACTTTGACTCATTCATTAATCCTAATTCTGTCCACTGAACTTACAAAGTATAACTGTCCCAACTCTCCTACATCTGTATATTTGTTTCTTTATTCAACAAGCATTAATTAGTTATTATGTGCTACATGGTTTTCCATACTCTGAAGCACTAGTAAAGTCAATCATCTTATTAAAAAATACATTTTTAATTTAAAAAAGAAGATAGGTCAAAGGTAAGAGTGACATATAATCATTAGAAAGGCATGGAGCTCTGTTGGTAAACTTATGATGTCAAGAAAAAGCAAAGAAGGCCCTACAAGGATCATAGAGGATGGATAGTCATAGTAGTGACTAGTGAGATCACAGGTTAATTTGAGCATTTGAGTAATGCAACATACGCTGATAAATGTTATAATAGATAAAAATATAAATAAGACAATCTCTTTTCATTTATATTTGAAGAAAATTTTCCATTAATCTTCTCTTCTTCAGGTTAACCACTCCATGTTTCTTCACCTATTTTCTATACTACTCTTAATTTTGCTCCTCAAACATTCATTTTAAAATCTCTTTTTTGGTCCCTTCTACTCACCCATTACCACTTAATATTTCATTTAATTGTATATGTGACTTTTCTCTTCAGAAGAATGTAGGCTACTTGAGAGCAAGGATTATTTCATTTTTGTGTTTGTACCTATAGCACTTAGCATAATGCCTTTAAAATAACAAGTACTTAATATATGATTTGTTGTGGAATTTGAATTCCCAGGTACTTCTAAATGGGGATAATTAAGAGTTGCTTTATGAGAGGAACTGTCCTTACTATGCCTTGACTCTTTCTGTGTCCATGCCATCTTGGGCAAAGAGGTCTGTCTACCTCCTGTAGAATTGTTGGGTATACCACTCTTTCTACAACTTGGGTTCTGAGCTCATTTGGAAGTTTTATTTTTACAGTCAACTGATTCCAGAGTTTTCTTCTAATTAAATATTTATAAAGTGATATCAAACCTTAAAGTACTAAATAAGTTCTAGGAATCATTATCATTATTATAATTTAATAGGAGGTAAATAGTAGGAATAGATTATAGATCTAATTTCAGCCTTCAGAAACCCTTCAAAGTATACTGATGCTTCAGAGGAAGATACAATTGTGAAACTGAAACACGCTGTAATTTCTCTTGAAATTGAATTGCTGCAATTTTTTTTTTAATTTTTTTTTTTTTTTTTTTTTTTACAATTTCTAGTTGACATTTTGGGAAAACAACAACAAAACAGAATCAAGGAGGAACATACCTTGTAATAATTTCAGCTTGTAAAACTATTTTTAAAAGGAATAGGCATCATCGAGTCAGTGGACATCTTCAAAAACAATGTCAGGAGATCTAGGGACTATTTTATGCTCCTGACTCACTGTGTGGCTCAGAGTAAGTCATGTGACCTTTCTGCATGACAGATGCTCAACCTATAAAATAGAAATAATTGCCTTCCCTCCCAGAAAAGAAAGATGCTTCACTACTATGTGGTATAATTTCTATTATCACCCATTTGCACATAACTCTTTACATTTGAAATCTTGTTGACAATAAAGCTATCGATTCTGTCCAGTAAATTGATGGAATAGGGAAAGCCCCATTTCAGAGATCAGAAAACTGAGGCAAAGTGACATATCTAGAATTACCTTCATGAGTCATCGGAAAAACAGGAATTATATCCTATACTCTAGGACCACCCAAACTCTAGTGCTTTTCTTAGTTCTTCAAGTCTCCCAATCTTCCTTCACAAGTGAGTGTGAATAATGGGCTTGGAATTATGGTGAATCAGAGTGAGTTAATCATTATCTGAAACAGCATCATCCAGGTAGACTAAGCTAACTCTTGTGAATCTTCATTTAATGACTAAACCTAACCTGGCAACTCTCAGAAATTGAATTTATAGTATAAGGGACCATTTCACTCAACCTAACCCATCATGGAATCTAGATAATGAATAGTTTTATTCATTCATGTACACTCTATTGCCATGTTGGTTTTGCAACTTTGTTAGTAGACAGCTTTATCTGGTTTAAGAATTGCAGCCTGTTTTGTAAATGCTAAATGAAGATTTAGATAAATTCATGGATGAACAACCAATATGAATCACCAAGGGAAACAAGGCTTTCCTAGTTGGGGGAGGGAGAGTATTCACATCCTTTAAGTATGAACACAAGGAACTTATTTGTGCCTTCCTTCAACATACTCTTGAGGTTTTTATCAGAGACGACATATTGAACTGGTTGCACTGATCTGATCCAGTATAGAAATTTTCAAGTCTTTATAAAAAAAACATCCTAAAAAAAGCCATTTTTCTTACAAATGTAAAAAAAAAAAGTTTTAAGATTTGCAAAGTATAAACATTTCAGATGCTACCAAAGATCAGGATGAGGATGATATTCTAAATTTTAAATTTGTCAAGATGTCTTCTCCCATCCTTAGTCATTACTGTACGTGTCCAGCTCTATCCAGTACATACCTACAAATACATCTGTTTGGAAAATACAGGCAAATAAATTTAGAGAGGTTTAAAGTGGGAATGAATACCTCAACCTCCTGGATGGAAAAAAAAACTGCAGTGCTGTTGCTTGTGGGTTACCCAACCTGTTTAAATTGCTAAAAACATACTGGACAAAAAAGGGAGAGCTGAAAAAAATTACGTTTTTGAGAAAACAGTTCTCTCAATATTCCTAAGTTCCATGGCTCACTATTTAGCAATTCTTTCATGGATGCCACTGTTTTTGGGTGGAGGTAGTAGGGAAAATGGGAATATAGTAAAGGGTTTTCAAAACATTTGCTATTTGTAAAACTTGTTTTGTGTGTATCGTAGCACATACTGGCTTCTCAGGAATAGGGTTAGACTACTTCCTTGTATCAGGGGAGGCAAAGGAAGTATCAAGAAAGTAGAACATGGATAGGGACTGTTTTACCATAGAAATCACAATTCTATTTGAAAGAATGTCAAGGTATTCGAAAACATTTTTCATGAAAATATCTCTACACATTCTGTCCCCTTCTTTCATTTCCTCACCATTATTTTTCTTATACTGCATAATTCTTCTCTTTTTCAGTTTTCTCCTTTTCCTATTTTCCTGCTTTCCTCAAATCTTATCTAGGAAATAACATGATCATAATTTATGGAAACTCACGGAAATATAGGATTTTGGAGTCAGAAAAGATCTTCAGAGATCATCTAGGTCAGTTTCTTAACCTTTTTAGCATCATGAACCTAGGTAGCAATCATGAAGCCTTCTCAGACTAATAGTTTCAATGCATAAAATAAAATACAAAGAATTACAATGGAAACCATTTATATTTAAAAGTAGTTATCAAAACATTTTGTAAAAGTTTGTGCTTCACCCCACCTCCAATCTAGTCTAACCTTCTCTTTTTACAGATGAGGAAATTGTTAAGATACAAAAAAGAAGATAAACTTTTCCCAGTGTCACATAAATTAATGGCAATGCCAGGTCTCAACTTGATGTCCTGATTAATTCCCAGTTCACTATACTTTCCACTGTAACACAGTGCTTAGATGATACTATTTTAGACTTGAATAAACCCAAGTTCAGTGGCTCAAATTAATCTACTCTTTGCTTCATCTGATGAGTAGTATTGAGTACTGACATCCCACCAACAAAACATAAATAATAGCATGAATTCAGAATATATTAATTGACAACATCTCAAAAATCTTTGTTCTCATATACCATTGATCAATAATGCTTCAGAATACATAATTTTGGAGTTGGATTTCTCTGTCTTTAAGATTTTTAGTTTCTATTTTGGTGTCTAAACCTTTTTAATTTGCCATATCATCAAAAAAATGAATTCACTCTTATTATATGACTCAAAGTTCTCAGATTCATAAAGGAAATTTTTCAAGCATAAATGTGAATGTCTTAAATCTAATGTTTGCATATTTAAACATTGAATACATTATTTTAAACTATGAATCAAATCTATTGACAAATTTCTTGCGTTTGGTGATGATTTAGTTGAACATCAGCAATTTTCATGGAATTAATCTAAAAATATTAATAACCTAAAATACGTCCTGTTTCCTAGAATCTATTTACCTCCTCCCCCACATAGTTCTGAAGCTTATTTTACAACCGTGCAATCATTCAGTTTCTAAGTAAAGTCTCTTAGTCTGGAAAATGGACCCCTTAGTATCATCAAGTTGGGGCTATTGCTCTACTTCTGAGCATAGGTTGAATGAATAAGGATCATGTGTGGTTTTGAGTATATATATGTATAATTATATGTATATGGGTATATGTATATGAGTTTGAATTTCCTAGTAAGATTTCTTTCCCATGAAAGTCAAATATCAGCTATTTTTGAATAGCTGATTTATTTTTGAATTTTTTTATTTGAATTTTTTCCAAAATTATTTTTGATTAATTTACTATTTCATACCAAGTACCAACTTCTACATGAAACTTTTCCTAATCCACAAGAGTGCTTGTGTATTCTCATACAGTCTTATATTAACTATGTATTTATTTTCATTTATTTTTTCAGATATTCTGCATATGTGTTATCTTTGCAGTCAGCCTCCAATTTGTCATCTGTAAAACAGGAATGATAATAGATCCTATCTCTCAGATGTTGTGAATATAGAATGAGATAATATATACATATATTTCAGTTCCATATAAATGTTAGCTATTAATATATATAGGTGGCTTCATGGGTAACATATTTAACTTGGATTCAGGTAGGCCAGGATTCAAATTATTCTTTAGACATTTACTAGGACAAGTCACTTATTATCTCTCATCCTCAGTTTCTCATCTGTAAAATAAAAACATTACCTCACTGATGAGGATTTAATGAAATAACATAGGCAAAATACTTTGCAAATCTTAAAATATTGTCTAAATGTTAACTCTTATTATCATCATCATCATTATTATTATTATTATTGTGCTTAATATTATTCTCATCCTCATCACCAAATTCTATAAAATTCAAAACTGGAATGAACCACAGAGATAATCTACTCCAATATCTTTATTTACAGAAGAAAACACTGAGGTCCATATAGGTTTTATACATTCTTAGAGCTGAAAGGGCTTTTTCATTAATGTTATTTAGTCAAACCTTCTCCTTGTAGATATGACAAAATTGAAGCACATAGAGGGAAAACAATTTTTTACCCAAGGTAACACAGTTAGTTGCAGAGGCAGAGTTAAATTCAATCTGAATTGGAAATGCTTTAAGTACAAGATCAGGCCTGGGCTGTATGAAGAACTTTTGATGGAGCACTTTTTGCTTGGTTGGTTGGCTTTAGGGTAACAAACTCTTTGTCCATAGTATTTCACAGAGAACTTCTAGTAAATTATAGAAGTATTGCTTCCTACAACAGAAGAAGCCATTTAGAAATAATCACATATCACTGAAATTTTGAGATGAACAAAATAAAAATTTTCATAGATATCCAGAGTAACATATTTTGAAAATGAATGCAGTAAAATTTTTGATTAATTAGAATGTTCTGGTACAGGATAATCTGGTTGATTAAGCTTTCTTACTTAACTCAAGAGTTTTATTTTTGCCATTTTTACAAATCTTTCTAAAATGTACAAGTCCACTTCCTTATTAGAGTATTTTTGAAGGACAATGGAGTTCAGACCTGTAATTTTAGTAACTTGGGGAACTCCCTATATAGTAATCCTCTATATGGATTCAGTCCAGAAACTCATCTGCAACATAGTGCTAATAGATTTTCCTGAATTCTCTAGAAATGCAAAACACTATCAGATTTTTCTTGATTACTAAAGATTTTTCTGTGTTTAAAGATTCTCATTCTGAATATATACTATTATAAAAGCATTTTAGAGATCTAGAAGGTACAGGAGATTTATTTTATATGAATAGGCAACTAGGAGATTCAGTAGATAGAAATGCATGCTTAGACTCAGGAAGACCTGAATTCAAATCTAGTTTCACATATTTAGTAGTTGTGTGATCTTCTTTATTATAATAGCACCTAAGATCAAAAGGCGTAAAATGTTTGTGGCAGCTCTGTTTGTAGTGGCTAGAAGCTGGAAAATGAATGGATGCCCATCAGTTGGAGAATGGTTGAGTAAATTGTGGTATATAAATGTTATGGAATATTACTGTTCTGTAAGGAATGACCAGCAGGATGAATACAGAGAGGACTGGTAAGACTTACATGAACTGATGCTAAGTGAAATGAGCAGAACCAGGAGATCACTATATACCTCAACAATGATACTGTTTGAGGATGTATCTGATGGAAGTGCATCTCTTTGATAAAGAGAGCTAATTCAGGTTCAATTGATCAAAGATGGGCAGAAGCAGCTACACCCAAAGAAAGAACACTGGGAAATGAATATAAACTGCTTGCATTTTTGTTTTTCTTCCCAGGTTATTTATACCTTCTGAATCCAACTCTCCCTGTGCAACAAGAGAACTGTTCGGTTCTGCACATATATTGTATCTAGAATATACTGTAACCTATTTAACATGTATAGGACTCCTTGCCATCTGGGGGAGGGGGTGGAGGGAGGGAGCGGAAAAATCGGAACAGAAGTGAGTGCAAGGGATAATGTTGTAAAAAATTACCCTGGCATGGGTTCTGTCAATAAAAAGTTATTTTAAAAAAAAAGATCAAAAGGCTTTTCAAACTTTAAAGCATTATGTAAATGCTAGCTATTATTACTACTTAATCTATAAAGTACCCTGAAATTGACTTTCTAAACTACATGATAAATAAGAAATAATATAGAAAGGTGATGAATTTTTAGTCAAGATTTCTCAATTCAATTACCAATAACAACATATACTGGCTATATAATTCTGGGAAAGTCATTTCATTTCTTTTCATTTTCTTATGTGTAAAATGGGGATAATGTATAGGCTACCTACCTTATGGGGTTGTGAGGAGAGTTTTAAGTAAAGCTCAAAGTACTATATAAATAAGAGCTATCATTATAAGAGTTTGTAGAGATAGTACTACCTAGTAAATAGAGTGCTAGACTTAGAGAGAATAGGGCCAGATCTCACCTCTGACATTTATGAGCTGTGTGAACCTTAGCAAATCATTTAATCTCTATGTGTGTCAAAAGAGATAATTATGAAACATAAAAGATATAGAAGATAAGAAATAAAGATAAATATAGAAAATCATAAGAAATATAATAATCATAATCATTGCTATGTATCACTTTAAGACTTGCAAAATGTCTTACAAGTATCATTAAGTTTGATCCTCAAAATGGTTCTGAAATATAGGTGCTATTACTATCTTCACCTTACAGATGAAATAATTGAAGCAGGCAGAGATTAAGTTACTTCTGTAGGATCAAGCAGCCAGTAAGTGGTTTAAGGCTCAATTTGAATCTCTCTTGTTTGTCTCTAGGTTCAGTGTTCTTTCCATTGTATAATCTGTCTCATGCTCAAAAACTCTCTTTCCTTTCCTTTTTGGTAGTATAAGATTTTTTTCCTTAAAATTCCTCATCCTTCACAAAGCACTATTTAGAAGAACATGAAAATAACTCTGGGTCTTCATGGGTTACATGTAGAACAAGCTCTGACAAATTCTACCATGGTTTGAGTATAATTGCAAAAGACTGTGCAGCTTTCTAAATAACAGTTTAGGTAAATACAAAGAGATCATAATGAACAGGGCCATTATAATTTGTTGATAAATTCATCGGAATGACAACTCCTGTTTTAATATGTTGATGCATCTGTGGTCTCATCAATGTGGTCTTCTTCCAGTAATGACCTCCATCCATGACCTCTCATCCCTTTCAAATCTGGTTCATGGCCTCCCCAACATCATCCATAAATCCACTGAAGGATAGACACACACACACACACACACACACACACACACACACACAGACACATATACACACACACACACACACGTGAAACTCATTTGCAGTGTAAATATAATAGAAATATATTTTCTATTAAAAATTTTTAAAAAATAAACCCATTCAATGATAGAATCCTAATGAACTAAAATCCTAATGAACTAATAATTTGGTTATTAATTAATTAACCAAACTTTCTTTTAATGTGTACAACTTTGAAAAGAATGAAGTTTATTGGTACTTCAGTGGATTTATGCAGTTTGCACTACACTAGGTTCTGGAGATATAGAAATAATAGTGAAAGTCCTTAAGTCTCAATGAGCGGGCAGTTTAACGAGAGATAATATGTATTAAAAGTGGGATACAAGATGATTTTCTTTTTTTATTTTTTATTTTTCTTTTATTTTAAGATTCAATATTTTTATTAAAGCTTTTTATTTTCGAAACATATGCATAGATAATTTTTAACATTCATCCTTGCAAAATCTTGTGTTCCAATTTTTTTTCTCCCTCCCTTCTTCCTTATTCCTTCCCCTACATGGCAAGTAATCCAATATATGTTAAACACATGAAATTCTTCTACACATATTTCCACAATTATGCTGCACAAGAAAAATGAGATCAAAAAGGAAAAAAATGAGAAAGAAAACAAAATGTAAACAAACAACAAAAAAAAAAGTGAAAATGTTATGTTGTGATCCACATTCAGTCCCCACAGTCTTCTTTCTGGATGCAGATGACTTTCTTCATCACAAGACCATTGGAATTGGCCTGTATTACTTTACTGTTGAAAAGAGCCACATCCATCAGAATTGATCATCATATAGTCTTACTGTTGCTGTGTACATGTTCTCGTGGTTTTACTCACTTTATTCAACATCAGTTCATGTAAGTCTCTCCAGGCTTCTGTGAAATCATCTTTCTGATAGTTTCTTATAGAAAAATAATATTCTATAACATTCATATAGCATAACTTATTCAGCCACTCTCCAACTGAGGATTATCCACTCAGTTTCCAGTTCTTTCCCCCTACAAAAAGGGCTGCTACAAATATTTTTGTACATGTGAGTCCTTTCCCCTTCTCTATGATAGCTTTGGAATACAGACTCAATAGAAACACTGTTGGATCAGAGTATGAACAGTGATTCTGTCAGAGTTCCACATTGCTCTCTAAAATACTTAGATCAATCCCCAACTCCACCAACAATGTATTAGTGTCCCAGTTTTCCCACATCCCTTTCAACATTCATCATTATCTTTGTATCTTTACCTTGTATCTTGTCAGATACAAGATGGTTTTCTTTCTTTCTTTCTTTCTTTTTTTTTTTTAAATTTTCAATAGCTTTTTATTTACAAGTTATATGCATGGGTAATTTTACAGCATTGATAATTGCCAAACCTTTTGTTCCATTTTTCCCCTTCTTGTTTCTTCCCCCAGATGGCAGGATGACCAATACATGTTAAATATACTAAAGTATAAATTAAACACAAAAGAAGTATACATGTCCAAAATGTTATTTTGCTGTACAAAAAGAATCGGACTTTGAAACATTGTACAATTAGCCTATGAAGGAAATCAAACATTCAGGAGGGTAAAAATTTAGGCATTGAGAATTCAATGTAATAATTCTTCGTCATCTCCCAGAGTTCTTTTGCTGGGTATAGCTGGTTCAGTTCATTACTGCTCCATTGGAACTGATTTAGTTCATTTCATTGCTGAAGATGGCCAGGTCCATCAGAATTGATCATCATATAGTATTGTTGTTGAAGTATATAATGATCTCCTGGTCCTGCTCATTTCATTCAGCATCAGTTTGTGTAAGTCTCTCCAGGACTTTCTGAAATCATCCTGTTGGTCATTTCTTACCGAACAATAATATTCCATAATATTCATATACCAAAATTTATTCAATTCTCCAATTGATGGGCATCTACTCAGTTTCCAGTTTCTGGCCACTACAAAGAGGGCTGCAACAAATATTCTTGCAAATACAGGTCCCTTTCCCTTCTTTAATATCTCTTTGGAATATAAGCCCAGTAGTAATACTGCTGGATTAAAGGGTATGCACAGTTTGATAACTTTTTGAGCATAGTTCCAAATTGCTCTCCAGAATGGTTGGATATATTCACAATTTCACTAACAATGTAGTGTCCTTGTTTTCCCACATCCCCTCCAATATTCCGCATTTTCTTTCCCTGTCATTCTAGCCAGTCTGACAGATGTGTAGTGGTATCTCAGAGTTGTCTTAATTTGCATTTCTCTGATTAATAGTGACTTGGAGCATCTTTTCATATGACTAGAAATAGTTTCAATTTCTTCATCTGAGAATTGTCTATTCATATTCTTTAACCGTTTATCTATCAATTGGAGAATGACTTGATTTCTTATAAATTAGAGTCAATTCTCTATATATTTTGGAAATGAGGCCTTTATCAGAATCTTTGATTGTAAAAATGTTTTCCCAGTTTATAGCTTCCCTTCTAATCTTGTCTGCATTAGTTTTGTTTGTACAAAAACTTTTCAATTTGATATAATCAAAATTTTCTATTTTGTGATCAATAATGATCTCTAGTTCTTCTTTGGTCATAAATTCCTTCCTCTTCCATACAAGATGATTTTCAAGAGAATATGCTAGCACCTAGTGGAATCAGGAAGCTTTATGTAAAAGTGGGTTTTTTAACCTTTGGGGGTGGGGTTATGAACATAAGGAAATTTGTATTTATATTTTAAAAATCAGCAAATATTACAAATCAGGGCTTGGTTTATTGTTTTGTTAATTTCTAGACATAAGAAAATTATGGAGAAAATGCTAGTAATGAAAATAGAACTTAAAAGTTTATCATAGGTACAATTCCCTCCATTGAAAGGCAGTTATTAAATATTTTCTAAAACAGTCCTTTGGTGAAGTCTGATGAATAACAGGGAACTCTTGTCAAAATAATGTGTTAAATTTAAATTCAAAATAAAATATTAGGGTTATAAATAAAAACAAATAAAATACAGTTATCAACATATTTTAAGTTCATAGACTTTATATTAAGAAACCATGTTACAATAGATGCATTTTCAGGTGCAGTCATCTTTTTATTCTACTATGCTATGAAATGCTTATGTTATCTCATAAATTAGAAATAAAATTAAGAAAAATAAAATTTTAAAAGAAGCTATGATAAAGTAGGATTTTTTTTTGCTTGATGTAAAAGAAAACTAATAATTCTAAAAGGGAGCAAAGAATAAAAAGCATGTGTTCCTAGTAAAATAATAGTTCATGAAAAAGCACAGAGATAGAAGACAAAGTGCCATATGTCAGCAATATTAATGAAATAATTTTAATTCAACTATAGTATGTGTATATTAAAACAAATAATTTATTAGTCTGGAAAAGTCAGAGAGTAACAGGTTGTAAAGTACTTTAAATGTAAAAAAATGCGTTTATATTTTTTCCTAGAGGTAATAAAGAGTCACTGAAGTTTATTAAGTAGGAGAGTAGCATTGTCAGACTTACATAGGAAAAAGAGTTGAGGCAGAAACCAATTAGTTCACTGGTTATTGCAATAGTGTAGGGAAGAAGGGATGATCCTATGGACAAAATAGAAAATCCTTGACTAAGTAAGTGATAGAATAATCAGGCAGAATAAGAAATTGTTTAATGACAAAAACTTATTGACAAGACATATAGTAAGACAGGGTGACAAAAATTGTCATTAATGAGGCAGCATCCTGCCTGGAAGGAAAATTCTATCTACTAAAGTGCCCAAGGGATTTCACCCTGTGCTGATCCTTGATGTTATGCAGCTTAACATTCTTTCCTTAACAGTAAAAGGAAGTAAAGAATGTTGGGCTTAGTGATAGAAAAGACCTGGTTTTGAACCTAATCTCTACCACTTACTATCCTTATGGCAATGGAGAAGTTATTTCCCTTTTCTGAACTTCTGTATTCCCATCCCATTTAACTGATTGTCATATGTTCTGTTTCAGGTGGGCACAAATGATATTTCCAGAAAAAAATAAAATAATTACTAAAAATTTAAAATGTATTGATCATGAAAATGATTACAGAATATTTTCATCACTTCTATCATTTAATGACAAGAGCTTCAGAAGAGAAAGAGTTGAGAAAAATTCTGATTAAGAAGATAGTGACTGGAGAAAGATTTTAGATTTTTTTTCAGTTTGCAACATTTTCTGACAATACGCTTCTCATCAGAAATGGAGTATGTCCAGCAAAAGCCATCAAGTATACACTTTTCTAGAGTACTAGAAATCTGGCCAAAAATGTTTTTCATTAGAAAGGTGTTTTCCTCTCACTAGAATTCTTCAGGCAATGGCTAGATGTCTACTTGTTGGCTATGATTCAGTAGAGATTCTTGTTCAGATATGTGTTGACTTTATTGATTTCTGAGGTCCTTTCCAATGGTGAGATGTTCTCATTCTGAATCATGTTCATTCATTCTCTGGCTATTCCAGTTAGCATTTCTCCATCTTGGCAAAGGCTACAAAATGGGGCATCTTGAACTGAACACAATATTCTCTATTAAGAAATTCCTCATTATTTGTCTTTCAAGCAGTACTTCTCAATATTCCTGAATTCTAGGCTCCTCAGAGGCAAAATTATAAAATGGATAAAAATGCATATCCTATTGCTTCTCTTGTCTTCCCCCCAAGTTCATTCCTCTCCAATTCAGTGCTTCTTCCTGACCTCTAAGTACTCTGTCCTTCTTCCCCACTCCATTTCTCCATTTCACACTTAGTATCCCATGTACCAAATTTTTCTTGTCTCTTCTCTTGCCCCATCAAAGTTCATTTGTTCTCTGACAGAAAAACAAATAAAAACCAAAAACCTGATAAGCTAATTTGGGTGTGGCTGTTGAAGTATTCATTTTTCCCCTCTTCTCAGGCATATTTCCTTTAACAGGAGCCTTCACCTAAAAGAGTGACTAAAAGTAATTGTGTGATATCATGCAAAAAAATGTGAGTTACAAGAGTTTTATTTCCCTTTCCCCACTGTGTTGTGATACAAGAGCCACCTGTCAGTGGCTGCTGGAGGTCTAACTCGGACCTGTAGAATGGATCTCTTCATGTGAGAGGATGATGATGATACAAGGAGATTGAGAGGCAGTTGCATTGTCTGACCTCCCTCCTCTTCCCTCTTGCCTCCAATTAATTTCATTCCCAATCCACAAGGAACATCTATGAAGACTGCTTTGCAACACCTTCAAGTTTTTGATTCAGTTGTGGAGGCTCTCTGAAAATTGACCTGCCCCTTCACTTGGGCATGTCCTCAACAATTCCCCATTTTTTGTTTTATGGAAACACAATTATTTTTCCCCCACAACATGGTCAGTAAGTTTATGCATTAGCTATAATCTAAATTCACATGCTAAGATATCTGAATCCGCATTCTAGGGAGTGAAAACAGCACTATAGTTGGTGTTGGATCTTGTGAGAGGTCATGGAGGCAAACTTTCAAATGGAGAAGAAAACTATCGTCAGAACAGGCATTTTTCATAAGTCTCTCATCAGTCTCTTGCCTCAGCCCTTTGATGTGTTGGCCTATCTAATTACACCAACTAAAAAAGTCTTACTGGAGCTCTTCCCCTTTTCCTTCCTCGCTGGTTATCAAAGGAACTCTGGAAGAATCCCACTCATGAACAGCTCTTGGGTACTGCTGCTTCTTTGTTTTTAGTGGTTCTTGTGCCCCATGTTTGAGCGCTATATATTGTGATACAGGAGCCACCTACTAGTGGCAGCTGGAGGTCTAATTCAGACCAATGGATCTCTTCGTGTGAGAGGATAAAGATGATCCTCATTTCAAATCAGAGAAATCTTAATCTTGTTACATTTTATCTGAACAAATATACCTTATTATACTTATCAGATATTTTAAAGTGCAGGACTAAGCAATCAGCATGTGCTCTTCAACTGCATAATTGTTCATAATGCATAATAGGATAATAATCCTATTAATAAAATTTGAAATATTAAATCTTTTACATCTTCCACATAATAACAACTTTGTAGCCATTTTCTGTAGCATTGAATTGAGGAGGAATGAGCTCATTGGGAAAGAAAAGAGAAGCAATAGGATATGCCTTTTTCCTATTTTGTAATTTTGCCTCTGAGGAGCCTAGCATCCAGGAATATTGAGAAGCACCCAGAGGCCTAGATTCAAGAATATTAAGAGAAGCACTGTTTGAAAGATAGTAATGAATTAGTCAATAGAGAATATTAAATTTAGTTCAGGTTGCCCCATTTTGAGAACTTTGGCAAAATAGAGAATCATTTCTTTGTTGACTGGCTATCCTTAATAATAAGTAATGGTAGTCTAGCTACTTTACAGATATTATCCTCACCTGAGCCTTAATATTACACAGGTAGAGAGCATCAGAAAAAATTCAATCCAGATCTTCTGACTATAGGACCAGTATTATTTCCATTGCAGCATACTGCCTATCAAGATTCTCATTTTATGAAGAGGGAAACTGAGCCATGTAGAAGTGAACCAATATAACTAAGGTAACATAGCTAGAAAATAACAAAGAGAAAAATAGAATCCAGGTTTCTACATTACGTATCCAGCATTCTTTTTGCTTTTAAATTAAATTAATTATTTCATCGAGCAAAAATGCAAGCCATTTTGTAAACCTTCAAGCTCTTTACAAATATTATTTCATTTGATCATTACAATATCCCTTGAACGTGGGTACTTTATTAACCCCATTTTTACAGAGGAAGGAACAAAGGCAGACAGAGACTTACCTAGAATCAAACAAACTATTGATGTCTGAGGAAAGATTTGAAGTCAGGTCTTTCTGATTCTAGGTCCAGTAATCTAACTAATGTGTCACCTAGTCATCTAACATTTACCTGTAAGTTGATTGATATCTGAGAACCACGTGTAATGCTCTTTTAGGTAGGAACTTGAGAGATAGGGATCCTTGAGAATTCATATCAAAAGATTGTTCTATTATCTAAATTATTAGAATAAATCACCAAGATTATTCTGAATCTTCTGGTAAAAGAGCTCACTTTTCTAGGTGTATTTTTTAATAAAAATATTTATTTTTGTATAATAATTAATTATCAAATTTTGTCTTGGGGGGTTGATTTGTTGAGCCATACCAATGAATTCATGGGTTGACATCACTTTCAGTGGAGATTAGCACTAGCTCTCTAGTTTTTGAGGTCCATGAAGTGTATAGAGAATTGAAGTAACTTGCCTAGGGTCAACCAATCACTCTACTTCTGAGGCAGAACTTGAACCCAGGTCTTTCTGAATGTGAAGCTAGTTTACTGACTATTAAATCATACTACTTCTTATATATTTTTATGAAAAGCTTATCAAACCTTAAGATTAGATGGGTTGAGAGTATTAGTAATAATTTCCCAATATTTTCTCAGCCAGATATGAATATATAACTTGCTCCATATACCAGTATCAGTGAGCATAATAGGATCACAGATTTAAAGCTGGAAGGAATCTGGCCAGGTTTTCTTGTCCAAATATCGTTTTATGGAAGATAAAATGGAAGCTCAGAGAGTTTAAATAATTAGCTTTCATTTTTGATAAGCTGGAACCTTCAGGGCATGATGAAGGGTAATAGGAAGGGCAAGGGGTGAGAAAAAGGTTTCTGCCAAGTCACAGAGAGACACATGATAGCTCCACAGGGAAAAGAGAGTCGGGTTTAATATTGTCCCTGCTCGACACTTAATCATTGAGGTCAATGGTTTATCAAGTTATTGTGAAGAGAGCCATGAAGGGGACAGCTTTGGAAGTCCAGAATTAGCAGGGATAAAGGTTAGACTAGTTGGAAAATTTTGAGGATTGAATAAGGAATGTCTCTAGGGACAGTTCTAGACATATTTTCTAAGGACCTACTGTGTGTTGAACATTGCTAGGCTCTAGGGGAAAATTAGTGCTGAGATCAGACAAGATCTTTGTATTTGGAATTTAAAATCTATTAGGGGAAATAAAATAGCTACATATATTTATTGCATGAATTGAAGAGCTCTGTAAAGTCCTACTCCAAAAATAAACTCCCTCTTTGGCCAGTGATATATCTAAAAATTCCCATGATTCAATTAACTCATAGGAAATACATAAAAGATGATTGAATAATGGTAATGACTATATTAGCAGGAGTTCATTTGGATGTTAGTTTGTAAAGACCATGATCATGAAGGTATTCGGCACAAAATACCTATGGATGAGAAAAAGTGAGATAAAAAAGGCTTGAAATGTGGAGGGCTACAGTGAGGGACCCAAAACATCAGAGGATATTGTGTCCCAAGGGCATGAAGTTTCAAGGCAAAATGGAGAAGGGGCTACTCCATAGAAGGCTGGTTTGGCCTGGGGGCAAAGGTACAGGAAGTATGAGAGAGGCAGTAGTTCCCACAAGCTCTTTATGGACATTTTTCCTCCACTGACTGTTGAACTAAAAGGCACAACAGGAAGGCAACCACTGATAGCAAAAAGGGTCAACTTTGGGAGAACAGTAAATATAACTGGTCTCTGGGACCTCTGATGTTTTTAAGGGGGTGGAGTGTTTATTTCTGGCTCGTGAACATCACGTGCAGAAAGAATTCAGGAAAGGGAAGCTGGATGTTTAATCCCACACAGATCACCAGCCAATCTCACCTTTATTTAGAGGTTATAAGTGAGAAGCTGGCAAGGACCTCAGTTGTGCTATAACCACAGGCATAAATAGTGAGCAACACTAAGGGACAGAACTTGTGGCTATCGGGCAAGTGAGCCAGAGACATCTATCTATCTTCCTGACTCAATCTTGAAATTTCTCCCAAATTGCTAATCCTCCTCAGGAGCCAAATTTAGGTTTCAGGTAGTACATTTCATGTCAAATTAAGTTACCTTGGTCCTCTAATTCAGGCTATCCTTTTTCCTTCTTTCTTCTTGCCCTTATAGAAAATATAATTTCATTTAAAGTTTTTGTTTGTTTGTTTGTTTCCAGACCAATTCCTTAGCTAAGATGTAAGAAAGCACAAATAAACAGATCTTTACCATTCATATTGACTGGGTCAGTGTACTTGTGTTTTTGAGCATATAGGTATAATGTCAATCACTCTTTAAATGGAAGATTCTGTGTACACACACACACCCCATTAAATATATCAATAGAGCTTTATACATGTAACAAATCCTGTTCAGACAAACTCATATTTTATATATCCTGTTTCTCCTGAGATATGGAAAAACAGATGCACATCATCTGTGGTTTCTGATTTTAAAAACAAAAGTAAAACTAGATGAGAAATGTCTTACAAGAACTAATCTTTGTTTTTCCAAATATGTAATTGGACTGTAATTTGTTTTTTAATGAAAATAGAAATGTTTTTGGGGAAGGGTCCAGATGGCAGGAAAAAGGCAGGAATTTACCTAAGCTTTTCACAAAATCCCTCTCAACAACTTTAAATAGTACCTTAAAACAAAATCTGGAATCCATGAAAGGACTGTAAAATTATAGTTTAAGACCACTTAGAAAATCCGAAAGAAAGGTCTGTTGCACTAGAGTGCATTCCAGAGCAGACCATGCCTTCAGCAAAATGTCAGTAGGCCTTGGGGGCAGCTGAATCAGTGGCAGCAGTAGTAGTTTCTGGATCTTTCAGTTCACAAATGGAAAGGGGGGTCAGACAATTGGTCAGAAGGAGATTAGAGGTATTTTTTTCTTTTGTCTTTGCTGGTACTGTGGGCAGGACTCTGTTGCATTGTCTATACTTGGATCTTAGTTATTGTCCTGGGTCTCAGTCGCAAAGCTAGGAGGAGCAATAACACACTAAACCTTGTGGCTGAAGGAAAACTGGAACCATGATCATAAATCCAGGATGGAAAGAATGCTTATAGTCACTCACAGACTAGAGCACAGGCCCTCATAGTACTAAGCATACCTCTTCTTAGATCATACCACCATGGAAGGACTAAAAACTTACAAGAATCCAGAATTATCTCTGAAAATAGCTACACAAAGCACCTGAAGCTTAGGACAGTGCTTCCTCTGTTCTAGACGTACAACCCCACTTCAAAATGGAGCAAATAGAAGAAAAAGATCCTAATTATACAAAATCACTATGGTGAGAGAAAAAATCCAAACACAAACAGAAGACAATAAAGTTAAAACTGTTATATCCAAAGCTTCAAAAAATATATAAATTGGTCTCAGGTCATGGAAGAGTTCAAAAAGGATTTTTATAATAAAATAAGAGAAGTAGAAGAACAATTGTGACAAAAATATGATAATAATTTAAGAAAATAATGGGGAAAAGTCAACAGGTTGGTAAAGAAAGAATAAAAAAAGTTGAAGAAAATAAGATTTTAAAAAAACAGAGTAAGTCAAATGACAAAAGAGGCACAAAAATCCAATGAACAAAAAAACTCCTTTAAAGGTAGAATTAGCTAAATGGAAAATGAGGTACAAAAACTCACTGAAGAAAGTAATTCCTTAAAAGTTAGAATTGGGAGCACGTAAAGTAATGACTCCATGAGACCTTAAGAAACAATAAAACAAAATCAAAAGCATTTTAAAAATAAAAGAAAATATGAAATATCTTATTGGAAAAAATATTGACCTGGAAAATATATCCAGGAAAATTAATTTAAGAATTATTGGAAAACCTTAAATCCATGACTTTAAAAAAAAGCCCTCTACACATCATCTTTGAAGAAATTACAATAGAATGCTGCCCTCAATTGTAGAACCAGAGGTCAAAACAGAAATTGAAGGAATCCTCTGATCACCAGCTGGAAAAGGTTGCAAAATGAAAACTCTCAGGAATATTTTAGCTAAATTCCAGAGTTTCTGAGTCAAAGAAAAAATTTTGCAAGTAGCCAGAAAGACACAATTCAAGTACCATGGAGCCACAGTTAGGATAATATAGGGTTTATCAGTTTCTCTATTAAAGGATAAAAGTGAATGAGGTATGATATTCTGGAGGGCAAAAGAGTTAGGATTTCAACAAAAAAATCACCTATCCAGGAAAACAGAATATAATTCTTTGCTAGGGGGTGGGAGAAGGGGATTAGAGGGAGAGATGGATATTCAATGAAATAAAGAACTTTTAAACATTATCAAGAGTGGAGCTAAAGAGAAAATTTGATATCAAATGCAAGATTCAAAAGAAGAATAAAAAGATAAACTGGAAAGCAAACATAAAGGATTCAATGAGGTTAAATTGTTTATATTCTTAGATGGGAAGATGCTACTTATAACAAAACTTTTTCATTATTAGGGTATCTAGAAGGAGTATAAATAGAAAAAAGGCATGGATATAAATTAAATATGATGGGATAATTAGCTTAAAAAAATGAAATTAAGGAGTGAGAAAAAGGGATGCACTGGGAAAATAAAAAAGGGAGAAGTAGAATGGGGTAAATTATCTGACTCACAAAGAGGTACAAATGAACTTTTACAATAAAGGGGAAAATGGGTGTGGTAGGGGAGGAGGGAGCTCATGAATCTTACTCTCATCAGAATTGGCTCAAAGAGGAAATAACATACAAACTCAGTTGGGTATACCATTCAAGAAAGTAGGAGAGGAAAAAGGACAAGAGAAGGCAAGGGTGAACGGATAGAAAAGGAAGGTGGACGGGGAAGCATTGTTAGAAGCATTAGATACTGAGGGGATGTCCATCATTTGGGAAATCAATGAGCAAGTTGCTGAATATGATTGTGAAGGAATACTATTATGTGATAAGAATGATAAGCAGGATGTGCTCAGAAAAAGCTGGAAAGACTTATATGAGCTGCTGCAAAATGAAAAGAGCAGGACAAGTAGAATATTATGTATGGTAACAGCAATCTTGTATGATGATGGATTGTCAATAACAACCATTCTCAACAATTCAATAATACAAGACAATTTGAAGGATTTACAATAAAAAATGTTGTCCATCTCCAGATAAAGAACTAAGAGAGTCTGAGTGCATATTGAAGCATACTTTTTCTTTATTTTTCTTGTTTTTTTGTTTTTGTTTTTGTTTTTGTTTTGGTGTGTGGTTTCTTTCACAATTTGATTTAACATGAATAAATGTTTTGCATGATTTGTTTTATATATATGTGTGTGTGTGTGTGTATATGTATATATGTATATATATATATGTAAAACACATATCAAATTGCTTGCCTTCTCAATAAGGGAAAAGGAAAGAATTTGAAATGCAAAAATTAAATAAAAAGACAAATGTTAAAAATGTATTTATATGTAATTGGGGGAAATAAAATATTAAAGAAAATAGACATATTCACTATTAAGGAAATGAACAAGGGAATTGAGGAAAACATATTTAAATAGATCATCTAATCATAGAACATTGGAACCACAAGATACTGGAATTGTCATTTAATCCAGATAAGAAAACTGAGCCTTGGAGAAATGATCAGAGTAAGATCATAGGGTCAAGACCAGTAAGAAAGTTTTAATTCTTAGCCCTGTATTTTTTATCTTTCAAAAGAAATGAATGGAGGAAGGTTTAGTAGTGGAAAGGGTTTAAGATTATAGTCTTTCATAGTGTCTCTTTTATAGTGTCTGATTGATTAAATTGGTTCAAAGACCCAATGAGTGGAGCACATCAATAGAAGACCAATAATGATCTTTATGAATTCCTAATGAAAAAAAAATCACAAAAATAGAATGAAGAGTCATAGTAAAGAATTTAGATTGATCCCCTTGAATGTCAGCAGCAGTATGCACTAGAATGTTAGTGAAAGGAGTGGAGATATATATTAGTTTTGTAACTATAAAAAATGTAACTAATTTAATCTCTATGAATCTTTTACATGAATCTTTTACATATATTTAATATGAATTTTTTGTTATAAAAAGTAAATAACAATCTGTTATATCTACATTACAAGGGTTTGTCCATCAATAAAAATTTAAGTGCATACTATGTGTTGGACACCGTGTTAAGTGCTGGGAATGCAAATATTAAAAAAAAAAAAAAAAAAAAAAAGACAGTCCCTATCCTCAAGGAGTTTAAAATCTAATGGGAGATGACAACACATAAAAGGAAGATTAAAATAGGAGTGGGAATAATATCTGGCACTGAAGAATTATGATAAGTCTAGAGGTGTACACCTGAATAAAAAATGAAGAGGCCTGGGTGCCCTCATTTCTCCAACTCTTCCCTCTTCAATTAGAGAAAGGGGCCTCAAAGATAGCAGAGTTCCAGAGTTGAAGTGATCTTTCAAAATGATGAAGTTTCTGGGGCTTGATAGCAAAATGAAGAATTATGAAGCCAGGTGGCTTCATGTATGTATGAATAACACTAAAACTATGGGACCATATAAAATTTCAACTATAATTAGTGGAAAGAACATTAAAAATTAGTGGGAAAACCATAGATTTAAAGTTAGCCTCTGTACAATGAAGGAGTTTGACTTGATGACCTGTAAGTTCCCTTTTGATTCCAAATCTTTAATACTATAAATAGAATAATGTCAATAAATCATTTTGGAAATCTTAAAGGACTATAAACTATTATTAGCAGGAATGTACAGATAAGTATTAACAACTATCATTCTGGGTTTGGGTGGGGGAGGGAAGTTATGCATAAAACAATTAAAAGTTTTATTCTCATTATTACCATTTTCTCCCTCACTTTTAAAAGTCTAGACATTCAACAATATAATAAAACAGCTCCTGATTTCTGAGATATAAATTTTTGCACAAAAAAACAATTAGCTCTCATGAACTGGAATGAACTGATTCCAGCATACCCCTAAATTAGGCACTCTGATGGTACAGAAGAAATATAGTATATAGGTCCTTAGCTCAAGAAACTCACACTGGAATTAGAGAAGCAAAATTAAGTTGTGAAGCAATTAGTAAATAGTATTGGACAATATATGAATAAATAGTGAGTTGTATGGAACTAATGATGCAAGTGCATACTATTTCTGATAACGGGAAGATCAAGAGGTAGTAAAGAACAGTGGAAAGAGTAATAAATCTGAAATCAGAGAATCTATGTTTGAATTACATTTCTACCTATCTGTGTGATCTTAAGCACATTATTTCTCTGAGCCACAATTTCTCTTTCTGTAAAAAATAGTATTAGACCACATGATATTTTTTCTTGTTTTTTTAATTAAAGTTTTTTTTTTAAAACATATGCATAGATAAAACAACTACCTTGTGTTCCAATTTTTTCCCTCTCTTCCCTATATCATCTAGGAGATAGCAAGTAATCTAATATATGTTAAACATGTACAACTCTTCTACACATATTTCCATAATTATCATGCTGCACAAGAAAAATCAGATCAAAAAGAAAAAAAAAATGAGAAAGAAAACAAAATGCAAGCAAACAACACCAAAACAGTGAAAATACTATGTTGGGATCCACATTCAGTTCTCACAGTCGTACAAGACAATAGAAATATATAGAGAATTGGGTCAAATTTATAAAAATACAAATAAATTCTCAATTAATAGTCAAAGGATATGAACATTTTTCAAATAAAGAAATCAAAGCTATTTATATTCATTTGAAAAAATTACCTAAAGCATTATTGATTAGAAAAGTGCAAATTAAAACAACTGTGAGGCACCACCTCACACCTATCAGATTGGCTAATATGACAGAAAAAAAAAAAACTGACATACTAATGCTCTGTTGGTAGAATTGTGAACCAATACAGTTATCCTAGAGAACAATTTGGAACTCTGTCAAAAGGGCTATAAATTTTTGCCTATCCTTTTACCTAGCTAAACCACTATTAAATCTGTATCCCAAAGAAATTTAAAAGGAGGGGGGCAAAAGTACCTATTTGTATAAAAATGTTTATAGTAGCTCTTTTGGTGGCAAATCATTGGAAATTGAGAGGATGACTATCAAATGGAGAATGGCTGAACAAGTTGTTGTATATGATTGTGTTGGAATACTATTATGCTATAAAAAAATAACAAATAAGATGATTTCAGGGGGAAAAAAACTTGGCAAGACATACATGAATTGAAGCAAAGTAAAGTGAACAGAACCAGGAGAACATTGTACATGTTAACAACATTATTGTATGATGATGAACTGTGAATACCCTAAGCTGTCCTTAGCAGCCCAATTATCTAAGATAATTCCAAAAAATGATCATGGAAAATTTAATCCACCTTTAGAGAAAGAACTGATGAAATCTGAATACAGATCAAAGCATACTCTTTTTTTAAAACTTTTTTTTTATAAATTATTTGTCTGTGTTTTCTTTTATAACAATTAATATTGAAATGTCTCACATAACTGCACATGTATAATCTATATTAAATTGCCTATCATTTCTGGGCAGGGGGAAGGGAAAGAATTTGGAACTCAAAATTTAAAAAAAATGTGAAAAATTATTTTTATGTGCAATTAGGAAAAAATAATAAAAACTAAAAACAATATTGTTCTAGTGGAATACAACATGTACAATACTAATGCTATATTAGTTTCTTCTTTTCTTGAGCTAGGAAGAAATATAATTCCTAGGACAGTTAGTGACTTATGCCCCACTATAAGGCAGGCAAGCCAAATATTACCAAAAGGACTGCTATCTTAATTTCCAAACTGAATGAATTGTAGAGGAGAAATACAGGAATCAGTGAGATCAACTCTTATAGTCATGCACATATAAATTTAGATTATAGTTTGCAGAACTATGAATTGAGCAGAGAGAACAATTATAAAAATGTTTCTCAGGAAGAATTTAGAGGACATGGTGGCTGATTTCAAGATGAAGATGCAGAGAAAAAATGAGTCAAAAAATTGTCTTAGCACCTATGACAAGGCTTTACTGTAGTAGATTCTTATTCAGTATTTGTTGGGTTAGTGAATGAATGAAAAAAAGGTTTTGATGCTAAATGACTGACAAAAATAAAATGCCTTGGAGAAGTCAGCAAGCAATCATGTTTTGAATATGTTAGTGAATGAAGAGTTTTAAACTATTTTGAGTTTGGTAGTGATTAAAATGAAGATATTGGAGGAACTTCTAAGATTTAAAAAAAGAAGAAGCTGACTAGCATTTAAATGAAAAGCCCATGCTAGGGGTAGCTAGGTGATGCAGTGGATAGAGCACCAGCTCTGAAATCAGGAGTACCTAAGTTCAAATCTGGCCTCAGACACTTAACACTTCCCAGCTGTGTGATCCTGGGCATATCACTATATCCCAATTGTCTCAGCAACAACAACAACAACAACAACAAAAGACCATGCTGGAAATATTTGGATAACCCCCTATAGTTGTGAACAGTTTTTGCTCTTGCTGATTTTCAGGAACAGATATATGCTTAGCAAAAGTCTACATTTTTCTTTATTTTCACCACAAGCAGATAGCAAGAATAGTTCTTACCTAGAAAGTGATGGCAGTTGCTTGAGCAACTTAGTTCCCTTCTGATATACATGGGGAAGCATGCTCTTTTGGAACACTAATACTGGCAGCTTGCCATCCCTTTTAGCCAGCCATTAAATAGGCCATGCTTCATGGAATTCATGTGTCAGGTGTGAGTTTGCCACACTTTTAGGATTTCCCATTTCCACAACAATTAATGAGGACCAAATTCCTTCATGTGGATAATGAAATATTCAGCTATATCTTCCACTTAATATTTTAGCCTCTCTTTTTTTTTTTTTTTTTTTTTTGTTGTTGGATCACTATGATTTTCACAGCTGAACCTGTCCTCCAGTATGACCCAACTATATTCTATATGTCAGAGCCAAAGACTACATTTGCACTGGGATACAATTAATATGAGTTTATTTGAGTGCTTGTTGCCATATGAGTGCTGTGTGGGTGGGTTTCCTCAGCTTCTGGTGCTGAGTCCCTCTTCAGATCTCTGACCAGACTTCTGACAAACCTGAGACAATTTTGAACTACTTTTTATTGCAGCTGTACCTGACAGCTCCAGTTTGAAAGAATGAGCATACTACAGATGTTTCCATTAAGATAAAAATAAAAGATGAATTAATGATGGTAGCAAGTAAGTTTCCCATTCTTTTTTAATAATTAAGACAATAGGTTGTTTTTTTTTTTTAACTGAGTTGAAATTCTTGTTTTGGTTTTGTTTTGTTTTCTTTTAAGTGCACCTTTGGAGGAAAAGAAAATTGGTGATACTGAAAATGGGTTATAAAAGATGTGTTGTTAATTTTCATTTGAGCATTTATTTATTTATTTATGTTCCATTAAGTTTAGGCAACAGGAATATAAAGATTTTCATTATCCAAAGGGATTTGATAAAATGGAAGCTCACACTTCTTGTTTTTCCATTACTACAAGGCATGAGAAAAATCACAAATCACTCAGAGACTTCCTAGAAAGGTTTATTGTCAAGTAGCCTTTCCCCCTTTACTTTTTTTTTTCCTTTTTCTAAAACCAAATGGGTATTAAAGTTTCAAGTAGGAGAAGTTGATAAAAAGCAGCCGACAGAAGGCCAAAGTTGTATTAGGTTCAGCTGTTTCCATTTCAAAAACATCAGACTACAGTTGAGGGATGAATTAGTATACACAGGGGCTAAACTGAATGGATTATCTCTAGTCTGGATTTTTTCTCAGACTATCAGTACCTTAGTTTACTTTTAGTATAAATCAATTGCTTTCCTGGGACAATGCATTTTTTAAAAAATGAAGTTATTTCCTAAACTTATTTAAAATACTTGGAAAATGATCACACAAAACTCACTGGTGAGAACATTTTATATGTACATTGTTTTTTAAACATTTTAACCTTGTTTTTAGGTCACAGTTCACAGAGACTCTATGCATGGTTTGGGGAATATTCTGACTAAATTCAATCCAACAAATATTTATTAAGTGCCTACTATTTGTAGGGCACTAGGGATATAAAGACAAAAAAATCTCTGCACTCAAAGAGTTTATAATATTTTAAGTCAACTCGTTTGTAATAACAACACTGAAATATCGCCATTCTGCTTGCCTCACTTTTACACTAAGCTTATTGGTTATTCAATTGAATTGACTGCTTGCTTTATGTTAAATAAGCAAAGAACTTGATTCAACTCCAGATTACTTAAAGGATAATTTTCTGGGTTTTCCCCCCGCTTCTGCTTTTCTGACCTTTTCCCTTTTCTTCCCCTCTCCCTCTTTTTTCTCTATTTCCCCACTAGAAAGTATGACTGGTTAAGGAAAAAAAAAAAAAAAAAGATAACTCCAATCACATTTTGGCTCATTTGTAATTCTATTCAAAGTTTTGAATAGAAAGGAGCTTGGGAACTTGGCTAAAATGAAATTCATATATTTAGCACTAGATAGTGTAGCCTTCTCATTTTATGTGAAGAAATGGAAGCTCAGAAGATAACTTTTCTGAAGTCGTAGCCAGTAAGTGAAGATCTGATTTTATACCCTGTGACTCCAAAACCACTGTTAACACATTATTAACTATGGGTGTTAATCACTCTATTCCTTTCTATACATACATACATATATATATACCTATATATATAGAGAGAGAGATAGTATATGTGCATGTATATATGCATTTGTCTATATATGTATACATATGCATATATATATATATACACATGTAGTATACATGTATATTTTGTGTATATGTATATTTCATTTGGTAATGTGTTCATTTTTATGGTAGTAGAGAAAAGGCTGGCCTGTTTTAACCATGACATCTCACTATACTACCTTGCCCCATAGTTATTCTAGGCTTTTAATATGACTGTGTTAGTCACATGACTAAAGTGACTCCCTGAACCAGAAGAATCCCTCTTAGTATATTGCTCCTCATTGTAACTTATCCATGCCAGTGCCCACTCAGTGTGGTTGGAGCAGCTAACAGCTATAAAAATGTGTTGACCTGAGAGGTTTAATATTAACCAAAGTTATAGTCAAAGTCAATATGGAGGACTGGAGAAAAAATCTGATGCTAATAGAAAAATAGAAGTCAATATTTGTAATGTGAGTCACAGGCTTGAAATAGAAAAGTAAAACAGATCACTTCTGTGGCTCAAGAAAGACTCTAGGTTAAACAGCTTAGACTATGAACTGGTGTTGAACACTCAGTCTATTTTAAAATTTCCTCTGGCCCCTTCCCCTAATTCCTAAAGTCCTCAGTTTGATATTCTGGTGGAACTTACCAGATATTCAGTAATGATGAAGTCATCGTTTATTTGGAGTAAGTCATTGGGAAAAAAAAATAAAAAGATTTTCCCCTGGTTATGTATAGCATCTTACTTTAGTGATGTGACATGGAACTAATATGTTATGACCATATTTTTTCATTCCAAATATCAATCTAAAGGGGCTGTTCTTGTTTAAGACTTACTGGTCTTAATCTTTTGATAGCTGACTCTTTGAAAACAGGTAAAGGAAGAGATAGAAAAATGTACTATTGAGAATGTATTTTCTCATTTTTTCAAAAATCCAGCAATCCCAAGGAGGGTGTTTTTTTTTCACAAGATGGCCTGACCCTTTGTGGGAAGCTACTGTAATAAAATTTGCTAAAATGTTCTTTATGGGCTTTCATTTGTTCTAGCTCAGATGTCACAACATTGTTGCACTGGATTTAGGTCATGAGTGTCCACTATGAGAGTTTGATTAATGGGAGAAGTACAATTTTAGAAACCACTGAGTGTGCTCAGAAGAGCCTTCTTAAACATAATGCCAGTTTGCCACAGGGGAAACAAAGCTAGAGAAATGAATATTAGCTTTGCTTAACTAAATGCACTGGGAAGAATCATTTTGACAAAATACTACATACTATACTGAACAAATACAGGAAGGTAAAAATAAAAATTGTCATCTAGAAAGAACACAAGAGAGAGCCTACAGACTGTTTTAAGACCTAGGAGTTATTGTACATTTAAGTATAATCAAATCTTTTGAAAGAAAGATAGAAATGACTATGAAGCCTTTTTGGTCACAGCCTGGGGGAAAAATCAGCATTAGCCCTAGTTTTTCTTAATGAGATATAACTGATTCTTTAGCTCATATGCTTCTCCTTCTTTGTTCCCTTTTGATGGTCCTAGCCCCTCTCAGGATTTCTCTGTAGCCATGAAAGCCAGTAAACCAAAATTAAAATGACAATGGAAGAAAGTGATAAATGTTGGTGGGACCAATATAGCTGTTCCAAAGTATAAGCCCTGTAGCAAAATAACTCCTGAACATTATTTTAAAGCCTGGTCTAGCAGCTTGAACCAATAATCGTGGAGTTGACCATTTTTAGTCTTCATTTAGGCTTAATTGAGCTTGTCATATAGCCTTCAGTGTGTTACTAATCCTTGTCCATAGGTCTGTTTCCTTATAAGTCCAATGGGGATAATGATATCTACCTCACAGCGTGTTTTGAGAATTAATTAATGCTTATGAGGTGTTTAGAGATCATGGATAAAAGGCACTCTATATATGTAAGGTGTTATTAAATTATTTTATTTCCTGTTCACGATCAAGTTCAAGCTAGTGATGATTTAGAAAATAGGACTTGGTGAAAACTCAGCTACGGCTTTTGTTAAGGAAATGTTATCCCTACTGATTGCATTTCTGCTAAAAATTGTCCTTGTATTTAAGGTAGATTGTAAATTTAGATGTCTCTTACTCTTGTCTGGGAAAAATCTTTCATATGCTTTCTGATTCAATAATCATTATATGTTTCTTATTAACTATTGCAAACTCTACTTAATGATTGACTTTTTCCAAGAAAGTCTAAGAGTTTGCCATCTATCTAAGTGCTCTTCCTATCAAAATGGACTTGATCCTTGGCTTCAGAAACTCCCAAACTACCCATGACCTTTTGCAGAATTGTTTCTGTTTTCTTAGAAGATTATGCATCTCTTTGGACAATAGACAGGATGTATAGCAACTGGTAATTTCAGTTTATTACACTCATGTGAAAATTGGATTGTCACCAAAACCCTTCAGGGAAGAATCTTCCTCTTACAAAACCAGGACCTATGATGCATGAAAGGCGTAGACACCAAGCATTTTTTCAAGGCAGGGGCTCAAGACTAAAAGCTGCCATGATTATTAGAGAATTCTCCCATCAGATCTTTCGAAAGAAAGGTGGAGATAGCTGAAGGGCAGGAGGTCATCTATGTAATAAGAACCATGTGAGATATTAATTAAGATGGAATGCTTGAAGAGGATGTGTATGTCCAGCCCAAGTCATGCCCAATAAAAATCACTCCAAATTGATCATGGTGCCTACTTGGATCTTCCCAAAGGCCACATCCTGTTGTGTGAACTAGTTTTGAGGCCACTGAGTACAAGTTTGTATACAATTTAATTGTGGCTACAGGGATTGTGCTGTTATCAGTATTTAACAACATTGCTCTTGCTATTCCTTTTATGTTGTTCTTCTCTAATACTTTTTATCCACATAGTATTATTTAACCAGATTTGAAATACAAAAAAAAATATTAAAAAAAAAAACCAAATGTGTTCTGGACCTTTTTCATTTTAGTAATGCAGCAGCAGGCTATGGATGTAGAATATTGCACTCATTGCCAGTTATGGTCAC
Source organism: Antechinus flavipes (assembly GCF_016432865.1). NCBI lineage: Eukaryota > Metazoa > Chordata > Mammalia > Dasyuromorphia > Dasyuridae > Antechinus > Antechinus flavipes. Next base: position 175,007,359 of record NC_067399.1, on the reverse strand, counting down.
TGTGTTGGTTAATTTTACTTAACTATTTTTTCTTGTTTCAAGGGAGGCCTGATTGGGGGAGAAGGGGAGTAACCCGGAAATGACTATGATATAAAAACAAAAGGCCTTGTGAAAACTTATTATTAAAAAAGACTGTGTAGCTTACTACTCATCCTTAAGCATCATTAGGGTGTGTGCATGCCTCAATGTACCTCAGTGCAAGATAGTACCCAGTCTTGCACTGAAACCTATAAAACCAACAGGAACTAACTTTGAGATTGCTGAGAGGTGGAGGTATACCCTATGGAGGTACCTTGTCTTGTACTGGGGTAAATTATTCCCCCAGAGTCAATGTAAAATGAATGATGCAACTGGTCAACACTAGACAAATGGTGAGATTTAGATGTTTAAATATGCTATGATACAACTGGATGAAGATACTTGTGTCGAATGAATAGAATGTTCAGTCTTTTCAATGAAATGCTTGGTCTCTTCAATGAGTGATCAATTCTACAAAGGGACCAAGGATGACAACAATAAAACCTCATCTACAAACATATTTACTGCATGATCGGAACTTTAGAGAATACTGGGGAGGAATGAAAACAGGTACCACTCCCTGCAGAGGAGTCAGTACTCAGTAGACACTTTGATAGGATACACACGTCCTTTGACTTCAATTTCAACAATGAGGAACCCATTTGTTGAGGGAAGAGATGTGCTTTGTCTGCAACTTAATTTGCTTCTGTCATATGACTAGTCTAAGTATCTAAAGAGCTACTCAGCAGAAGCATTTTCCCTTGTGCCCAAAGAAAAAACACACTACAAAATCTCAGAGTTGGAACTTGAACTTGCATTTGTTCAAGAATCCCCTCTACAACATGCCCAGTAAGTGATCATCTAATTATTGTTTGTAGATCCATACTAAGAACTCACTACATCTCAAGGCAGACCATTCTAATATTGGATGGCTCTAATGGTTTACTTGGGTTTTTTTTTCCAACAAATTTACTTCTTTGTCATTTTCATCCGTTACTTCTCCTTCTACCTTTTGTAGTAATGTGGAATCCCTTATATTATTTCTTCTCCATGTTAGTCTTTCAAATACTTCATTTTTTCCCCCTCCCAAATCTTCTTTATACAAGTAGTTATTCCTAAGGTACCAGCTCCAAACTCCCAGTTTCAGAGTCCTGACTGATAATTAGCAATTAATGGAAGCATCTGTGTTTATATTATACATGTATACATCATATATGTATAATGAAAAAATAAAACTCTTTATGGATCAAAACAATCTATGTCTTGGCTAATAATAGCAAGCATTTTTGCAGATTTGAAAAACACTTATTATATGTTAACTCAATTTAATGCTTACAGAAGCCCTGTGAAGTAGGTGGCAATATCACCCCCATTTTACAGATGAAAAAAAAATGAGGCTAAAAGCTCACATAACTATTAATTATCTGAATAAGGATTTGAATTCAAATCTTTCTGACTTCAAGTTCATCCTTCAGATAAATTAAATAATCTGCCTAAGATGACACAACTAATCAGAAATAAGATCTGAACATAGACCTTCTTGACTCTTTCAGTACCTATCCACCACACAAAGCTTCCTCTCACTCAACAGTAGCTCACAAATCTCTATCCACGACTAAGTGGTGGAGTGGATTGAGAGCTGAATTTGAAGTCAGAAAGACCAGAGTTCAAATTCAGCCAAGATATCTAATAGCTGTGTGACACTGGGCAAGTCACTTAGACTCTGTTGGTCTGTTTCCTCATTTTTTAAATGAGGATAACAGTAGCATTTATCTCCCAGGAGTGTTAGGATCAAATGAGATACTTGTGAAGTATTTGGTACAATGCCTTGAAGATAGTAGGCACTATATAAATGTTTGCTATTATTATTGTTCCTGTTGTTGTTATCATTGTTATTATCCAAATAGGAGGAATAGGTAAGATTACTCCTTTCCTCTTCCACTTCCACATAGACCCTTCAGGCTATGTGTTGCTCATTAGTGACTTATTTTCCTTCCAGAGCTATTCCTTATTTTCATTTTACTTTATGTCATTTTATAAACTTTTTCAGGACAGTGAGAAAAGCACACATAAATAACCACTATCTTTTCTAAATAGCCCTATGAGGAAACACTAGCAAAGATAGAATCTTGTGATATTTGCTCTAATTCTGATATCCACTTTTACTTCACACACACACACACACACACACACACAAAAAAAAAGAATGGATTCCAATTCCTTTCCATTAAAGAATGCAACTGGGAAGAAAAAGAGCCAACACTTCCTGCCCTATAGTAATTTTTAACCAAATGAAGAGTAAGGAAAGATGATGAAGGCCCTCCCTCATGAAATCTTTGCCCCAGCAGAGTCTGGAAATTTTGATCAAGAGTTTTTTTTTTTTTTTAATTTAAATTTTTACTTTTCACTCCCCTTCTCCAAAGACTTTAAACTAGGAACTTAATAAATATTAAATTCCTTAATAAATGTTTGTTGATTTGAAATTGATTTTTTTGTATCAGTAATGAAAGAGAAGTCAAGACAAAAACTTCAGTTTTCCTCTTCTTTATTCCCTTAATGGTAGTATTTATTCTAGGATGGCAATATCTCTGGAAAATAATAATAATAATAATAAAAAGACGATTGGCCACAAGCCAGTAACTCCAGCTGCTGATTTTTACCAAAAAACATGAAAAAATGAAAACAAGCAGAATAACCTTTAATTTTTTTCAACTATGCTCTTACTTTTATGACTATTAATAATATAACATTTGAGACCAGTTTACCTCATCAAAGCACATTATGGGCAGGGAGGGATTTGTTTTCTTGGCATACCTATGAAGGACTTGCCCAGGTTAAAAACTGTTAAAATTCCAAAGGACAACAAATGGCTGTTCTGCTTTGTGAGCTCTATTTATAGCCTCATCTGGAACTTCCTCATCATTATCTCACACTTTACACATCAAGGGAACTAGGTGATTCAAGTCTATAACCATATGATCCTAATGATTTCTGAAAGGAAAGAATTCTATTACTTGTTTTCCCAGAACCAAGTGATAAGGTATCAGACAGGTTAATGTGCTACATTTCTAACCTCTCCCAGGGAACTTGAACTGAGCTTTGCTTCTGGTTAGGTCATCTTTATTGCACTCACTATTTATGCCTAAGCATGTTTGCATGAAAACAGGATCTTCCTTGCTTGTGAGTTCATTTGCTCCATAGTTAGAATCCAGGGTCATAATCCTTTATTTATGATAACCTAATCCTTTCCACAACAGCCAATGATGATGTCACAAATGGAGTATTCTGATTTTAGCTACAGAAAAGACACCAGCAGACAGACTCCCCTCAAAGATCCTGTTTATTTAGGAAGTAGAGTTTAAAGGGGAAAAAAGAGGGCAAAGAGCAAAGCATGTTAGATTCTTTTTCCAACTGGGGCACTGAATGGTTTCAGAACATTAGACCAACAGCTTATAGAAACAGATTTAAAGAGAACTTTGAGATACCATCTTGCTCAGTTCCTGCCTTTAAGCATTTGCACTCAATTCCCTGTCTCATTTTAAAGAAAATCCTAGGTGCAGAAGAGATGCATATATTAAAAAGAGTGGGATAATTTTAATTCCAATCAAAATATCTAAATGGGAATTACACATCGAGACAAACTTAACAATATCCACATTAAATTTCATGTTTCACTAATGAAAAGAGAGACAATCTGAAGGACCCAAGATAGAATCACAGAAATAGAGAATCCTGTAAGTAAGTACTATATAGGCCAACTCCATCATTTATAGATGAAGGATCTGATGCCCTGAGGAAAAAAATGACTTGCCTAAGATATATCCCTAATAGCAGTAGATTCTGGGGTATCAACACACTGTCTATGATTCCTGCTCTCAGTGAGTAGAGCTTGACGGGAAAAAAACAAAAAAAACCAAAAGTATACACATACACACACACACACACATGTTCTGTCATATTTCCATTTCATGTTAGAGCTTTTAAAATGCATCTGGCCTTAAAAGGATAATTACTGAACAAAAAGCGATAGCTAGGAACTCTTTCAATTGGAGCAAAACAGTCGATAGAAGTAGTTCATCAAATGAGTCCAAATTTTGATGGAGTCATTCTAGAAAAGGGGAAATATGTGATAAGATAAAACATAAAGACGGTGGCTTGATCAGTACACTGTATTGATGAAGAAAAGCCCCATTTGTCCTGTATTAGTTATAGATCAAAATGAATAGTACTGAAAGGAGCTGGGAGCATAGTCATGCAGTTCAGACTCAATTAATGCTTATTGATGGACGTTGGATATCATGTGGCAATCCAAATTCCACCAGCCACTTACAAATCTGCTTACTTAAAAAAAAAAATCCTACATGCTTTGCAAGGCTAAAGCTACATTTTAATTAGACTTAACTATTCCTCAGACTGAATTGCATGTGATACTTCCTTTTACTTGAGAAGTAAAGTCAGGCTACACAGATGAGTTATGAGAATCAAACCTTATGCCTGAGTATTAGCAACATAAATTGTATTTCTGATGTCACAGTAGACACAATAACATCTTAAAGAATAAATACTATAGAAGCAAGGCAGAAAATAGAAATAGTGAGGGCACTAAAATAGAATTCTCAGGTACCCCATAATTAGTGAGAATTTAGTCATTAATTAACTGTCATAAATGTCAACTTTGTGGATTAAGCAAATACATCCTGACCCAGGTATATAGTAAAATCCATTAGGTTTGCTTTATGACTTAACTCCTTGAATAAAGTTTCTTCAGCCCAATTTATTCCTTCAGGCCCCAAAGCTAAAACAAGAAAAATTTCTTCTGATTCAGAGCAGGATGAAATACATTTATCTCTCATGTAAGGAGATGGGGGAAGTTACTAAATGTCCCTAACCCTCATAAATGAATGGGGGATTTTGATGTGTTTTAGAATGTCGAGACCCCTCATCTAGAGGTTAGAGAATTGCTTTATTTCTGTCCACCTTTGATACTGTATACAATTTTTCAGCAATGTTAAGAATTCATGAAGGAATATTGGGAGTTGGGATCAAACAAAAGTGTTGCAAATGATAAAAGAACAAAATTAGATAATTTTATCATATCTTGTCTCCTCAAACTTCCCTTTAGTGAGGGAAGGAATCTGCCCCATCATGTGGAATATCTGTGAGCCCTCCCTATTCTTCAAGGCCACCTCACATTCCTGTGTACCCTAAAATCCCACAGTCAGCTATATCAACTACATTTTTGATAGCATTATATTGTCCCTTGATCTTAAGCCATAATTATATTGCCAATACACTTAGCTCTGAGTTCAGCTGACCAATCTGCTTTCTGCTCTCTGTTTCTGAAATTTTAATAATAGCTGCAGAACATCAGAAAACCAGGTGAATTTTATAAATGCATATCATATAAGCTCAGGTGAATTACGATACACCTTAATAATGTTTTTATTCACCTTTTTAATTCACCTTTTACCTTATTCATGTTTGGCTGACTTCATTTTAATCCCTAGCTTCTTAAACTGTATTTCCCCATATGAGGTCTCATAACTGAATGTGGGGGAATCACAAAATTATAATTTGTTATCAGTAAATTTTTGATTTGCATATTTATTTTATATACCTATACAAACCTATACCAGGGTTGCTTGAATATTTCTCAGATGAAAAGCAGGTATGAGTAAAAACAGTTAACTTATCAAATTATACCTTTCACTTCTCAAACTCACAATTTTTCTTGTATTACCTCCTAGGTGATTCAGTGGATGGAGGGCAGGGCTTAGAGTCAAGAAAACTCATCTTCCCATGTTCAAAAACCCAGCCTCAGACATTTACTAGTTGTGTGACTCTGGCAAGCCATTTAACCTATGTTTGCCTTAATCATTTGAAGAAAGAAATGGCATGCCATTCCAATATCTTTGCCAAGAAAAGTCCATGGACATGTACAAGTCATAAAGAGTCAGAAACAACTCAACCACAATACCTTCAGCAGGTGATCTTACCTCCTAGTTTACTGGAAAACTATGAGACATAAACTTGTCTATTTCTACGTCCCTTGTACATTTACCCATTTCCTTCTTCCTTCTAATCTTAGAGGCAGACATTGGAAAGTGATTCTTCTACTTCTAACCACTGATTCTCTTTTCTTCCCTCTTTTGAGGCTTTATTCCATTAAGTATACCTTCTTTCTTAGAGATTCAGTCTCTCCTTCTTCACTAATTTATTCCCCTTTGTCTAACATATGGGAGGCAGAATGGTTTGGTAGATAGTAAAATGATCTCTAGGTTAGGATGAGCTAAATTTAAGTCCTACCTCTCATACTGAGAGATCTTATCAGATCAGATCTTACACTAATCAAGTGATTCTGGGCAAGTCACTTAACTTCTCAGTTATCTGAGACAACTCTCTAAGACTATGTGTTGATCTATACTGATAGAGTAATTCACTCACAGTTTTTATTTCAGCCTATAAGTACTCATACATGCTTCTTAACCACAGTGCCACATCCTTTCAGTCACCTAGGTTCACAAACCAGATAACACTCTTAATTGCTCACTCCCTCCCATCCATATCCAATCTATTCCAACTGTTTCTGATGTTAATTTTGTAACTTCCCTCATATGTATCTCCTTCTTTCCTTTAGCATTATCACCATCCTGGTGCAGAACCCCATCATCACATGTCTGGATCATTGCAATAGCATCCTGGTTGATCCTTCTTCCTCAAGTCTTTCCCCATTTTTGTTCATCCTCTACTCAGTGGTCAAATGGATTTTCCCAAAGCAAAGATCTTGCTATATTCCATATTCCCTTTCCTTTTTTGGCTCCATATTAACAATGCCCTATTTTACTTTTAATGCTCATTATAACCTTCCTACTTTTCAGGCTTCTTTCACTTAAATCTCTTGCATGTTTGCTTCAAGCCAGTGACACTGGCCTTGTTATTCCTCAAACTAGGTGCTGTATTTCCTAATTCCCTTTATTTTCATTGGCTATTCCTTCATACCTGGAATTTCTTTCCTCCTTATTTCTGCCACTTAATTTCCCTGGCATCCTTGAAGTCTCAGCTAAAGTCCCATCTTCAGCAAAAAAACTTTCCCTATCATCCATTATGGTAGCCCCTCCTCTCTGATGATTACATTTAATTTATCTCTTGTTCATAATTGTTTTCACAGTCTTTCCCTTGAGACTATGAGCTCCTTGAGAGCAGACTATATTTTGCATGGGTTTGTTTCTCCAAAGGTTAGCACAGTGCTTATACTTGTTGACTAGCTGACATCAATATTTACTGACTCTGCTATCACCTTAGATTACTATCCCATTTCCCTCCTTCCCTTTACTATTGAATTATTTGGCAGGGGATGGTAAGGGGGGTGGGGGATGTAGAATTTATAGATTGTCTCTACTTCTTCATTGCTAATTTTATTGTTGAGTTCCTTGCAATCTATCTTTCATTCCCAACATTCAAGTAAAAATATCTTCCATAAGGTTACTTGTGATCTCCTTATACTAAATCCAATGGTCCTCTTTAAGTCTTTTTTTTTCTAACTTGACCTTTCCACAATATTTCACAACAATGTCTCTTCTTAAAATTCTCTCTTCCTTTGACTTCTATACTTTTCTGATCTATCTCCTATTTTTTTTTTTAACTGCCCTGCTGATATTTTTCATTCTCCTTCATTGGATTCCCTTTCTTGGAAATATACATTTTTCCAGAGGTTCTACTTGCTTCCCTTATTACATATTCTTAATGACAACTTAAGCCAATGAACCCATAAGCACTAATTATGTCTGGTGTATGCCATGTATTGCAGTGGTAAGTATGCAAAGAAAAGCAACAAACAAATAAATAAATGAAAATCCCTGCTCTCAGTCTTATGGAAGAGAATACATAGATAATGCTGTACAAAGAAGGCATATAGAGCAGTGGTGTCAAACTCAAATAGAAACAGAGTTTTGAAATCATACATAAAGATCCCTACAGGTCATATATTGACTTCAACAACCATATATTCACATTATCTATGTTCTATTGTGTTTTTGTTTCTTATTAAATATTTCTCATCTGTATTTCTATAGTTCTATTTGCATTAGAGATATAAAGGATAATGTTGGACTGATTTAGAGGGAAGTAATAGCATTGAGGGTTCAGGAAAGCCTTCTTGTAGAATGTGGGATTAATTTTAGTTGAGGTGACTTGAAATAAGCCAGAAAAATCAGCCAATGTAGTTGAAGCAGGAGAGAATTAAAGGCATGGGTGACAGCCAGTGCAAATGAACAGAGCTGGGAGATGACCATCTTGTGCATGAAATAGCAAGAAGGTCACTGTCATTAGATAGCAGAGTAAGTGGGAAAGAGTAAAGTATAAGAAGACTGCCAAAGCAAAGAGAGCAGGTTATGAAGGGCTTTAAAAGCCAAAGAGAGGATTCTATATTTGATCCCATAGCTTCAACTATCACTTCTACTTGGAAGACTCCCAAATTGATACATCAAGCCCTATCTTTTCTTTTTGAGATCCATATCCCATTTCCAATTGTCAACTTGACATCTTTATCTGGATGCCTTGTTGACACTCAGACTCAGCATGTCTGAAACCAAATGGCTCATCTTTCTCCCAAACCTGCTCCTCCTTCTAATTTTCCTATGACTACTATTTCCCAGGAAGTCATTCAGACTTAAGATCTACAAAATATCCTTAGCTTTTCCTGCTTTTCCATCTCCATTTAATAAAAGTACTGCCTTGTTGATTCTACCTCAGCCTTAGTTCTTGCATCCACCCCTTGTTTTTTAAGCTCACTACTATTCTAATTTAGGACCTTATCACCTGATATTTGGATTACTATTAGTTGGACTACCATACTCTTACTATTCTTCAAATTTTCCCCATTCCAATTCATCTTCCATATTGATGTCAGTTAACTTCTTAAATCACAATTCAATTTAAAAACTTTTTATAGCAAGGCAGCTATTTGGTGCAGGAGATAAAATACCAGCCGGGAAGTCAGGATGATCTGAGTTCAAATATGACCTCAGACACTTAACATTATTTGTAAGTCACTTAACCCCAATTGCCTAGCCATAATCAAAAAACCTTTAATAGCTCCCAAACTCCTAAAGATCATAGAAGGCAACCTATTAGGAGTGATGTGAAGTATAGTCTTCTACTTTTTCCATCTTTTTTTTTTTTTTTTAAATATGGTGATAGTTGTCATTTCCTGCCTCCATCTTGCATCAATATATATGCAAGCTCAGGGGTGGAGTCTGTCATGCCCCTTCTTGACTCAGCTGGATCCATCAGACCATGAACTCACACAGTTAGAAATTTTCTTCTTTATATCAAACCTAAATCTGCATATCTACAATCTCCACCCATTACTTCTATCTCTGAACTCTGTGACCAAGCAGAATAAGTCTAATTATTCTTTCAGAGGAGACTTATTCCAGTATCAGGTAACTCTTCTCATACCTCCCCTAACTCTTCTCTTTACAGGCTTCTTAACCTAAGCTTCTTCAGTCAATTCTCATTTCACATAATCTCAAGTTCTACAATCCTAATCAATTTTCCTCTTCTTGCTTTCCAGTTTCCTACACTTCCAAAATGTGGTATTAATAAACAAATCTAAACAAAAAAAAATAAACAAATCAATAAACAAAATTAAAACTTAAAATCAGAGTAGGGATGAATATAAGAGAGTTATCACTTATCTCAGTCTTAAAATCCTTTTATTAGAATAATCTAAGATTATTTTAATTTTTTTCTGGATGTCATAACACACTGTTGTCTTAAACTGAATGCAGTAGTTCACCAAATTCAGACATCCTCCCCATTACCTCCACTCTCCATAGGAATCATTATGTAGCCATAATGCAAAAATTGTGAGGAGAAATTAGGCTAGAGTATCTCAAACATTTTACAAACCTTAAAGCACTTATATAAGTGTAAGTAATGATTATTTCATTATATGTGAAATACCAACTGCAATTGCTCTTCCCACAGAGATTATGAATGAAATTCCTATATCTTTAAAAGGAAATGGAATCTTGGTAAGATAAAGTAGAAGTTATTTAAACATGTACATTGGGATGCACAAAATAGATGCTCAATAAAATTTCATTGAATTTAACTTCATGTACTTTTGTTTTTAAATGTCTATTTTGCCATCTATACAAAGTTATTTTCAAAATCATCTGATTTGATGCATCAATATTGCTTTAAAACTTTAAAGCACCATATAATATCAGACTTTTAATAATCTTTGACATCATCAATATGGGTATCTCTTCAACTGGAAAAATTAAAGTCTTTTTATAACCTAGTAGATGTTGTTAGAAATCACTTTTGATCAAATTATTCATTAACCTGTGGCTAAACTAGTCATGGGCCTGCCCAAAACACACAGGTCTACTAATGACAGATATACAGCATATTACCAGTTTCATTTAATATCTTTAATTATTGAAGGTTAATGAGACTAAGACTCAATTACTGCTTGAATAATTAAGAATTACTAATATAGAGAATATGAGATTTCCTTATGGTAATTACTAAGATACAAATTGTTGTTAAATTGCATTTTTTTCCCAATCAATTAACAAAATTTGTTAAATATATAATATATGTAATATAATAGTCTTTGGAAATACAAAACCAAAAACTCCACACTCCTTAAGTTTAAAGAATTCTATCATCTGAAGTGATAATATAGTATACAAGATTGTTGACTTATACTATTACTCAAGATGAGTGTCAGAATACCCCTTGATTAGTATAGCTAACTAAAAAGAACTATATGTAGCATGATGGGGTAAGAGGGTAAGGAAGACAGGAGAAAAATTAAATTAAACATGCCATAATGAACTAAAAAACTCCACTGAATCCAACATATCAAATAAGAACACTAGGACATTATCACTATTTACTGACTCTTTGAAAAGGGTAATGTATTACCTAAGGAAACTAAGAAAGTCAGATCAGAGTAGTACCCTGAGGGGATCTAACACAGGAAAGTTTGGGAGAAAGAAAGGAAGGGGGAAAATTGTGGAGGAAGGATAAATCCAAAAAATGAACTAATCTTCAAGTAGGATAGGGTCAGATCAGCTTTGGGGAATTAGAAACAGGTAAGGTAGGAAGAGGGGAAAGACATAGGAAATCCACTTTGTTTTCATTTGAATTTAGCCTGTGTTCTACCTTTTTAACATTTTATTTCTAAAAGTTTTGATGGAATCAAAGTTCAGATTTAACAAGAATATCTTCTGTGGGGGGATGATAGAAATGTTGCTTTCAATTCAGGTTTTAGAAATGCAATTTTTTACCAGGTATATTGGTGCAACTGTAATTCCTATTACTGAGGAAGGCTGGGCTAGGTAGGTTACTTCAGTTCAAAAACTGAATTGTAGTAAGGCTTAATTCAATGAAGTATTTATACTAATATCAATATGATGAATCCTCAAAAGTTAGGAGCCACTAGGCTTTATAAGGAAGTTTGAAAAGGCCCAGGAAAAAAATAAATGGGATTAAAGCTTCTCGGTTGATTAGAAGTTTGATTCGCCAGTGAGGACGAGGAAGAAAAAGGGGAAGGGATGGGGAAAGAGAATAGGAAAGAAAAAAGAAACAAAGGAAACGAGGGAGGAGAGAGAAAAAAGCAGGGGACAAAAGGACGGAAAGAAGAAAAGAAGGAAGGAAAGAAGAAAGGAAGGAAGGAAGGAAGAGAAAAGCAACTTTTAAAACATAAGAGTATGAATTGTTTCATTATTTTTAATTCAGTTAATTCAGATAAAGGCAAATAACACCAAGAAGTTGATTTGAGAGATACAGTACTGAAGAGAGATAGCTTAAGTAGCTTGCCAGGGTCAGACAATGAGTAAGAAGGGGAGCCAGGGATGAGAGCCAGAAGTCAGACTCCTACTTCTTTCTATATACTAAGCATCTAACCATACTTCCTCCTTTTGCAGTCCATCTTGCCAAAAACCCAAAAGGAAATGTTACCAGTGGACCTGTAATTGTATAGGTTTTCCAGTATAAGGCTCCAAATTCACATAGCAATGAATATCAAAACTCAGAAGCTCATTCAAATGCTAAGCAGTGATCAAAAGGGCTGAAGGAAATGGAGGAAATGCCGTGAGAAAACCTGGGCTGCACCTCAGAGGCTAATAAATAATTACTAATGGGAAAGAAAACAGAGGAAAGAGAAAAAGCAAAATAGCAGGCAAGTGAAGTGGAATAGATTTCCTCTCATGGCAGAATAGAAATGGGTTAATTAGAGAAAAGATAGTTAATCCACCTGAAGAAGGCAGATAAAGGGGAAAAAAAGGCTCATGGGGCAAAGCATCTTTAAGCACATTTGATCCCACTATCCAAGGTATGGTTCAGTGATCTATCAAAGGTAGGATTGAGCTGTTAAATGATTCAGCATGAGAGATTTATCCTACTTTTAAAAAAGTATCTTTTTTTGTACCTTTTATTTTTAATATGAGGAAGAATTTAAGTATATATTCTAAATTATTGACATGGGGCAGTCACTAACTCAAGCATTAGAAATGATATAAATGAAAAGCATGGGTAAGCACAGTATTGTAATTTGTCTGACTCTTAAATTATGTAGCTTGTGTATCCCAGCATATTGAAATTAAAACCTGAAGTATGACATTCAGTGAATAATTTAGATAGGATCGTTCATTAACTGTGAGCTGGGACTTAGGATACTGACACTTGATTTTACTCAAATAAATAAGAGTATTTTTTCCAAAGAAAATATTTCATTTAACCAGGTGATGCAATATATAACTCCCCATCTTAATCTTGTTTTACCCTGTTCTGTAGATAATGGGGACTGTGAAATACTTGAGTTGGAAATCCAGGGGGGGAAAGTCACTGTATGAATTTTAGTGGAACTCCATTTCAGCATAGAAAAAAATGTGACTGTACTATAAATTTGACTCCCTGAACCAACCCCTCTCCACTTCTCTCTTTCCCTGTCTCTTTCTCTATCTCCTCTTTTTTCCCCATCTCTTTCACTTTTCTCTTCTGTCCTCCTCCCTTCCCCCCCCCCCCACCTCTTTCATGCACAGACACTTGAAAACCATCTGCCTGACTGAAGATTAATATTAAATTGAAAATTGATATCATCCCTCAAGTTTAAGGGTGATAATTAGTGCACAGCATAATTTCATCAATGTTTTTTCCCTTCTTTTAGTCAAATCTCAATTCATCCTAATCATTAGCAGTGAAGAGTGAATAAATATAAATAAAAATAAATATAAATTTATTAAAATACTTTCTGAATACTTTTTTTTTTGGCTTATAATATCAATCTATTAGAAAAGAGGAAACGATCGGTTAGAAAACTACAGTGATATATTTGAAGAACACTGGGTCTTGAATAAGAAGGCATCTAGGTTCAAATCTTACTTTTAACATTTATTACCTTTAAGTCACAGACAAGTCCCTTATCATTTAAGAGACCCTATTTCCTGATTCAAAAAAAAAAGAAAAGAAAAACAGGAAAATCACACTCAGAGAAAATTTGCCTAATAGAACAGTTAAGAGGAATAGACTACTATGAAATGCTCTTTGCAAAGTACAATAAAATAATGACTTTTATTAAGTTCCAAAGTCTAACAAATAAACTACTCTTATGAAATTTACAATCTAGATAAAATAGAATGGCATGTAAAAAAAGTGAAACAATAACAATGCAAGAGTTTGTTAGATCAATTGTGGTTATCTAAAATAAAAGCAATTGTATATGCAACTAGTATATTTTAGAATATAGTAAGAACAAAAAGTTGAAATAGTCAAGAAGAGCTTTATAGAGAAAGTTGGAATTGAGATGAAACTAGAAGGGATAGAGATTGAGTTGATTAGAAATTGAATAGGCGGAAGGGTTGAGATGAATCATCCAAAAAATCAGGGGTTTTCCTCATGTGCAACTTTGTATCTTCAGTACTTAGCACAGTGTTTGAAAATAACTATTTAATTACTGTTGTTGAATTGAACAGTGTGGGCAAAAGCATAATGATATGATAATGGCATATTTAGGTAAATAATATGTAAATATTAATGTCTGACTATATTTCAGCTCAAAGTTTTAATTTCCTCATCCCAACAAATAGTCAAACTGACTTGACTTTATACTCTTCATTTTTCCTCTTAATGGGAAATCAAAAAGTGAAATATTGCAAAAAGCATACATTTAGCCTGAGAAAGGGAAGAAGAACCTGAATAATTCCAAAATGGAACAACTATCTCCTTGATAATTGAAAGTATAAGTAGACAGAAAATTATGAAAAGGAATTAAGGTCTTGTGGTAGTGAGATTAAAAAAAAAAGGCAAGAGTCTTATTTTTCATGTGTATACACACACACACACACACACACACACACACATATCACAAAATTATTTTTTAAAAATAGGTGACCAAAAAAAAGAAATGATTCTCTACCAAACTTTTATAAGAGGTATATGATAGTCATACCCAAAAGTTAGGAAAATAAATCAGAGAAGAAAATTAAAGATCAACTTTACTAATGAATAGTAAAGTTAATTTTGAAGAGCATTGTCCAATTCCTACTATTAGGAAGTTCTTATGCTAGTTAGCCTAAGGTGATGCAAAGATAACAATGATTGGTTCCATCAATTTTGCACTTTATAGTCATACATGTGTGTATTTGTGAGTGCATATTTATATTTTGAGGATATATATATATATATATATATATATATATATATACGTATATATATATACTATATATGTAACATATATATATATATACTATATATGTAACATATATATGCATATACATACATATGTATAATCTTATTTGATTCTCATTGCATTCTAAACCAAGGTGTATTTATTGGCTTAGTTTCAAAATTAGAGAATTTCTGGTACTTGTCTGTGACAAACAACAAGTTAGTAATTGACAGAAATAGGAGCTGATTACAATTCTTTTCTTCTTCTATTTTAAGTGAGATAATTTTTTTTGCTTTTGCTTTCTTCTTCCAAAATAAAATCCCTTGCCAAGTGCTTGCCAGGAACCCTGTGGTTGAAGAGGGGAAGGGATCCATATTTCTCAGAGAGGTTTAAGCAGAGGAGTATAATTTTAATAGGAAGATGGCATGTCACCCAAAGTGACAAGCAATGGGGGGGGGGGAAGGGATGGACACAAAGAAAGGATGAGTATCTTTGTTTTCCTGTTACAAAACAGTCTTTACTGCATTCTATTGCCTCCTTCAATATTAAACATTCCAAGGATAAGATTCTGGAGTATTCTATAGGGGAAAGAAGTTAAAAAATGTTGGGGGAAGATCAATATAAACATTTCTTGAAAAAAGAACATTATAAATTAATGTTACTGAAGTTAAGAAAATAGATGATTTGGAAAGACGAAAAGGTTGACTACTGCACTCTATCTGAAATGGGGAAAATAAGGGTAAAATAATTGAGAATGAGAAAGAATAAAAGGAAACTCAAGTAATGTGTGCTTAGGCAGAATAAAGGAAGATAACTAAAGGAAAGAGCCCATACTAATATCATTTTGAGAGGGGAAAAAACAAAACAAAGAAACAAAAAAACTCAAACTTGATGATAATAAGTGATGACAAAAGAGGAAAACTGCATATATGCATGCATTTGTAATGGAACAAATAAAGAAAGTAAAGTTTAACAATTATATAATTATCACCTTCAATGTTAATGGCTTAAATTCACCTAGAAAAATGCAAAAGCTCAGTTGATGGTTTTTACCTGTAATCCAAGCTACTGAGGAGGTTGAGTCTCATTTGACTCTCAGAATTCTGAGATAAAATAGGCCAAAGTAATACAGAGTCTGGCAAAAATATGGCAATTGTGTCAGGGGACACAATGTTGCCTGAAGAACAGTAAACCAAGTTGGAAATTAATTAATTCAAACCTCTTATATCAATAATGGGTGCAATTGAATCCATGGCAGCTACATTTCCAGCAGGGATGAATCATAAATGTACACACATGTGAATGTATGTGTATACACACACACACACACACACACATATATATCACAAAATTATTTTTTAAAAATAGGTGACAAAAAAAAAAGAAATGATTCTCTACCAAACTTTTATAAGATATATATGATAGTCATACCCAAAAGTTAGGAAAATAAATCAGAGAAGAAAATTAAAGATCAACTTTACTAATGAATAGTAAAGTTAATTTTGAAGAGCATTGCCCAAGTTATCATTTGATACTATTCTAGCAATTCAATCTATAGCAATAAGAAAATAAAAGAAAAATGTATCTGGCAAAGAATAGGCCAAATTTTCCTTATTTGTAGATAGCATGATATGTACTTAGAAACCTCAGAGAATGAGTAAAGAAACCAATAGCTCCAATAAAGAGCAACATTTAAAATAAATCCATAAAAATTTGCATAACATTAATAAAAGAATAAATGATAATAAGAGAAATTCCTTTAGAATAACTACAGAATGCATATGCCATTTTCAGTTAATCTACCAAATCATGCATAGGAAATACACACACATAAGAATGAAAATTTATATATAATTAAAACTACAATGGCTATTGTAAATAAACATATAAAATGAAAAATAAAAATAAATAATTGGGGAGGTATTCACTTTTCAGTTAATTCATGCCAATAAAATGAAAAGGGTGATACTACCAGACTATTTACAGATTAAGTTCTATGCCAATCAAACCACCAAGAAAATATTTTGTGAAACTAAAATATATATTTTTTACTGGGTAAGGACTTGTTTATTAATGATAATCGCTAGAAAACTTGAAAGCAACTTAGTAAAAATTAGTTTTAGGCAAAGCCCAATACTTTGCATCATATATCACAATAAGCTCAAAATTGATATTGAATATGAAATGTTACATCATAGAATGTAAAAAGAAAAAGATGGTGGAAGACAATTCCTTTCAAAATTATAGGTGGGATATAAGTCTTAGCCAAACAAGGGAAAAAAGAAATCATAAAAGACAAAAGAGGCAATTTTGATTATATACAATTTTAAATCTCACTATTCTACATGAAACAAAGATATTGCTAAATTCTCCAATGATACATTGATGAGTAATTCTCTTAGATAACTCCTGAAATTATCCATCATAGACAAGAATTTTCCACGATCACTCTTACAATGGTCTAGATTCTGAGAGATGAATTCTTTAGTTTATTTGGGTACATCTCACATTCTACTCTCATTTTGAGAACAGTTTTCCCTTGTTCTTCTGTTACTCTCTCAGATGGTCCTTAACTTCCTTAGATGCCAGAAAATCATTAAAAGTTTGAAATATGTTTTTTATTTAAATAAATTAATACCCAAATGATATCCTCTGATACCATTTGTATTTATTTTCTTATATTCTTCTATATAAGCCACACACATGGTTAAAAGTACCAGGTATTTTCTTTATAATAGATAGAATTTTAAATAAACTGGAATTACTAACAATGAAGGCTGAAATGCAAAAAAAAAAAAATCAATATATTAAGACCAAATTCTATTTTTTTGTCAATTTCAATCACTTTTTTTAAAAGAAAGAAATAATTACAGGCTTCCTTTTAATGTTTCCAATGTAAAAATGACTTTTACAACTCATCAGATGAATTGCCTTCATCAGATGTAAAGGAATTTCTCTCAAATGTTTTAAGGACTGAAGCCCACTGGTTACTTGAGTAGCACTGTCTAAGATAGTGAAACATTTTGATTCTCTATTTGTCACTATCACTTCAACACCTAAGACCAAAGATTAAATAGATACATATAAAATAAGTGCAGATATTAAAATGATTGCATTTATATCCTGGTGAATTCTCTCTCCTTGGTTCCATCTATCTGCTAAAACATATATCTTGATTCACTTTCTCTTACAACTATTTGGCATTCCTTTTTCCCATACCCATCTAAGCTAGTTAGAGAAAAAGATATAGCTACAATTCCTTTATATATACTGGGGTAGTATTGACTTAGCATCATATGGCCAGGATCTCAGATTGCTCAACAAGGGAAGCCTTTTCTATTGTTCATTCTTTTATCAAGATATTGATAAGTTGTTTCTTTTAATTCTGAATGATCAAGAGAGGGTTCTGATTTGATTTTCCTATCCCATACACAAACTGATGTCTTGAAGCTATATCGATTTGAATTTTCCTAAATTAATTCAGTCTTCTGAATTTGAATTTGTTTTTGAATGTTTTACTGATTAACAACTTATCAGAACTTTCATTCATAATTAAAACTAACTAGATTTGCCTTTAGCCCTTGAAAATATATCAAGACCTGCCATATATGTTCCATTCTAATTGCATCTGCTCCTCTCATCAGTCTTTGAAGCTGACTGTCCACTCACTTTTTAAAGTCATATTGCCTTTCATATTTTTGCTGGATAGTATATTGAATGAAATTGGCATATACTTGTTGAAGTGTTCTACCAATACCAAATGCTTTTCCAGTTTTCTCGGATATTCTTACCATGTGATTTCATGTGTTTTACCTTTTATACTATGTACTATACTGTGTCTTTTAACTATCTAAAAATCTATCTCCTTTTTCCACTTTACATTGTTATAAAGCTTCAGTAATATTTTTTAAGCCAGCCAGCCCAATTTTACTCCCCATGAGGATATGTCAAACTTAGGTCTGGGATTTCACTACATCGTTACTATATACTTTGTGGTTTAAGGAAACTTATTAATATCTATAATTGTTTCTAGTGTTCCAAATCCCTGTTTTCAATTCTAATAATTTGTCCAGCTACTTTATCCTTAATTAACATTATTTAAACTCTATTGAGTATTTTCACTCTGTGAAAAGTTTTGCAATTATATTCTTATCACTTTCTGAAACACTTAACCTGCTAGGAATTTCAGAAGGGTTTCTATCTATCCTCTGTTAATTTATAGAAGTAAATGAGTAAATTTCAAAGTCATCATAATAAATAACATTTATATAACACTTTAAATTATGTGATGATTAACTATGGTGGATTTGGCTCTTCTCAGCAATTTGGGGATTAAAGACAACTGAATTGAGACTGAATATGGATTGAAACATAGTATTTTCACTTTTATTTGGTTGTTTTCTTTATCATGCTTTTTCCCCCTTTTTGTTCTGATTTTTCTTGTACAACATGACAAATATGAAAATATGTTTAAAAGAATTACACATATTTAGTCTATATCAGATTACTTGCTGTCTTGGGGAAGGGAGAAATAGGGGAAGAGAGGGAAATTTTGGAACACAAAGTCTTACAAAAATGAATGATGAAAACTATCAGTACAAGTATTTGGAAAAAATTAAATATTATTGAAAATTAAAAAAAAAAGTACAAGGTAATCATTATTATTATCCCCATTTCACAATTGAGAAAAGTAAAACAGACATTAAATGACTTGCCTAGGGTCCCACAACTACTAAGTATCTGAGGCTGCATTTGAATCTAATCTTCCTGATTCTAGGTCCACTGTTCTATACACTCTCATTCATTCTATCCATGAACAAAATTAAATGGAATGGTGTATAATTATGATGATCAAGGTTAATTCCCCAAAGAATTCCTTTCTTTGCAAAAACAGAAGATTATAGATGTCAAACACTGCACATACTGTCAGATTTGTTTGATATGGTTAATTTTGTTGAATTGTTTCTTTTTTTTTTTCTCTTTCCTTTTCCTTCATTGTACAAGGGAGAAATTTCTGAAAGAGTAGAGGAAGAGGAATATGTTTAAAAACTAATGTGATATAAGAGCAAAAAAAAAAATAAATCACTAGTTAAAGAACTCTTACTCTAGCTTTAGCTTTTAAAGTTATTTTATATAGTTTCCTTTTTGTTTTTTAATTCAGATCATAAATCAGTTTTGATCTAGGTATGGCATATGGCGAAAAATGTTTTAAATCTATTTTTTTTTTGCCAAATACCTTTCTAGTGTACCAAGTTAGAAGTTATTCCTAAAACAATTTATAATATTGAATTTAATGAACAATGTGTAATAGAGTTTCAATGTTTCTAATTACTCCTAATCTTACTTGGCCTACTGATCTACATTTTATTTATGTATTTTTTTAACCAGTATCAAACAGGCTTTGGATATCACTTCTTTTAGTACATTTACATTAGAAATACTATTCTCCCCTAATCTTTGCTTTTAAAAATCATTTTTCTTCAGATATACATGTTTTTATTTTGTTTTTCTGAATGCTGAGCTACCTTGTCAAAAGTCAATATGGAGAATAGGAGTTAAATAAATGCCAGCTAAATTAGAGGTCTGTCATGGGAGCAAGAAATATATACACTGTAATTACATTGACCTCTCTCTTACATGTTGATCTACATGTATATTTGTTTATTATTGGCATATACCGCAAGGAATGAATGTTAGGAAATTTATCTTCTTCATTTATAATTGCTCATCACTTAATGACCATTTTCCTTTATTTTGTCCAAAATTTCACTATTTTATCTCATGTCCCTTATAAATATTTCTGAGAAGTCTGGAAAATCCCTTCTAGCTATTTAGAAATCATGATAGATTTTAAATTAAGAACAAAGAAAATGAGAAACTTCCCACCTACACTCCCTAATACCAAAGAATTTTATTTCTTGTTATCTTTATAGCTGCAGTTAGGAATTTTGAATTTCTTTATTGACATTTTCTTGGGTAGATCTTGGCAAGATTTTATACCTATTGATGTAGGATTATAAAGCAATTGACTTTAGAGCTTCAATCTAGGCCTGGAGCGTAGTCAGTTGAATGGAGGAGTAGGGTGTGTGCCTAATAGCTGCAGTGGAGTGTTCCTGCATGAGCATTGTTGGATGTGACAGCTAGTCATTTAAGTATAGAATGTGGGGAAATGAACAAAATTAGAATTCAATCCAACTGCTTCATTTTATATATGAAGAAACTGAGAGCCAGTAGCAACAATAAGAGACACAACAAAAGTCACACAAGAGTTAATGACAGACCTCAAACTAGAGTCCAGATTTTCTGATTACAAAATTATCCTTTTAACTCTGTCTATTATTCCATAAGCTGGACCCTCTTGAGACTCTCGAGATATATGTTTTTGGTAGTGAAGCCTTGCTTCTTCTCCTCAATGCATAATTGTTTAACTCAACATTCCTCAATATGTTGATAGTAACTCTCAAAGCCTGACTTGGTAAATTTCTAAGCCAGTTCCTGCCACCATACTTCTTTTCTCATAAACAACTTATTCTCAAACCCTAATCAACAAATTGAACTATGCCCTCAGCAGCCCAGAGCAGCAACAAAAATAAACAACATCTACCAGCCAGGATCATGTCACTGATCCTGACTTATACTCAGCCCAATAATAAGACCTGATGAAAACCAAAAGTATCTTTAGATTTTCCCTTCTCTCCTCATATTTCCTAGAATTGACTTTATAGAATCAGAGTTTTTCCTTATTTCATTTTTAGTGAAATTATATAAAAGTTAGTAAAGAGCTATGAGAAAATCATGATTTAGATCTAGGAGGGATTTTGGAGGTAAATGAGTCTAACCTAATTTTCTATAAGTGTTATTGAGGTCTGTAGAAGTTGAAGTGACTTAGATAAGTGTCAAAAACCATATTCAAACCTAAGTTTTTCTGATTCCAAGTCCAGCTTGTTGTTCAGTCATTCAGTTGTGCCTAACTTTTCATGAACCTATATTGTATTTTCTTGCCAAAGGTGCTGGAGTGGTTTGCCATTTCTTTATTCAATGGATTAATGCAAGCAGAATTTAAGTGGCATCTCCAGGGTCACACAAATTGTAAGTGTCTGAGGACAGATTTGGACTCAGGTTTTCTTGACTGCAGTGTCCTAGCTACTGAGCCATTTCCTCTAAATCCAGCTTAGGTGTTATAGAACTAGGATCTCTAAAAACCTTCATCTACCTCACATGAAGGTCATAGATGCTTTAAAGGAAATACACAAAAGCCAGCAGTTTCTAAAATGACTGTTCTGACAGAAGAGTCCACAAAAGCTTGAGTGCTAGCTACATTAGATTCTACACATCTCACAAAGGGCTCACTCAGTTTCCGTTCTCTGGAGGCAGCCAGCCAACCAGCAAACTTAACAAGCTGGCCCGTCAACATGTTTAAAATATACAGCTTAACTTCAGGCATTTCCAAACACTGTCCTAAGGAGAGCTAGATCTCCCTTTGAAGCAAATTAGCTTAGGGGAAAGAGTCTGCAATATTTATTCCTTTAAACCTCAAGGGAAAACTAGTTGGGAACACATCTTAGAAACCTCTTCTCCCATACAGCACAAGTGCTGTGGTATTTTATTAGCCTTCTCCTACCCCCTGCCCCCACCCTAGGAACACATTATTATGTGATAATTAGTAATGGGCAAACCTCACTGGGTTTGTAGGTCTGGTGCAGTGCCAAGAATAGAGTTCCTCATTTTAGTTAATAAAATCTCATCCTCTTCTTCTATTCTCCCCCTTCTTCTTTTATCAATCAATCTTTACTTAACCCCTCCCTCCTTATATCGTTAATGCTTGACTGTATTCAGAAGGAGGGTATGAAAATGGAGCACAGAGCATTGAGCTTCCTGGCTAGGATATTTTTCTTCTCTGCATGTATACTTCAATAATCTCTACCAATCAATCAACAAACATTCATTAGGCATTCACTATGTGTGGGAAACTATGTTAAGTGCTGGAAATACAAATAGAAGCAGAAACACAATCTCTCTCCTCAAAGAGCTTACATTCTAATGAATGAAAAGGAGTTGAAAAGTTAAATATGAAAAGTAATTGTAATCAGGGATTCATTGTCTTTTTTAGCCATTGGTGAATGAGTACTCAATGTATGCAGTTTATTGGCTGTCCTGAGTGAACTGATGAGCCTTGGAAGCTTACATTATAAGTAAGGAGCAAGGACAAATAAACATTGATGTGTCTACAAACAAATAGATAAAAGCAGTTTAATAGTCATTTCTGATGATATGCGCCAAAGGGCTAAGGAATCAGAGATGAGAGAAATAGTGAAGAATGGGACATGAAAAGCTATGAATGGAGTAACTGAAGACTAGAAGAGTTGGTATTCTTTGAAGACATCTTGGATTTTCTGATTGAAGGATGAGAAAAAAACTGGTATAGTGAAAATAACATTGTACTTGGAGTTAGACAACCTAGATTCAAGGTAGAATTTGGCCACTTCCTGTTAGAACTTGAACAAATCCCTTCACAGAATCTCAGAATTAGAGGGCACTTCAAAAATTATGTAGATTAACTTCCATTTGAAGGAGAATCTCATTGCTCCTAGTTATGCTCTTTTGGACTGAGCAGAACACAATCAATATCAGTCTCTCTTACATTACTACCTTTCAAATACTTGAAGACAATCATCATATCTCCTTCACCACCCCTCCCAAGTTATATGGTTTTTTTTTATGTTCTTCAGGCTAAGCATCCTCAGTTCCTTGTATTAATCTTTTTATGGTATGGCTTCTAGTCTTTCCCTCTTCTCCATCCTCATAAGTTTTGGCTACTGTCATCTACACATAATCTCTCAGTGTCCTCAACTATAAATCAAAGGGATTTAGATTATCTCCAAGATCTGTCCCAGCCCTAATATTCACATGTGAAGAACTAATTCACATGTGAAGAACTCACAATGGTTTTCTCCTTGCCAAAAGGCACATTTATTTATAAGAAGTTTCTGATAAAATGAAGAGGTAAAATAGGCACCAGGAGTGGTAAATGTGAAATAGATTTAGGAGAGCATATAGTTACTAAGGAAAGTGGTTTTAACATTTCACAATGGAAAAGATGTTTCCCAATGGAACTCACAATTAACCAGAAGAAAGGGATGAGGAGTATGCCATTGACTGAGAGACTAAATCTACAGAGGAGTTTAAAAAAAGCGTTAGCCATTGTAAGGAGAAAGACACGATGAGGTATGGTGGAAGGATGGGAGAAGGAGAATGACATGGGTTGAGAAGAAAAACACCATGAAGCATTGGTGAAGGAATGGAAAGAAAGACAACATGAAACAGAATGCCATGATAGACTAACCCAAAAAGGATAGTAAGGTGTATTCTTACTATAGTATTTATTTGCTTAAAGTAAGACCTCTACAGGGGGTGGGACTGTAAGGCTAAGCTGATCCACATCTATGCCCTTCCCTGCTTGTCTCAAGGAGTAATCTTATCAGCACTTAAGGCTTTCTCTGCCAACCCCGCCTAGTTACCCAGGACCTCATCAAAAACGCATGAAATTTGGATTCAAAATCTTTGACCTCAAATTTTTAGCCCTTCTCCCTATATCCTAGTCATATCACTGATTAAGGCCACAGCCCTGGTATGGTAGAAAGAGTACTCGAGTTAGAGGACTTGAGTTTAAATCCCACCTCTAACACTTATGATCTATATTACCTTTATCTAGGTACTTAACCTTTCCAGACCTTAGTATCCCTCATCTGAAAAATGAGAGGATTAGACAAAATTATCCCAAATTCCTTTCTAGTTCTAAACAGATATCTTATGTTTAAGTCTTTCACAGTCTGTAAAGGTTTCCTAATTGGAAATGGGTGATTGTTATATTGATCCTAAAGAATTTTTTGGATGAAGGAATTGATGATTGTCACCAGTTGCTAAGTTCATTAGCCTCATTAAGTCCAATCACCCCATAGATAAGGGTAAAATAGTCATTTTAAATAATAAAACAATCAACAAAATTTATTCAGGCAGCTCTATGGATTATGAAGCAATGGTTAAGCTACAATTTCAACCTCCCTAGCTTCAATAATTTAGGGACACCCGAGAATACACTTCGTCCCATGACCTCGAAGAAGTCTTGGAACGCACAGGTCAGAGGCAGCAGCTGGAAAGGCAGCAGCTGGACTAGGAAAACTGCCAAAATCTCTGAGATTGATGCATTCAGAATAGGAGAAAAAGGAACATTGGCGGAGGCAGGATTGGGATAGGGAGGAAGGAAGAACTTGTGGGGGAAACTACATAGGGATAGAATGAATCCTGAAAGAGATAAAATGGGAATTAGGTATCCATGTCAATCTGAACTTCTAGTGTTACACATTATACTAGCATTTTAGCTAAAATTTGTTAATGTTTAATGTTATCTAGTTTCTAACAGTATCTGACTTGAATTCCACCTTAGTAAAATGTTTCTTTCTTGCTCAGTGTTTATTTAAAATTGATCTAAATAACTATAGTTATTAGAACCATAGTTCTATTAGTTGTCCCACACTTAAGGTGTGTGTGTGTGTGGGTGTGAGTGTGGGTGTGGGTGTGGGTGTGGCTGTGTTTCACAAATCACACTGCATTTTTAGGTTTCTGTTGCTATCAAGTTGCTCTAGGATATTGTATGAAATCATAGGTCTGAAAATTACTGTATGTATATAAAGCTTACCGTTACTAGTATCTTACAGGTATTCTCATGATGTCTAGAAAATCCACTATGTAGAATCTCCACTATCCTGTTTGGGTAAACCTCCAACAGTAAACTTATGGGAGGATATGAACCACAGTTATAGTTTTGAATTTCAATATGTATTGCTTTAGGAAATGTCCAAAATTTTGAGATGATATTTATTTGAGTACCAGTTATCAGTGTCATCTTTACGGCCACTGATGACTTTTTTTTTCTCTTTAGAAAATTATAGATTAGATAGGAAGCAAGCAGAATGATAATTAGATGGCCAAATAGAAAAGGGCTATCTTTTCTTATCTTTATTTAAACAGAGAAACTATGTGCCCAAGTTTTATAATAACTGGTAGACTAAGTTTTTCAATGTCTCATTATTTTCACAAGAATAAGACAGTCTGTCACAGGTCTCTTTTGACCAAGATTCTGCAATTCTAACTTTTAAAATGTGTTGTTGTTGTTGTTTTTAAGTGACTGAATGGGAAAAAAAATATAGACTAAATATGTAAAGAAGAGACTATAGTGAAGAACAATAACCAAAGTTACTCAATAAACATTAATGAAACACCTACTTTATGATAGATACTGCATAAGCACTGGGGATGCAGTTTCCATGCAGATTATCCAGTTGAAGAAGGCAGAGATTGTCTAACTACTTACAGTTCAAATGGGAGAAACTTTGATAGTCCCCATAATTAATACATTGTTTTTAAGGTATCTTCTTGCATTTATATGATATTCTTTGTTAGATCCATGTTTCTCTTTGATTCCTGAAAAAGACTCTGTTGCTTATGCTAAAGGAAAGAGAGGCTGACTATTCTTCTTTTAAAACAAAAACAAAAGAAAGGAAAAAAAAATTGATTTGTTTCTCTTAGTTCACGTAGAAATCAGGCAAAAATTGGACAAAGATATTTTTCTCCATTCAGTATTGAAAAATCATTTGTTTTATTTTCTATGTGTATGGTTTTTTTTTTTTTTTTAAGAGGGGAGGGACAGTTTTTTAGTTTAGCTTTGTTTTACTGACCAAGCAAGACCAAGAGGAACCAGGAAATGTTTCCTATAGATTCCCAGAAATATTGGGTCTTATTTGGTTTAAAGTGATTGGAAAGTTTTTAACTTTGAAATTTTAATAGGTGAAAAGCCTCTCTTTATCTCAAGATAAAAAGAAAAACCTTCCATATAGGCTTTTGGTTAAATCCTAAGTTATTTATCCACTGGGTTTTCCTTTGTCCTTCACCATAGCTTAGTCCTTCAGATTGAAGTGAAAATCAACCATATCTTTGCTTAGAGACAGAAACCATTGTGAAGGCACAGACAGTAAATACTGAAGATTTAAAGAGAACAAAACAGTCCCAAGGGTAACTGATGTCCATTCACCAGGCAATAGTAAGGTAAAGAATGGGGAGGAAGTGGAGATGGGATAAATTCACCAGTCCCATAATTTATTCAGCCATTATCCATTCTGTGCTGGTAATATCTTTTTTTTTTTTTTTAAACTAGGTTAGTTAAGCAGAGAAGGCTCCAAAAATCTTATGATCATATTATTTCAGAATAACATCCCTTTTCTATTACAGTCAGCTATTCTGGAGTATATCTACACTCCTGAGGTTCAAAGTCCCTAGCTTTCCTTCCTAATAGATTGGCCTTTCACTATCCTTTAATACTTCTTCCTAATTGAGAAAAATTAAAAGTCCCATAGATATAATATTTCTGTCAATGAGTGGTCAGTTTTCTTCTCAGGATGCATATGGTCTCCATTCAGATTGCAATCAAACACATCTTATCTTCTTGTCTATGATGACTATTTGCCAAATGTCCCAGAACCTGACATAGGTACAATTTTATAGCACTGTGAAATGAAATTTCATAAATATTCCTTAATAGCTTTAAGATGCTATTTAGATGTTATGGAATATTATTGTTCTGTAAGAAATGACCAGTAGGATGATTTCAGAAAGGCCTGGAAAGACTTCCAAGAATTGTAATGAGCAGGACCAGGAGATCATTATATACTTCAACAACAATACTATATAATGATCAATTCTGATGGACGTGACCATCTTCAGCAATGAGATGAACCAAATCAGTTCCAATAGAGCAGTAATGAATTGAACCAGCTACATCCAGTGAAAGAACTCTGGGAGATGACTATGAACCACTGCACAGAATTCCCAATCCCTATTTTTGTCCGCCTGCATTTTTGATTTCTTTCACAGGCTAATTATACACTATTTTAAAGTCCAATTCTTTTTGTACAGCAAAATAACTGTATGGACATACATACATATATTGTATTTAACTTATACTCTAACATATTTAGCATGTATTGATCAACTTTCCATCTGGGGGAGGTGGGGGGAAGGAGGGGAAAAATTGGAACAAAAGGTTTTGCAACTGTCAATGCTGCATATATCTTGTAAATAAAAAGCTACAATAATTAAAAAAAGATGCTATTTAGAGATTATTTCTATCATACCTTAAGCCTATGGTTTTTTAAAAGCTTAAAAATGTCCAAGAGCTCTATACTATCCCCACTCATAGAGGTATGTTGTCTGTCTCATCAAAATTGATAGAATAATTTATTACAAGTACAGACTAGCCTTAGTCATAGAACCACTGAATATTTGATGAAGAAGAAATCTTAAAGATTATCCAGTTCAGCTCACTGAGATATAGAGAAGTTATTTGATTCATTAATTCCCCCTTTTCATGGATGTAGATCCTTCCTTCAACAAATGATGCGGATTGCAGCTTATCCATTCCTTCCCATTCTGTACAACTCTCATCCAATTCTTCCCCCAAGTCCTTGCATTGAGGTTCATCTAACATGTTATGTATGCATATTCGGGATGGGGGAAAAGGGGTCTTCTATTTCTTACGATATTGTGTGGATGTCAATACAATGTAAAGGCTGTCCATTGTTAATGCTTTGCTTTTATGGGTAACTGATTCACCTTTTCCCCATTTCATTATTTTCTCCCCAATGAAGATCTTTATACCACTTCAGTGTGCAATTCTTCATTTATACTTGCTATAGCCTGCTTGCTTCCATTAGACACCTCTCTACTCTCCTTGCTAAATGATAAGATGTAGAATGTGTACTGCTCAATCTGAGAAAACAGTAGAATTAATGTGATGTAGTGGAAAAAAGCCATCATTGTCTTTTTTTCTTCCTCTTCTTCCTCTCCTTATTCTTATTATTGAGGTCTTCAAAAGCTTACTGACTCTTTTTTTTCTTATTAAAGCTTTTTATTTACAAAGTATATGCATGGGTAATTTTTCCAACATTGACCCTTGTGCAACCTTTTGTTGCAAAATTTCCCCTTCCTCCTCCCACCCCCTCCCCCATCTGGCAGGTAGTCCAACACATGTTAAATATATTGAAATAACATGTTAGATCCAATATGTGTGTATATATATATATATATTTATACAATTATCTGGTTGCATAAGAAAAATCAGATCAAGAAAGAAGAAAAAGGAAAACAGAGGAAAAAAAAACAAAATGTAAGCAAGTAACAACAGAGAGCATGAGAATACTATGTTGTGTTCCATCCTCTGTTTCCATAGTTCTCTCTCTGGATGTAGATGATTTTCTTCATCACTGCACAAAAGGAACTGGTTTGAATCATCTCAGTGTTGAAGAAATTCATGTCCATCAGAATTGATGATCATATAGTCTTGTTGCCATGTATAATGATCTCCTGGTTCTGTTCATTTCACTTTGCATCAGTTCATGAAGGTCTCTCCAAGCCTCTCTGAAATCATCCTGCTGATCATTTCTTACAGAACATTCATATACCAAATATATAGCATTCATATACCATAATTTGTTCAGCCCTTCTCCAAGTGATGGGCATCCACTCAGTTTCCAGTTTCTAGCTACTACAAAAAGGGCTGCCACAAACATTTTTGCACATGTGGGTCCCTTTCCCTCTTTTAAGATCTCTTTGGGATATCATCCCAGTAGAAACACTGCTGGATCAAAGGGTATGCACAATTTGATAGCTTTTTGAGCATAGCATACTAACTCTTTTTTTTTAATTTTTATTTAATGATTACTTTATATTGACAACATTATCCCTTGCACTCGTTTCTTTTCCGATTTTTTTTCCCCTCCCTCCCTCCACCCCCTCCCCTAGATGGCAAGCAGTCCTTTATATGTTGGATATGTTGCAGTATATCCTAGATACAATATATGTTTGCAGAACCGAACAGTTCTCTTGTTGCATAGGGAGAATTGGATTCAGAAGGTATAAATAACCCGGGAAGAAAAACAAAAATGCAGATAGTTCACATTCGTTTCCCAGTGTTCTTTCTTTGGGTGTAGCTGCTTTTGTCCGTCATTTATCAATTGAAACTTAGTTAGGTCTCTTTGTCAAAGAAATCCACTTCCATCAAAATATGTCCTCATACAATATCGTTGTCGAAGTGTATAATGATCTCCTGGTTCTGCTCATTTCACTTAGCATCAGTTCATGTAAGTCTCGCCAGTCCTCTCTGTATTCATCCTGCTGGTCATTTCTTACAGAACAATAATATTCCATAACATTCATATACCACAATTTACCCAGCCATTGTCCAATTGATGGGCATCCATTCAATTTCCAGTTTCTAGCCACTACAAATAGGGCTGCTACAAACATTTTGGCACATACAGGTCCCTTTCCCTTCTTTAGTATTTCTTTGGGATATAAGCCCAATAGAAACACTGCTGGATCAAAGGGTATGCACAATTTGATAATTTTTTGGGCATAATTCCAGATTGCTCTCCAGAATGGTTGGATTCGTTCACAACTCCACCAACAATGCATTAGTGTCCCAGTTTTCCCGCATCCCCTCCAACATTCATCATTATTTTTTCCTGTCATCTTAGCCAATCTGACAAGTGTGTAGTGGTATCTCAGAGTTGTCTTAATTTGCATTTCTCTGATCAATAATGATTTTGAACACTCTTTCATATGAGTGGTAATAGTTTCAATTTCATCCTCTGAAAATTGTCTGTTCATATCCTTTGACCATTTATCAATTGGAGAATGGCTTGATTTCTTATAAATTTGAGTCAATTCTCTATATATTTTGGAAATGAGGCCTTATCAGAACCTTTAACTGTGAAGATGTTTTCCCAGTTTGTTGCTTCCCTTCTAATCTTGTTTGCATTAGTTTTGTTTGTACAAAGGCTTTTTAATTTGATATAATCAAAATTTTCTATTTTGTGATCAGTAATGGTCTCTAGTTCATCTTTGGTCACAAATTTCTTTCTCCTCCACAAGTCTGAGAGATAAACTATTCTATGTTCCTCTAATTTATTTATAATTTCGTTCTTTATGCCTAGGTCATGGACCCATTTTGATCTTATCTTGGTATATGGTGTTAAGTGTGGGTCCATGCCTAATTTCTGCCATACTAATTTCCAATTATCCCAGCAGTTTTTATCAAATAATGAATTCTTTTCCCAGAAGTTAGGGGCTTTGGGTTTGTCAAACACTAGATTGCTATAGTTGACTATTCTGTCTTGTGAACCTAGCCTTTTCCACTGATCCACTAGTCTATTTCTTAGCCAATACCAAATGGTTTTGGTGACTGCTGCTTTATAATATAATTTTAGATCAGGTACAGCTAGGCCACCTTCATTTGATTTTTTTTTTCATTAATTCCCTTGAGATTCTTGACTTTTTATTGTTCCATATGAATTTTGTTGTTATTTTTTCTAGATCATTAAAATATTTTCTTGGAAGTCTTATTGGTATAGCACTAAATAAATAGATTAGTTTAGGGAGTATTGTCATCTTTATTATGTTCGCTCGGCCGATCCAAGAGCACTTAATATTTTTCCAATTATTTAAGTCTGAATTTATTTGTGTGGAGACTTTTTTATAATTTTGCTCATATAATTCCTGACTTTCCTTTGGTAGATAGATTCCCAAATATTTTATGGTATCAACAGTTATTCTGAATGGAATTTCTCTTTGTATCTCTTGCTGTTGAGTTTTGTTGGAGATGTATAAAAATGCTGAGGATTTATGGGGATTTATTTTGTAGCCAGCTACTTTGCTAAAATTATGAATTATTTCTAATAGCTTTTTAGTAGAATCTCTGGGGTTCTCTAGGTATACCATCATATCATCTGCAAAGAGTGATAGTTTGGTTTCTTCATCGCCTACTCTAATTCCTTTAATATCTTTCTCGACTCTTATTGCCGAGGCTAGTGTTTCTAATACGATATTAAATAATAATGGTGATAGAGGGCAACCTTGCTTCACTCCAGATCTTACTGGGAAAGGTTCCAGTTTTTCCCCATTGCATATGATGCTTACTGATGGTTTTAAATATATGCTTCTGACTATTTTAAGGAAAAGTCCATTTATTCCTATGCTCTCAAGTGTTTTTATTAGGAATGGATGTTGGATTTTATCAAATGCTTTTTCTGCATCTATTGAGATGATCATATGGTTTTTGTTTGTTTGGTTATTGATATAGTCAATTATGCTAATAGTTTTCCTAATATTGAACCAGCCCTGCATTCCTGGTATAAATCCTACTTGGTCATAGTGTATTTTCCTGGGGATGATTTTCTGTAATCTTTTTGCTAATATTTTATTTAAGATTTTAGCATCAATATTCATTAGGGAGATTGGTCTATAATTTTCTTTCTCTGTTTTCAGCCTACCTGGTTTAGGTATCAGTACCATGTCTGTGTCATAAAAGGAGTTTGGTAGGACTCCTTCAATCCCTATTTTTTCAAATAGTTTATTTAGCATTGGAGTTAATTGTTCTTTAAATGTTTGGTAGAATTCACAGCATACTAACTCTTAAGAGCGAAAAAACAAATTACTCATATATTTGTTTGGCTTTTTTCTGAACTTCATTTCATCTTTCCAGTAAATGTGTCTCTCCCTTTACCCTTAATTAATTCTAGAACATAGGTGTTCCATGTTTACCTAACCGTTCTTCCCTTTATAGAAATACCTGAAACTAGCTTGCATCTGACTTTAAATAGCAAAAGAAAAAAGTATCCCCTTGACAGTGATACTTAACAAGAGCTTAAGGTTAATATTCATTCATTTAAAATGTCCAAGGACTCTATACTATCCTCACTCATAGAGGTATGTTGTTTGTCTCATTAAAACTGATAGAATAGTCACTAAATATAGAGTGATCCTGGTCATAGAACCACAGAATGTTAGCTGAAGAACTTTTTTTTTTAGAGTACACTGATTATAAAATAATTATAAAGGCAACCCAATAATCACCATAACAAAGACATCTCATAACCAGTAATGAATTTTGATTTACTAAATTCAAGTCTAACTCATTATATTCTTAATAAAAACTAACTCTCCATAATGGGAAACAGAAGATTAGCCTTAAAATAAAGAAGTTCTATGTTCAAGTTTCTGAGGCAAATTTGTTATGTGGCCATGGGTTGGTCACAAATCCTCTAGGTACCAAACAATACTCTGAGATTATACATTATGAATAAGCTGTCCATCTGGGGGAGGGGAGTTTTCACAATGGAAGCTCCTTGAACCAAGAAATCACAGACACAATAAAAGAAGTCCCTATTTTCAGGGCAATTCACCTTAAAATCTGTTTCCAATAGGAGAAAACATGATTCAACCAAAAGAAAACTGCACTTAAAATCAGAAGACTAGGGTTTGAGACACACTACTATATACCTGTGTGATCATGAGAAGTCGCTTCCTTTTTCAAAACCCTCATTTCTTCTTGAATAGAGATGATATAAATGGAATTCCACATATCACAGGGTCATTTTGGATAAAGATTTTTGTCAATTCTAATGCATTACATAAGTATGAGCTACTTTTAGTGTTTGTACTGATCCAGCTATACTTATCCCATTCATTTTAAATTATCAAATGGCCAGCCAAAAGTTAAAATACTATTCACAGCTATAGAACAGAATGATGCTACCTGGTATCCATATGTTTGATTTCACTGACTCTGCTGAGAAAATTATCTTTGACAAGGGGTTAATATAATTTATTCTTTATACTTTGCTGAGGGATGAGTTCTGAATTGAAACAATTAGTTATGCTGACCAAGTAACCTTTTTAAAAAAATACAAGAATTTTGTGATTTTCCCTGTTGTTCTGCATCTTTTCCATGTCTTTCATGTGGGGGAGATGCGGTTTCTCATCTCCAAATTAACCACTGTGAAAATTAAACTATTTGAAAGGATGACTCTCAGTGGAAATATGTAATTGTATCTGATATTAGAGTGGCTGCATATATCTTCTTCAAGAATGAGGGTAGCCATAAACTCTTCTGGTACTAAATACATCTCAATGCTGATTTGTACTGATGACTTTGGGAGGAGAACTATAGGGAAAGGGTCAGAGGGCTTGATGTTAAAGGAAGATCTCTCTTGCCTGAAATTTCAGAAATGAATGTCAGTCAGCTCCAAGGAGGCCCATTACCTCATATTTCCTCTCTCTCCTTCTCTCCCTCTGTCTCAGTCTCAGTCTCTGCCTCTATTCTGTCTCTTTCTGTGTCTCTTTGTCTCTGTTTCTGTCTTTCTGTCTGTCTCTATCTCTGTCTCTTTCCATTCCTCTCTCCCTCTCTTTTCTGACAGCAAATCAAATTGCTATTGTGACCTAACTAGCATAGGTATGAAGGCAATGTAATTTACCTCGCGCTCACTTTCTATCAGTTACTGCCACTGCTACTTCTCTGATAAAAGAAGATGCCTCTTTCCTTCTCTAGCTCAACATAGCTTGCCTCAAATTAACAGACCAACCCCTAACCCCCATCCAACATGCACCTATCTTTGTGTCACTGCTAGAAAATCTAAGAGCATTAAAATGGGTTTGATTTTGGGTTAGGAGAGAAGGCTTCCAGCCTTCAGGAGAATGTAGATTCTTTCCCTTGGACCAATAGTGTTAGTCATAAACAGTGGCCCTAAAATTTAAGTGGTACGATGTGTATCGTTCATTTGCTTGAAACAAAGGGTTTATTCTTTGTCTTTCCAGCCTGATTCCTCTTTTTATTGAGTGATACTCTGTCCATCTCTAAGATACAGGAGGTTGGGGGTAGGGTAGAGCAGAGAGAAGAGAGGAAATGACTAGAGGAGTAGGGTTTCAACAAGTTTATTAACCTCTCTGAAGAGCTTGGGGAGCTTAACTTGTTTTTTGCCAAATATTTTAATGATGCTGCAAAAAGTCTACACTTTTGTGCTGTTTTGTGCTGCTGACATGGTTTGTGTCGATCACATGGGTAACATTCCTACCGAGACTGGGTCACCCAGTAAGAAAAATCAGCTTGGGAAAACCACTCCTCCTGCTTCATGAATCTTTCCCCTCCTCTCTCCCTCCTTCCTCCTCTCCCCCTCCTTCCTTCTCTCTCTCTCTCTCTCTCTCTCTCTCTCTCTCTCTCTCTCATTTAAGTCTCAGATGTGATCTTTATTTCAGATTTTATTGGTTATTTTTTATTCATGCCTCTCCTTCCATCAAAAAAAATTTATGTTCATTGCAAATAGCAATTATCAGACTTTAACTCAAACCATTTTTATGTCATTTAGAAACAGACTCATTGCTTGATCTCAATAATAAGTGAACTTTTTTTTTTTTTTTTTTTTTGCTAAAGGAACTGTAGTCATATAAGCCAGTTCATCAATCATGTTTTTCCTCTCATGGGTTTAATGTATTCCTCATTTCATTTTGAGCAAAAGAATTAAGCCTCTAACAAACTTAAAAGCCAACTACTGTAGTCTGGACTTTGAACACTGAGACAAAAGCAAACATTGGCTCCTATTAAGTTTGAGATCAAAATGTATTGATTTAGGAGGCTAATACTTACCAGTATACTATTTTTTTTCTTTCAGAGAAGAAAAGTGATTTTTCTTTTCCCCCCATATACATGCTTATAGAGAATTGCCAAATTGATATAATTTCATTCTCTTAAATATCCTAACAATCACTAATCTTAGCATACTCTAAAAGGCTAATGAAAAACATCATCTATTCTTATTTTTCAATTTGGAAGATGAAGTCCATTGCTGGCAGGTATTATCTGTAGCTTGCTTGTTTGTAAACTAGGTTCTGATTAATGTAAATATTGAATTCCCTCAATTGATTGCATTCTTAGAATTTGCCCTACATTTCCCTAATGAATTATAACCTATTACCATATTTTATAGATTTATAGCTTTAAAAAGTGCAAATTTAAATATATGAAACCACTGTAGGAAATTCCTCATTCACAATGATCAGGATCTACATTTGTAATCCTAGTTCTTAGCACCACGTTGGCACATCATACTGAATAAATTCTTCTTTATTCATTCATTCATTTGAATATGAGAACTTCCCACCCTTATAGACAAGCTAGTCTCCTGCCCTGAGACATACATATGTTACTTGGTGCTTCTCTACTTTTCCTATTTGGACTGGCTTATTTTTGCATCCTGCTCTAACCAACACCTACACATTCTTCAAGATCTCGGAAAACCTACTTTTTCTGTGAAGCAATTTCATCAGTGAATAATCACAGTTGAAAGAGAATTCATAATTCATTTTCAAATGTAGAAATATTGGCTTAGAATGTCAAATAATTAATGGCAAAGTTTAGAATAGAATTTACAGCTTTAAAAGCAGTTCAAAAAGAGATTCATAGTAGAGGGAAGTTACATCTAACTAGGTATGAGGAAAGTCACTGTGGAGGAGGTATTACTTATTTTCTAGCTCTTACCACATACCTGGAACATAGTAGGCACTTGATGAATTGTGCCTGATTGACTTATCGATGATTTTAAATCTTAAAGAAAAAAGGATGTCAAAAAATAGAGATTTAGAGGGTCCATTCCAAGTAAAATAGATAATCAATAAAAATAAAGAGAGTATAGAAGGTTGAAATGTGATGGAAAAAAAAAGAAATGTGATGGGATCTGTGTTTTATTATTGAAAATAATGTAGATAATATTTTTACGTTCAACACCCTATAGTAAATAATTTTGAAAAGGAAAGAAAAACAAATCAGCCTTTTATTTTATACTTAAATTTCATTTACTAAGTTTTTTAAAAGCAAGATCTCCAAATTAGATGCTATCTCTTCTCAATACTATGGGTGATTGTTAAATCTCTGTTGCAAGAAAAGTAGATTTGAGTTTTCCTTGGAAAGGCTAGATAACTCAGTGGATAGAGCACTAAACCTGGAATTAGGAAGATCTAAATTCAAATCTGGTCTCATATGCTTACTGACTGGGTCAGTAATCATTTAATTATGTAAATGGCAAGCAAATGGCAGACCATGCCAGTATCTTTGCCAAGAAAATTCCACATACAGTATGATCCACAGAGTCACAAGAAGTGACTGACAATTGACTGAACAACATGACTTAAAACATAAATGATATATCTGAAATAAGCACTAAATTGCATGTTTCTACAATAGAAATGAGGAAATAGCATGTATAGTTGGACTTCTTCCTTCTTCTGCCATACCCCATCTACTACTAATAGGATACCTGGGGAACTGTGTGATATTTTAGAAAAAAGAATTCAGGAGCAATTATTTGCTGGTACTGTTAATTCTGTATATCACTTGATCTTCTCAAAGGGTAATAGCAAAGGTATAATTAAAAAAAATACATACTAACACTTGAAATGGAATTTGGTTTTTGTCTCAATGCTTTTAAACAAATTAAGGAAGTCCAATATTAGCCATCTTCTCTCCTCTCCAGGGATTTTGATTATAATTTCAGTCTAATAATGAGCAAATGTGCTTATTATATCCTGATCTTGCTACTTAAAATAACTTTACAGTGTGAAATTGTGATCTTTTTATTTCTTCCTCCAAAAACTATATTCAAGGCCATTTTTTGATGTTTCCAAAAGCCAGCTTGCAGGCTATTACTATTTTTCCTCTGTTAGGAAACTCAACTGCCTTTGCATATAATATAAGGAACTCAAGATGGTCACACATATTTCAGTTGAATATAATGGTTCATATTGTCTAGCACATGAAAGATGTTTAAAGAATATTTATTGACTAGGTGATTGACATATATCTGGCTTATCTTATGCTAGCTTTCCCTTTTTTTTTTTTTTTTTTTTTTTTTTGAAATATAAGCTTCTTTAGGATAAAAGGCCTCTCATTTGTATCTCCTTGCCTGGCACAGCATTCTACACACAATAGGTACTTCATAAATGCTCATTGATTGACAGTACATTTTTAGGTAATTTTCCTACTGAGAAAGGTTATGCATACTTCCCATCTATCTATCTATCTATCTATCTATCTATCTATCTATCTATTTTTTTTGTACTATTTTCTGGGGTTTTATTTGTGCTATATAAATAACTTTCAATGTCCCTTTACTCTCAACTATTGTAGAGGAACTGTATGTAGACCTAAATCATATTAAAGCATTCATAATTACTGAATTCAATGTTTCTGTTTGAGAGTGGTAAGAGGGACAGTAGGGAAAGCATTTTTATAGCTTGGAGAGAACTATCCAAAAAATGAGGATAGGAATTCTATACTTGAAGCACATGCCACTTTTATTGAGTGACTACTCAAGTCATAACAGTGCTCTGTAAATCTATGAGGTTTTTATTCTTTCTTCTTATCATCCTATTGTTTTTATGAGAGAGAGATTGAGAGAGAGAGAGAGAGAGAGAGAGAGAGAGAGAGAAGGAAGAAGAAAAGAAAGAGGAGGAAGAGAGAAAGGAAGGAAGGAAGGAGACAGAGACAGAACATTTAAAACTCTCCTGTAGCTAATTAATATCTAATTAAAGCAATTATGACCTATTGCTTTAAAATGGCTTATGGTCTTCAAACATTATTAATCTATCCTCACAACAGGTTTCATTTTCTATTGGAAAGGAAAGAAATATTTGAAGAGTGATTTTTGACTGTCAAGAAAGATGGAGTTTGTGAACCAGGTGTCACATAGTATACAACTCCTAACAGGATTAGAAACAATGATATCAAAAGAATTTCCTATGATTAACATTTATAGGTTCTCTCACAGTTATTCTCAAGTGCTTTATCACATGACTTTTCATCACTTTACTGTCTTAAAAAATTTCCATGAAAACAAGTCATTCAAATATTGTAAAATCAAGGACTAGAAGTGATTTTAGAAGCCATCTAATTGAATCCACATATTTTATATATGAGGAAATTAGGTCTCAGAAAAGTTAATTTAGTGACCAAAGTCACTTAAGTCATAAGTGACAGAAGAAGGATTTGAATAAAAACCTTTTGACTCAAAATCTAGTTCTCTCTTTCATTTTAATACATTGTCTCTGGTATTAATTAACCTTTTTGTATTTGTCTCATATCATCCTTTGACTCTTCCACCTCTACCTATGAATAGGTTCGGGTTCTTACTATCCTAAGAGCAATAACAAATATCCTCTAAAACTTAAAATACTATCAAGTCAGAGACCTTTCATTGTGTGACCAAATGTCAAGAAATAGCTATCTTAACTGATGACCTCCACTTCCTTCTCCCTTGTAATCTGATTATTCTCCCCTACCACTCTATAATAGTTGAATATAAAGTGATATTTATCTAGTAATGCTTTAAGGTTGACAGAAGACTGTATGGCACATTATTTTATTTTATCCTAAAAACCCTATGTGGTAGGTACTACAGGAAGTTTCAGAAAAGCTGTGACTTGTGTGCGGTTACATTGCAAATGTCAAAGGTTGCATTTCTATCCATGTATTTCCATGTCACCAATGGCTACCTTATCATAAAAGTCAATAGTTTCTTCTCATCCCTACTGATATCTCTGCACCAATTGACCCCATTGTCCATCCTCTCCTTTTTACTTCCTCCTCCCATGGCTTCCTCTTCATGACACTATAACCTTATGGTTCTCTTATCTCTTTGATTGTTTCTTTGATGTCTCTTTCACTGAGTCTTCATCTTCCTCCTCCCTTCTAAATGTGAATGTTCCCTTTGGTTAAACCTCTATCTTTGAAAGTTTGAGAACTGTTCTCATCGCTTTACCTCTTTTAAAGTGACTATCAAATCTACATTTCTGGTAGAGACCACAAAATACTGGTTAATTTAAAGAAATAGTTAGATGGTTTGATGAATGGATCACTGAAACTTAGAATCAGCAAAATCTAAGTTCAAATGTAACTTTAGACATTTGTATCATAGGCAAGTCCACCACACACATTCTCTTTTCATTCTCACACTTAACTATCTCAGGCAAGTCCACCAAACACATTCTCTTTTCATTTTCACACCTAACTATTTCAATCTTTTAATGCCTTGAACATAAAATTAACAAGAAAAATGTTGACTTGAATTGATTAGTGTTGGTTTTAGTAGTTCAATACAATCACAATGTTTTCACTGTTCTGCCACATCAATGCTAGAGAAAAATAGTTATTTTAGGGGAAGTCACCTCTTGGTGACATAATCTCCCAATATTTATTTTCCTCATATATAATGGAAAAGATGAACAATTCATGGAGAAGATGGGAATATGTGGGAGAGTCAATTTGATGTCTTAGAACAAATGCTGAACTGGAATCAAAATCTTGTATCTACAACCAGGAACTACTACATTTTTGACATTCCTGTTGACTCTGAATTTAACCTCAACCTCAACTAAAGCAAATGTTCTCATATGTATGGTAGGATAGGAAGGATGAATAGTTAGGAACTGAAAATCTATCATATTCACATTGTTTTTATTTTAACATATGTAATAAATTCAACATGACACTTTCAAAGCTATCCTGCTAGTCTGTTATTCTTTCTGATCTTTATTCTATTCTCTTCTATGCACTTCTAATGTAAGAACTCTCTTTTATTTCTTTTTCTCCCTTTTTTGGGGGATGACTTTACCCTAGTTGTCTTTTTCCTTCTTATTCCCTTCACTACTAATGTGAATAAAAAGAATAACAAAGACTTTGTCTTGAACATGCAAAATCAAGCAAAATAAATTACCATGTTGACTGTATCTAAAAAGTGCATTTCCCTTTCTAGAACTTGAGCCCATTATATCTGGATCAGGAGGTAGGAAGTGTGCTTCAACATGAATCTTCTAGAAATTCTGTTACTTATTACCTCCACAGCATTAAATAATTCTGTTAATGTCAATAAGCTTCAATTTTTTCATCTAGAAATGGATGAAAAGTTATCCCTCTTTTCCTTCCTAAATTTATTTATTTTTTTTATCCTTTAAGACAAAATTGTATGGATAGAGTGCCTATGTGTTTTTAATAGTGGAGGCAACTTCCTCTGAGGAAAGGTTCTTTACTAAGGCAGATTAGTAACTGAGACTTATGGTCTCAGAAAATTTGCTAGGGTCAATGAGAGGTTAAGTGATGTGCCCAGAGTCATGCAGCTAGTATGTGTCAGAGCTGGGATTTAAACTCATATCTTCCTGACTGCCTCTCCCTGTCCTGCAAATTCTTAGTGAGTATTGATTTGAGAAATGCAATCCTGGTTATCCTCATGTCCTACAGATGAGCAGCAGGAGTTAAGGGGCTAATATTCAACTGCAATGATCTGGGGCTGTGGTTGAGGTCAATGGGGGTAAAGAGAGAAGGGATCTTGAATCTAAAATCAGGTAGAAGAAGCAAGATGAGTAAAGCCAAAAGAAATGCAAATGGACACCTAGGACACCAAAGCCAGGGGAGGAGATGGAAAAAGATACTGAGTCATCAGTTGTGTGGGAAAAGCAAAGCAACTAGGAATGTACAAGTGAAGAATGAGACTGGAGAACCAATCAGGAGTACATAAGGCTGAGGTGGACATAGGGAAGTAGATAGGTTACCTTAAAATAGCACATGAATTCACCTGGCTTCCTTTTGACTATGAGTCAGGTTATTCCCTCCTCTTTCCCCCACACCTTAGAGGGACCAGCCCAAAGGGATTCCTAAAGTGGACATTTTCCTTCTTCTTCAAAAAGTAACAGGTACCACATCTCTTCTCATTTATATCTTTTTTTATTACCATTGAGACCTCAATAGAATGAACATCTTGGTTTTCTTTGGGCTAACACATTCTATGATGCCCTTGATTCTTGGCTCCCTTCCATCTGATATTGTTGCTTGTATTTAAAATTGACATGATTATTAATATTTTAATCACAACACAAAACTCCATTAATATATTAGTGTTACAAAAGTATACAATTCAATCTATACTGTGTTTAGAAAAGTCACAAAATCTTTCTATCCTCTCATTTCTAAAACAAGGATAATAAAATAAAGATTATTGTATCAATTAAGACAAAATAATCTTTACAAATATATACAAATGTGAATGTACTTCATAAATCATAAATTTATTGATATCCACCAAGGCATCAAGATTAGTATTATCATTTTTCTTCACACTAAAATAATTAAACCAGTTTAATAGGAATTTGATTTTTCTTTCAGCATTACAGAGACGTAGCTTAAAGTTCTTTTTAAAAACTCAGCAGATATAAGAAGAGCATTCTAGACTCACTGTATTTGAAAGGTTCCCTCATTTTTCCTGTATTCAAATATTGAGGTACTGTGGATCACCCTGCTTCCCCAAGAGGTTGATATGAATCTGACTCCATATTAGTCAGGAAAAATAATTCTAAAACTTCACCTGATAAGGTGTTGTAACACTTATATGTATACTATAGTATATCACATCTGTCCAGAAATAACCAAAGTTGACCGACAAGCCATGGTCAGGTAAGGAAGGAGATACCACTAATATGAAAACAGATATTTAAGGTCCTCAAGTAATTATTTTTTGAGGGTAGGAGGAGGGGATTTGCTTTTTGAGGCCCTACACTGTTCTTACTAGTAAACTAGATTATTTCTGTTCTGGATGATAGTTTTCTTGTTTTGATTTATCAACTTGAATCAGGTCTCCTGAGTTCCTAACCTAATTTCCTGTTTGTTTACAAATATACATGCAAATATTTCTCTCTATATTTCTAATCCTAATTTAGTTAAGAGGATTGGCTACTTAGTTGTCCTATTGCTGGATAATCTAGACCTACTGAGGATGCTCTTCAGTGGATCAACAGAATGATGAAACTAAAAGGCATAGTAAATAGGGAGCTAGTATGCTATCAGGAGGACCTGCATTCAAATCCTGCCTCTTAAACATTAGCTTTGGGACTCACAAATTAATTAACCTCTAGGTGGTCCCAGGAAACCCTCCAAGACTACAAATTGGAAAGCAAATTGGTACTAATCTGTATTGCTACAGGAAGTTTCCTCTCTAGGAATTCCCTATGCTAGTGAAATCACAGGTCTAGTGGCTTTCTCCAAAAGATTAAGAAGTATTATCTTGTAAAAAGAGCACAGGATTTGGGGCCAGACAAGCTAGGTTTAAGACTCAGCTATTATCTCTGTTTGACCCTAAATAAGTTAATTTGCCTTAGTTTCCTCATCTGTAAAAAGAGGAGAAAGAACCAGATGCTTTGTAAGGCCCTTTGCAGCCCTATACTGTTGATTCTATGTCATAGCTCCTTCCCCTGCAACAACCCTTCTAGTCAGAACTGTGATTTGGAAATGTGGTCAAATCAAAACCTGAAGCTTTCTGAGTTCACTTGGGAACTTAAAGTGAACAAATCACTCTCATTGACCACTGGTGCTGAGTGCATACCAAAAGAGTCACAACCTTGGAATTATTATTTTACGTCGTTTCTCTAGTTTTAAGAGATTTAAAAAAAAAGAATGAAAGAACTCACAATGAACAGAAAACATGACGTTACTGACCCAAAATAAAATAGCAAGTGCTAATTAAGGAGCATTGGTTAATATGTGTTAGAGGACAGGAATTCCTGGTGATGCAATAGGCTCCATCCAGAAGCAGGGCACAGAAACCCTTTTCATAGGTTCTAAATCTGCAGCAGTAATAAAGCCTCCACACAGACAATCTGCTTAAGCAGGACGTCAGGCCTGCCTGCTAGGCGCTCGCTTTCCAGCTTCTCTGCTAAGATATTCAAATCTTAAGGTGTTTCTCATAGCTTTCTGATAGTGCCCATTTTCTGCATCAGTACGTCTGTAATGACGAAACATAAGCAAATAAAAGATAGGAGGGAAAAAACCCCTTCCCGATCCTTGCCTTGCTGGGGTGAAGCTATCTGCTTCTCCATTTCACTAATGGGAATTTCCTCTAAGGAAAAGAAAAGTAAGTATTAATTCTACGACCTAGAACAGGGATAATGGTTGCAGCATTACCTCTTTAAGTTGTCATGCCCTGATCTTTATTTCTTTTATTTAATAGGCAGGATTTTGAATCAATGTGTAGGCAGGCAATAACTTAGAATGGAAAATTCAGAGTCTTTAGGAGAGATATAAATGGATGAGAGATATAAATGGATTGTAGTGATGAATTATTTATCTGTTTTGCTTACTTAGCCAATTAACTAGCAGAATGGACATTGGAGATTTCACCTTTTTTGTTGTTATTCTGCACATTGTTCTAAATGGGTGAGACTCATATGAAAAAGCTAAAAAGATAACTGGAGAGAGATTTGAAATACTGCTTTCTACTCTATGGGGAAAATTAAAATCTAGATAAGAAAATCCACAACCAAAATAAATAGCAAATCTCCCTAGAAGTCTTAGAAGTTCTTATCCTGGTATCTTTGCATTAGTTAACAGCAATGGCATATTCTAAATGGGTATTGACTACAGTGCTCTAGCTTACTTTCTGATTCTTACAAAAACATTAGGAAGGAAAAGAAACTTTAGGATCTTAAATATTTCTATGGAACCAAGTTAGAACTATCACAGTGTTGGCCATGGGTAGTAAGGCTGATTGAAGGCCGTGGTAACCTGGGTGATAAGTTATGGTGGTATGTATAATGGGGAACATATAAGATGCATCTTAAAGAAATGCTTTGTTTTCAAAGGACCAATAGATCTGTCAAAGACCTAGGACTGTTCGTAGTTTTCTAATGTGTTCTGTAAATAAGTTTAGTACATTTAGATTTTCATAAATTAGATTTACACCGAAATATTTTTAATTGTCAGACTGACCCCACTTTTTTTCACTTCTTTTTCCATTTTGAGTCATACAATGAAAGATTTAGAGCTGGAAAAGATCTTACAGATTATCTGGTTCTAAATCCTTATTTCACAGGTGAGGAATACTGAGGTCTACAAAGGGTAAGTGGCTTGCTTAACTTCATAGGGGTAGTTAACAGATCCAAGAGAAAGAGAGCTTAGAACTTAGACAAAGCCAAGATACAAGAATATTTGTTATCAGTCATGTTTTTGACAGGGTTCCCTAACAGGAGACTAGTAAGCAATGTGAATAACTGGATCATT
Organism: Antechinus flavipes; assembly: GCF_016432865.1. Lineage (NCBI taxonomy): Eukaryota > Metazoa > Chordata > Mammalia > Dasyuromorphia > Dasyuridae > Antechinus > Antechinus flavipes. The sequence continues at coordinate 174,962,678 of NC_067399.1, read as the reverse complement.
TTCTTAATCTTCTATATTGGGCTGTTAGACTTAGTGATAGGATGCTTAGTGAGGACCTTTAGAATAGGAACACTTAACTACTTAATCTTATTTATGGCAATCTGATGAAGCCTCAGAATAATATTTTTAAATGAATAAAATAAATTGCATAGGATTACAAAAGTAACCACTTAGATTAGAATATAGTTATCAAAGGGCAGTAAGGTAGTACAGTAGATAAAGTGCTACACTTGGCAGTTAGAGTCAAGAAGACTCATCTTCCTAAGCTTTAATCAGTTACTTCCTAATTGTGTGGCCCTGGGGAAATAACAACCCTTTTGACCTCAGTTTGCTCATCTGGAAAAGGATTTGGAAAAGGAAATGGCAAACACTCCAGTAATTGCTAAGAAAACCCTTAAATAGGGTCATGAAGTCAAACACAACTAAAAAAAGGGCTGCACATACATAGGTATTAAAATATTTTTGGAAAATGATTATGGATCCCAGCTTAAGAAGTTCTGCACTAACTCTTAAACCATAGAAGATTTTTGCTGAACTATCTGATTTGGCTGTCTACACTGATCAAATATTTGCAATAGTTCTTCATTTCATATGTGCTAGGCAGACTTGACTTCTGAAATGCAGAGTAAAGTGATTTGACTCGATTGTTTTTAGTAGTAGCTGGATTTTTTTTTTAAACTTAAAGGTAAATCTGACAGAAGACAAACAATAAGGATTCTCATACCCATCAGTTTCTCTAGCACTGTATTTTACCTTGGCACTTTTGTGATATCGACATCTTTAAGAAATAGGTTTTACTTTGTTTAGGAGAAAAATACCAGAAATTGGGGTTGAGACACTGGGATTTTAATCTCACTTTTAACATTTAATTATGCAATATTGGGCAAGTCCTTTAACCCCTCTCAGGTTCAATTTCCTGTTTTCTAGATCAAAAGTTATTACATTTATAATATCTATAGCATAAGGTAACTGTGGAAAAAAGGACTTTATAAACCTGAAAGTGTTATATAAATATCAATTATAATTTATCATAAACTATGGGAACATAATAAAGAAACATTAGACACACTAGAATAGAATGTTCTTTGACTCTGCGACACCTTGAATTCTGTAACTACCCAAATGACCGTGAAGAAGAGGTGTGTGAAGAAAGGAAGGTTGTATTGCTGGCTTTGCTCCAATCTCATGTTCTTCAAATGGCCTGTTAATGACAACTCCAGTCTGGTCTGACTGTTCATCCTCTAAAATTCTATAGGACTTAAATAGCAAGTAGTACATAATTTTCACTTGATTTTGTATCTAACTTTATAAAAAAAATACTTCATGTAATCCATTCGCCAAATCAAGTTGACCTCTTTACACACTTCCAAATTTATCATGTTTTCCTGTGTCTGTAATCAACTAGAATATCTTCTCTGATCCTTCCTATCAATCAAAAAATCTGATAATAAGCTATTGGCATTGCATAAATCTAATTAATTGAAAATGATATACTTCAAAATTTTAAGAATTCATGATCCAAAAGAATTATATGTGTATTTTTTCCATTAACATATATGTCAAATCCTCTATATCTTAATGAGTTGCTATGTTCTCTTTTCCCATAAAGAAAAGATTATTATCTAGTGACCAAAACCCAAATGAAATGACATTTTGAACTGGGTTGCACTTTGGATTACTGGAACATTACTGGTCCATTACTTAAAGCCTTTCTATCTTGAGAGAATCAACTAGAACTTATACTTTAATAGATTTTAAAAACCTAGCATCACTTTTCACACTCTGAAGAAACTATCACTCTACTGGGCTACTTAATAGAAATTAATGTAAAGTACTATACACAATCAAAAAAAAATCAAGCATATAATATACGTTTAAGATGTGGCCAGAAAATGATTCATTTGATATTAACTGAATCTCATTAACTGAAAACTCATTAAAAGTCATCAAGACTATAAAAATACAAAAAATTTCTTTAAAAAGATCAAAAATTGTCAGTATGATATGGCAACCAAAAAAGCTAATGAGCTTTTGTTGCATTAATAGAGTTTATATGTCAAAGGTGGTATTGATTTTACCATATTCCTGGTTAGATTGCAAATGTTTTATTATGTTCAGTTTCAGGTATTTTATAATAGTATATCATTGGCAGGTTGGAATGTATCTTTAGGTAGATAAGGCTGATAAGGGTTCTCAAGACTAGATTACATAGTGTGTTCAAAGAAACTAGAGATGTTTAATCCCCAAAGAGAATAAGATACAGGTGTAACTAACATCTTATCAAACCTCAAAATTTGAAGAGCTATCATGCCATGAGGTAGCAGGAAGGTCAAGAAAAGCTACGTTAAAATCTTATTTTACATATGGTATGAACTTAGCATTTCATTTAATGGCTTCCTTTTCTTCTTTCGTTTCTTTTCTTTTCTTTTCTTTTCTTTTCTTTTCTTTTCTTTTCTTTTCTTTTCTTTCTTTCTCTCTCTCTTTCCCCTCCATATACACTACATATGTATATAATATATGAATATATTATATGTATTTTATACATATACACACATACATATATGCAAGCCTAAAGTTTGATATAAATTTAGTAGCTATATGATATAACTCTAAACAAGTCACCTAACATCTCTGAATGTGTTATCTTCTCTGTAAACTAAGGAATTAGAATTTAATAATCACTAAGAATTCTTCTAAGTCTAGTTTCATCCTATGAGAAGAGGGATTGTTGGATCCATGATGACAGAACTAGGAACAAAAGATAGGAATTATAAAGACTTAATTAAGCTCAACACAAGGAAAATTTTCCCCATACTTAGAGATGTCCCAATGTACTGTCTCAGGAAATGATGAGCTCCTCAACTCTAAAGCACTTCTAGAGGAAGCTTAGTTAATTCCTTTATGATATAATGGAGAGGATTACTATTCCAGACATAAATTGAACTAGATAAGTGGTGTCAAACTCAAATACAAATAGGTCTACTAAATCATATATAAGAATTCCTATGAGCAGAATAATGACTTAAAATTGTACATCTTTAAAGAGTCTTTTTTTATTCAGACACCAAATACATTAAAATCATAAAGGAACTACATTATAACCTGATTCAGGATACATTTGAGAGTGTTGTAAGTGGGCAAAATGTTTGACACTACTGAACTAGGTGACCATTGAGAAGCTTTGCGTTCATTCAATTCAGTAAGCATTCATGAAGGTGATTGTTGTGCTGGGTAAAATGCAAAACTTAAATACATACTTCTTACTCTCTTAGAAGTTAAAACCTATTTAGATTCTGTGACTCTACTAACTCTGACCCATTCTTCAAAGCCAAGATCAAATGTTGTCTCTTAGGCAATTTTCTTTTCCTAGTCCCACCAGAATTTCTCTTTCTTTCTCTGTCTTCTGAAGCATTTAACTAGTTAGTGAATCACTTCCTTGTGACATTTACAAATTAGTTATTTTTAATATGTCTATATCTACATGTAGATATAGTTGATATAGATACCCTCTGTGTAGGCATATTTTCCATTCTTCCAAGGCATTGTTGAGTTTTATATTTCTTCTCCCCACAAGATGTAGAAAGTTTTTTAGCATACCAGGTATTCAACTAATTTTAATTGTCTGAGTTGCTAAGCCTGGAGTCTAAGCAATTCTACTATATCTCTGTTGATTATTTTCTATGTAATAATAATAATCTATAGTTATATAAAGTACAATAAAGATTGAAAAATATTTCAAATATATTTCATTTAAGTATATTTCATTTCATTTGGGTTTCATGTCAACCCAATAAAGTTGATGTCACTGATACTATTATTCCTGTTTCACAGAAGATGAAATTTAGGTTGAGTTGTTAGTTGATTTTCCTATGGTTACCCAGCTAAGCCTTTCTGACACCAAATACAACACTCTGTTCACTCTACTATGTTGTCTTCCTCCAGCCTAACTAAATATATATTTCATAGCTTCTGACCTTCTTCTCTGATCAAAAAGATTTAATGAAATTGACATAAGGTGGATTTATGTTTATTTTCAATTAACATATATTTTCTAAACTCAACACATATTCTTAGACAAATATAACAACTCTATCCATGTCCAAATATGTGTCATTCTATACTTTGAATCCATAACCTTTCTGTCAAGAAGTAGGTACAATTTATGATCAATGTGTAGTTTAATGTCATTTAATGATATGAGTTGAAGTTGTTTTAGTCAGTTAGCTTTCTTACTTTCTCTAAAGGGGAAATTAGAAATAGGGAAATTGGAAAAGCTATTACCTTAAGGAAGTTCTTTGTTCTGACATTTTTGTAGACTTAACCAAATTTTTCCAAATGACACTGGATAGGGCCACAAGTGAATTATCCTTAATTAATTTCTTAATAGCCAAACAGAAAATATATGTTCTGATGTATATTCAAAGCAGATTGGTAAGCCTTTTTTAATCTTTAATTTTTTTTGTTTTACATTTGCCATGACTTCCCCTATTATAGAGAATTCTGTTGCCATCAAGTTGAAATCTTATTCCTTCAGACATTTTTAACAATTAGTTCAGGAAAAAAAGATTTTGTTGAGGCAATTTGTTTTAGTGAAATGTTAATTTTGTCCTTTCATATATCTATAAAATGGCTACATTGATTTAGCACAGATCCTAGAAATGATGCTACATTTCCTGAGACCAATGACCACCAAAGAGTCATTAGGAGCCAAATTCATTCCAAGTCATTCCAAGTCTTGTTATTTGTGATTAGAATATATGTGTGATTGAAGTTGCTGTGGCAAAATCACTTTAGTGACTGATAATTAAGGTTTTCAGTGACCCTTTGTTATTGAGACTATAGTACTAAAGACAAATAGGCACTGCCTGAATTCTTGGCCAGTTGTTATCTAGTGAGAAGCACAGAAATTTCTTTATTAACCTGTCTACATCTTCCCCTTCTTTTGCCTTTTCCACCCCAAATCTCTCTAAGTGATAATATACTTGGGATCTGCTAGGTATTAGCAGTAAAGTGCCTTGAAGCTGAAAGTGACATATTAAAGATAAAATGAGAATTACCAAGCATATTGACTATGAAGGAAATTCTTTTCAAAAATGATTATTTAATGTTTTATTTTTCCACAGTCATATGTAAAATAATTTTTAACATTTGCTTTTAAAACTTTGAGTTCCAGATTCTCTCTTTTCCTCTTTCTCCAGTCCCTTCATTGAGAAGACAAATGGAAAGTCATGCAAAATATTCCATAAAAGTTATGTTGTGAAAGAAAACATTCACCTTCCCCCCACCAAAAAAAAAAACCTTAAGAAAAATAAAGTAAAAAGAAAAAAAACTATGCTTCAGTCTGTTTACAGACACAATCAGTTCTTTCTCTGGGTATGGATAGCATTTTCCACCATAAGTCATTTAAAGTTGTCTTAGAGCATTGTATTGCTGAGAATAGCAATCATTCACAACTGACCATCTTACAATGTTGCTGTTACTTTTTATACAGTACAATTCACTTTGAATGAGCTCATGGAAGTCTTTTTAAAAAGTTTTTCTGAGAGCATCCTGATTATCATTTCTTATAGCATTATAACATCCCATTATAATCACATACTACAAATTGTTCGACCATTCCCCAGTTGTTGGGCAACCCCTCAATTTTTAATTCTTTCCCCTGAAAAAAGAGCTGAGAAAAACAAAAAAATTTTATACATATAGGTGCTTTTTCTTTTTTTTTTTTTTAATCTTTTTTTGGGATACATGCCTATTACTGGTATTTTTCCAAATTACTCTACAGATTGGTTGGATTCATTTACAATTCCACCAACAATGCATTAATATTTCATTTCCCCCATAGTTCCTTCAATATTTGTCATTTTTTTCTACAATCAATAGTGGGGTCATTTTTTTCTACAATCAAAAGTGGGATCATTTTTTTCTATGTAGCTATAAATAGCTTTGATTACTTCATCTGAAAATGGTTCATAAGTTTTGATACTTTATCAATTGGGAAATGGCTCTTATTTTTTATAAATTTGACTCAGTTATGTATATGTTTGAGAAATGAGACTTTTATCAGAGAAATTTACTTCAGAATTCTTTTCACAATAACCATTGCTTACTTATTTCCCTGTTTATTCTATATTTGCCTTCCTTTCACGTTGTCACTCCTCAAAAGTGTTTTGCTCTTGACGATCCCCTCCCCCAATATGCCCTTTCTCCTATCACCCTTCCCCTTTTCATCTCCCATTCCCCTTCTACTTTCCAGCAGGGTAAGATAGATTTCTGTACTCAATTGAGTGTGTATGTTATTCCCTCTTTGAACCAATTCTGATGAGAGAGAGATTCATTTACTTCCCTTTCCCTCTACCTCTTTCCCTCCACTGTAAAAGTTTTTTCTTGACTTTCGTAATGGCAAATAATTTATGCCTTTTCTCTTTCTCCCAATACATTCCTCTCTTATCCCTTAATTTTATTTTTTTAGATACTATACTTTCATATTTAATTCACACCTGTGCCTTCTGTCTGTATATATTTCTTCTAACTGCCCTAAAAATGAAAATGTTCTTACAAGTTACAAGTATCATCTTCCAATTTAGGAATGTAAACAGACTAACTTTATTAAGTTCCTTATGATTTCCCTTTCCTGTTTACCTTTTTATGCTTATCTTGAGTCTTGTATTTGAAAGTCAAATTTCAGCTCTGGTCTTTTCATCATGAATGCTTAAAAGTCCTCTGTTTCATTGAAATATATATATATTCCCAAGTATTATACTCAGTTTTGCTGAGGAAGTGATTCTTGATTGTAATCATTTGTTCTCTGGAATGTCATATTCCAATCCCTCTGATCCTTCAATGTAGAAGCTGCTAAATCTTATATTATTCTGATTGTGCCTCCACACTAGTTTTTGGCTACTTGCCATATTTTCTCTTTATCTAGGAGTTCTGAAATTTGGCTATAATATTCCTGGGAGTTTTCATTTTGGGATCTCTTTCAGGACATGAGTGGTAGATTCTTCCAATTTCTATTTTTACCTTCTAGTTCTGGAATATCAGAACAGTTTTCTTGAAGATAATTGTTAGGTTCTTTTTTATCATGGCTTTCAGGTAGTCCAACATTTCTTAAATTATCTCTCCTGGATCTGTTTTCCAGGTCAGTTGTTTCTCTAATGAGATGTTTCATATTGTTTTCTATTTTTCTTTCTTTTGGTTTTGTTTTATTGTACCTTGATTTCTCATGTAGTCATTAGCTTCCATTTGCTCAATTCTAATTTTTAAGGAATTATTTTCCTCAGTGAGCTTTTGTACTTTCTTTTCCATTTGGCTAATTTTATTTTTAAAAACTATTCTTATTGACTTTTTGTATTTTCTTTTGTGTCACTCTAATTTCTCTTCCAAATTTTGCCTCTGCCTCCATTATTTGGGTTGTAAAATCTCTTTTGAAGTTTTCCTGGCCTAAGACCAATTCTTATTTTTCTTGGAGGTTTGGGATGTAGGGGCTTTGACTTTGTTATCTTCTTCTGAGTGTGTGTTTTGGTCTTTCTTATCATCATAGTAACTTTCTGTGGTCAGAATTTTTTTCTCTTGTTTGCTTATTTTAATAGCCTATTGCTTGACTTTGAACTCCTTGTTAAAAAATAGGGCTCTGTTTCCAAAGTGGAAGATTTAATGTCCCAAGCTTTCAGGAGTTTTGTGTAGCTATTTCCAGAGAGCCTACTAAGACCTTGGAAATTTTAATTCTTCCAAGAAGATAGGATCTAAAGTGAATTGTCCTTACTCTTCTTCTGGCAAAAGACTCTAAGCACCTTTTTTTGCCTTGGAATTATAAGGATTCCCAGTCCCCTATGGCTGTAAACTCTAATATACTACTGCTCCCCCTCCTCTTGAGACTGTAACCAAAGACTGTATCCCTGATCTGAATATGGATTAAGCAACAGAGACCAGCATCAGTGTTCATAAAGAGACTTCTATAATCTTCTTCTGACTAGCTGTTTGATCCCTTTACCATATGTGAACAGAGACTTGCAGAAACAGTTGTTGCTGATTCAGAGGCTCCCAATGTCTGCTCCCGGTTTGCAGAGCTAGTAGCCTGTGCTGCTTTGTAGCCCACTCTCACCCTGGTGCAATCTTTCCTATTTACTTTCCAAGTTGTCTTTGGCTGGAAAATTGCTTCATATCATCTTTTTTTTTTTTTTTTTTTTTTTTAAATGGGTTCAGACACTCTACAATTTGTTTAAAGTTAAAATAAAAACTAAAGTAGCTGTATGTTCTCTTCTCTTCATCAACAATACTAACAATATGAACAGTGTATAAAGAGAAAATATCAATTAAGCTCATTGGTTGCTAATTGCTAATGTCACTTCAGTTTTATGTGTACATGGTTGTATATATAAAAGTTCTGTACATCTGTACATGATCTTCTCTTTTTTTGAAATAATCTTCTCTGAGACTGTCTTGTTTTTCTCTTATATCCTTAACACTCAGCAATAACTTTGCTATAGTAAATACTTAATAAATTATTTTGCATTTATTCATTTCTTTGTGCTAATTACATTTTTTCTAAGAAATGGTAATCATTGTAGTTGATATCTTTGGGAGTCAACAGTTTATTTTCAAGGTTAAGTTGGAGCTATTGTAATGGGAACATGTTTTCTTATTCTAATCCTTTTTTCTAATTAGTTGATTACCATTAGTAGTTGTTTATTGAAAATTTTGCCAAAATTTGGTTGCTCAGAAAAGTTCATCAGTATTGTACAACAATTTCACAATGGCATTCTTGCCTGAGTTCTGGATAATGGATGATATCCTCATCATTTCCCAATCACCAATGGAGTAAAACAAGGCTGTGTATTTGATCCTGTGCTTTTTAACATGATGTTTTCAGCCATGTTGTCATATACCTCCACCGAGAATAAATAGATCAATGTCAGCTAAAACAGATAGTAAATTCTTCAATTTGAAAAGACTGCAAATGAATATTTCAAAGTGAAGGGAATATTGAATATGCAATCTCTGAAGTTTAGATGCAATAAAATATGGTTTAATTCTCTGCTGCTTGTGCTAATTTTGACCTAACAATGAACAATAAGAAAACATGTGTTCCATCAACTAGCACCACACCATCCATATGTGGAACCATCAGTTATACCAAATGGAGAAGTTTTGAATGCTGTACATAAGTTCACTTGCCTTTTACTTTCCAAGTATGTACACATTGATAATTAGGTTGACACATACATTGCCAAAACCATCTCAATGTTTGGGAGATTTCCAAAGGAAAATATGACAGACAAGAATTATTAGACTCCCAAATACTAGACTACCAAAGTCTACAGAGCCCAAGCCATTGTGCAGACCTCATTATTGTACACCTTTGAAATCTGGACAGTAAAGCCATGCCAGAAAACTGAAATGCTTCCATTTAAATTGTCTTAGGAATATTCTGAAAATCACCTGACAGCTTAAGGTTCCAAACACTGAGGTCCTTTCGGAAACTTAAGTGATAAGCATTCAAACTCTACTACAGAGAGCACAACTCTATTGGGTGGGCCACATTGTTCAAATGCCAAATGTACAGTTGCCAAAAAGAGAACTCATCCAGGGCAAGTGTTCACATGGCAGTTAGAAAAAGTGATACAGGACACTCTCAAGAGTGATCAAGTTTCTCTTAAGAACTTTGGGAGATACTGGCATAGGATCATTAGTATCTTGTGCCCTCATTAGAGAAGGTACTGTGTTTTATGAGCAAAACAGAATTGAAGCAGCTTAAAAGAAATGCAAGATACACAAATTTAGAGAATCTGCTCCAAATATTCACATAGATTGTTTGTCCCCAATCTATGAGAGGGTATTCCAGCTCATATTGGTCTGATCAGCCACAGTCGATTACTCTGCAATTTGACTCCAACATAGTGATGTCATTTTCATCCTCTTCAAGAATGAAGAACAACATATTTATTTCCCCACTTTAATCTATCTGTACAATCCAGACATGAAGTCAGAAAGCTAATTCTGAAATGGCTGCTCTACTATTAACCAATCATTTCCTATAACCTAAGATGTATTTCCTATACCCTCTGCTTTGGTGGTCTCCCCCATTCCTGTAATTTCAAATATCATGCTACTCAAGAAGTTTCCCAAATTATGTATCTTGCCCTAAATTCCCTCTTGAAATCTTGTCTTCTGTCTCCTGAACATCTGGACATGTTTGCCCAGTTTGCAACTCATAGTCAGTATTTCTAAAATAAAATTCACTGCATTTCTTAGTTATTCCTACACCTTTCCCCCATATCTTCCTTTCTTGAAACTCTTCTGGTTCTATTTAGGAAACCATCATCATCTCAGTAACCCAAGTTTACAACCCAGAAATCATCTTTGATTCTTCTCCTTACTTCATCATTCTTCACTTATAATCTCTTGCCAAATTCTCTTCTGCTTCCAAAGCATTCCTTGCTTTCCCTCTCCTTCCATTCATATGGTGTCTACATCATACACTTTTTATGGAGATTTGTTAAAAACTATTGCAACTATTAAAATAGCTTTTTCATTGGTCTTTATGCTCTCAGCCAGCCTCTTTTTTTCTTTCTTTCTTTTGTTCTTTCTTTCTTTCTTTCTTTTTTTTTTATTGAGGCAATTGGGGTTAAGTGACTTGCTTAGGGTCAGACAACTAGGAAGTGTTAAGTGTCTGAGGTCAGATTTGAATTTAGATCCTCCTGACTTCAAGGCTAGTGCTCTATCCACTGCACCACTTAGTTGCCCCTGTCAGCTTCTTTTTAATATACATAGCTGTCACCACAATCTTTCTAAGGTAAAGTTTCAGCTATGTAACTTCACTCAAAAACCTTTAATGGTTCCCCTGTTTCTTTTAGGACTAGTATTCAATTCTCTCCATGACTTAACTCCAACTTATTTATTTGGACTATTAGCTGTCAGAAAAATTCAACATCCTTTCTATCAATTCTCTAGCAAAACTTATCTCCCTGGTATGTACTTCTCTTTTTTCCACTTCCTGAGCTCCTATGGAAATTCAAGACATAGCATAGGTGTCAACTTTTCTTTCTTTCTTTTTTAATAGCTTTTTATTTACAAATATATGCATAGATAATTTTTCAGTATTGACAGTTGCGAATCCTTTTGTTCCAAGTTTTTTCCCTCCTTCGCCCCACCCCTTCCCTCAGATGGCAGGTTGACCAATACATGTTAAACATGTTAAAGCTTAAGTTAAATACAATCTATGTATACATGTCCAAACAGTTATTTTGCTGTATAAAAAGAGTCGGACTTTGAAGTAGTGTACAATTAGCCTGTGAAGGAAATCAAAAATGCAAGCAGACAAAAATAGATAGATTAGGAATTCTATGTAGTGGTTCATACTCATTTCCCAGAGTTCTTTCACTGGGTGTAGTTGGTTCAGTTCATTATTGCTCTATTGGAACTGATTTGGTTCATCTCATTGTTATAGTGGACCACGTCCATCAGAATTGATCATCATATAGTATTGTTGTTGAAGTAAATAATGATTCTGGTCCTGCTCATTTCACTCAGCATCAGTTCATGTAGGTCTCTCCAGGCCTTTCTGAAATCATCCTGTTGATCATTTCTTACAGAACAATAATATTCCATAATATTCATATACCATAATTTATTCAGCCATTCTCCAATTGATGGGCATCCACTCAGTTTCCAGTTTCTGGTCACTACAAAGAGGGCTGCCACAAACATTCTTGCACATATAGGTCCCTTTCCTTTTTTTAAAATCACTTTGGGATATAAGCCCAGTAGTAACACTGCTGGGTCAAAGGGTAAGCACAGTGTAATAGCTTTTTGAGCATAATTCCAAATTGCTTTCCAGAATGGCTGGATGTATTCACAATTCCACCAACAATGTATCAGTGTCCCAGTTTTCCCACATCCCCTCCAACATTCCGCATTATCTTTCCCTGTCATTCTAGCTTATCTGACAGGTGTATAGTGGTATCTCAAAGTTGTCTTAATTTGTATTTCTCTGATTAATAATGGTATCAACTTTTCTATAAGACTTACCTCTGTTTCCTCAATTGTTTGTATTGTTTTTCCTCTTCAGATCATCTTTTATTATACTGTTTATATAACTTTCATATCCCATCAATGGAATGTAAGCAGCTGGGGACAAAGATTATGTTATTATTATCTATGTATTACTAGTGCCTTATACATAGGAAATATCAAACTGAAACTAGATTTGAATTCAGGAAGAAGAATCTTTTTGATTTCAGGCCAGGTACTTCCACTGTGCTACCTAGCTGTCCCCTCTTTTTCTTAAAATCAGAATTATATCAGTATGATAGCATCCCTACCATAGTTGTTCATGCATACACACATATTTTATTAGATGTTATTTTTATATTGCAGTCATTTCTGGGGGTGGAAGGTGAAATAGACCCCTTTCCCTTCTAAACTGAACCCTCTCTTCTTACTAAGAATAACAATTAAGTAAAAACTTCTTTATGACAACATATATAACACTTTGTTCAACTAGTTTGCTATGATAGGGAGGGCTACATGTTTCATTATTTGTTCTTCCAAATTATCATGAGCTTATGACAGGTTGTGTCCCACTCTGAAAATATGTCCCCTGGTAGTCAATCTTAGAGTAATGCATCTTTCTGGACAGAGCTAACATAGTCCCTAGAAGACAAGGATACAGTCCACCATTGCATCAAACTCAAGTCTTTTCCAGTTTGATGAAAACTTCCACAATTCATAGTAGTGTGTAGCCTTTGAGAAAGCAAAGTCACCTGAAACATGGAGATGAGATATCAGAATAGAAAACTGACTAACTATAGAGCTGTCCAAAAGAAAAATATGATACTGTAACAGATAGTGAATTTCCTATCATTGGAGATCATAAAGAAGAGGATAAATGACCATTCATTAGAATTCAGGTGATAGGTATTTCTTTTCAGCTATGGATTGGACTAGATGACCTTTATGGTCTCTTCCAACTATAAGGTTCTATGTTATTGTGAACTTACAAATACACATATAGCCACTTTTAAAGGATAGGGGCTATTCATAGATTATACAGGACTAAAATGAACATGGATAATATAGAGACCTTTTAGCTTAATATAAGGCAGTATTTCCTAGCAAATACAAATATTGCCTGGGGCGGGGGGAAGGGGGTTGGAGGGGGGGGCAGGAAGATCTGGAGTCCAGTCCCATGGTGTGCTTCTGGACAAGTCACTTAGCTTCTTAGAACCCCAAACAATTCTCTAAGACTACAAGTTTCAAAGAATATACTGACTTGTATTGATAAAAGAAATCCTCCCATTCAATAGCATGCAATGTTAATGGCATCACAAGTCCATTTTTAAGCCTATCCCTTTAACTTAAATAGACACGATTAAATAATTAGAGTACATACTTTTCAGTCCTATAGTGTAAAGCTATAGCTATAAATACAAATGGCAATTATTATAACACGGATTATAAATAGACACTTTTCTTAGGTCCTAGTGTAGGTAGGCATAAAGCCAAAACAAACAAACAAACAAAAAAAAACTCTAAAAGTAATTCCATTGAGAAAGTAAAAAGAGACAAAATATATGAGATTTTTAAAAATCCCAAGGGGTATGTTTAGCTTAAAAGATGCCCTCTACACTAGATCTTTTTAGATATCTTCAGCTGTTTATTTCTACCTCCAAAATCACCCTACATTTATATATTTTTATACAATTACTGTCATATACATTTTCTCTCTTGATGAGATAGGGAGGAAGGGAGGGAGGATGAGAAAGAGGCAGAAAGACAGACAGACAGACTCAGAGAGAGAGACAGAGAATTAACTTCCATTCTAGAGGCTTGGGAATGAAACTATGCCTTTCAAATTCTAAGCTAAGCCAGATGTGTTCAGATCTTGTAATGTGATCTTGAGATGAGCGTCTCTCAATGACCATGCCCTATAATCAACTGAAAACTTGATTCTTTGAGGCAGTCATGTGTTATATCATAGAAAGTGCACTGGTTCAGAGTCAGCAGACTAGAGTTCAAATCCAGGCTTCAATACACCTCATTTATGTGACTTTGAGCAATTCACTTTTCCTCTCTTGACTTGAGTTTGCTCATGTGTAAAATAAAAGGCTCAGACCAAATCATCTATAACAATCTTTTCATCTTCTTTCTTTCATTCATTCTATTGTTCTACATTCTACATTTTTTTTCATAAAACAAATTCTTAGTTTTATTTATTAATTCAATAGTTTTGTTTTGTTTTTTACTTTCAATTTTATCAATTTCTCCTTTTAATTTTGGAATTTCAAGTTTAGCATTTGATTGAGGGTTTTTCATTTGGTCATTTTCTAGCTTTTTAAGTTGCAAGCCCAATTCATTGATTTTCTCTTTCTCTATTTTATTCAAGTAAGCCTCTAAAGATATAAAATTTCTCCTTATTACCGCTTTGGCTATATCCCACAAATTTTGGTATGTTGTCTCATTGTTGTCATTCTCTTGGGTGAAATTATCAATTGTGTCTTGCTATTTCACCCATTCATTATTTTTTTATTACTATTATAGCTTTTTATTTACAAGATATATGCATGGGTAAGTTTTCAGCATTGACAATTGCAAAACCTTTTGTTCTAATTTTTCCCCTCCTTCACTCCCACCCCCTCCCCCAGATGGCAGGTAGACCAATACATGTGAAATATGTTAAAGTATAAGTTAAATATAATATATGTACACATGTGCATACAGTTATTTTGCTGTACAAAAAGAATCAGACTTTGAAATAGTGTACAATTAACCTGTGAAGGAAATCAAAAATGCAGGCAGATAAAAATAGAGGGATTGGGAATTCTATATAGTGTTTCATATTCATCTCCCAGAGTTCTTTTGCTGGGTATAGCTGGTTCAAATCATTATTCCTCTATTAGAACTGATTTGGTTCATCTCATCTCACAATTTATTCAGCCATTCTCCAATTGATGGGCATCCATTCAGTTTTCCAGTTTCTTGCCATTACAAAGAGGGTTGCTAGTAGTATATGAATATTATAGAATATTATTGTTCTATAAGAAATGACCAGCAGGACGATTTCAGAAAGGCCTGGAGGGACTTACATAAACTGATGCTGAGTGAAATGAACAGGACCAAGAGATCATTATATACTTCAACAATAATACTATATGATGATCAATTCTGATGGACATGGCTTTCTTCAATAATGAGATGAACCAAACCAGTTCCATTTGTTCAATAATGAATACACCTAGCGAAAGAACTCTGGGAATTGAGTGTGAACAACTACATAACATTTCCAATCCTTCTGTTTTTTTGTGCTTGCATTTTTGATTTCCTTCATAGGTTAATTGTACATTATTTCAAAGTCCAATTCTTGTGGGCAAAATAACTATGGATATACATATATTGTATTTAACATATACTTTAACATATTTAAATGTATTGGTCTATCTGCCACCTGGGGGAGGGGGTGGGGGGAAGGAGGGTAAAAATTAGAACAAAAGGTTTTGCAATTGTCAATGCTGAAAAATTATCCATGCATATATCTTGTAAATAAAAAGCTATAATAAAAAAGGGCTACTACAAACATTTTTGCATACATAGATCCTTTTCCCTCTTTTATGATCTCTTTGGGACATAGGTCCAGTAGAGATACTACTGGATCAAAGGGTATGTACAATTTGATAGCTCTTTGCATATAGTTTCAAATTGCTCTCCAGAATGGTTGGATCAGTTTACAATTCCACCAAATAGTGTATTAGTTAGTGTTCCAGTTTTCTCCCATCCCCTCCAACATTCATCAATATCTTTTCCTATCATCTTAGCCAATCTGAGAGGTGTGTATTAGTAATTCAGAGTCTTAATTTGCATTTTTCTGATCAATAGTGATTTAGAGCATTTTTATATGACTATAGTTTTAATTTCTTCATCTGAAAATTGTTAATATCTTTGACCATTTATCAAATTATACATTTATTAACTGTCCATTATTTGACAAGCTCTATGGTAGGTCCTGTGGAATATGAAAAAAAGTGGGACAGTCCATCTCCTTTACATTAGAATATCAACTCCTTATACATAAGAATAGTTTCATTCTTTGTAATTTCATCCCCAGAGCTTAAGAGAGTACTTGGCATAAAGTAGATGGTTAAATGTTAAATGATTGATTGATTATGCTCTAATGGGGGTGTGTGGAATATAACATGTTGAAAGAGAAATAAATATGGGAGATAAACAAATAAATAAATGCAAAGAGATTTAGGAGGATGAGAAAAAATTCTAAAGGCCTCTTGAGGCAAATGTGAGTACTGAGTCTTGAAGAGCTAAAGTTCTAAGAAGAAGAGGTGAAAAAGGAAAAAAAAATTCCAGGTACAGGTAAAAGCTGTAAAGACTTTTTAAACAAAGTCATTTCCTAACTGATAAATGGGCTAAAGATGTAGATAGGGAATTATCGAGATAGAAGCTATATTAAAAATGTTCTAAATCATTATTAATGTATAAATTAGAGCAAATCTTAGGTTCTATATCAATCAGATTGATGAAAGGCAGAAG
This sequence comes from Antechinus flavipes, assembly GCF_016432865.1. Classification (NCBI taxonomy): domain Eukaryota; kingdom Metazoa; phylum Chordata; class Mammalia; order Dasyuromorphia; family Dasyuridae; genus Antechinus; species Antechinus flavipes. Next base: position 174,946,142 of record NC_067399.1, on the reverse strand, counting down.
AGGGGAGGGAAAAGTAGGGTAGATAGAGGAAGAGAAGAGATAAGAAAAGAGGAGAGGGGAGAAAAGTGAGAAAAGGAAGGAAAGAGAAAGATGGGAGAGAGAAAGAAATAGAATGCCAAATAGGAGAGGGAGGGATATATTAAAATGAGTATGATATAAAAATATAAAAATCAAAAGACATCTATAAAATAATGTTTTGAAAAATACAGACAGGAAGTGGAATTTACAGGGAAAAGCAAGTAGTCCAATTTGGCTGGAGCAGAGAGTACATGAGGTGGAGTAATGTAATCAGCCTGGAAAGATAGACTGGAGCCAGCTTATGAAGGGCTTGGAATGTCAAACAAAAGAGTTTGTATGTTATCCTAGAGGCAAGAGGAAAACATTGAAACTCCTTGAACAAAAGAGTAACATGGTTGGAACTATTCTTTTGCAGTATCAATTTAGCAGCTGTATATAATGAAAAGGAGAGAAATTGGATATAGGGAGACAAATTAGGAAGCTATGGCAATGATTTAGGTGGAAAGTGATTAAGATAGCAATGTAGGGAAGGTTAAAGAGAACTGTTGAAGTAAATTTAACAAGAACAGGACATTCACTGAAAAAGGGAAATGAATGATTAAAAAATTTGAGGATAATTCCTTAGTTTGAAGAGGACACTTAAGTGTCATAGTGGATAGAATGCTGGGTTTCCTGAGTTTAAATCTGGTCTCAAAAACTTATTAGCTATGTGACCCTGTAAATGTCACTCAATCCTATTTGCCTTAGTTTCTTCATCTATAAAATGAGCTGGAGAAGAAAATGGCAAATCATTCCAGTGTCTTTGTCAAGAAAACTCCAAATATGGTCACAAAGAGTCAGACATAACTGAACAACAATAACAGCAATCTTGGTTTCAAATTGACTGAAAGAGTGGTGATGGACTCACTGGAAATATGCAGCAGGAACAGAAGATGAAGAAAAAGGAGGAGGAAGAGGAGGAAGAGGAGTGAAAGGAGGAGGAAGAAGAAAAGGAGAAGCAGCAACTATAATTTATATATATTTTTAAGGCTTACCAAGTGTTTATAAATATCAGTTCATTTTATCCTCACAAAAACTTCATGGGCATGTGCAATTATTATTCAGTTTCATAATGAATAAAATAAAGTTGACTTGCACAGGGTCACATAGCTAATTAAATGTCTGAGGTCAGATTTGAATGTTTTCCTTATACTTAGAATATAGTACTTTAGCCACTGTCACCTAGGAGGCTTTTTTAAAAAAATAGAGAATCCAGATGAGTTTAGGGGGAAAGAGAAAAGCTGAATAGTATAATAGCAAGAATATTAGCTTTTGAGTAGAGAACTTGAGTTTTAGTCCCACCTTGGTGCTTATTAACTGTTCATCATTTTAGATAGGCCACAATCTGCACTTTAGCTTCCTTATTTATAAAATGAAGGAATTAGATTAAATTATCTTTGGGATATCTTCTAGACTTACAATAGGTAGAGATGTCCAAGAAACAATTAGAAATGTAGTTCTGGTTGAATGGACCTCAAGAGACAGATGAAAAATGGGTGTGTAGATTAGAGAGTCAGCTGAATAGAGATATTGGCTAAATCCATGGGAATATTTTGATAAGATACGTGTGTTCAGTTGTTTTTCAAATGTGTTTGACTTCATGACTCCATTTGGGGTTTTCTTATCAGAGATACTTAAGTGGTTTGGCATTCCTTCTCCAGTTCATTTTACAAGTGAGAAACTGAGGCAGATTTGCCCAGAGTCACATATTTAGTAATTATATGAGGCCAGATTTGAACTCAAAAAGATGAATCTTTCTGACTTTAGGCCCAATACTCTATCCACTGTGCCCTCTACCTAATTGCCCCATCTGGCACATAATAGATACTTATTGACTAACTTGATTATCAGATCAATTTTTACTAAAACATAAGTTGGAAAAAAACTTCTTAAGGCTCCAAAATAAATATTTGTCAAGCGAAAGAAGAAACATTTATTTGAGAGAAATGAATAAAGCTTATTTTTGAAATTTAACCAGTATTACTTGTTTGCAAAGATAGTAGGAAAATCGACAGACATATATCTTAAGCTATTTATACTTTAAAGTTGAATACTTCAAAATTTCTCATCCTTTTATAAGCCTCCAGGTCTCAGAACTCATCTCATTATGGCTTCTACCAAGATGTATGACCAGATGTCATTTACCCTGGTGCTTTTTCCCTCTCTCTTCCACACAGGCAACCCACCTAGGGCTAAGGGCCTTCCTGAACCACTCCACTGGAATGAACCCTGAGCCACAGATGATTTGATTGAGGATTTTAAGAGTGAACATCTCAAATATCCTCATCATTTTATAACTAGTCAGATCCCTCTTGTCTCAACTTGGATGTATATATATATAACAGAGTGGAGAGTAAGAAAAGGGAATAAATAGCATCAACATGGACCAGGTACTGTGCTAAGTGCTTTTTATAAATATTATTTCATTTGTTGCTCACAAGTAGGTGCTATTATTATTCCAATTTTATAGTTGAAATAACTGAAGCAAACAGGGTTAAGAGACTTGCTTAAGACCACATAGCTAGTAAGTTATTTGGGGCCAAATCTGAACTCAGTTCTTCCTAGTTTTAGGCTTAGAGCTCAATCCACTAGTCATATAAATACCACTCTCACCCTTTCTAATTCTGGATCAGGGATTGATAATTAAATCAATATTATCGCTGCAGTATAAAGGATATGGTTCTTCTCAAATTCCATGTAATAGACATCCTATGTTGAAGTTCCATTCCAAAGCTTCTAATTCACTTTCCATGTTAGTTCCATCCCCCAAGGCTCCTATCACACTGTAATCTACCCTGCCATTGTCCTCTCTGAAACTGCTTTTCTATGATTAACAGACTGTCTTTCATAAAAGACCCTGTGCCCTTCTCCCTAAAATCCCTTTGTACACATTTTTTTTATTTAATTTCCTATATATGTGATATTTCTTCTCAATAGCAAATTGATATCAGAGATGGTTTCATTTTTAATTTTGTTTCTCAAGCACCTAGCATAGTTCCCTGGACATAGTAGGCTTCTTAAATTTAAGCTAATTAAAGACAAATAAGGGATACAGATAAAAAAACATATACCTATAAATTATCATATATTAATCTTTACTAATGACTATTTAAACAATTTAAACCAATCAGCAATACATATTAATATAATTTAATAAATTATTATTGAATACTAATTATCTTCTAAGAATATTTTTAAGACATAGTGTCTGGATACAACAAACTGAAGGTTTTGGTAAGAAGACCAAACAGACACAGATGAAATGAGGATAAGTACTATATAAAGTAAAGTCTACATAGCTCTGTAATTTCATGTTAATCCACAACATTATAGGCATAGATATTAAGAACACATCAATATGGTTAAGGACCTGTGATTTCCTTGAGGTGGGAATTCATCTAAAACATCTCATTTTAGAGATCTGCCTGAGGCTTGAGCAGATTAGGTGATCTGCTCAAGGTCACACAGCTTGCTCCTGTCAAATGCAGTAAGTATCTAAAACTCAATCCAGAGCTCAATCCAGACCAGCACTCTATCCACTTTGCCTTGCTGTCCCTCATTTAAAGCACATAACATTTTCAATATACAAAAAGCACATTAACTGAATATGAATATATAACATAGTTCTTTTGTTCTTCAGACTACATTCATATAATTTCTTTTGATCTTTATAACATCTCTCTGAAGTTGCTAGATCAGGCATTATGTTCATTTGATAGATAAAACACAATAAGATTGTAAATTGCTTAAAGTCAAGCAACTTGTCAATATTATTATCAGAAGTGGAAGAACCATATTCACATATGCTAATGTTTTATATATGATCTTATGTAATGCTGATAGGTAGGTTAAGTAGTTTAGTGATGGAAGTTTCACTTATTACTTAGGTAACTCTTGTAGTTCCTACAATAGCTTAGATATGACTCAGTGTGCTAGGATTTGCATAAAAATCATTGTGCCCGTTTCTACTAGTCTAGCTTGCTATTCCACATCATACTTAGGTAATAGTTTTACATAGACTAGATGGAATACTCTACTATTATCTATTTGACCTGGGAAAGAATCCTGATTAGTATAAAGAGAAGAGGATGCAGTGATTAATGCTTTTCTCCTGATATCTACCTCAAATTTAACCACTTACAAGGTAGAATGATCATCTAGTGCTAATGACCTTTAAAACATATTACCATCATTATTTTAGTATTAATTTAAATAATTGGTAGGGACTACAGTAAAAGCACATGCATACCATAATAGGTGCAGGAAACAATAAACTTTGATTTTGTCTGAACTAAATTGCTAAAGGAATAATTGCCAAATTATCTTTGACACTTAAATTTCAATCTGGGTTATCTATCCATGTGAAAATCAGGAATCAAACTGATTTCGCTAAACTCAGAAAACTCATATTGTTTATTCTCTTAGAACTGTGGCTTTCCATTCCTAACTAGGGCAGTTAAGGGACTCTCATACTGCTCTTGACTCCCTATACCCTCTTAACATGAACTGGCAGAGAAATAAACTTAATAAATTCAGTAAAAAAAGCAATCTCACTCTATCAGTCTTAATGATTTTCAACCTTTCTAAGTATTAGATAATGAGAAATTAATTTTTTTAGGCAGAAAAATTGCTTTGTCTCACAAAATATTATCAGAATTCATGCAAATGTGGCATATTCCCTGTACTTAAAGATTAGTGCTTTTGTTAGTTTTTACTGAATAAAATTACAAAGTTGACAAGATAATCAGTCTCTGTGAAGCACCAGAAGAAATTTCAGAGCTCTATGGTTACTACTTTTACAGAAATGTCCTGACATATTTTCACCACCGGAGGGCAGCCATCTCTAAAAAACAGACGACTATTGTAGAATAGTGTAGTGTTTTCTAAGGCAGATTACAGGGTATCTCAGAAATCTGTTGACTCCTGGTGACAGCAGCATTAAATAGTGCTTTCTCCCCCTATACCTTCACATTCTTAAGTGGCTATTTATAAACTGAAGCAAGAACAAGGTAAATAACTTCAGTGGGATTTTAGTTACCTTTTCTCTTTTCCTTCTCTATTTTAAGGAAGAAGAAACAGAAACAGAAACACAGTATTTTAGCCAACCAAAGTTTGCCATTATGAATTCTATCACAAGTAGATTCCTATTCTCCAAAGGCAGGCATGGTTACAGGTATGGAGAATAAATGTTAAATGTCGTTTGTCTGAAAACAGTGAGAAAGCCACCCAGAAGTATTTCACTTTCAGATTTCTATACTACTCTTGCAATGGCACACTTAGCAAAAGGATTTATACAGAGCCACATAAGAAATTGAATTGCAATAGGTTGACAATGAAGACATTCCATATTTTTTAATACGGGATAGAAAATGAGCTTTCATAGCTTTCTTATAGTCTGTGAAATGGTTTGTTCCATCAAAAAAATTTCATTATCACATTTCTTAAAAGGGGTTTACTAATAATAATCTTTACCCCCCCATTTGAAAGCTGTGTGTTGATTGAAAGATAAGTGCAATTTAAAAAGATCTTGACTCTTATATCTCTGAATAGAACATGTTATTTCTTTCTAGTAAAATAATTTGAATGAAGTAATTTAAATTTGCTTAATACTTTTTCTTATGTACTGTAATACAGTAAAATTA